>NW_025814839.1:691666-1383333 GCF_022079265.1 Lynx rufus | reverse complement strand
GAGATGGTAAGACTAAAGAAGGAGACGATCATAAAAGTCAGGGAGACGTGGCCTCCAGGGGGAAGAGAAGGGACACACGAGGTGCAGGAGTGCTGGAATGTTCCTTCTCTTGACCGGGGTGGCGGTCTCTGAGCTGTACGTTTACCTACAACACTCTTCTCTGCATCTCTGTTGCGGCTCATGAGGGTGAAGCCAGGAAAAGAAAGCGCACAGAGGCAAACAAAGGCCCTTCCACCTACCACTCGGTGCAGGTACTTGTGGTCATAGGCGCTGACGGGCTTCCCGTCCAGCAGCACGCAGCCCCCCTCCAGAGGGTAGAAGTTCTCCAGGATGTTGACACAGGAACTCTTCCCACTGCCCGAGGGCCCCACGAGCGCGGTCACCTTTCCTGGGGACAGGCTGAAGGAGACATTCTGCAAGGACACGTAGCACATAGCACGGTGTGGGGCCACGGGCTCTGAAGCTCCAGCCTCCGACACAGGCAGGCACCCTTCCCCACCCGCTCACGCCCCTTTGGGCTGGACACTGCCAGCCCCCGGAATGCTCTCCTTTCTAGGATCTGGCAGCAACTTTATGCTCATTTCTACTCCCTGGGTGCCTCCTCTCCCTGTTCAGGATCCAGCCCAAATGTCCTCTCCTCCGAGAAGCCCTCCTTGACTGTTAACACCATCCCTGTAGACGGCCCCTGTCACACCACCCTGATTTGTTGCCTTCCTAGCACTTACTATTTGGACTCCTCTGTCAGTGATCTGCCTTCCCTGACTACAGCCCAAATTCCAGGACAAGGACTCTGCCTTACGCAATCCCGGCTACACTGCCATGGCCTGGCTTCTAGGAGGCGCGCAAGACACGGGATGAAGGAGGGGGCGATCTGGGAGGGCCTCGAGCACCCTTCTCACCTGCAGGACTTGGGTGTGGGGCCGAGTGCGGTAGGTGAAGGTCACATTCTCAAAGTCCACCCGGCCCTCCAGGTGGTCAGGGGCCAAGTTGCCATCATGCGCCATGGTTGGCTGCCGGTCGATGAACTCGAACACCTTCTCGGCGGCCCCCACTCCCTGCATCAGGCCGCTGTACACGGAGCCCACGGACTGTGGGCGGAGGAGACACATGTTCCTGTCCCGCTGACACCCCAATGCTGGGAGCCCTCCCCCCCGCCATGGTGCCAGAGAGATGAAGGGGGTGCGGGAGAGGGGGGACCAGAGCAGCAGTTCTGGGGGGTGCAGGATGCTGCTGGGGCCCCCCACTAGTCCAGCAGATAACGACAATAATGAAAAACAAGGGCAGTAACAAAAAATACCAATGCCTTTTGTCAGAACACATTGGAACCAGTGCCTCGGGGCCATTCTAGTAAGCATCCTGCACAGGGGCATTACCACCCCCCAGAGGAGGAAACGGAAGGGCAGGGAAGTTAACTGACCCAGCCAGATGTGGCAGGACATCGAACCTTCCTCTCTCGGCTGCCACAGCGTTTTTTTTCAAATTTCGGTTTTAAAAACTTACTTTCTGCTATACGTTCTCCTCGCGTAAAAATATACACCGTATAAATGTGAGTAAGAATGATGACTCACTTCATCAAACACTTTGTATATGTTACGAGGTAGGTTCTATCATTATTTCCTTTTTGCTGATGGGGAAACGGAGGCACAGAGAGTTCATGTAACTTCCTCCACGTCACACGGCTGGGAAGTGGCAGAGGTGGGACTTGAACCCAGGCACGGCTGGTTCCTGAGTTCAGGCCCTTCTGTGCTAGGACTGGGTGTCCTGGTTGGGGAAGCAGGAGTGACCTTAGTACCAGCATCATTGTTCCATGGAAACACTGTTCGGCACTTAGTAGGCCCTCAACACAGCGCAGCTGCAGGGGGGTGGGGGTGGGGGGCACCTGGGGCTCAGTTGGTTAAGTGTCTGACTCTTGGTTTTGGCCCAGGTGGTGACGATCTCAGCCCCGCATCGGGCTCTGCGCTGTAGTGTGGAGCCTGCTTGGGATTGTCTCTCTCTCCATCTCCTCTCTCTCTCTCTCTCTCTCTCTCTCTCTCTCTCTCAAATAAACTTAAAAAATACAGCACAGCTGGGACCGTTATCACGAATATCAAGATCTTATCATTCCTATTAAGATACAAGCGTTACAGGTAGCCACGTCCTCTATCTTTCCAGTCCTTCCTCCGGGCGTTTCCAAACACCGCACACATATGATAAATAACTCTGACATTTAAAAACTACGCCAGTGGGATCAGACCCTTCCTGTTGCTTTGGGATTCGCCTTTTCACTTCACGCGAGGTCTCGGGGTCCTTTCCATACTAATACACACAGAGGCACCCCATTTCTGTGGCTGTTGCCTAGTTTTTATAGTGCAGGCATACTGCTTCTGGAACACAGACGGGCCCTATTGGCCCAATCCCTGACCGGTGGGCGTCGGAGGAGGCTTTAAGTTTTCACTTTTAGAAGCAATGCTTCCTTCCCTCAGTGTCCACCGCCTTTGGCCGCTGGTGTGGGTGTTTCTGCAGCCCGGGTTCCCAGAGGCAGAATTGCTGTGTCAAATGACATACAGGTATGACTGTCGCCAATGCAAAGTGTCATCTCCTGCAGAGGCTAACACCCTCTCCCCCATGCACGCCCCCAGCTTTATCAGTGGAGGACACAAAGGCCCATCCCTCGGTGCCAGGGGATTAAGGCCCCTACTCCAAGCATCCTTCAGCAGTGACCAACGGGCGCTGGGACGTGAGCACCCCTGCTCCCTGTCTCAGGGTCTGCTCCTGGGGGAACCCAAATTAAGGGAATCTAAAACAACCCCTGTTTGTTCTGTGGTGCTACTCTTTTTTTTTTTTTTTAAAGTTTATTTATTTTGAGGGGATTTGATGGGCAGAGAGAAAGGGAGAGAGAGAATCCCAAGCAGGCTCTGCTGTTAGCACAGAGCCTGACGCGGGGCTCCAACTCATGAACCGTGAGCTCATGAGCTGAGCTGAAATCAAGAGTCAGATGTCTAACCAGCTGAGCCACCCAGGCGCCCTGTGGTGCCTACTCTTTAAAGTGGGTTAAGGGGCGCCTGGGTGGCTCAGTCGGTTAAGCGGCCGACTTCGGCTCAGGTCATGATCTCGAGGTCCATGAGTTCAAGCCCCGCGTCGGGCTCTGTGCTGACAGCTCGGAGCCTGGAGCCCGTTTCAGATTCTGTGTCTCCCTCTCTCTCTGCCCCTCCCCCGTTCATGCTCTGTCTCTCTCTGTCTCAAAAATAAATAAACGTTAAAAAAAAAAATTAAAAAAAAAGTGGGTTAAAACAGGGGCGCCTGGGTGGCTCAGTTGATTGGGCATCCGATTTGGCTCAGGTCACGATCTCACGGTTCGGGGGTTCGAGCCCCGCGTCGGGCTCTGCGCTGACCGCTCAGAGCCTGCTTCATACTCTGTACCTCTCTCTCTGCCCCTCCCACACTTGTGCTCCTTCTCTCTCTCTCAAAAATAAATAAAAAAAAAAATTACAAAGTGGGTTAAAATAAAGTCAGACCCATCTGGCTTTGAACCTGGTCCCCCCACAAACGCGGCGGGCAAGTCACTTAACCTCTCTGAGCCTTAGCTTCTTTTTCTGAGAACTGGGAAGTAGAATAGTACTAAGACCCCTCACGGTGTTCTTAGGAGCCTTTCCTGAAGTGACCTTTGTCCCTGTCATTTTGCTCAACAAACACAGCTGCTGCCACTTGGTAGTATTATTGTCATGCTTGGTATTACGTTCTCTCCCCCACCTACTGAGAAGTACCCCATCTGTCCGTCACCATTCAGACCCCTCTGCCGCATCCCTCCTGCTCCCCAGGACCCCCTCCCCGAGCCGGCCCCTCACCTCCATACAGTCTCCCAGGACAAACTCGTAGATGATGAAGGAGATGAGGTTGCCGCTGGTCATCTGCCCGGAGATGACGAGGTGGCCCCCGTAGTAGAGGATACTGACCTGAACTACCAGGAGGGTGAGCTGCGGGCAGAGGGCAAGGGGGCCCGGGTCACGGGGGTCTCGGCTCAGACCCCCCCCCCCGCGCCCCCCATTCCCTCCCCCCTCCCCCCAGCCACAGACCGAGACTCCGGCCGGGCGCTGGTGGCCGGCTGTCACACGTGCCCTCCCGCTCCCGGGCCCCGGACTTCTTCCCTGCGAAGGCCCCCAGCTGGAGGGAGCCGCGGGCCTGGCAGAGAACAAGGCCTCCTTTGTAAGGCCCTGGCCCGCACACGCAGCCCAAGCGCCTCAGCCAGGCCAAGCGGGCGCTGTGTCTTCCTCCTCGCCGCAAAGAGCGTGGCTCAGGGAGGTTCGGTCGGCCGGCTGGCTAAGGTCGCACAGCAAGCCAGACGGAGGGGGACGATGGGAAGTGTCTCCTGGCCCCACCGGCTTCCCTGAAGGAGGGGCTGCGTCCGGGACGCTCTTGTCTCCCTCCACCTCCAGCGCCTGGCAGGTGGGACAGGAGCGGAACCCGAACACCCATGACAGGCCAGGGTTGCTCGCTGCCCCTCCCCGCCCCGAACCCCCAGCTGGGTTAGAGCTAGGTCAGCACCTTTGTGCAGGGGGCAAAAGGCATCCCTGTCGGCGGGCGGATGGCTGGGCGGCTTGGCTAGCTGAGCTGGATTTCTGGGCCCCTTCTCCGCTCTGGCTGGGCAGCCTGCCCTGTGCCCTGGGATCACACTCCTTCTCCCCCCTAAACTCCAAACCCTCCTCATACCTACCCCCGCTGTGCCCACCTCCCTCCCAGCTGTGGCCAACGGACAGCAATGGGCTCCAAGAGCTCCCCGGCCTCCAGGGAGGGGCCGTGACTCACCCCCACGGTGGGCCAGACACTCCAGTGGGGGGCTGTGGGGTTGTGACCTAGGACCTGCCAGACGGCAGCCTCGGGGTGACTCCCTTCCTGGGCGAGGATGTTCCCTAGCAAGCCCATGCCCAGGTGAGAGGGACTGAGGAGATGCCCTGTGAAGACATCTACTGGGAGGCTGCATTCTTTTCCAGAAAGATCTGCCCCAGGGACCAGCAGAAAGAAAGGTGGGACAGAGCGAAGCCAAGGGCAACCAGCCCGACGCGGAGACGCAGGGCCCCAGGCTCGCGCCCTGACGGAGGGATCTCTCCATCTTGGTGTCCCATCCCCCACCCCCACCGGCAGTCGGACCTGCCCCACATACCCCACTGCCCCAGACGTAGTATGTGTAGGCTGCCGCCTCCTTCCTGTTCAGCTTGTACACCTGCTGCAGCTTCCTCGAGTACACCTCGGCCTCCTCCTCCTCGTTGGCAAAGCTCCGCACTGTCTTCATGGCGCTGATGGTCTCCTCGGCCGTGCTGCTGGCCCTCGCCAGGGCGTTCTGGACCTCTTTGGAGAGCCTCTATGGGCAGGAGTGGGGACGAGAAGGAGGAGACCCCCAAACAGACAGTCTTACCATCCAACAGCCTCTACGCCTCTCTGGGTTTTTCCTACCCTTAGTTGGTGCCAGGCCCATGCAGGGAGTTCCAGGGACAAGAGGATAAGACCGAGATCCCCACTGTCTCCCTTCTCCTTCTAGCTCGATTTGACAGACTCACAGAATAGACTCCAGCTGGGTTCTTGGGATGAGGTCCTGAGGTTCCAGCTCCTGAGGGATGGGGAGCTGATTATTAAGTCATCTCCAGGACCAAATGGGGGTTATTCACCATCGCAGGCTCAGTTTTTGGTCATCCTCTCAGAAAAGGAGCCTCAACACCTGATCCTGTGCTAGTGTAAGACAGGGATGCTCTGGATGGTTGTTCAGGTTGTACACTATCCAAGAAACACCAACTATGAAGGGGGTGCTGTTCATATTATCAACATACACTAAATTATGGTAGAGCCTGAGGGTGGGCACAGAGATTCCAGAACTCCTAGCTGAGTTCTAGATGGTGGCAGAAGGCTGTGAAATCCGCCTGCGTTGCGTATATGACTGGGTATGGATAGCTGAGGGGTAGTCCCAAGTGTAGGACTACCCGACTACCGCCCACCAGAGTTCTGGAAGCAGCCCCTGGGCAGAGCTGTTCAGGCCCTGTAGTAGGTAAGATGCTTATATCGTCAAGCCATAGAGGAAGGCTGCTGGGGAGGCCAGGCTAGGATCGTGCAGGGGCATGTCCCACGAGGCCGTTGGAAGCATGCAGTGTGTTGTGGCATCTTGGGTGGAGCCATGCCATGCCCTGAGTCATGTCTGGCTGTGGACAGTGCACATGTAGCTTGTGGCGATGACTCAGTGGCTAGATTCAACACTTTGAGGTACAAGTAGGAGACCTACGTTGAGCTTCCTTTAGCCCCACCCAACAGAACTCGCTGGCGGGGCCTGAGGTGTGCACGGGCAGATGGGGGGAGGCTCTGGGCTTCCTGCCCCGTCCCAGGGGCTGGCAGGGAGGCAGGAAGGGTGGGGCGGGAGCAGAGGAAGGGAAATGGCACCAGTTCCAACTCATATATTTACTTTCTCTACGCGGAGAGAGGAAAACAGAGACCCGTGATCCGGAACCATGGGGGAGAGGGCCCTCCCGGGCGGTCGACTCTGCCAGGAGGCGACGCGATGGTTGTGGGGAGTGGATGTATTTTGGGGCTGGCCTAAGGTCACGGGCACCAAAGGTTCTAATGAGCCTGGGACGCTGAGCCAATCACGTGTCAAAGCCTGTCGCTCCGGCCTGGGTCACTGGGGAAAGGGCCGCTCGCGCCTGTCTAACCCCGGCCTCAGTCCCTTCTGGCTCTGGAGCACCTACCGGTGTGGGGAGCAGGAGGAGGGTGAGGTGGGGGGCTAGCTCGCGGGCCAACCTGCCTGGCGGAGGCTGCACCAAGCAGTGGCCAGGAGCGGCTGCAGCCACCCACAGCTGCGTGGTGGCTGAGGGCCGCCCTCGCGGGGCCCGAGCCTCCCCCACACGAGCGAACGTACCCTCTGCGGAAAGCCAGCGCCCGCTGCGCTCAGAGCGTCAACCAAAGTTCTCACAAAGGCCCGCAGCCCGACCCTCATCACCTCCCTTGCTCACGCCCTGGCATCACCCGCCTCCCTGAGGCTCCTCAGACATACGGGCACGTCCCACCGCAAGGCCTTTGCACCAGCTCTGAACACGCTTCCCCGAGCTGTCCACCTCTTTCCTCGGATGTCACCGCCTCAGGAAGACCAGTTAAACATGTTTTTTAACGTTTATTCATTTTTGAGAGAGGGAGAGACACAGGAACAGAGTACGAGTGGGGGAGGGTCAGAGAGAGAGAGGGCGACACAGAATCCGAGGTGGGCTCCATCCAGGCTCTGAGCCGTCAGCACGGATCCTAACGTGGGGCTCGAACTCACGAACCGTGAGATCGTGACCTGAGCCCCCGTTGGACGCTTCGCCGACGGAGCCGCCCAGGCGCCCCAGAAAGATCGATTTAAAAGGGCAGCCCCCCCCAGAGTTCCCCATCTCTCTCTCTCTCTCTCTCTCCTTTTCCTCCTTAGCACTCACCATCTTGCATCATATTACACATTGTTGCTATTATTATTGTTGCTATCGTCTGCGTCTTCCGCAAGAACATAAACCCCTTGAGGGCAGAAGCTTTTCTGTCTCACTGATGCATCCCGGGGCCTGTACTCCTTGAATGAGTGAACGCACAATGAATGAATGTACGGAGCGCACCCGCTCGGGCTGAGTCCTTCACCAGCCCCCGGTGGTGCCCCCGAGCCCCTCCTGGGGCGCCTCCCTCCCTCGGGAGCGGCTCACAGACCCCAGCGGGAAGCAGGCGGGACCTACCTTGTAGTACTTGCCATAAATGTCGGACACCATCATGATGATGGGGAAGCCCATGAAAGTGACCAAGGACAGCTGCCACGAGAGGCTGAACATGAAGACCACCACGCCTGTGACCTTGACCGTGTTCCGCAGGAAGATGTTGATGTTCTGGGAGACCAGGTCGCTGACCATGGTGGTGTCGGAGGTGAGGCGGGAGATGAGGTCCCCTGGAACACAGGCAGGCTCAGTCCCCACCGTGGCAACGGGCCCACTGCGGGTGGGGGCAGGAGACACTGGGGGGTTTCCAAGACAGGCACCAGGGAGCTCAGGCGTCCCCCACCTTCTGGGTGGGGACGGGAGGGAAGAGAAGACACCCCCCGGAGGGCTGCTCTGAGCCCAGCCCTCCTCGCGAGCATCTTGTGACGTCACGTCCCACGGTACAGAGGAGGCAGCCGAGGCTCAGAAAGGGAAAGGGTCACTTGGTGCCACGTGGCTTGTCCCTGACTGAGCCAGAACCAAGCCCGTACCTCCTCCCTGTCACTGGCAGAGGGGACAGAAATAATAATCTGGGCTGGTGGGGAGGAGAAACTTTGAGCACTTGCCGGGCCAAGAGCTTCACAGCAAGCCCGTGGTAGCTCCTACCATTGTCCCCATTTTAGAGATGGGGAAACAGAGGCTCAGAGAGGTTAAGTTAGCGAGTGGTGGAACCAGGGCTTGCACCCAGGCTGTTCTATCTCAGAGCCTGGGATCTAGGCCGGATACTATTACTGCCTTGCCTGTTCTGTCCCGCACCCCAACCCTCTCGTCCCCTTGGAGCTGAGCCTCTCGGGCCACCGCCCTGGTGCTTCCCAGAGAACAGCGGAAGGCAAGGCCTTGGCTCCTGCAGGAGTGGCCTGGCCAGGGTCCCCCTGCAGTGGCCACAGCTCATACCAAAACCTCAGCCAGCAGGCCAGCTTCCCGGCCTCAGGCAGGGCCCCCGGGGGTGTTTCTATCCCGAACAGGATAGCGGGAAAAGCCAGCCATTTAATCCCTCCACGGGAGGCCAGCCCACCCTGGCTGGGCCCCAGGCCGCCGAGGTTACCCCAGGCCGCAGGAGGACCAACCTGTGCGATTCTCGTCAAAGAAGCTCATCTCCTGAGACACCAGCGAGCGGAACAGCCGGTTTCGAAGGCGAATGTTCAGTCTGGCAAATATGAGTGTAAAAATGCCTCCCCGAATACCTGCGGCAAATGAGCTAATTGCAGATAAGAGATGTTATATATAGCACGACGTCCTTGCGACAACCAGCAACCATAACCCAGCTGCCCCCTCCCGCTGCTGGCAGGCGAGGGCCACTCTGCAGGGGGGAGGCAGGGAGGGACCCAACCTCGAGCCAGCCCCTTTCCAGGGCTGCTGCCACCGCACGGTCTCCCCTGTTCCCTGCCTGGAGTCCCCCAAGGTGAGGGCTGTGAGGGGACTGTGTTCACTGGGCACAAGGATCCAGCTTTGCCGGTCAGACCCCTCTTCCTTCCAGAAGGGCACTTGGAGAATAGCCAGGGAGGGCGAAAGGGGAACCCTCAGGGACCGAAGCCAATTTTAGGGACAAGAGGAGGCGGTTCGAAGCCAGTTTCGTTGTTGGTTACCACGGTGACCGGCCCACCAGGGCACAGCCCTCTCAGGCGCTGGCTGGCCCCTGACCTCCCTCCCCTGCTGCGGTCCAAGAGGGCAGGGCGTGGGGGTGAGAGCAGGCTACCTGCCGACAGCCAGCAGGCACATGACAATGACAGCCGTGCTGAACTGCTCCATGCTCTTCTGGATGACGATGCCGTCGATGGCCCGGCCGGTGTAGTAGGGAAGGAAGGTCTCTCCTGCCGGGAGACATGGTGGGCTCAGGGGGCATCTGCAGCCCGGGAAGCCCGTACCCTCCCCCACTGAGCCTCCAGAAGCCCGCACACCGCCTGTTCGGCTCGCTCCACCGATGGATGGGGTGCTCTCTCTTGGCAAACTCCTGCTTCTCACCTTGGTGGGAGGCGGGGCAGGGGCCCGCACTGCTTAATGCCCCCCTCTTTTCAGGGAACAGGAACACAGGAAACACGGGTGACTCGGCCTATACAGACTGGGTCAGTACCGCTCATGATGGCTACGAGGCCCGAGCGCACGGCGCCATGGGGTTCCCGGGCGCTGCTCGGTTCCCTCTGCACGGGCTCTGCGGGTGGGCCTGCCACCACCCCCATTGGACAGGTGAGCAGGAGAGTGGAACCGAGAGATGAGACGACGCTCACCAGGCCACACGGCCCAAGTTCACTTCCTTCTTCTCACTGGCGGAGGGCCCTGGAGTCCAAATTCCCAGCCTCAGGAGACGTAGGTATTTGGTTCCAACGATGCTGGAAACGGCCACCCAGCCCCTCTCGGTGGCACACTTCACAGTTTGCCACGTCACTGTGCACCCACTTATTGTACCCACCTTCAGAACAACGCCGGGCAGGGTGGCGAGAGGGGGCTAGCGGGATGCCACCCCCATGTCATGGCACAGAGGTGAACGGGAGACTCGACTCAGGGGCTGAGTCATTTGCCTGAGGTCACACGGCACGGGGCAGTTAAGAGGCAGGGCCAGGACACAAACCCAAACTGGCCTCCCATCTGGGGGCTCTTTCCTATCCCTTCCCTCCCAATAACCCGGAAGGCCCGCTCTCATCTTGTGCAGATGATGGACTCTTGGACCAGGCTGTGTCCTCGCTGTCACCGCAGTGCTTTCGAAGGGCACAGCCTGGCATGGGCCTGGGCATACGGTAGGTACTCGGTAAAGTTCAGCGAATGAATCCTGGGCTGGTCTTGACATCCTTTCCCTGGCCAGCTCTGCGGGACCGGCTCGGCCCAGACAGTGAGGCCTTCTGTGGGGTTCTGCTGCCCTCTGCTGGTCTTGGCACAGGGACCACAAGGTGGCAACCTAGAGGGCCTCCGTCCCCACGGTCCTCCCCTCGATGGGGTCTCCAGGCACCGCTGTGGAGTCCACCTAAACTGGAGGTCGGCCTCAGTTTACCCACAGGGAAGAAAAGGGCATCGGCGAGCTCCAAGAAACACCAATGATAATATTAAGCACAACGGACACTTACTGAGCCCTTACTGGGTACGAGGCGCCGTGCTAAGCTAGGCGATTTGCTCTTGTCAAATCTGCACAGGAATCACACGAAACTCTCCAATCCACTGACGAATCCTATTCCTCCACCTTCAAAATACAGGTGACCCTTGGGGCACCTGGGTGGCTCAGTCGGTTGAGTGACTGACTCTTGATCATGTGGCTCGGGTCATGATCTCACAGTTTGTGAGATCGAGCCCTGTGTCGGGCTCTGCGTTGATAGCACGGAGCCTGCTTGGGATGCTCTCTCTCCCTCTCTCTCTGCCCCTCCCCCGCTTGCATTCATTCTCTGTCTCTCTCTCTCACAAAATAAATAAATAAATAACTTAAAAAAAACACCACGGTTGACCTTTGAACAGCACGGTCTGATCTGCTCAGGCTCACTTACATGCAGATTTTTCCCATAAACAGCAGTACAAGACTGCAAACGTATTTTCCTTATGGTTTCTTAAGAAGGCTGTCTTTGGGGCGCCTGGGTGGCGCAGTCGGTTAAGCGTCCGACTTCAGCCAGGTCATGATCTCGCCGTCCGTGAGTTCGAGCCCCGCGTCAGGCTCTGGGCTGATGGCTCAGAGCCTGGAGCCTGTTTCCGATTCTGTGTCTCCCTCTCTCTCTGCCCCTCCCCCATTCATGCTCTGTCTCTCTCTGTCCCAAAAATAAATAAATTAAAAAAAAAAAAAAAAGAAGGCTGTCTTTTCTGTAGCTTATTTCATCATTAAGAATACACTACTTTGTTGCAATAATTGAATACACAAAATATGTGCTATTCAACTGTTTATATTATCAAGAAGGCTTCTGGTCCACAGGAGGCTCTTCGTAAGTTAAGCTCTTGGGGAGTCAAAAGATATACATGTGTTTTCAACCAACTCTCGTGTTGTTCAAGAGTCAACATTTCTAGAATCCAGTCTCTTTCACTGTCCCCACCTGGGTCCAACCTCCCTTGGACTTTCCCAGACAACTCCTGGTCCTCTCAGCTGCCACCCTCGTCCCTGCCACTCTGTTCTCCACCCTGCACACAGTGGGGTCCTATGAAAGCCAAGTCAGACCTTATCCGCCTTCAGGCTTTCATCTCATTCTGGGTAAAAGTCAAAGTCCTTATAGCGGTCCATGGCGCCCTCCATGATCAGGCACCTGCCAGTGCCCTGGCTTCATCTTCTACTCTCCCGCCCCCAACCCCAACCCCACCTACAGCCCCAGCTACCCGGGCCTCTTTGCTTTTCCTTTCACAACCAGGCATGTTCCTGCCTCAGGACCTTTGCATGGGCCATTCCCTCTGCTTGGAGCATTGTCACACTGGATATCTGCTCTCCCATCTCTTTCAAGTCTCAAACGCCCCCCAGTAATCCCATAGGTGTGGTATTATCATTATTCCCATTTTACAGATGAGGAAACCAAGGTTCAGAGAGGCTAAGTCACTTGCCCAAGGTTTTCTAGTTGGGTTGGTGTGAAGTCCATATTAAAGAATTTCAATTGGATAGGAGATGCTCCACCCTAAAATTCACCATTTTTCCCCACAATGGGCGGTTTTTCTTTCAGATTATAAGGTGTCAGAAAAAGCTGGCCCCTACTGGGCATTTGTTGATCGAGAATAATTATCAGTAGCCCCTGTCCCTAACCTGTGCGAAGTACTTCCTTTTGCAAGCACCGTGCCCCAGCTCACCCAATTCTCACAAGCCCAACGAAACCCCACTTTCAGGATGAGAAACAGCCTTGGCCAAGTTCAATAACCTTGCCTCAAGTTACCAGGACAGGTGGGGGCCTGATCTCAAGTCTAAGCCCTTCACCTCGACGCAACCCTGCAGGCTGGCAGAATCTGCTCAGCTGTATTTCAGGACATCTGTAGTCCCCGAGCGCAGACAGCTGACAACACGGCCCCGGCAGGAGGGGGAAACGAGGTCATGGGTGACAGCTGCCCACACGGGCACGCTGGTCGGTCATCTGTTCATTCATTCGGCAAGGCTGCTTCTGTGCCAGGATTTGGGGCGGGGGGGGGGAACCCGGGGTGAGGCAGACCTGGCCCCTACCCCCCCAAGGGGCTCAAAACCCGGTCGGGGAGGCAGGACAGTGGATGCGTGATTTTCATGACACCATAGCTACAACTGAGGTGGAGATAAAGGTGGAGATCAAGTCACTAGAATTCGAGGAGGCTTCTCTGAGAAGGGGACATTTGGACCTTGAAACAAGAGCAGGAGCCACTATCTGGTTAAATGGAAAGGGGTCATCCCAATACTCACAGCCACTACAATTTCTCGGGAGCCTTCTGTGTGGCAGGAGCTGTCTGCGGTGTCGTACTCATATTAACGTCCCGCGCCTCCTCAGCCCTTGTTGCGATGGGTACTATTATTATGCCCATTTTACAGATGAGGGGACTGAGACTCAGAGGCGTTAAGTGACTCGCATAAAGTTGCACAGCGGTCAAGGGGCTGGGACTGAGAGGGCAGAGGGTGGACCGTGAGAGGAAAGGGGTCAGCTCCGGGGCTTGCCTGTCCTCTTTGAGAACACTCTGGCTTTGTGCCCACTCCCAGACACTGTCTTAAACGTGTAACAACGCCTAACGGCTAACGTTCCTGAGAGCTTACCGTATTGTACCGAGCTCCGTACTTGTCTTTCTCCTGTTTCTCCAAGCTTTACAACATCGTGAAACGTGGAGAAAGCCAACAATCCCCATTTCACAGAAGTGAGGTTCTGGAAGGTCTGCTTACTTGGGGCCTTATCGCCCCCCGGAACCCACGGACTTTTGACCCTGAGATGTCACCTTCCTACCCACGTCGTTTGAGCAGTGCTTTCAAACTGTTTGGACCAGGGGCGCCCGGGTGGCTCAGCTGCTTAAGCGTCTAACTCTTTATTTCAGTTCGGGTCACGAGCTCACTGTGCCTGAGGTCGAGCCCCCTGTCGGGGTCCATGCTGACGGCTCAGAGTCTGCTTGGGATTCTCTCTCCCCCACTAAAGCTCACGCTCTCTCTTTCTCTCAAAATAAATACATAAGCTTAAAAAAAAAATTTAAAAACAAACTGTTCGGACCAGAACCGCGGTAACAAATTCATTTTACATGACAAACCAGAACACGTTTACATATAGGCACACGTGACTAAAATAAATGTTTCCCCAAACGATACTTATTCTTATCACAGACAGCATATTCTGAGGCTCTCTCGTACATTCTGCTTCGTTACCAGAAAAATGCTTTGACCCAGTGATCCACTTCCGGGAAATGTATCCTACAGATACACCCCCATGTATATGAAACGTGTATGAACAAGGTTATTTACCGTAAGAGAAAAGACTCAAAACAACTCGAGGGTCAGACCGCAAGACGCCAACTGTACAATCTCTGCTACGGCCACACAGCAGACTACTATTATGCAGCCAAATAAAAGGACGAGGTGCTGATTGGAAATTTCCAAAAATATATCGTTAAGTAAGAAAAGCAAGGCACGAAATAGTAAGGTGGCGTGTGAGAGGTGGTTAAGAGTACCGTGTTTTTTGTGTTTTGTTTTTTTGCTTGTAGCTCTGTAAGGAAACACTGCAAGAACATACAAGAAACGAAAGAAAGTGGTTGCCCACCCACCTGGAAGCTTCTAGAACACTTTGCTGTAGTTAGCCCTAGGCAGGGAGATCAGGGTAGTCAGGCAGAATTAGGAACGAAACTCTCCGTGTTCACCTTCTCGTATCAAAATGCTGTTTGGACCACGTGAGAAAAACGTCAAACGTTTAAGAGGAACGAACAGGCGGCTGTAACCCCCTCGAGTGCTTTGGCGGGTGCCTGCCAGGCCCCCCGGGGCCTCACTTACCCAGAGCTGCCACGATGAGGAAGAAGGAGGCCGCCACGAGGAAGGCCACGTCAGGCTTGGTGTAGGACAGCAGCTTTTGTAGCGTAGCCCCAGACGCCTGCTCACGCGGGGGCCGGTCCTCCCCAGGGAAGCCCTCGGCCTCGGCTTCGGCCCCCCGCTCGAGGGCCTTGGCGTCCGGCCGCACCGTGGACAGCAGCCACCAGAGGAGGAAGGAAGCGGCAAGCGAGACGTAAGTCCACACGAACAGGGCCCAGAACCACGGGTCCCGGACTGGCTTGCGCACCTCGGAGAAGAGCAACAGCTTCACCATGGCGTAAACGCCCACAAAGAGGCACACGAGGGCGATGACCGTCCAGGAGGCCCGAAGCCGCCGCGGCCCGAGGGCGCTGTTCTTGGCCACGCCAATGGTGGCTCCCAGCAGCAGGCAGCTGCGGTACAGGCAGGCCGCCCAGAGGTCCAGCACCGAGTCAAAGATGTTGAAATGGCGGATGTCCTCCAGCAGGCTGCGATCCAGGTGGCTGAGGATGTAGATGGCCGTGGTCGTGCCGACGTCCATGCTCATGAAGGCCAGGGTCACCACCACCGCCTTCCACAGCTGCATCCTGCTGGCTGGTGAGGGGCAGGTGCCGAGGGGCGGGCTCTAGCTCACGGGGGCAAGGCCATTGTCCGTGGGGTGAGGCCAGACCTGTAGGGGCGACAGGGCAAGGAGGTCAGGTTTGCCGCTCGTTGGCTGTGTGACTTCGGGCAAGTCGCTTGACGTCTCTACGCCTCGGTTTCCTCATCCGCAAGATGGCAGTGACAAGCATCCTGATTTCCCGGGAGTTTCGTGAAGATTCCATTCGTTTAAGGAATGTTTACCGAACACCAAGGTTTATGGAGAGGGCCAGACTCTGTTCTCTGTGTTGGGATTTCACGACGAACAAAAACAAAGATCCCTGATTCTGTGGAGATGGGACACGCGGGTCAGAGACGGAGAAACACAATGAGTAAACGATACGGTTAAGAGATAGGGCTGGGGGGGAAAGAACGGGGTGTAGGGGATGGGGGGCAATGGGGACAGTTTTAAATAGGGGGGTCCAGGAAATGGTGAGGGCAATTTTTTTTTTATCTGTTTACTTATTTATTTATTAAAGTTTATTTATTTTGAGTGAGAGAGAGTGCAAGTGGCGAGGGGGCAGAGAGAGGGAGAGATAGAATCCCCAGCAGAGACCGACGTGGGGCCTGAACTCACGAACCGTGAGGTCATGACCTGAGCCGAGGTCAAGAGTCAGACGTTTAACCGACTGGGCCACCCAGGTGCCCTGAGGGCAATTTGAAACAGGGGGGCTGCGAAAGACCTCGCTAGGAAGGTAACACTTGAGCAAGATCGAGAAGAGGTGAGGGGGTCCACCATACGGCTATCTGGGGGAAAAGCACTTTCTGCTGGAATAGTCAGCGCCACAGCCCCGAGGTAGGAGTGTGCCGATGTGCTTGAGGGAGGCAAGGACACCCCACGTGGCCTGGGGGGTGAGGGTGCAGGGGATCTGGAGGACTCTGCAGACAAAATTGAGATCAGCTTTAAAACAGCATGAGGTTCGATGCATGAGCATCAGTTCTGGCCACAGTGCCTAGCACGTAATAATTGCTGCTGATTGTTACCACTGTATACAGTGGGTGCTTAATAAATAAATGTTTGCTTAGTTCTCTCCTCCCCAAATCAGGCCTTTCGTCTCCCCAAATAAAACTTCACTCTCTTAGACCAAGAGGGGGTGACCGCAGGTCCTAGGAGCAACCCAGGGACTTTCACATCCGCCTGGAAGTTTCCAGAATCTTTTCCTCCAGCCCAGGTTGCCCTTCACCTCCTGACTTGGGCCCTTTTGGCTTTCTGGAGCTTAATGTCTGCTTTGTCCAAAGCACCCCCCATACTGGGCCCCCCGGGACTGAGCCAGTGCCTGGGAGAGCCCGGGAGCTGCAGGGACACTGCAGGATGTGGGCCCGGTGGGGACTTTGGAAGTGGGGCTTGTCCAGGGCAGGACTGGGACTAGGCTGGGCATGTGCCTCTGAGTGCTGCCTCTTGACTTGGCTCCATCCCTTTTCATCCTGGGGACTTTATCGTCCCATCTGCAAAACGGACAAAGTTCTGGAGTCCCCAAGTGAAAAGGAGAGGCACGGAACACCGGGAGGGGTCACTCTGAGTGAGCAGTGACTGGAAAGGGGGCCACCTCAAGAGACCTCCTCCCCAACAGCTCTGGTGCACAAAGTCTCTTGGCTCATGTTCTGGAGTGCTAGAAACCCCACACAACCCCATGAGGCGGCTGCTTCCACACTCCATATATAGTTGGAGAAACTGAGGCACAGAAGGCAAAAGCATGTGCCCCGCATCACTCTGCAACAAAGGGCCAAGCCAGGACTTGAGCCAGTATGTGAAGGATCCCGGCACCTAACTCTGAACCTTTGTGCCTGGTGCACAGCAGCTGCCCAGTAAGTACAAGCAAGCATGGGGCGCCTGGGGGGCTCAGTCGGCGAAGCATCTGACTCTTGGTTTCAGCTCAGGTCAGAATCTCACGGTTTGAGAGTCTGAGCCCCATGTCAAGCTCTGTGCTGATAGCGCAGAGCCTGCTTGGGATTCTCTCTCTCCCTCTCTCTCTCTCTCTGCCCTTCCCCTGCTCACGCTCACTCTCTCGCTCTCAAATAAACCTAAAAACATTTTTTTAAGTACAAGCAGTTATGTAAACACAACCCTTCCTGTGGGCCTGGCATTACATATACATATACATATACATATACATATACATATACATATTTTTTTATTTCTTAATAGGATTTTATTTTATTTTTCTTTTTAAGTAGGCTCCATGCCCAAAGTGGGGCTTGAACTCAGGACCCCAAGATCAAGAGCCTCACTCTCCACTGACTGAGCCAGCCAGGCACCTCAGGCCCAGCCTTTTATATAGGCCATGCACTTCATATGTGTTTGCTTATTTAATCCTCACAACTTGTGAGATTTGTACTTTCACCATCCCCTTTTAACAGATGGAGAAATTGAGGCCCAGAGAAGTTAAGAACTTGCACAAGATCACACAACTGGTGAGTAGCAGAGCTGGGATTTGAACCCAGAGCTACCTGGCTCCAGAATCTGGGCTCTACACTGTTAAGCTAAAACACTTGTCAACATAACAAGTGCTACCAGGGAGTATTTGTCAAAGGAAAATAGAGTCTGCACAAGAGGGGGCTCAGCCAAGAGGCAGAGCCGATGGCATCTGTGATGAGAACAGTGACAACGGTACCGACAGCTAATGCTGATTGACGTAAATGTGTGTCTGACACTGTTCAAAGTGCTTTAAATGCATCAATCTTCACAAGAATCCTGTGAGGTAGGTTCTATTATTATCCCTATTTTATAGTCAAGAAAATTGAGGCACAGAGAGGTTAAGTGAGCTGTCCCAGATCACACAGCTAGGAAGTAAGTGGCTGAGCTGGAAGGTGAACCCAGGCCACGGAGTTCCAAAATCTGGGCTCTCAACTCCAAAGCCCTAATGCTCCAAAACAGCCTCTTCAGGGGGTAGGCAAGACCCCTAATGATGCTCAGGAGGGGTCTCAGATGCAGAAAGAACCCAGGGGTGTGACAGTCCCCGAGCCTGGGCCCCACGGAGAGTCCGGCACTTCTGACTAGACTCAGATCAGTCCCAGCGAAGGCTACCTTGTCAGCAGCTGTATCTCCTAAGGAAGGCAGGGCTGAATGGGACCAGGGGCGGGGGAGGGGGCAGGGGTAGGGATGGTGGGGACAGACACCCCCTGCCCAGTCCCTTGCTCCACCCCAAGTCCCAGCTGGGCTGCCGGCAAAGGCTCTCGTCTGCTGCAATGCAGAGGCCTCGGGGAGCCAGCGAGTGGGCGAGCGTGAGTCGGAGCCCGGGGAGGGACGCTCCTGGCCCGGTGCCGCGCCAGGCCTCCTGGCCAAGCCACCGCCGGCTACCCAGGCCCTGCCAGCCACCTTGGCTGTTGCTCACCTCTTGGTGGGCACAAGGAGTTCCTTGGCCCCGGAAAGGAGCTGGGGTTCAGAAGTGGGACAGGAGGCACATCCACCAGAGACCTGCCGAGGGACGCAGCCGGCTCTTCCCGCCCCCAACCCCCGCCACTGGGGGAGTTCCTTCCCAACACCCCTCCGCTTGGGGTTATGGCAGCCCCGTTGGACAGCCACCCGCACGGGGACCCCAGCTGTTCATCTGCACCGGGAAAAGCAAAGCTTCACACTCCAGCATCATGGACTATGTGAAGCACGTGAAGCACAGGAAACTGAGGCACAGAGAATAAGGGGTGAGGCCTGTCTAGGGTCACCCGGTGGCCTGGGGACAGAGCAGCTATAGCACCATGGTCCCATACTCCCAAGTGCTGAGTCCTTGTATCCAGGCCCTGATGGAGCAGAATCCAACTCGGCTCAGGTTACAGCCCTCGGTGGGGACAGGCTACTCTGTTATTTTTAAAGTTACCGAGTAGGAGGGTGAAGGGGACGAGACCACCGGCCAAGACTGTGAGGAGGGAAGAAGGGGGACCGTGGGGCCCTCCAGCTGCCTGATCTGGAGGATACAGCTGAGCTCAGCCGGGTGGAGCTGGAGGGCAAGCTCTGGGCACATGGGTGCCGAGCGTGGCCCGAGGGACAAGGACAAGGTGGTGGCCAGAGGCCAGAGCAGGCACTGCCCAGGTTGTGATATGGCCCAAGAAGACAGGGGCAACTTGCCTTGCCCCCAAATGCTAAGGAGCGGCACAGGCTTAGCAAGTGACCCCACGTCCACAGGGGGTCCTGCCAAACGGTGGATGGGGCATTTCCAGCCGTCGGCTGCACAAAAGGGAAGTCTGCAACAGCCAGGAGATCAGAAGCAATTATTACAATCACAACGGCTGCCGTGTGTGGAGGGCCGCTACCTGCCAGACAATGACCTCCCAGTTCAGCTCATCCTCACTCCTCTCCTGGGAGGTCCTCATGCAATCATGCCCACTGTACAGACGGGGAAATGGAGGCCAGGGTAAGTTAAGTGGCACGCAGAGAACAGGCAAAGGCAGGACTGAAACTCAACACTTGCCTCTCTGGGTGGGACGTGCCCAGACTACTCAGGGACTCAGCGACCACGACAAAAGGGTCCTGAAGGACCTGGGTGGCCCAAGCAGCTCGGTCCACTCCTAACTTGGTGAACTTTTCACCCCAAAGTCGTCATGGCCCATTCACTGCTCAGCAAACACTGGCTAACGGAGGCTGGTGTTATCACGGGGTTTCCGGATGCAGGGCCAGGACTGGGCCAGGTCCACTTTCTTCCACCCTGAGTCCAGTCCTGCTGAACCCACCACATCTCATGCTGGGACTGGTCCTCTCGCAGAGACTTGGGAAAGTTGTTTCAGGTAACTCCTGGCCCCGGGCAAGGCAAACTGGGGAGCTGCTGTGGGCCTTCCTACAACCGTCCTCTTGTCACCTGTCACCTGCCCCTCTGAAGCAGGGGAATGGAGGCCAGTCTATCTCCAGGGGGTGGGGCAGAGGATGGTGAACCCCGTCCGACCAGCTTAAGGCTCTCTTAAACAACATTAGGTCTGGGGAGGAGGCACCTCGCTTTAACACAGACCCACAGACCCACAAACAAGGGAGGAGCCCCGGGGAACCCATAGGCCTAACTGCCAGGGTGGATGCGCTGGAAGGGGCCCAGCCCAGGGGCCAGCGGGGGATACTGAGGGAAAAGGTTTGCCAAGATCAGCAGGCCCAGGTCGCCCCCCCCCCTCCCCCTCCGCTCCCAGGCTTCTGCTACAGCCAGGGCGCTCAGGACCCGTGGGCAGACACCGCTGTAGAACGTGGGGAGCCCTGGGAAGTCGCGCCAGTCCGATCCTTGGGGGAGAACGGCCATCCCAAGATCCTCCCCAAAAGGCGCCCCCACCATTTTCCAAGAGGCAGCAGCGCCAGAGGAGTTAAAAAAAAAAAAAAAAAAAAGCAACATTCACCCTGCGGGCGTGGAACGGATGCTGCCGCAGGGGTGGGGGGCTGGGCCAGCGGCCGCGGGCGCCTGGGGACAGGGGCGGGGGCCAGAAAGGCTCCCAAAAGGCTGCCACCTTCAACCGTGATGTCTACCTCTGGGGCAAGGGGACCCAGACGCCCCCAGCCTGTGTGGAGCTTGGCACCCCGGCCTGGGAAGGACCTGTTCGGGGGTCCTGGACGCCGCGCTCTTACCTGTTACCTTACCTGACACCAGGTGAGCCGTGGGGAGGGGGCGCAGAGGGCTCGGGTCTTCAGGGGCGCGGGTTCCGCAGCTCATTGGAGGCTGCGCCCGGCGCTGCGCTCGCTCCGCTCCTCCCGCTGATCCTCCCCGCCTCCCACCCCGGCGGCGCCGCGGCAAGGTCGGAGCAGAGCGGGGCGGGCGCCCAGGCCAGCTGACGGGTGGGGCGGGGCCTCCCCGGCGGGGCGGGGCCCGAGCTAGCCGCCCGCCCACCTGCGACGAGCCCCGCCCCCTCCCCCCAAGCCAGGCCCTCCAGCCCCGCACTTCTGGTCTGGAGGCTCCAGGGCCAATGTGGGCACACAGAGATGTCCTGACCTGGTGGGGGCGCCACCTCTTTCATGGGTCTTTTCCTCTGGAGGGACCGTCTGCCAGCCCCGGAGGGTGGGCGTTACGATCCTCTTTTTTTCCTTAGTTCCTTCCTCCCTCCCCTCCCTCCCTTCCATCCTCTTTGTCTTTCTCCCTGTCTCTCCCTCTCTTTCTTTCAACAAATATTTGTCCAGCACCTACAATGTGCCTTGTACCATTCTGGGCTTTTGAGATGCAACAGTGAAGAAAACAGGATCCTTGTCTGCTGGAGCTGACATGCTAGTGAGGGAGTCAGGCAATACATATAACAAATAAGTAAAGTATATCTGGTGGCAGGGAATACATTTTATGGAGAAAAATAGAGCAGGGTAGTAGGGATTGGGAGAGGGGAAACAGCAATACATACCGAGTGACTGCTAGGTGCTGGGTGCTAGGAATATGGCTGAGCGCGAAAAAAGGAAAACAACCACCCTTTGCAGGGTAGGGGAGACAGGAAATCAACAAGTCAATACATAAGATCATTTCGGTTAGTGGTAAGTGCTATAAAGGAATCAAACTGGGTGGGGTAGTGGAAAGTGACCCAGGCCTACTTTAGCTGGGAAGGCTCTTAGAGAAAGGTGTAAGGTGAGTAGGCTTCCAGGCAAAGGATGTGGCCTGAACCCAGAGCCAGGGAGAGTAGGTCAAGGTCCAGAGAATCGGCAAGTGGGGCAACATCTCCCCTCACCTCTCCATCCTTCAGTCAAAGGCTTAAAGTACTTGGAATTTATTAAAAAAAAAAATTTTTTTTTTTTGAGAGAGAGAGAGAGAGAGAGAGAGAGAGAGAGAGAGAATGAGCAGGGGAGGGGCAGAGAGAGAGGGAGACACAGAATCCGACGCAGACTCCAGGCTCTGAGCTGTCAGCACAGAGCCTGACGCGGGGCTAGAACTCACCAACCTCGAGATCGTGACCTGAGCCGAAGTCGGACGCTTAACTGACTGAGTCACCCAGGCGCCCCAAAGAACTCTGAATTTAAAACAGCCTCTGCTACTACAAGGCACAGCCTCCTTCAAGGGGAAATTTGGCAAAGTTCAGAATGTAAAAAGCACTTTTTGGGGACCCACTGGGAATTTCTTCTATAGAGAAGACTTGTGGAGGGGAGCAAAGATACCAGTTTTCAGATAGTAACTGTAGTACCAAAAATCTGGAAATAACCTAAATACCCTTCTATAGGGAATTGGCCAACTCATGGCTCACAGAACACTATGGCAGGGGAAAAATAATGTATGTATGTATCTATATACAAAAGTTCTATAAAGGTGTGGAATGACCTCCTGCATGTATTGAGTGAAAACAAGGGACATAGGGGCGCCTTGGTGGCTCAGGTGGTTGACAGTCTGACTCTTGATTTTGGCTCAGGTCATGATCTCACAGTTCATGCCTGCATCATGTCCCTCGGTGACAATGTGGAGCCTGCTTGGGATTCTCTCTCTCTGCCCCTCCTCTGCTTACATACTCTTTCTCAAAATAATAAATAAACCTCAAAAAAAAAAGGGGGGGGACAGAATAAAGCTGAAGTCTCTTAATGTTTGTGCAAAAACAAAAGCAAATATATGATTATACTTGAAGAAAGCATTCTGGATGGGCTATCCAAAAGTCAGAATGACTCAGAGTTGGGTCGAGATCCAGGCTCTGTCATTTCTGCTGTGTGGAAACATCCAACGCAGTACTGAAGGAGAAAAACAGAGTCAGAGGACTGACACTACCCGACTTCAAGACTTACTACAAAGCTACCATAATAAGACAGTGTGGTTTGGATGAAAGAAGAGACACACAGATCAATGGAACAGTAGAGAGAGTCCAGAAATAGACCCGTATAAATATAGTCAACTGATCTGTAATGAAGGAGCAAAGGTGGATAATGCAGCAAACATTGTCTTTTCAACAAATGGTATGGGGACGACTGGGCACCCACATGCCAAAAAAAAAAAAAAAAAATCTAGACTCAGACCTTACACTCTTCACGAAAATTAACTCAAAATGGACCACAGACCTAAATGTAAAGTGCAAAACTATACAAGTCTTAGAAGATAACATAGGACAATATCTAGGTTCTCTTGGGTATGAAGATGATTTTTGGACGCACCATCAAAGGCATGATTCACGAAAGAATTGATAAGCGGAACTTCATTACAGTTAAAAACTTCTACTCTGCAAAAGATACTGTCAAGAGAGTGAGAAGACAAGGCACAGACTGGGAGGAAATACTTGCAAAAAATATATCTGATAAAGCCAAATCTCTTCTTATCCAAAACAATACATAAATCTCAACAACAACAACAACAACAACAACAACAAACCACAAATAGCCCAGTTTTAAAAAGAGGCAAAAGGGGCATCTGGGTGGCAGAGTCGGTGAAGCGGCCAACTCTTGATCACGGCTCAGCTCATGATCTCACAGTTTGTGAGCTCAAGCCCCGCATGGGCTCTGCGTTGATGGCGTGAAGGCTGCTTGGGATTCTGTCTCTCCTTCTCTCTGCCTCTCACCCGCTTGTGCTTGCGTGCTCTCTGTCTCTCTCTCTCTCCCCCCAAATAAATAAATATATAAACTTAAAACAACAACAACAAAAAAATAGAGGCAAAAGACTTGAACAGACACCTCACCAAAGAAGATATACAGATGGCAAATAAACATATGAAATGACGCTCCAAATCATGTCATTAGGAAATTGCAAATTAAAACAACAATGCGATACCATCACCTACCTAACAGGATTGCTAAACTCCAAAACACTGACAACACCAAATGCTGGTGAAGATGTGGAGCCACAGGAACTTTCATTCATTGCTGGTGGGAATGCAAAACAGTAGTTACTTTTGAAGAGTTTGGTGGTTTCTTATAAAACTAAACATACGCTTACGGTATGCTTCAGCAAACGTGCCCCTAGGTATTTACCCAAATGAACTGAAAACTCATGTCCACATAAAAGCCCGCAAATGGATGTTTACAGCAGCTTTATTCGTAATTGCCAAAGCTTGGAGGCAAGCAAAATGTCCTTCAGTAGGTGGATGGATGACCGTGGTACATCCAGATAATACAGTATCGTTCCGTTCTCAAGCCATGGAAAGACATGGAGGGAACACAAACGCCTATTACTAAGCGAAAGAAGCCAATCTGAAAAGGCATAACGTTCTGGAAGAGACAAAACGATGGAGACAGTAAAAGGATCAGTGGTTGCCAGGGGTTAGGGAGTGGGGAGGGCTGAACAGCAGAGCACAGAGGATTCTGAGGGCGGTGAAACTATTCTGTGTGATACCATGATGGTAGATACGTGTTGTTATACATCGTCAATAGCCATAGAGGTACAATTTCAAGAGTGAACCCTAACATAAACATAAGCTTTGGGTAACAATACCGTGTCAGTGTGACTTAGTCTATTGTAACAAATGTACCACTCTGGTGAGGGGTGCTGACACTGGGGGATAGGCTGGGGGGACATGGGGCATATGGCAAATCTCTGTACTTTCCACTCAATTTTGCTGTGAACCTAAAAGTGCTCTAAAAAGTGAAGTCTACTAAAAGATGGTTAACACGGTAAATTTTATGTTATGTATATTTTACTGCAATGAAAAAATTTACAGTGTTCGTAGCGCCTTTATTCATGACATCTCCAAACTGGAAACAATACAAATGTCCCTCGACTGCAGAATGGCTCAATGGATGGAGGGGTCACCCTATGGAATATTAAGGAGCCACAAAAAAGCATACACTGTCTCCAGCTACACACAACACCCGTGAATCTCAAGAACAGAATGCTGAGTGAGAGGGGCGTCTGGGGGGCTCAGTCCGTTAAGCGTCTCACTCTCGATTTCACCTCAGGTCATGATCTCATGGTTTGTGGGATTGAACCCCGCATCGGGGTCGGCACTAATAGCACAGAGCCTGCTTGGGATTCTCTCTCTCTCTCTCTCTCTCTCTCTCTCTCTCTCTCCCTCCCCTGTGCTTGTGCCCGTACTCTCTCTCTCTCTCAAAATAAACAAACTTTTAAAAATTAAAAAAAAAAAAAAAAAGAACGCCAAGTGAGAGAAGCACTATACAAAATAATACATACCACATGATTTTATTTGTATCAAATTCAGCAACAGGCAAGACTAATCTTTGTTCTTAGGAGTCAGGGTGGTGATTAGTCCGGACTGAGCAGGGATATGGTGGGGGCTTCTGCAGGCTGGAATGTTCTGTCGTTGGGTATGGATGCTGGTTACCTGTGTGTGTCTAGTTTGTAAAAATTTACCAAGTGGTACACTTAAGATGTGCCTTTTTTTTTTTATAGCATGCTCTCTATGAATTCAAAAGAACGTGCACAGACACATACATATATACGTATGTGCAACATGCATATATACATGTGCATATACACATGTACACAACCCCACACACAAACACACTCTGGAATCAGAGGGAAGGATGGGTGCTAAAATTCTGGTTCTGCCGCTTACTAGGCTTATGATCCTAGACAGGCCCCTTCACTGAGCCTCATCTGTACGATACGTGTCCCAATACCTCACACAGACGTCAGTGCTGGTTGAAAGCACATTGATCCAGTATTTACTATTAATATTCTTGCTGTTCCCTTTGGTGGCTGAGCCCGGGCTGGGGCAGGGTGGGGGCAGGGACACTGCTTCCGAGGAGGAGGGGGGCCACTGGGAGGGCCAGTCTAAACCGATAAGCAAAAGATGCTCATCTTGCAAAATGTTGCAAAGGGAGGAATCTGAGCAGGTGCACTGGTGGGAAGATGCCTGTGCAGGGCCTGCCCTGGGCCTCTGGGAGAGGAAGGCAGTTAGGGGGGTAATGAATGCAGAGCTGGGGAAATAGATCCTTTCCTGGAGAGCAGGGCCTTCCACTATTGCTGGGCAATCAAGACACCCATGAAAGTTTAAATACCTTCTCAGGCCACACAGCTCTGGCCTGGGGAGCTTCATCCTTGAGGGGGAAGCAGACCCCCAGGGGGATTTCCCCCTTGGGGAAGCCTAGTACCTTCAGGAGGCTTGGGCTGGGTCCTCGGATCCTCGAGGCCAGTGACCTAGATTTCATGCCTGAGGAGGGGAAAGGCAGACCTGGCCATACGTTTAGGAACAACCTGGCAGGATCAGACTCCAGACCCTACAACTTATGAACTGTGTCACCTTGAGTGACCTTGGGTCATTTAACCTCTCTGACCTTCGTTTTCCACTTCTGTACAATGCGGATAATTTCTGCCTCATAAGGTTGGTTGCAAGGATTAAGCAGCTTCCCTTTGCGTGTAGAGTAAAATCCAAAGTGTTAACAGTGGTATCTTACGCCCAGCAGTTTGACCCGAATGCCACCCTGGCCTCATTCCGTATGACTTGCCCTCTTCTATGCCTTGCTGTTCTCCCAGCGTGGCAAGTTCATCCCACGGGAGGGGATTTACATTTTTCGTCCCCCTGCCCAGAACCCTTTCCTGCCAGATCTTGCTGCAGCAGTTGGGGCTCGGCTAAAATGTCACTCTTAGGGAGGTGTTCTCCGGCCTCCCTGTGTAAAGCGGTCACCTCCAGGCACTCTCCATCCCATCACCTAGCTTTCTTCCTTGCACTTACGGCTGAATGAAAATACCTTGACCATGTATTTCTTTCTTTGCTTGCTCCTGTTCCTCCCCACCCCCCCCCCCCACCTTGACTGAGTTTCAGAAGGGCAGGGACCTTATCTGTCAGTCAAAACACACTTCCTGACACAGGCCAACCTCCCACACTTGGGGTGGTCCTGCCACCCCCCCCTCCCCGGGCCCTGGCCAGCCAGTGTGAAAACCAATCAGGCTGTTGCCCTGAGAGCAGAAGCCTTCTCCCAGCCCCCCAAGGTGCTGGCTGGAGCCCTGGACCCCCGAACATGCTGCTGGAGACGGCCGGGGAAGGCAGCCTGGCACCATACCACAGGACGTGAAGTTCTCCCGTCTCCCTTGGTAGGAGCTTCGGTAGGAGCCACTGGCAGGCATCGGGGGTCGATTTGCCACAGAGCTGAGAGGAACCAGGGACTGTGCTGTCCGTGAGTGTGAGTGAGCGTGCCGGATGTGTGAGTGTGCGGCTGTGACCGTATGTGAGGTGTTTTGTGTGTGTGAGTGAGGGTGAGTGGATGTGTGAGTGTGTCACTGGTACAAGCGTATTTGTGACGGTGTGTGAATGTGTGTTAGCATATGTGAGCATGTAAGGGTGTGCATGAGTGTGTACGTGTGTCACTGCCAGTGTGAGTGCGTGGGTGTAAACCCGACTATACATCTGAGGGAAAGGAAAGCATCAAGAAAATAAATGATGGGGCACCTGCGCGGCTCAGGTCACGATCTCCCGAGTTGTGAGCTGGAGCCTGCTTCAGATCCTCTGTCCTTTTCTCTCTCTGCTCCTTCCCAGCTTGTGCGTGCACTCTCTCTCACAAATAAACATGTAAGATAAGAGAAAAGAAAAGAAATGCCAACAAGCACAAAGAGAAAATCGGAAATCCTTCAGAAACCAACCACTCGGAGGACTCCCATTGTGAACCCTGGGGCAGGTCACCGCCCCTCTCTGAGCCTCAGTTTCCCCATCTGTAACAATGGTAAGACAGTACCTCGCTCAAAGGTTTGCGGTAGGGATGGAAGCAGGTAAGGTGGAGGCTCGGCCAACAGGAGTTATCATTTGTGGTCATCTGCGTATCTGGGGTAAGGGCTGGAGTCTTGAGGCCCAGGCCTCCCCACACCACGCTGAGCCAGGGAGGGAACTCTAGGACAGGGGACGAGATCTGTTGCAGGGGACACGACTTCCTCCCCCAGTCACAGGGCTGCCATCCAAGCTTCTTCCCGGGGCTTTGCGGCTCTGGGCTTGGGGGGTGAACCGAGGACCAAGATGGGGGCCTCCCAGACAAGTACGTAGGAGCTACGATGGGTGTCCCCGAGGCAGGGGCGCACACTCTAAAAGAAAAACACACTCATCTCACACAGCAGCAGTGCACAGCACAACTGGGAGCCCGTCGTGCGGGGTGTGGCCGCCAGCAGACCACACCCCGTTCCCCGCCCACACTTGTATCCCTAGGAGGGGCCACCGGAAGTCACGCCGGACGGAGCGCTTTCGAGAAAACACCTCCCGGGGCCGTCAGCAGCGAATCTGGAGACCGTGGCGGAGGCTCGAGGAGTGCCGGGTAGGGACCCGGGCAGAATGCTAAACCCGAGTTCAGACGCACAGAACTGGATAGTCGGGAGAGAACGAGACCGGACCCCAGAACTCCTGTCCTCCTGGCGTTGGCCGCCTCTTCAGAAGCTCCGAGCAGAAAAGGAAGGCAGCGTTGAAGCAAAACGTCTTGCGGTTCCAAGTCCCGACTTGTCCCCGGCCTGTGAAGGTGCGGCTCAGTTTGCCTATCTGTAAAGTGCGGTGATTAATCCCCACGTCGTGGATGGGGGAACTGTGAGGCGGAACGAGAAGACCACACGCTCTGTCCGCCGAGGCTGCTCGCCCCAGTCCGGCCCCGGAGCGTCTTTCCCCATTGCAGACCCGTTTTCTGGGGCGGAGTCTTCGTCCTCTTCGGCACTTGCGAACTCAGAACGGACCCTTGCCTCCCGTTCCACCGCCGCGCCCCCACCCCCGTCGGGGGCGTGCCGGAAGTGCCCCTACGGAACCCTGCGGGGCGACGCTCGCCTCTTCACCATGGCGACAGCTGGGGTCCCGAGGCGCTTCTGCCGCTGCGCCTGCTTCTGCTCGGAGAACTTGTACGTGGCGCGCTACCGGCTCCACGTGCGCTTCCGGGGCGAGGAGCAGCTTCGCCGGGACTACGGCCCGGTGAGTGGCCCCCAGTGGCTCTGCGGAGAAATGGGCGGGGCGGGGTGATGGGGGAGGGGTGGCGGAGGAGGGACCTCTGTCCCCCAGGTCTTGTGCTTTGCCCGGGTGTTCAGATGTGACAACAAGAATGACTTAATCTC
The DNA here is from genome assembly GCF_022079265.1 of Lynx rufus. NCBI lineage: Eukaryota > Metazoa > Chordata > Mammalia > Carnivora > Felidae > Lynx > Lynx rufus. The sequence goes on along the minus strand of NW_025814839.1, from coordinate 1,354,273 downwards.
TGGGTGCCTCGCTTTCTTCACCTTAAAGGGGGATAATAGTGTCTCTTTAGTGAGGTTGTCGTAAGGAATGAATGAATGAATGAATGAATGGAACATACAGGTAAAGTGCTGAGGGCAGGGCCAGGCTCGGCGCGCTCTCGGTGTTGTCTGTTTTGCGTGCTTATCGAATTTCATCCTCGCAATGATCCTGTGAGGTCCAGGCTCTCGTCTGCATCTTAACCTGGGGAAACTGAGGCTCAGAGGCGTTAAGTGACTTACTCACAAGGTCACACAGTTGAGCTCCCTGGACTTTCTGCTCTCAGATCCTGCGCAGCCGAGGATGTGTCAGCCCCCAAGACTTCCAGCAGCTATTAGCAGAGGTAACGCTCCCCACCCTCGCGGACCCCCTCCACACCCAGCCTAGCCCTTCCTCTTTAGGTTGTGTCAGCAGTTTGGGGGGGGGGTGTCCTTCCCGTGTCCACTCACCGCAGTATCTGTGTCCTGACACCAGAAAAAGAGAAAGTGGCAAATGCCAGGTCGTCTACCCCACGCCCTCCTGAGACGAGACACTTTTGCTTAAAGAGGGAATTACTGGCCCGAAGTGTCACAGCAGGTGGAGTTGAGATCCCACCCGGGACCGCCCGGCTCTGGCTCCCAGCTCTTCGTCTGTCCACCCACCCCCTTTGGCTGGTGCCAGGGCTGCTCCATCTTCCACCTCCTCCTCCATCTGAGGGTTAGTAACGGGAAACTTCCTAGGCGAGCCCTCCGCAGCCTCTGGAACACAGGACTGGCTGGGATTCCATTCCCCTCCCTCGGGGGCCCAGCTGGCCGAGGTATGGGGAGGGGCTCTCATCCTTGCCAGGCCCTGAGTGGTGCAACCAGGCCCTGAGTGGCGGCATGGGCCCCTACTAGAAGGAGTTGCGTTCAGCCAGCAGCTTGGCACCTGCAGTTTACCCTGATCGAGTCAGGCGTGTAGGGAGACTGGGCTGTCAGCCCAGGTCCTGCTCTGGCCTTCCTGAGCCTCAGTTTCCTCATCTGTACAATGACCTTGGGGGGTGACGGGCGGCCCCATCTGGATGACCAGGCCCTGTGCCATCCCCAGCTCGAGGAGGAGGTGGAACGGCGGCAGCGGCTGGGGCAGGAGGCGGCTGCCAGGAAAGCCCTCATCGCGAGCTCCTACCACCCGGTGCGGCCTCACATCTACAACACGCTGCAGGTACCTGGTCGGGGCAGGTTACTGGAAGGAGGTGGAGGCAGCCGGCACCGGAGGCCGTCTGCCCCACAGCCGGTGTGTTTTGCCCCCAGGATGAGGCCCTGGCCCCTGAGTTTTTGGCCGCAGCTGAGTACAGCACATCGCCGGGTGCAGACCTTGAAGGCCTTCTCCAGCGGCTGGAGACAGTGTCTGGTGAGACCTTGGCCCCATCACCCGGTAGGACTAGGACGAAGGGGTGGGGTCCCTCCACCTACCATGTCTGCCTCCAGAATCTAAGCCAGCAGGAGCTAGAAGGGCTGGCGGGACCCGCCGGGAGCAGGGCATCTGTATTCACTTACTCACTTGCCCACTTGCCTGTGTCAGGTATGAGCCAGCCGGCACACTCGAATGGGGGTGACTGAAGAACTTAACGAAGGGACAGCTGACACAGGACCACCCCCCTCCCCCCTCTCCCTGGGGGTGAGGGGGGTGGGGAGCAGACAGTTCCTTATCCCTAGACCTGGAGAAGTGGGCAAGAGTGAGTGTCTTGAGCCTGCCACGACCTGGAGCTGTGGGAGAGGGGCGGGAAGCAGCTGCCAGGAAGCAGCTGTGGCCTCGAGCAGAAGCACAAAGCCATGGCAAACTCAGAAATGCCGCATCTCTCTGGCCTTTGAGTCTCCTGCTGGGATCTCCCATGGGCTAACCCTAGCAGGAAGTCTGGCCCTTCCGAGTTCCTTAAGCCCTCTGCCTCAGTTTCATCATCTGTGAAACGGGAGCAATAGTAATACCCGTCTGCTAAAGTGTGATTAAGTGAGGTAACATGCCTAAAGGGCTGGGTGCATAGCATCTAGAGGTTTCCTCAGTCTTACGGTTACGGTTATTCCTAGGCCTAGGGGATACTTTGGGGAGATAGGTGCAAGGTGTTGCTCCCCTTATCAAGCCCGTGCTCTGTTGTGAGGCACAGGGTGGAGTGTGAATGAAACATCCCCTCCCAGCCCGGGGGCATCCCTCCTCATTCCCATCCACTCCCCAACAGTGGAGATCGTGTAACGGTTGGGTGAAGGCTGTCGGCTGTGAGTTGGCCAAAAGTGTGGGGGCACACCAGCCGTGCACCCCAGGGTGTTGGTGCATCTGCCAAGGAATGTTTGCATTTCCGTTCGGAGCTTGGCCTCTCCCTACCAGGACCCGGCAAGAAAGAGCAGCCCCCCTCAGCCTTTCTGTGTGGCGAACAGAGGCTCCAGGAGGCACTTCAGTTGGGGTTCAAGTGTTGGTGGCTCATGGGGTGCGGTGCAGAGAAAGCTTGGCGCTGGCCCTGTGATCCCTGCTGGGCTCCATCACTGGCCTGCTGGGGGTCATTGGGCTAATCCCTTCCCACCTCTGGGTCTCACCAGAACCCACATCTGAGTCTGGTGGCCAGGCTGTGGACACCTGCGGCAGCAGGAGGAGAGGCTCCAGGGACAAATAAGGGGACCCGAGAATAGGCCCCTCTGCTGCCCACACATTATGTCATTAATGGTCACAACAGCCCTGAGAAGTGAGTACCTGTGTTATCCCCATTGTACAGATGAGGAAACTGAGGCTGAGGGAAGTGAAAAGACGTGCCCAGGCTCACAGCTCACAAGGAGACTGAAACCCACACGGAGGCTCCCAGCCAACAGACTGTCCCTCCTTCCGCAGGGGAGAAGCGTATCTACCGGCTGCCGGTCTTTACGGCGCCATTCTGCCAGGCCCTGCTGGAGGAACTGGAGCACTTCGAGCACTCGGACATGCCCAAGGGAAGACCCAACACCATGAACAACTATGGGGTAGGTGAGGCTCCCTCCGGGGGGCCCGAGGCGGCAGGGAGCCGGGGCTGGGGAGCCGTGGCTGCAGTGCGAGAGAAGAGCTGTTGGGTCCCATTGGTCTTGGTCTCCCAGTCTGTAAGATGAGGTCGGGTTATTTTGAAGTTAAGCCCATCGATATCTGCAAAGCGCTGCTGTCCTTAGGAAGGGACTCCCCGCAGGGACCCAGGGTGAGGCCCCCACCAGTTTCCCTGCCGACTCCCAGGATCCCCCCCCCAGGTGTTGCTGCACGAGCTAGGCCTGGATGAGCCACTGGTGACTCCGCTGCGGGAACGCTTCCTGCAGCCACTGATGGCCCTGCTGTACCCAGACTGCGGTGGGGGCTGGCTCGACAGCCACCGTGCCTTTGTGGTCAAATATGCACCGGGCCAGGACCGTGAGCTAGGCTGCCACTATGATAATGCTGAACTCACCCTCAACGTGGCCCTTGGCAAGGCCTTCACGGGGGGCGCCCTATACTTCGGGGACCTCTTCCAGGTTAGTGTGTGTGACCCGGGGGGCAGGGCCTGGGGCAGCCAGGAGTGCCCAGGCCTGAGCTCCGCTGTCTGCAGGCACCTTCAGCCCTGGCCAGGCCCCTGGAGGTGGAACACGTGGTGGGCCGGGGCATCCTGCACCGGGGTGGCCAGCTGCACGGGGCCCGGCCCCTAGGCACTGGCGAGCGCTGGAACCTTGTCGTCTGGCTCCGGGCCTCTGCTGTGCGCAACCGCCTGTGCCCCATGTGCTGCCGGAAACCTGAGCTGGTGGACGACGATGGCTTCGGCGACGGCTTCACTCGCGAGGAGCCCACCACGGTGGATGTGTGCGCACTGACCTGAGTCTGGTTGGGGCCAGTGTCGGGGTGGCATGGCAGGGCTCTGCCACCTTGGGTTGGGCAGGGCAAGAATAAACTCCCTGCAGCCCTCAGGCACTTCTTGGTTCAAAAGGACACACAAGCCTCGGAGTCATTCTTTCAGCAGACAGGTTGGTTTAGGTCAGGTGTGTTAGAACCAGAGCCTGAGATGAGGATTCCTGTGCAGGTGGTTTGTTGAGGGAATACCTTCTGGAGAAGGGCGTGAGGGAAGGACAGGACAGGAAGGAGCTGGGCCAAGATGTGGTTTCAGAGGGCACCTAGCTTCAGCCCAATCCCACCAAGCGCCCTAGAGCATGAATGTAGCAGTTTGCCCCCTGCATCGGTTATTGGCTCACAGGTGTGTCAGGGCCGGGCTGGTGGGGTGGGTGGGGAGGTGGTGGTTCCCAGTGGCCCAGGGAACCTTCCAGAGAAGAGTACAGGTATGAGTTAGGACACCACAGCCTGGGTGAGTGCATCTGTCTATGAAGGGGATCTGGGTGAGCCATCGATAGCAACTTCTAGTTGGTGTCGGGCGCTTTCCACAGAGGGGTTGAGAGCAGGGGCTCTGGAGCCAGCCTGCCTGGGTTCAAATTCTGATCCTGCTGCTTCCAGCTGTGTGGCTGCAAGTAAGCCCCTTGACCTCTTTGTGCTTTAGTTTTCCTTATCTGGGAAGTACCTATCTCCGAAAGCTGTTGTGAGAGTGAAACGATTTAATGTATATAAAGTGCTTTATAACAGCCCTCTATGTTTGCTGTTGTTCTTGAAAAACTTGCAACTTGGCCGCCCCCAAATTGGATGAAGAGTGCAGCTGTGATGGGTTTGGGCTGTACACCTGAAAACCAGGGGTTCCCATATTGAAATCTTGAGTTCCGGCCTCGCGGGGAAGGTGGGAAGGTCTGGAACACCAGGCTCCAGCCCACACTGGAGAAATCAGCTGGAGCAGAGCCTCCGCTGCTGCTCACGCTGGACAGGCTTGTGGCGCATTCCCTCACAGGGGTCCCTTCCTGGCTCACTGTCATGATCTCTCCGGCCCCTATGGCTATTTGTTCGCGACCTCTATTACCAGGTGGGGACGCTGGAATGACTAAGGTGTCCCCCGGCCTGCCAGGGTGGACAGGACGGCAGGCATCTCAAGGAGGAAAGAGGCGCACGGTCGGGTCGCCTCCTTCCCTGGGTCTTCAGGGAGGCTGGAGAAGGGCGGTCTGAGAAGAGCGGGGAGCACGGCCGAAGCCTGGATCCCCTGCTTCCCTCTTCCGGAGGTGGGCGAGCCACACCGTTTCTCCCGCAGCCCTGGAAGCGGAACCTGGGGCTTCGGGACTAAAGGAGGCAGCCCCTCGCTTCCCAGCCGGACGGCCTCTGGGAGCACTGCCCAGGCCGGAAGTCGCCTCGCCGCCGCTTCCTCACGTGAAGGCGTGGCGCGGATCGGGTGGTCACGCCCGATGGGCGGTTGAGGAAGGAACGGAGCAGCTGCGGGGACCTTCCCCAAGGCTGCGAGGCGGCGGAGGCCGCGCGGGTGGAGGACAGGAGCGCGCGGGGAGGGATTCGGGACGCACCTGGCAGCCGGGGACCGCGGCCGCTCCTAGGGGCGCCAGAGCGCCGGTGCGCAGGCGTGGAGCGGCCGGGCGGGGGCGAGCCCTTAAAGGGGTAGAGGATCCGGGAGTCGGCGCAGGACCCGAGGTCCCCGGGGGTCGGGGTGGGTGAGGATCGTGCGGTGGCCGCGGACCCCCTCAAGTCCCTGCCCCGGGTGGTGATGGGTAGTGGGCCCTCGAGAGCCAGGCCCCGAGAAGAGCCGCCCGTGGAGCCCAGTCTGGGGATCGGCTCTGTGAGCTTCAGTTTGAGCGTGTCTCCCCGTCTCCAGCCCGCGGCGCTATGGCTCACGTCAGCTCTCGCAAGCGCTCGAGGAGTCGAAGCCGGTCCCGGGGGCGAGGGTCCGAAAAGAGAAGGAAGAAGAGCAGTAAGGATGTCCCGAAGAGCTGCTCGGCTTCTAGATCCCAAGACCACAAGGCCAGCACCATCTCCTCTGGGGCGGAGGGTGAGGACCGGAGGGAATGGGAAAGGGGTGTGGGAACTTCAGGGAGGAAGCTGCGGGCAGGCCCGGGCGGGCGTCCCTGCATGGCTGTGAGCAGTGCTCAGAGGAGTGCAGAATGTAGGACCTCCGTATCCAGATCGAAAGACCTTCAGATTCTAGGGGCTGGGCCAGCCCGTTGTGTAAGGATTGAAGGGAGCACGTAATGGTGCTTTTTGAGCAGCAGGATTTGAGATAGGGGCTTGGCTGCCCTGCTCCTGGTCAAACAGCGACAGGGTGAAGCCCAGAAAGTGCCTCTCCAGGGAGCGCTGATTCCTGCTCTGGCTGGAAAGCCCGGCCTGGAGGGTCTCACCCCTCAGTAGTCCCCCTAAGCCTGCCACAGGCCAGAGCCAGGGGATAAAGGTTTACCTCTTCCCCTCCTGGCCTTCCAGCCTCACCTTCTCCCTGCATCACAGAGAGAAGCAAGCACAAGGCCCGGAGGAGACCACGATCCAGCTCCTCCTCCTCTTCTTCCAGTTCTTCTAGCTCTTCTTCCTCTTCGTCCTCCTCCTCTTCCTCCAGTGGTGGCCGGAAGAAGCGGGGGAAGCACAAGGACAAGAAGAGGAAGAAGAAGAAGAAGAAGAAAAGGAAGAAGAAGCTGAAGAAGAAAGGCAAGGAGAAGACAAAGGTTCAGCAGGGGGAGGCTCTGCCGGGACCCTCGCTGGACCAGTGGCACCGATCAGCCGAGGAGGAAGAGGACGGCCCAGGTATGGTGCCTCCCAGCGTGCAGGAGGGGAAGGGCCCCCTCCCTGAGACCCAGCTGCCGACTCCCTGCCAACTCCCCTTGCAGTCCTGACGGATGAACAGAAGTCCCGCATCCAGGCCATGAAGCCCATGACCAAGGAGGAGTGGGATGCTCGGCAGAGTGTCATCCGCAAGGTGGTGGACCCGGAGACAGGACGCACCAGGTGGGAGCGCTTGGCAAAGCTCAGCCCCACACGCTCTGCACTCTCAGGAGGAGGGGCGACGGCTGCTGCGCTAAAAAGCCAAAGACAGGAGAAGGGCAGTTAACTCATTTCTGGGAGTTTTTAGGCTGTTCCTCCCTGTTGCCCAGAGCGAGCACTTACAGGGGCTGGAAGGGCCTTGAGGAATGTCTTCAAAGAGCCAGTTGGCCGGTCTGGTGGCAGACCCTACCCAGCTGCCTTTATCACTATCCCAAGGGTGGGAGAGAGGGAGAGGTGGGAAGCATCTATGTTCCACCCGCTCAGGGTAGCAGGGGCCTGCGCCCTGGCATCTCTTTGCCAGGTGGGTCTGGTTCTGTTGCTCTGGCATTAAGAGGCTCAGCCTCCTCTCCCCTCCTCCCCCAGGCTCATTAAGGGAGATGGCGAGGTCTTAGAGGAAATCGTAACTAAGGAACGACACCGAGAGATCAACAAGGTTTGTGTCACCCCTTTGCCCGGGGTCCACGCCCAGCTCTGTTTCTGATGGGTCTCCTCCCATGCGCTTTCTTCTCCAGCAAGCTACCCGCGGGGATGGCCTGGCTTTCCAGATGCGAGCAGGGCTGTTGCCCTGAGGGCCCTGCTGGCTAAGTGCTGGTGGCGTGGCCTGGAGACTGGCTTCAGAGTGGGCAGCAGGAAGCCCAGTGGGTGCTGTTTGCCTTTCCTCCTGCGGACTGGCCTCTGGCCCAGCCTCCTCTCAGACGCAGGGGGTGAGGACGGGGTCACTGGCCTCATCAGCTCCTCCTGCAAGAGCGTCACTTCCCAAATATTAAATGTTCCCTGGTTGGAAACTTTGTTAGGTCGGCTTTTTGTGCTGAAGGGAGGGAAGGTTGCTACCCAACTTCCAGAGGACAAAGGAGGCCTATAGGACTTTTGGGGGGAAGGTGGGGTGTACCCTGACGTTCGTGAAGACCAGCCACCTTTGCTCTGCTCATCCTCCGGTCTGCCTGCTTAGACCAGACCCTGACCCTGACCCTCAGCTGAATCCCAAACCCAGAGACGTGGCTTTTAAACCCCATCCCCTCAGATTTGGAGGGAGGCTGCTTCCTGCACTGTTTATTCTGCAGATGACAACCGCGCAGAGTCCTGGTGCTGGGGCCGGGCCGCCGGGGTGGGAATCCTGGCCCACGTTACTAGCTGTGACCTCTGTAGAGCAGAGAGGCTTTCAGCATCCACCTGGCTGGGCTGCTGTGAGGATGAACCGAGTTCATGCCCAGGAAGGGGCTGGGAGGAGGCCCGGTGCAGGGGAAGGCTGGCATAAGCGTACTGGTGTTACAGTCAGCGTAGCAGGCACTGTTGATTGGGAAGGACATCCTCTCCCCACCACAGCTTTAGCTCTGGGACAGGCCGTGCCCCCACCCCAGATCCCCTCCCCACCCTGTGCTCTGTGGTTGCTGGTGCAGTAAAGAGACCCAGAAGGAAGCCTTCCTGCTTCTTTAATTGGTGTAACAGACAACGACACTGTATACAGAGCACACTCAGGCCCAAAGGTGCAGGGAAAGCAAGGGCGGATGGGGCGAGTCAGGACACGGCTCACACACGGCCCAGACAGAGAGACAGGAGGGGCCGAGACGAGAAAACTAACGAGGTGGGGTGGGGGGGCGTGGGGAGTGGGGTGGTGGAGGGGCAGCTCATAAAGAGCTGGGAAAGTTGGGGGTGGGGTCTCTGCTGAATCCGTCTTTAGAAATCAAAGAGAAGGCAGGCGGTTGGATCTGGGGTGGTGGGCGGAGGCTCAGTGTGGGGTTGGGAGTGGGACTAAGGCTTCTACTCTAACAGGCCTGGGGTGGGGGTGGCAGTCAGCAAGGCCTGCCTCACCCTTTGGTTACGACTGGTCAGGCCTGAGCCCTGCAGCTCAGCACCCAACACTGTAAACATTTTTGGTATTTTTAAAGGACTCTGCCCTCCCTCTCTTAGTTTCTGAAAAACTGGTGCTTCCTTAAGAGGAGAATGTGCCAAAAGGAATCTTAAGGGAGGCAGGAAGCAGACCTGGATATAGAAGAGAGATGTCAACGGGGGGGGGGGGGGGGCTGCCCATCTCACCATCTATGGCTAAGGGCCACTGGGAGAGGCCCAGGGGACTATTGCTGTTGTCCTTGGCATGGCTGGCGGCTGGGCAGGCAGGCGGGGAGTGCGGAGCCTGGGGGAGCTGCCCCCTGGGAGAGGCCGAGCCCACTGCCCACATGGCCTCCCCGGGCCAGGAGGCCTCCCAGCCTGTATTGCAGGTGGGCCCAAGGCTCTTCCAGGTGCTTCTCCAGATGGCTGGTCACCGAGGCAGTAGGCAAGATGGGGTGAGGTGGGACCAACAGAGAAGGAGGCACTGGCCACAGGGGCCCCTCGCTGGGGCTGTGATTGTCGGGCCAAGCGATTTCCCGCCGGGGAGCAGAGTGGGGGTCAGATATTGCACTTTCATTGCAACACTTACATTAAAACTTGGTCCATAAAATAATCGTTGCTTTATACAGAACGCCTGAAACAAAAACAAAAAGCTACATCTTAAATATGAACAAACCCTGAAGGTCCTATTCCTCCAGAAATTTTTCTCTGCACAAAATAAATAGCTTTCACTCTGTATAGACCCACTTTTGCAGAACATTTACACAACCCTTTGGCTGTACATATCTACACACGGGAAAATGTGAACATCAATCTGCGTGCCTCCCCATCCCAGCCTATGAGGCCCTGAGGCCGTATCCAGGTTGGCAGCAGCTTCTCAGAGTGGGAGCCTGGCCAGGCAGGCTCCCCCGCCTTGTAGAAGAAGGTAGAGGAGCAGTCGAAGGGCCGCCCGGAGCCGAGCGCCATAGCTGAGATCGTGGTCGGTTCTGGGGAGGGAGGGCTGATGCTCAGACCCAGCGTGCAGGACATCGTGGTCCTTGACAGGTGGGGAATGAAGTCGTGGCTGCCCGCCCTTAAGCTAACGAAGCAAGTTGTGGCTTCTTAGATTCGGCATCAAAACGGAATTGGCATTAAAAAAACTTAAGTGTGTGCCCATTCACCCCAGAGTAGAAATTCAGTGGAATTAATGGGGGTCAGGTGAGGCAGGGACCCCACACCTCACTGCGTGGGCAGGGGGCAGGGCCCCGGGACCCAGAACCAGGCTGGACTCCATCACAGTGCTGGGTGTTTTCATGTGGAGGGGCTGCGCTTGGTACTGAAAGAGTTAAGAAAAGGAAGCAGCCAAGGATTGCTCATTTAAAAAAACCTCATAGAAATCAGATTGGATAAGTAGAAAGGTGTAGAAACGCAGGAGAGCCGAGGCACGTGGCCTTGACTGATGGCAGGCGAGGAGTGGGAGAGGAGGCCGGGCCTGGCCAGGCCCAGGAGCCCGAGGCGTGGCTTCTCGGGAGCCGGCTCCGGGCCTCGCCAGCCTCGCTGCCAGACTGGGTTCCAGGTGGGGCAGGTGGACAGATGGGTAGGGATCCGGGGCTGCCACAGCGTTGGCGGGCCAGGCGGAGCTGCAGAAATTAAGATATGGCCTTTCTCTTCCTGCTTGCACAAGGATTTGCCACCCTGGAGCCTTCTGTGTGGCAATAGGTCCCAGATCAGCAAACGTTGGATTTCCATGCATGTCCACGAGTCTGTAGCCACAGGAGACGGTAATGGATCTCCACTCTCAAAAATCAGTGCAAGACCAGTGAGGTTGAACAGTTGAGTAACTAGAGTTAACAAGAAGCAGGCTGTCCCCCGTCGGAGTTGCTACCAAGTGGGAGGGGACCTGGGGGTCAGGGTGAGCTAGTGGATGGGAGGTGGCAGGCGGGGCCTGGGCCCAGGATGCTGGGAGGTCAATGCAGGGCAAGTGTCTGGGAGTGCCTTTCGGGCCAGTCCACGTGGGGAGTCCTGGTCCCTCTGTCATCCTGGGACAGGTTTTCCTGCAAGCTGGAACCCCTCAGACCCTAGGACATGAGGCAGGGCTGGGAGGGCTGTGTGGCACGGCCTATGTCCTCCGCCAGGCCCTGGGACAAGCTTGTCTCCAGCCGACATTGTGTGCCCAGGCCAGGCCTCCTGGCGGGGCTGGCCGCCCTGGCCTAGCACCACGGAGACCACAAGGCCTCGCTAACGGTGTCCTACTTGGGGCCCGCGGCTGCCCCTGGCTCAAGCCGGCCGGCCATGGTGCGGCCCCAACAGCCGGCCGCTACGCTCATGCTGCGTTGTCCCCGCTGCTCGACGTCCGCCTGGTTCTGTGTCCGCTCCTGCCGGTGGCCGGGCCCGCTGGGCTGGGCCGAGATGGTGCGGAGCAGGTGGTTCCGGGAGCGCAGGAAGTCCCCCTGGCCAGGCAGGCCAAAGCTGCCTTTTCGCAGTGCCATGCGGGTGGCCGCATTGCGGGCTGGCCGCGCCCGGTGGTTGTACTTGAGCTGGGCGAGGTGCGCCGCGTAGCCGTCCGTGATGAACTGCAGAGGAGGGCGGTGAGGAAGACGGCCGTCACGGGGTGGGCTGTCGGGGCCGCCCGCCCCCGCCTGCCCTCCCTGCCCACCACGACTTGCCCACCCACCTGGCACTGCTGCTGCAGCTTCTTGGTGGGCCGGCCGACGATGTAGATCTGCATGGGGGACAGGCTGATGGAGCTGTAGACCGCCACGTCCTTGGTGGAGCCGTAGGCCGCGTGCACGCGCAGGTGCAGCTGTGGGCGAGACGTGTGGGCGTGGCCCGGCTCTCCCACCCAGCCCCGCCCCCGCCCCCGCCCCGTCCCTGCCGCCTGGAACCCACCTCGGAGATGAGCAGCTTCAGGAAGTTGGCCTTGTGCCTCAGCGGGTCGTGCACCAGGCCGTCACAGAAGGACACCACGCCGTGGGGGAAGTTGTGCTGGGCCAGCCACGCCACCACCCGCTGCTTCTGCATGTCAGGCCGGCCAGTCACGTAGATGATGAGGTAGCCCAGGTCCTGCCAGTGCCTGGCGACGAGGGGCAGGACTGGGTGTCCCACGGCTGCCAGGTCTTCCCTCCCGGGCCACCCTGCCTGCTTGCCCAGCCGCAGGACACTGCATCTCTGGGCTCGGCAGAAATAGTAATAGCCACGAGGACGGTCACACAGGTCACACGGTCTGACGCCCTCTGTGGCAAGTACAACCGGTCTTGTCGGGAGCCCCACTTCTCAGGTGAGGAACTGAGACATCAACATTAAGAGGTCACCCGGCGAGCTGCTGGTGGTGCTGACTCCGTGAGCCCCTGCTCTGGTGCCCAGAGCCCTCCCCAACTTGGCCTCCAGGAGCTTCCTGCCCCTGAGCCCACCCACCGTGCCCTTGGGCGTCACTCACCGCACCACGTCCACGGCCCCGGCCCGCACTTTTGGGTCACTGCCCATGATGGACACGCTGGCAGCAAAGGAGCCATCGATACTGAAGACCACGAACTCCGTGCCCTTGGGCAGCACGGTGATGTAGCTGTCGGCAAACGTGTGGTCTCCCCTGGGAGGGGGAGCTCATCAGAACCCACCAGACCCTCTTCTTCCTGCCCCAGAGGTGGCCGGCCTGGCCTGCTCGCCCCCCAGAGGCACGTACCTGACCACCATCTTGATGGGGTAGACACCCACACCCAGGCGGTGGGTCTCTGGGATGGTGTAGGAGACCCGCCCGCTGCTGTTGGTCACCAGCGTGTCTAGGTACAGCCACTCGCCCGAGGGCGGCTGCATCATGATGTGCACATCCACCTGGGGGCCGGGCAGGCTGGTCACGAAGGGGCTGGGCCCTTGGCCTCCCCAGCCAGAGGGAGGCAAGGGTAGGGGCTCCCACAACCTCCCCACGTCCTTACCTTCTCCCCAGTCAGGGTGACCATGTCCAGGGGCCCATACATGAACCGGCCCGTCAGAACCTGCGGGCCGTCCTCGTTGGCGACTGCGTCATTGATCCGGTGGTTGGCGGTCACGTTCTGGGGACGGGAGGAGCGAGGCTGGGTCAGGGTAGGGGATGGAGGGGTGGCTGGGATCTCCTGGGCCTGGTGGGTGGGCACGGGCTTAAAGCAAGATGGCCCAGGTTCAAGTCCAGCTCAGCCACCTGCCCTACACGGCCTTGGCACATCCCTGTCTCTAAATGGGGCAACAGCTCCAACCTCACGGACTGAGGATTAAGTAACACAGCACGCTTCTCTGCGACTTGGTTTCCTCATCTGTGATATGGTGTCTTCTTTCGAGGATTTAACAGGACAACAGCCTCGGGGCCTGGACGCCCAGAGGCCTCCTCACCCGCAGCTTCACGTGGGTCCTCTTGCGCTGCCACTTTTCTCTCGGCTTGGAGGGGGTGAACACGGAAACCTCTTTGCCGTCCAGCTCCAAGATGCTGGAATTGTCATGCCTCATGACCTGGGAGGGAAGAAGCAGCCCATGGGGCAGACTCAGGAACCAGAAACGCAGGAGCCTGTGCGGGGCGGGGGGGGCACTATTCAACCCACTACAGTCTGCCTCCTGGTCCTCCCCAGATTCACATGTCTCATGAATGTGCAGTAACAGCCGCCCCATCCCCGTGTCTGCGAGGGTTCCTCCATCCTGCTTGCTCTGGGGTCTGATGGGAGCACGCCCCCCCCCCATCTATGAAATGGGGCCATGTCAGCGGTGGCGTCATCTGGTCCTACTTGCAAGGCCCTAGTGCTCCTAGCGCTGGGCCCCAGGATACCTGTCTCAGCAGGAAGGAGACTACATCCGTTGACTCCCAGTAGCTGGCGTGGAAGAGGTGGGGCAGGGCCACGGTGGGGAAGGCTGTCAGTGCGTCAGGGCAGTACAGGGCGTAGTCGATCCGCTTCTGGCCCCACCACTTGGCTGCAACTGCCAGGAGGGATCCTTGACCGGGCTGGACCTCAGGAGGTTCCCAGGCCCCGCAGGCTTGGCTCAGCCCGAAGACTAGACCCTCCTCTGACCAGGGAGAGGGGTGCAGCCACAGCGAACCTCCTCCCCCCTGGCTGGGTGACAGAGGGGAGCAGGGAAGGTGCAGGACCCCAGGACGGTGCACAAGCAGCCAGAAGGCCCTGGGTGCGGGGGTGGGGGAGGAGCGTGTGGAGTTAGGGGGCTGGGGACAATCCCAGGCTGGAGATGATAGGTCTATCCCTGGCCCTGTCGCTGATCCTGTTGACCCCCTGCCCTGGGCCCTGCTGCTGTCCTCTCCAGGCTCTCCTGCCCCTCCCCCCCACATCTGCCCTGCAGGCCTCAGGCTGGTGACAGGCTTTGCAGAGGTGAACCCCGAGGCAAGGCCTGCCGTCCTGGTCCCCATTCGGGGCTGGGAAACCCCCTAGCTCCAGAAAAGGGTTATCAGATGCCTTTCTGCTAGGTTCACACAGACACTTGGTAAATGGTGCCTGATGGGGGTCAGGGCTCTTGTGAGTTCTGCCTGCGGCCTGCCACATGGGACAGGCAGGCAGTCCCTTGGCCATCACCCCCCCAGTCAACCCCTCTACGTCCTCCCCAGACCTGAGTGCTCCCAGCCCAAGCCTCTAGCTCTCAGGTTAGGCCACAGAGCGTAGGACCTGGCGGTGAGATGTGCTTGGAAATGGTGAGTGACCCCAGTTAGAGGAGGCGAGCGTGTGTGGGCAGAGGCCATGTGACGCCCGGTACCTTCTCTGATGTCCAAGTCGGGGAGGTGGGGGGCCCACTCCAGGCTGGGGCTCCCCTGCTGGGCCTGTGGGTGGGGGCCCAGGGTAGAGGGGGGTGGGGGGGGCAGGGCGAGCAGAGACAGGCGCCTGACGCTGGGGGTATGGCTGAGCGACCCTGGGGCCTCTGAGAAGCAAGAACAACGAGGAAGGGGTCAGTCACGCCGGGCCCACCAGGAAGGACACCGGGAAGAGTGCCAGGCTCCCTCCTCACAGAAGGACGCCCACGCCAGCCTCAGCTCAGGTGCCCCTGAGCAGGCAGGCAGTCACTAGTCGAGGAGGACAGAGTGGGCGGCTGGCCCTGGCGAACTGAGAGGGGGTGGCCTGGGCTCCACTTCCAGCTGCTGAGAAGCTTCTGAGGTGGGCAGGAGCAGCAAAGGAGCGGCCGCAGCGAGATCTCGCCTCCCCAGCTCCCCTCAGCTGCCCCTCTGGTTATCTGGTTCTGCCTGCTTGTCCAGAAACAGCCCACAGCTTCCTCTTCCGGGAGCACCGGGCCCTCCGGGGTTAGGACCCCTCTTCCCGGCCCGTCGCCTCCCAGCTGCCGGGATGGTACCGCCCATCTCGTGCCGCCTGGACTTGGCCCCGCTGGGCTGCCCCGGCCATCCCCCCTCCCTCGAGTCCGCTACGGACATCTGGGATTGTTGTAGGCGTTTAGCGGCATCCCTGGCGACTGCCCGCCAGGCACTGCCCGCTATCTCGGGGTGGTGCCGGGGGCGGGAAGGGCGCAGACCCCTGCTATGACAGAGGGGAGGGCCAGGGAACGCAGGCCCTGGGTGCTGCTGCACTCACTCTGGGCAATGCTGGATGCTGTGTAGCTCTCGGCCATGCCCGACACCTGGCTGGCGATGCTGATCTCACTGGCTCGGCGGAAGCCTCGGGTGGCGGGGGCTGTGCCGGGCGAGGAGGGGGCTGCGTGCTCTTGAAAGACTGTGCTGTGGGTCTGGAGTGCGTCCGCTGTGGGTGGACAGGGACCAGAGAGGCCAGTGGGTAAGACAGGCACTCCTCCTCCAGCTCAGCACCCCCACCCCCACCCCCGGCGCCCTGAGCAGTGGGAGGCAGGGCCCGGTGTGCCCTGGGCTGGGCGGGCAAGGCCGACCCCTCCCACTGCAGACGAACGGTGGCATCTGAGCACGACTGGCAGTGAGGGCAGGCCCAAGCATGCCGGGGCCTGACTGCTCGGGGCTGACAGGGCAGGGTATGGAGCCGGGGCAGGGACGGACAGACGGACCGACACAGACACAACAGGTAGGGAGGCAAGGCGGCCAGGCTCAAGCCCCCCCTGGCCACGCTTCTTACCCAATACACAGCTCCTGATCTCGTCCAGCCCTCCCAGCCTCCCGGGCTCTGCCCGGCCTGGTGTGACCCGCGGCCCCCTGCAGCTGGGTTTGAGGGGCACTTACAACAGGGGCCCGAGTGGTCTCCCAGGGGCACCCAATGCTGGGCACTGAGGATGAGGCAACACCCCTGCACGTCTCCCGCATGGGCCACACTGAGCCCGCCCTGCGTGTGTGTCCGGGAACAGAGGCAGGTGCTGAGGGCTCACCTGGGCCCTGGGCTGAGGGCAGGGCAGAGCAGGGAGAGCGGGGCTCAGCTAGAGAACTCACATGCAGATGGGGACTCCCTCAGGGAAGGTAAGGAGTGGGACCCTGAGTATCAAACCCTCCCAGGACCAGAGGTTTCTCCTGGGGAGCAGGTGGGATGAGGCTCAAGGTTCCACCCCATCTCCTAGCTGCCCCCACCAGCCTCACAAATGGGAGACAGAGCCCTTGGACTGACGCCCGTGCTAGGTGTCCCTGGGAGAGCCGGTCCCCTCTCTGGGCTCCGAGGCTCCGAGGCTCCGAGGAGCCTAGGGAGGAGGGGCCGGGACCTGATCCTTAAGACTTGTCCTGTCTGGTCTCTGTGGGATGCCACTAGGGTCCCACAGGCTCCAAGTGGCCAAGGAGGGCATGGGAAAGCCCCTGGGGACCAGCAGTCAGCCAGCGAAGCAGACGCCACCACGAATGGGGGTGTTACACACACTCAGCACAGTCCGGGCTCGGGCGGGGCCCGTCTTGGCAGGTGAGCGCGGGAACGG
The DNA here is from genome assembly GCF_022079265.1 of Lynx rufus. NCBI lineage: Eukaryota > Metazoa > Chordata > Mammalia > Carnivora > Felidae > Lynx > Lynx rufus. Next base: position 1,337,790 of record NW_025814839.1, on the reverse strand, counting down.
GGATACTGGTTTCCAGGAAGCCGTCTCCTGGGGGGAGAGGGGCCAGGGGCCCACCCTCTAGGACCAGCTCGGGGTTTCTCTGCACTGTCTCAACTGGAGGCAGACGGGAGAGAACAGACGGGACAAGAACAGACACTCTCGTGGGCAGTCCAGACGTGCTCCTCCGACAGACACGTGGGGCTCCTTCAAGACCAGGACGTGACAGGACACACTCGAGGGTGGGGCGGGGGGATGGGGCCTTCTCGGGGAGGGTCGGGAGCGGGCGATGGGCTGCCTTCACACATGTTCCCTGCTCAGACCCATTCTGCAGCCCCTTCCCATCCTGTGCCCCCTCGCCAGCCACTGCCACGATGGGTTCTCGCACGGTCCCTCCAGGTCCCCAGCTCTGTCTTGGGCAACAGGGTGGGAATCTGGGTCCCAGTCTGCCTCCTGGCACCTGGGGTGAGGCCCTGACCTGTGAGGCCACGTCATTCCTCCCTGGCTGGGGTGTGTGGGGCTAATCCCCCCCGCCACCTGGTATACCGGGGACCCAGCTTCCGAGGAGCTCGGCGCAGGCTGTGACTTCCCACCCGGCAGGGGCCCCAGGAGCGCCCCCGCCCAGGGCCCAGGCCCCCCCGCGGGTCTCACCCAGCAGCGTGGAGCAGCCGTCCCCCAGCGGGTAGCGCTGGTAGCGGGGGATGCTGAAAGGCGGCAGGGCGTGGAACCTCCGCTCCAGCAGCGGCTCCAGGCGGGAGGCCGACGGGTCCGCGGGGTGGAAGAGGTTATAGACTTGCTGGCAGGCTGGCCGCAGCTGGAAAACTGGGGAGGGCAGGGGTGGGATCGCAGAGCCCTAAGGAGGCTGGGGTCCGCAGCACGAGGGGTGGGGGGTCCGGAAGCATCCAAAAGCATGTCTCTTGATTTGGGGTCTGACCGTTTATTAACCAGGTGTTCTTAAACTGAGCGGAGTGGATGCAGCCCTGGCTGTGAGGTGGGGCTGCTACTCCACGAGATGTCTCACTTTAAACACACACACACACACACACACACACACACACACACACACACACACAGTTACAGGTGCTGTATCGTCTTCGAGCTCTCCTCCACCCCCCATTTGACACAAAAATGTTGGCGTTCTTCATTCCAGCACTGCGAGTCCTACCCGACCCTTTAACGGCTGCAGCCCCCTCCATGGACAAACCGTTACAACGATTACAGATAACGTTGCCATAATGTCACTGTTCCTAAGTCTCTGTCCACTTACACATATATAAGCCAGCGCTTACTTGCTCTTGGGCAAGTGTCTACACCCTTCTGAGCCTCGGTTGACCCCTCTGTGACCTGGGGATGTAACACGAGCCCTGCAAGTCTCCACTCCCGTAAGGATGTCAGGGCTCCCTGGCCACACTGGCTGACCCCTGGGGCATACAGTGCAGGGATCCTTGCTCTGATAGGCTGCTCGGCCAGTAAGTCACTCTTCCCTGTCCCTGTAGCCATGAGGAGGGGCTCTGGAGCAGTGTGCTTACGGCCCTTCTGAAACTGGGAAGCCAGGCACCCAGGAGGAGCTCTTCCTTAGGGGAAGATCCTGGGCCCCAGAGACTGGGTCCGTCCCTATCTGATCGCGGGGCAGCCCTCTCACTTCTGGACCTCAGCTCCCAGAGGTGCCTTGAAGATTAAACAGCAGGGGCCAGGGGCTGGAGGCTGGAGACTGAGCTGCTAGAGTAGGAGCAAAGGGGAGCAGGGGGCCTATGCTGGGGAGGGCAGAATGAGGCAGGCTGATGCAGGAACGGGCCTGGGATGTGGCCATGGCCTTGTGACAGGGCTCCACTGAGACCCTCAACCCAGCTCATACACCCCCTGCCCTGCCCTGCCCCTGCAGAGCTCTCACCATCCAGGGCAGGGATGACAGTCTTCCTCAAGGCCAGGACCAGCCCCAGCGGGCACCCGAACAGGAAGAGGTCTGAGATCTCAAAGTCAAACTTCCCCGCAGCCCCTGTGCCGTCCAGCATGGTGGAGCTGCTTGAGTGGCGGGAGCTGGGCTCGTTCCTCAGCACGCTGGCGTGGAGGCTGCAGACGGGGGGTGGGGTGGGGGGGTGGCTCGTGAGGCGGCACCACAGCCCTTCCTTTCTCCGCATTGGCTTGCCCTCAGTCTCCCAAAGGAAGCCCCCGAGGGGTCATCAGGCCCAAACGAGCCTCGACCCCTGTGTTGTCCTGCAGATGTGGCCACCTCTGGTGACAGCTGGTCCCAACCTCCCTAGGGATGCCACTGCCTTTGGAACAGCTGTCCCTGGTCAGTTTTGCCCCCTGACTGGGCTTCACCCCTGGACAAACTGTCCCCTTGGGCTCAAGATGGCCCTTGCTTGTACAAGACCCCAGAGGCACCCAACACTCACGTTGGCCAGCAGCCTGACCTGGTTGACGGCCTCAAACCTGGGTGTCCCTCCCTCTTGGAGTCACCCCTCCTCACCAGGCCATGGGCCTCACGGTCTGACCCTTGGGTCCCACCGGCCTCACCCACCTGGACAGGAAGGCCTGGTGCTGCTGGATGGTGTCCAGCTCATAGGTGGACGAGTCACTCCTCTTTCGGGGCAACTGTCTTTTGGGGTCTTCGACACCATTGCTTCGGGGGATATCAATGTTGCTGCGGCTCAGGTGCCGGCTGCTCTCCAGGCCACCGCTGCCACTGCCGCCATGTGCCGCATTGACCAGGGTGCCCGGGGACAGCAGGTCAGTGTCCTGGAACAGCCCCATGCAGGCTCACTGCCCGGTGGCTGCTGGCCTGGGCCCTGCTTCAGTGTCCTCCCTCCTGACTCCGGGCCTACTGGCCACTGCCCAGCCAGCGTCTCACCCACGCCGGAGAGGAGAAAGCCCTGTCTCCTAGTCGTGCCACTGTCCCCCCAACCCACTGGCCAAGTCCCAACAGCCTTCATTCCTGCCTGAACTGGCTACCCGGATCTTCGTGATCTCCCACTGATCTCACCGCCTTGCTCGGCCCACCCAGGCCATTTGCTCCTGTGCCCCAGGGACGTCGGATCCTCTCCCCTGCTGGGAAGTTCAGAGGAGCCGCCTGCCACACCTTCCAGGACCAGACCCCAGCTCCGCGCGGTGAGGACCTTGCTTTGCACCTGCCGGAGCCTCATGTGCTCTAGGCTTGGTCCTGCGACAGCTGCTCACCTGCCCCGTGCACCCACCCCGCCACCTCTGGGCACCCGTACTGGAAACCTCTGCCCTTCCCTTGCCTTTACCGCAGCCCTGGGGGATGTTTGGGGCTAAAGGGTGACACAGTTTCTATCCCGGGGTTCCCCTGCTCTGGGGGCCATGAGAAGCTGATACCTGCATGCTGGCCACGCTGCCCCGGCGGCTGCTGCTCTGACTCTCAGACACTGGCTGATTGCTGTAGCATAAGGCATCGAAGGCCAGGATGCCCCCGACGCAGTCCCCAATCAGGCAGATCTACAGGGGGAGAGGCCCCAGAGGCCTGAGTGCCCGCCCTGTTTGCTGGGGTGCCGGCCAGGGAGAGCCACCACCTCTTGCCCTGCAGGGTTTCTGTCTTCCCTTCCTTCATCCCACGACTCACCTGCCCGTTGAAGGTCATGCCCTCCTGGGACTTGATGAAGTCCCCGTAGGCAAGGTTGGCCCGCTGAATCACCGTGGCAATCGCCTCCTGGTACTGGGGTGAGGAGGTGGCCAGCAGGGGCAGGGCGGCCAGGGGGATGTGGTCCTGGCTGCTGGACAGACAGCCTTCATCGTGGCTGTAGGGGCTAAGGCTGGGGGAGGGGGCCCGGTCAGAAGAGAGCAGGAGGCCTCAGCTCGGCCCAGTGGGCCCCTCTCCCCGGCCAGGGCAGCAGGGCTGGGGCTGCCTGCCACCTGAGGGCCTCCGCTGTGACTCGGCAAACCTCACGGGGTCACTTGTGGGCCAGGCCTTGGAAGTTTGAGGCACAGGGCGGGGGAGTAAGGCCCTCTGTCCCAGAGGCGGGTCAGCGTCTTCCACGTCACAGACAGGGCAAGTGCTAGTCTCCTCTGTAAGCTCAGCCATCTGTACAGGTTTTGCCACCTCCAGACGGAAGGGGCTGGATGCCGAGTCTGGACATCTAGACGGGGGTCCTGACACTAGGGGAGAAGCCTGACCCTCAGGGCCAGGTGGTCTGGGGCCTATGCACTCACTTGGAGACGAGGGCAAAGGCATCAGAGCAGATGGGTGGGCAGGGCACCAGGCGGATGGCGAGGTGGCCCAGGGCGCTGGGGTAGTGCACACGCATGACGGTGTCGAACACGGTGGCGATGGTGTTGGCGTCGCCCTGCTTGGAGCTGGGGTCCCCGGCACCCGTGTCCAGGATGGTGCCTCCATGCAGCAGCAGGAGCAGCACGTGGATCTTGGAGGCTGGCGCAGCCAGGGGTGGGCTGACCTCGTCCTGTGCAGGTCAGTGGGGGGAGGGGGGGCGTGGCATCAACTCCCTGCGGACTCAACCCCTTGCCGGGTCCTTGTCACCCCAGGAGGAGGCCCATCTGGCCCACTGTTCCCTCTGAGAACCCCGATTTCAGTTCCTGAGCTACAGGGCCTGGTGTTAGCCACCTCGACCCCTTCCCTGGGGGAGGCGGCGATGGCCCCTTTCTTCCTCCCCAAGAGCAGCCCTGTTCCCATCAGCCAGTCTGAACAAAAGCACAGACTCCGCTTCCTGTCAGGGGGCCCAGGCAGCAGTTTCTGGCCTTGGCGAGGAGGCACAGGCGCATCCCATGGGGGGGCCTCTGGAGCCCGCCTGCCCTCCGTGTGTCTGTGCCCGGGAGGGCGGTGATCCTGGGCACTCAGCCTGCAGCTCCGAGCTCTCCCCCATCTACACAGGGCCTCTCCTCCGTCCCCTGTGCTGTCATTCTCAGACTCTCTGCAAACATCTTAGAGCAGGGAGGGGATGCAGATGTGTCTGTCTGAACCCACCTAATTTGGGAGGGGTAACGATCCCACGTCTGGCTGGCCAGGCCTGCACGTGAGGTCAAAGTGAGACCTGAGACTGGCACACATCTGCATGGGGTATGGAACGATTCCGTTTAGAGAGGAGGTGGTGGTGGCGGCCCAGAGAGGTCAAGAGACACGTCTAATGTCACGGAGCGCATCAGTGTCAAGCTGGACTGGAATCCAAAGCTTCTGCCCCCGGTTCAGTGTTTTCCCTCCAATCCAGGCTGTGGTCCCATCCCCAGGGACCTTTCCCCACCTTAACTTCTGATGTGCGACTGGAGGAGCCAGGGCCAGGGCCTAAGAGAGGCCACTGGGAGTACTTGCCATGCCCTTAGTATGCCTAGGTGTGTGGGGGACAAGGAGGAGGAACTGAAGAGAGAGGCCTATCCCTAAGGAACCTTGGAGACAGACCGAGGGCCTAAAGCCACCTGGAAGGCCCATATGGGGACAGCTGGCCCTGAAGTGGGCCACCGCGTGGTGTGTCGGGGGGCAGAGTAGGGCCCAAGTGCCAACACAGAGCCCAGGCGAGGCACGGGCAATACAGGCAGTGGACCCAGGGGCTGGCGAGGCTGCCAGAAAATGGCAGGGTATGGGCTGGCCCAGGAGCCACTGAGCAGCAGATGACCTTGAGTGAAGGAGGAAGGCGGGCCGGTGGGTGGTACGGGGTCTGGAGCCACAGCAACACTGGGCTGCCTCGTCATCGGCCGGCGGTGGGCCCCGGGGCCCCGGGCAGGAACACCTGCCCAGCAGAGTTTCGGAGCGATTCCTGTCCCCACGTGAGGATTGCTCACCAGTGGCCCACCTGGCAGGAGTGAATTCACAGCCAGGGCAAGGCAGGGCCACCAGCTGCCCCGACCAGCAGCCCCGAGGGCTTGTCAACACTGCCGGGTGAGTGGCTCAAGGAAGGAATGTCTTGCGGGCAACCTCACCACCACCCAGTCAGGGAGGGGGAGTCCAATGGCCCTGAGAAACCCAGGCCGGGAGGGGGTGGGCAGTGAGAGGCCTAGAGAATGCCTCCTGTGCCTATCTTCTGGGACCCGGCACCGGAGGCTGGGACTGTTTGGGGACAATTGGAGATACAGCTCTCCTCCCATTCATGTCTAATACTGGGGCACACCCCACCCCCACCAAGACTCGAACCCAGTAGGAACAGAGCCCACGAGAGGGAGAGTGTGGAGGCAGGCCTGGGAGCCGTGGGGCCAGCTCTGGAGAGCCAGGGGGTCCCCGTCAGTGTCTCCATAAAGCCGTACCCCCTCCACAAGGCTGGGAGAGGGGAGTGGAGGCTCCGCTTTGGGGGCCATTGCAAGCAGAGGGATCTGACTTTGGATGGCCATGCCCCAGAATCGGTGCTGGGTTCCAATAGGCACACCGCATCCTGTGGCAGATCTAGAGCCCAAGGTCCCTTCTGCCCCTCCCGAGGGGCCGTCAGAGCTGTGCGTGCCCTAGGTGGGGAGGAGACTCTGCTTTATTTGCCATTAACCCCCAACTGGGAATCAACTCCCCTTGTCCCAGTTTGCCTTCTAGAAAAGCCCACTTTGACCTCAGACCTCAAAGCAGAAAAGCCCAAGGTGGGGAGGGCAGTGTGGACGCTGCTCCTCTTTCCCCCCCGCATCCGGTCCAAACTCCCCAAGCGTCCCGAGTTCCCGGCTCTGTCTCCACCTTGGGCATCGTGGCTCCCGCGCCCCACGCAAACAGCTCTGGCCGCCCACAGCTGGAAGAGGAGAAGGGGCCTGAGCTCCGTGCGAAGAACCCCCAAAGCGGACACAGGCACTCTACCAAGACAGCTTTATTGGACACTGGGAGCCCCACGTGCCCCCAGCAGGGCAGCGGCCACCAACCACATCACTTCTGCCTAGGCAACTTTTGCTTCCTTCCCTTCCATCTCATGTTCTTCAGCAAATGCAGAAAAGCTGGGCTCAAGGTGGGGATCTTATGTTTGGTCTGGAACTTACAAATTTCTCATTCCACTTTCCACAGGCGGAGCCGGGTCAAGGCCTTCCTTGGGGGTTGTCTGAAGGCCCTGTTGGTTCTCAGGGACGGCAGGGGAGGGAGGAAAGGAGGCCCCAGGCCTCTCTCTGATGGCACCTACGCCAGTGTGGATGTGAAGCCATGGGTGCCAAGTTCTCACAGGACAGGTCCTACAAGCTCAACCCCCCTCCCCCTGCAGCCCTGGGGGCCCTCTGCCACCCGGCACCCACCTCGATGATGTTCAGCTGCTCCACACTGGAGGCCACCCTGAACTCGGGGGCACTCTGGCGGTACAGACCGTCTGCAACACAGAAGCAGTGGGTGCTGTGAGCGGAGGGGCAGCCGGGCAGCCCCAGGCCCACAGGACAGAGGCCGTGACCCTGACAAGCGGGGCCTTGGGTGTTCCCAACCCCCCCACCCTGCCATGCCCAGCACTGCTAAGGAGCTGGGGCAGAGAAGGGCTTGGCCCCTGCGGCCACCCTCCCCCAGGCCCTGTAGCCCCCCCAGACCAAGGTACCCTGTGTGTCCTCTGGCTCAGGGCTTTCAATTTTGTCCATGAGGTCATTGGAGTTCCATTTGGTGATGTCCTTGGGGAATATTTCCTCTGAATCGGACAGGTCCTCTGGGGAGGAGAGAGTGGGGCTTCAGCACCGACCCATTCGAAGGCAGGGACTGAGGGGCACCGGGAGGCCTGGCTGGGAGGTACAGGGGTAGAGTGTGGCCACTGTGGGGGTTCCCATGCTCCTCTGGCCCATACACTCCATGCTGGCTTCCGCCCTCTCCCTCCTTAGCAGGATGAACACCTGACCAGCACCCGCAGGGCTTCTGCCTGACCTTTTCTCAAAATTGTGTAACGTTCACATAACATAAAATTTACCATCTGAACCATTTTAAAGTAGCATTTAGTCCATTCACAATGCTGTGCAACTGCCACCTCTATCTGGTTCCAGAACATTTCCACCTCCCCGAATGGAAGCCTTGTAGCCATTAGCAGTCACACCCTGTCCCCCGGCCCCTGGTGACCACGTGTCTACTTTCTGTCTCCATGGATTTGCCTGTTCTGGACATTTCACATAACGGAATCACACGGGATGCGGCCTTTTGTGTCTGGCTTCTCTCACTGAGCATCATACTATCAAACTCCATCTACATTGTAGCAGGTGTCAGAGTTTCGTTCTTTTTTAGGGCCCAGTCCTATTTCACAGTATAGACGGACCGCATCACGGTATATTGTTTCTCCGCTCATCAGCTAATGTTCCTGTTTTCAACATCTGCACGAGTACAGCCCGGCGAGAGGCGCTGCTCTGAACACTTCCATCCATTTCTCTAGTTTCTGCTTTTCCGAGACCATCGGCCTGGGGACCCCGGGGCTGGAGGCAGCTGTGCAGACGCTGGCTTGTACTGGTCACTCCTCTGGCCACACAGCGGGTCGGCAGGTGCTTCCCCGGCCACGGCCGCTCTGGCATCTCCTACTTTGCTGTCTCTTCTCCCTTCTGTTTTTGTTTTTTGATTTTTTTTTTTAAAGTTCCTGCATTAGGGGCGCCTGGGTGGCTCAGTCGGTTAAGCGTCTGACTTCAGCTCGGGTCACGATCTCACGGTCTGTGAGTTCGAGCCCCACGTCAGGGTCTGTGCCGACAGCTCAGAGCCTGGATCCTGCTTTGGATTCTGTGTCTCCCTCTCTCTGCCTCTCCTAGCTTGTGCTCTATGTGTCTCTCTCTCAAAAATAAATAAACATTAAAAAAAAAAAATAAAGTTCCTTCATTAGATGTGTATTTTCCTCTTGTCAGGGACTCACAGCCAGGAGAGGGTGCACCTCTTAGCTTGGCTGGGGTGGATGGGATGCCCCAGACACCCTTCTTCACCCTTGGGGAGGACCCAGGTACCGAGGGCGGCTCAGGAACCACCTGCCACCCTCGGCAGCTCCCCATCTTAGATCCCTCTTGCCTGGACACTGACACCCCCTCCCCCCCACCAAGTTTTCCCTCGAAGTCCAGCCAGTTAACTAAGATGCCATAACAGTGAGGTGGCTGCAGCGTGAGAGGGCTCTGGCCTGCCGCTGCCCTGCCTAGCGCCTGTGGGCAAGTTCCCCTCCCTTTCCGAGCCGGTGTCCCGCCTTGTAAATCACAAGCCGGAGAACTGTCTCCACAGACCTGTCTGCCAGTCGAGAGGAACGGCCAAGGTATGAAGCAAGTGAATGTTTAGCGCAGTTGACCCTTGAACAACACGGTGGGGGAAGAGGGGAGGGAGGGAGGGCTGGGACGCTGGCCCCCCGCAGAGTCAAAAATCCACGTAAGACTTCTGACTCCCCAGAAACTTAACCACTAACAGCTTGCTGTTGACCGGAAGCCCGACCGGTGACATAAACAGTCGACTGACACACATTTTGTATGTCATATGTATTATATACCATATTCTTACAATAAACTAAGCTAGGTGGAAAAAAAACCAATGTTGTTAAGAAAATCATAAGGCAGAGAAAATACATTTACGGTACTGTATTTATTGGGGGAAAAAGCACGTGTGAGTGGACCCGGAGAGTTCAAACTCGTGTCGTTTGAAGGTTAAGTGTACCCGCACCTTCCCAGCACAGGTGGGTGATTCGTCAGGCCGTGCGCTCACTGTGTTGATTTGGGGATTAGTGGGAAAATGGGCACCTCACATATTTGCGGCTCATCGCAGTTTCTAAAGTTTCTACATTCGGTGTACTTGCATTTAACCAAGGCAAAAAACAAGGTCGTTGCAAAAATTTAGAAAACTGTAAGATGTCATGCTTTGGTAAAGCTGCTTGTGGAAATAAACTCACATATGGAAAAAAGCCCCCGTCTGACTGTATAAATCCATTCTGAGGGGGGCGGTGCTCGAGAGAACGGTCCCTGCCTGCCAGGCCCAGCAGAGACATCCCGGCACGCGGCCAGGGTGAGACCCCAGACTCCCGGTGATTTCGTCTCATGCTCTGCCCCACTGCTGCTTCAGTCCACGCCTCCTGCCTCAACCCTGCCCAGATCCTCCCCCTCTGCCCCGGGAGGAGCCACCGCCTACCATGAGCGTCGAAGTACTCATCTTCCGAGCCTTCGTCCGAGTCCCGGGCGATGCTCTGCATCCTCCACTCGGAGATGCTGTGGCGGGAAGGGCTGGCTGGAAGGCAAAACCGCAGGCTGACCCACCACCCGGCTGGGTGAGGCCGGGCGGGCGGAAGGCAGGCAGAGGTGATGGGCCGGGAGGGCTCAGGAGAGAACGGAGGGAGAAATGAGGGGTGGGGTGACCCTGGCTCATTTTGGTGGAAGCTCCTGGAACTTTCAAGACGGCCCCGCCCAGCCCACCTGGCACAAAACAGGTGTGTCCCGGGGAGGACGAGGAAGGGAGAGGGTGTCAGGTATGAGGCCAGGACGCACAGTCGCACAGACCTGGGTCTGCTCCTGTGCCTTTGACCTGGGTCTTTCCGGGAGCGAGCCCCTTCAGTTCCCCTGCAGCAGAGCAGACAGATGGGGCTGCGGGGTGCTGTCGGCAAGTGAGCACATAAAAGGCATCGACACATATACATACACAGATGCCTTCAGCACATAGACGGCCAAGCCTGGTGTGGGGAAGCTGGACTCACAGAGGGGACTCCTGGCTTTACACAGGATAATCCTGGTTTCCCAAACAGCCACGGTGCTTTTGCAAAAATTCTCCCGAGAAAGGCCTCTCTCAGGATGTAAAGGCTTTCAGACTCCTTCAGCCTGGCTCCCACCACAGGAGCAGAGGCCCCTCCTGGCTGTGCTGACAGGTACCCACTAAGAACCCCCCCTCCTCGTGGGAAGCCCATCTCCTCAGAGCTGCAGCCATCTGGGCCCCAGGAGAGGCTGGGAGCTGGGTTCCCGCACGGCCAGCCTGTCTCACCTGGCCCTTGTAGGTGAGTCTGGGCCACCTGCTTTGTGTTGGGGGGAGGGGACAGACACCCTGGGCTCACTCTGAACTGGGGGGGGGGGGTTACCGGCAGAATGGTTCTGACCCCCCTCAGGCGTGGCCCACAAGGTCTGGGGGCAAGAGTCCCCGGGAGGAGCCAGAATTCTCTGACGGTGGATGGCAAGGGGCTGCCCGGAGCGGGGGTGACGGCTGTTGCCGGGGTGGTAAAAGGCGGAGCTACGGCACTCACCTCCCCGCTTGGACGACCTCGAAGACTTGGAGGATGTGGACCACTGCTTTTTGAGACCCCGGCCCGCCAGGGGTTCCCCGCTGCTGCTGCTGCTGCTGCTGGGCTGGGCGGGCTCCCCAGCGACCTGGACCTGGATGGCTTCGTCCTTGGCCAGCTGCACAGCCTCCTCGTCATCCTCATTGAACCGGGCCATCTTGCGGGACAGCATGAGCTGTGCCTCCTTCTCCAGCTCCCGGATGTTCTCCATGTTGAGCCCGTACCATTCGTCCTGCCAGCACCAGGCCTGCCGGTGGGCCCTGACCATCACCTTCCGCAGGCCTGGTCCCGGGCAGCGGCAGGGGGAGGGGAGAGACAGGAGACACGGGCACTGTCAGCCCCCAGGGCCGGGCTCGGGGCTGGGAGGCAACCCAAGGTCATCCCCACCGTGTGGCCGTGGGCAAATCACTGCCCTCCCTACCCTGTGCCTCAGTTTCCCCATTTGCAAATGGCTCACAGATGACCCCACAAGCTCACGGTGGTTGTATAACTAGAGCAGGGGTGCCTCCTAAGGGAATGTGCCTGCTCAGAAGCCACACTGAATTTTGGGGGGATTCCTGCCCCAAGGGGAGACGGAGGGGGGATTCCTGCCAGTTTTCTGTCTCGGTTGGTACCTATACACTTTTCCTGTCCAATTTCCACATGGAAATCAAGTTCCAGTTCAAAGTGGGTTGGTCCTTTTTCTTATAAGTAGAACATATATACACATAAAATAAGACACAAAAGAAGATAAAGATACAGAAGAATATATCATGCGTGTAAAATAACGAAAGTAAGAGCTTTCAAGGTAGAAAGGATAATAAAAGAACTTTAGGGACAGAAGGCAGATGGGGGTTGCCTTGGGCTGGGGGTGGGAGTGGGGGTGACTGTGAACAGGAACGAAAGACTGAGGTGATGGAATGTTCTAGAACAGTGTGCACGACTCTGAATATACTGCCACTTATAGAACTGTCCTCTTGCAAGGGGTGAAGTGTATGGTGTGTAAAATTAGGCCTCAATAAAGCTCGTTAAGAAAACATTAAGAAGAAATAGAGCATCCTTACCCACACTACCCAGTGAGGGAGCAGACATGACCAGTAACAGGGAGCCCTTGGCTGGCCCTCCTGGACGCATTCTCCCCCTGCCCAGTCCAGCCTCAACTCTGTGTTTATTTGCTTTTCTTTCTGGTTGGAGCACACAGGTGTGTTTTTCTACACGATAGGTTGGGTTGGTTTGCAGGTTATTGACATTTTTACATGTATGTGTCAAGCTGCATGTATTTTCCTGCCGCCTGCTGTTTTGGGTGAGTTTCAGGTTCGTTGCTGCATGGTGTTTATTTGTTTGAAATACCACATTTCATTTATTCCTTCTTTTGCCATTGGGCCTTTGGCTCACTTTCATTGTTTGTCCACTTGGCTTTTACAAATCTGCTGCTCTGAACATTCTGGAATGTGTATAAGAGTCTCTCCAAGGGGCAAACCTGGGAGGGACATCACTGGGTCTCAAGGCATGCATCTTCCACTCTCCTAAAGAAAGTAGAGCGGCTTTCCAAGTGGTCAACCCATGTCATGTCCTCAGGCAGCTCTATGGTGACCATTCCTCCTGGCTCAGGCCGCTCTGCCTCCCCAGAAATACTTCCCAGATCCCTTCACCCTCTGCCCTCCTTCAGCCAAGACTATGTCCTCCAGGTCCTGGCGATGGCCTCAGGCATAGTATCCTTGGGTCCCACACTCAACAGACCATCTGATGAGAAGCCACGGCCCCACTGCTATGAGAATATCAGTTCAGATCCAGGGTAGCTAGGAAGGGAGATCTGGGGTGAGACCCAGCACTGGGTCTCTGCTTCCTCCTCTACAAACGGACGGGTGACATGGCTATCCTCACAGGTCATTGTGAGCTGTTACGGCACATGTGAAGCATATCATCAACAGTGTGGGACATCTGTTCCAAAGATTCATATCTGAACCAAAACCCTAGGCCTTGGAGTCAAAAGATGTCTGTCCAGGTGCTACTCCAGGCTCATGAGCTTGGGCTGGGCCAGGCCCTTGGCACTGATCTCATGCCATGACCTGGGTAGGGGCGGGGGGGCAGGTAGGGAGCTGGGGGTGCTAGGGGAGGGAGGAACCCGGGTCAGCTCTAGCTGGGCCAGGAGCCCCAGGTTGGTCCTGCTGGTCCACCTGTTCCCTGGACACCTGCTCCAGGCCGGGCTCCACACTGTGAGGGCACCACGGCGTCCAAGGCCCTCTGTGCCTGGAACGTCCAGCCCATAGGGGAGGCAGAGCTGGGACCTGGGGTAAGAGGTGCAGGTAAGAGCAGGGAGGCTGTCTCCTGGGGCTGCTCCTCCTCAGGGGGTTGGCACTATATGCTACAAACACAAGCCAGTCAAGAGTGTCTGGGGGCAGGGCCCGGGGACGCCGCTTGTCATCTATAGGTGCTCGGCAAGCAGCCAAGATAAACCGGGCAGGAAGCTGCGCATGGGCTCTGGGTCAGCTTCTGGGAGGAGGAGGGACCTGCCCCGGACGCGGAGGGAGGCGGCGGGCACCGGTGAGCTCACCCGTGTCGTGGATGAACCTCTCGATCTTGGACTGCATGCCCCAGTAGCGGAACTCGACCTTACAGAGCTTGTAGGCGCACATGATGGGGAAAACCTGCTGCTTGTACTCTTCGATCCAGTTGTCAGACAGCGGCCCCCGCTGTGTCTTGATCGAGTGGAATAGCTTGGGGTCCTCTTCTGTCTTATACTCACTGGGGGGTACGGGGTCCTTGACAATGTCGATGAAGTCTGTGGGGGAGAGCCCGCCGGTGGCCACTTCTGCCCAACCTCCAGCCCGCCCCTCCCTGTTCAGTCCCGTCCCCTGTGTCTCTGCCCTCCCCGCTCAAGTCCTCATAGGCCTCTGGGCCTCCTGTGCCATAGGCCGGACCTGGGATTGGGGATGCTGCTCTGGGCCACTCTGACCTTGGGCTCTCCTGACCTCAGGGCCTGTGTCCTCCCATGACTCTACCACTTGCCTAAGCAGACAAATTAGATGATGAGCTTAGGAGGCACGGGGAGATGAGTTTCCACGGAGGATGTGGGACAGGGTGGTGGCTGCCGGGGGGCAGGGAAACAGAAGGGAAGGCCGGGAAGAGATTCCCAGAAAAGGTGGCATTTCAGCTACAGGAGCAAAGCAGTGAAGCCGAGAAGGTTCCAGCAGCAAGGGATGGGGAGAGTTTGGGGGGCCACTAGAATGTCTGTATCAGGGGAGGGGATGGGGATGCGTCCTTCTCTCACCAGGCTGGGCACCCACACGGTACCCTGAGGGGAAATGGCGCTGTATTCTCCTTATATATACACGTAGCGGCTTTAAGGCAGGCTGGCCGGGTAGGAGCCCCTCTTAGGTCAGAAGGGAGGAGATCGGCAGGAGGTGTCGGTCCTGAGAGCAGGTAGTGGATGCCACAGGGCTGGGTGCTGGGGAAACAGGACTGGGGGCGGTGGGACCTGGCTGGGTGTGGGGTATGGATCCAAGAGGAACAGCAGCAACTCGGGGCAGGGCCTGGGCCATGCCACCTCTTGTCCCAAGTCTCTCCCTGCTGTGCGGGCTCCCAAGGCATGCATGTGTTACAGAGGACTGGGTACACACTTGGGGTACATAAACCCCAGAAGAGAGTTTGTGGCTCAGAGAGGCCCTTTTCGGGATGCATGGGGATGATGGCACCCGGCGGGCTCTGCCCTGGCCACGCTCTGTCTCGTCTCCCCTGCTTGCTGGCCCGCACTGAATCCACGTGGTGGTTTGCAGGCACAGACGTGGACTCCACGGAAATCAGCAAGGGGTCAGGAGCTCCCCAGGGGCAGGGGCTTTCGGGGGAGGGACAGACATCCTTCGTGGAGCAGACCACATGCGCCGCCTGCGCGGACAGGCAAAGGCCAAGGGGCAGGCCGGGACATGGATGAGTCATATCACAGAGACTTAGGAATCACAGCAGGTGGCCTCCGGAGGCAGCCCATGGAGCTCAGGCCTTGTCTGAGGCTGGCTGCACCTGAGCTGGCAGAAGGCCTGTATCATGCGGGGTCCATCCCTCCTGTTGTGGGTCGAATGTGTCCCCTACAAATTCGTATGTTGGAGTCCTAACCCTCCAGTTCCTCAGAACGTGACCTTATTTGGAGATAAGGCCTTTAAAGAAGGAACCAAATTAAAATGAGGTCATTAGGGTAGGCTCTACTCCACTATGACTAATCTGCTTCTAAAAAGGGGAAATTTGGACACAGACAAGCACACGGGGAGAGCGCCACGTGAGGATGAGGGAGAGATTAGGGTGATGTATTTATATGCCAAGGAATGCCAGAAACTGCCAGGAGCCACCAGAAGCTAGGGGAAGGGCATGCACAGATTCTCCCTCAGTGACTCCAGAAGGAGACAAGCCTGCTCACACTCTGACCTCAGACTTTAGCGAGACACTAAACTTCTGTGTTTATCCCCCCAGCCTGCGGTACATTACGGCAGCCTGTTCACACTGATAGAGCTCCCAAAGCCCCATGGGGCCTGAAAACTCCAGCAGGAGGGAGGGAGCCGGGTGAGGGGGTCCCGGGGAGAAGCCCTTCGTGCCCATCAGAGGCTGCCTGAGAGTAGGACCCTGTGGTGCTGGGAGCCATCTGTCTAACGCCGGCCATGCGCCTGCCTCCATGGCGGCTCACCCCACACGGCCTGGAATGCAGCTCTCTAACCTGGCCACGCACCTGCCTGAAGCACCTCCGTGGTGGCTTGCCCCGCAGAGCCTGGAACCCACCGGTTGCAGACCAGTGGCTGCTGAGCTGCAGGCGGCCCACAGATGTGGTTTCTTTGGCCAGTTTACTAAGTTTACTTAGGAATTGGAAGATTTCACATGCAAATCCTGATCTCAGGCCTCTCTTAAGTTAACAGACGGGCTGTTTCCTCACGTACAGTCAGCTGGAGAGGCCACTCACCGTCAAGGGGACACAGGCCCTGCAGTGTGCCAGAGCCCCCACAGGCTGCACCCACACACAGCCGCCAGCCTGAGATGGCCCCCTGAGCACACACGCGCCCTCCAGGGGAGGAGCACACCTGGAAGGGATTGAGGGAAGGGGCTTGAGTGGGAAAGGCACTGAGCCTCAATGTGCACGTCAGGAAAATGGGGCCAAGGAGTCTGATCCTGCCATCCCTGTGCCCTCATGCTTGCTGGGACTATGACCTCCCTGCCCAGGACAGGAGCCAGTCTGGAGGCTTTCAGGCCTGGAGACAAGGGGCAGAGAGCCAAGGGACATGTAGGCAGGGACCCTGGAAAGTGGCCCTGCTGGGCTCCTGCCCTTCCCAGGCGGGGAGCGCTGTAGCGGTGGTTACCGATTGTCAGCTGGCTCTTCTCCACAGGAGACAGGCTGAACACATTAGGGTTTTCTCCAGCATCGGTTTTATAAAAGGTTTCGATGTCGATGGAGAATTTCTCCACAAAGGGGCACGTGAACCTGTGGGGAGGAAAGCATACATCAGGACTGGTGCCTGCAGGGGTGGGTCAGGGCCTGTGGGACCCCACTGGGCAGGAGAGGGAAAAAGGGTGGGGGTGGTGGCTGAGACTTGCCTGTCTGTCCACCTCCTGGACCTCTCCTTGTCCAGGCCAAGGCCAGGCTGGAGGGGGGGAATGTGTTTGGGGGGAGGGGGACGGAAACATCGGAGGAAGCTTCCAGAAGCCCTATGGCCATTGTTCATGTGTGTAAGGCATGGATGGCCATAGACACACAGACATACCACAAGCATGTGGCATGAACCCAGTAGGCTGAATCTAAATTAGCACTCTGTGACACCTCCCCAACCCCTTACCCCCCAAGCCACCAGGTCTGACGACAAGGCCACACCCCTTTCTCTTGGCTGGACATGAGCTCAGAGGAGGATAGTACTTCTGGGAAGACGAATAACCTCGGTGGACCCTCTGATAAGCCCCAGGTCCTCATTTAGTGGGGAGAATGAAGCCCCAGGAGACTTGTGGGGACTCCACTTGCATAGCAAGTGGGTGGCCAGCTGGGAGCAGCCCCCTATCTGTTACACTCAGCTACACTGGGTGGGGGGGGAGCACGGAGTGAAGAGCCTCCCTTCTTGGGGAATCCAAAGGAAGCCCTGTTCAAAGTGGAAAATAAGAACGCACTGCTGCAGGTGCTGAAGGTCTCAGGGTCAGAGAGAATCTCTGGGCCATCTGGTCTACCCTTGGTTCATGTTTCTTCCTAGCTGGTTGGTTAGTGGCCCCGCATTCCCAGGTGATCATTAACGTGAGTTTGTATTCCCTGAGCCTTCCTAGATGGCAAAGGGATCTCAGGTGGCCCTCACCTGACTCATGCTTTCCCGGCCTTCCTGGGAAGGTGCAGTAACAAGGGGGACACCCTCCCCTTTCCTGCCTGTTCTCTGAGGATGGAGATCCCTGGAATGGAGACTTAGCTCCCCAGGAGTCTGAGCCTCTTGGAGGGAGGGTGAGCCTGCTTAGAGGGCCACCCCCGGGGTTCCTTCCCCACCAGAGGGTGGCGCAGGGTGTGGGGAAAGGCTCACCTGGTTCGGGTGTAGGGGTAGGCATTCCAGGACTCCTCCACCACCCTCAGGGCCGCTTTGGGCAGGATGGAACGGAACCAGCTGGGGATGTGCATGCCCACATGGTACACCTTGTGCGTGTACTGTCCAGAGCCGCCGGGGCCATCCGTGTACGGACGGTTCTCCAAGATCTCCACTCCGCTACCTTGGCCATACGTCTCGTTACGGCTCTTCTTCTACAGGGACAAAAGCATTCACCATGTGTTGGAGCCAGAGCACTCTGCAGAAGGGAAGGGGCCCAGGAGACCAGGCCCAGGGGTGCTGAGAGGAGGAGGGGCTTTGGCCAACCAGGCTGGCTTCTTCTGTGTCGCTTTAGGACTCCCAGATCCAGGCCCAGACTCCACATGCCCCTGTACTCCTACAGGAGACTCAACAGGCCATGGTCTCCCTGTGAGCTCTAGCACTGCCTGTGCAAACTCCTCCCTTCTGGCTCCCGTCAGTCCCAGGACTAAAAGTGTTCCCAGCATCAGGAACAAGTTGAGGATGCCCGCTCTCTAGGTTCTATTCAACACTGTACTGGAAGTTCTAGCCCAAGACATTAGCCAAGAAAAAGAAACAATCAGAGGCACTCAAATTGGAAAGGAAGAAATAAAACCACCTCAATCTGCCAAGGACATAATCTTATATACGGAAAATCCTAAAGGATCTTCCCCACCTCCAAACCTGTTAGACAAAGTAAATGAATTCAGCAAAGTTGCAGGATACAAAATCAACACACAAAAATAAGCAATGCAAAAAGGAAATTAAGCAATCATTTCCACTGACAAGAACATACAAAAGAATAAAATATCTTGGATAAATGTAATGAAGGTGAAGCACTCAGATACTGAAACTATAATACATTGCCAAAAGAAAGTAAAAACCTAAGTAAATGGAAAGACATCTGTGTTCATGCATTGGAAGATTTAATATTGTTAAGAGGTCAATATTCCCCAAAGCATTCTACAGATCCAGTGCAATCCCTGTCAAAATCCCCAGTGGCCTTTCTGGTAGATGTGGAAAAACTGATCATAAAATCAGGAAGGATCAGAGAAGGATCTCAAATAGCCAAAACAATCTCGAAAACAAAGCAAAGCAAAGTTGGAACATTTACATTTTCCTACACAAAATCTTTTTTTTAAAGTTATTTATTTTGAGAGACAGAGCGAGAGAGAGAGAGAGAGAGCGCACAAGTAGGGGAGGTGCAGAGAGAGGAGAGTGAGAATCCCAAGCAGACTCCGCATTGTCAGTGCAGAGCCTGACACAGGGCTTGATCTCCCAAATCATGAGATCATGACCTGAGCCAAAATCAAGAACTGAACGCTTAACAGACTGAGCCACCCAGGCACCCTGCTACAAAAAATCTTGCCATAGGCACGCCTGGGTGGCTCAGTTGGTTAAGCATCCAACTTTGGCTCAGGTCATGATCTCACGATTCATGGGTTTGAGCCCCACGTCGGGCTCTGTACTGACAGCTTAGAGCCTGGAGCCTGTTTCAGATTCTCTGTGTCCCTCTCTCTCTGCCCTCCCCTGTTCACCACACTCTTTCTCTCTCAAAAATAAATAAACATTATATTTTTTTTCAGAAAATCTTGCTACAAAATTACAGTAATCAAAACAATGTAGTACTGGCATAGGATAGATCTAAAGAATAGGGCTGAAAGTCTACAAATAAACCCACATATACTATATGTTTTGATTTTCAACCAGAGTGCTGAGATCATTCAATGAAGGAACGAAGTCTTTTCAAAATGTCCCAGTATACTGGTGGGATAATTGGATATCCACATGTAAAACAATGAAGTTGGACCCCTACCTCACATCATATATAAAGATTAACTCAAAATGGATCAAAAACCTAAATGTAAGAGCTTAAACTACACAACTCTTAGAAGAAATCACAGGAGTAAACCTTCATGACCTCAGATTTGACAATGTTTTTTTTTTTTAAATAGGGTACCCAAAGTACAAACAGCCAAAGAAAAAATAGATAAATTGGACTTCATATAAATTTTTAAACTTTTGTGCATCAAAGGATACTATGAAGATAATGAAAAGACAACCCACAGAGAAAGTTCTTGTAAATAATGTATCGGATAAGGGACTTGTATTTAAAATATATAAAGAACTACTGCAACTCAACAACAAAGATACAATCCAATTCAAAAATGGGCAAAGGACTTGAACAGGCATACCTCCAAAGAAGTACATCAATGGCCAACAAGCACATGAAAAGATACTCAACATCACTAGCCACTGGGGAGAGGTAGATCAAAACTACAAGTTACTACTTCAGACCCACTAGGATGGCTACAAAGACAGACCATAACAAGTGTTGTGAGGATGTGGAGAAATTGGAACCCTCACGCATTGCTGGTGGGAATATAAAACGGTACAGCAGCCGCGGAAAACAATTTGGCGGTTCTTCAAAAAGCTCAACATAGAACTGCCGTATGACCCAGCAATTCCACTGCTAGGTAAACATCCAGGAGAAGGAGAACATGTCCACACAGAAACGTGTGCTTGAATGTTCACCGCAGCATTAGTCACAAGAGCCAAAAGGTGGAAGCAACCCAATGTCCGTGATCTGAAAAATGGATAGAGAAATTATACCCACACAATGGAGTAAGAGTCGGCCATAAAAAGGAATGAAGGGCCGAAACCTGTTACGACGTGGATGAACCCTGAGAACGATGCGTAAGAAGCCCGACACAAAAGTCCACATAGTGTACGATCCCATCGACACGAAATGTCCAGTACAGGCAAATCTGTACAGACAGAAGGCAGATTACTGGTTGCCTAGGGATGGGGGTGGGGGTGGGGGGCTGGAGAGTGACTTCTTGGGGTGATGACAATACTCTAAAATCATGGTGATGGTTTGACAACCCTGTGAATATGCGAAAAATCCCTAAACTGTACCCTTCAAATGTGTGAACTGTGTGGTGTGGGACTCACACCTCAATAAAGCTGGCATAAAACAAAACAAACAAACAGAAACCAATCCTGTGTCTATACTCACTAAGATTTCAGAGAGATCAAACACGGGAAGTGGGAAGGGGCCTCAGTGGCGCTGCCTGAGAGAGAGGACTCCTGGGTCACCTCTAAATGTCTCTCTGCCCCAAATGTTCTTCCCAGTGTCCAAAAGCTCAGGTTTCTACTTATGCAGAAAGCCTCATTCATGGTCAAGGTCCTGGTGACTTTAAGCCCAGCATCTGTTTCCATGGTGACATGATGGCATCACCGCGGCCACCTTCGGTCAGCTTCCTGAATAGCAGGTGTGCACATGCGCGCACACACACACACACACACACAGGCGCTCCCAAGAACACAGTCTCACCCCTGGGGTACAAAGACATGCCATATCTCCACGGCCCAGAGCAGCTGAGTCCCCTTCATAAAAAAAAAAATAGAAAGGACCCTGGCGGAGGGCACAGATGGGGTCAGCGGGGATACGCCATCCCTTGCTCTTCAAAGGAGCCCACGGAATGCGGCCCAGATTCTGTAATGAAAGCAGCGACCATTTCCCAGACACTTTGTAAGCTCATGCTTCGTGGTGGCTTCACTCGTTATGGTTGTGCCATGTGCTCTGCGTGCACGTCTCCCTTTAGGTAGTGCCACAACCCCTTGAGAAAGGCTGAGTGCTGCTACTGTTCCCAGTTTGCAGAAGGGAAGGTGGAGGCTAAGAGACGTGGAATGACTTGTTCAAGGTACACAGCTTCAAGTGGCAGAGCTCAACCTGTACTCGAGATCCTGTTGGACTCTGGGACCTGTTCAGTCCACAGCATGAAGACACCTTGGCATAAGGCAGGTACTTGGTACTTATTGAGCAAATAAATGGGTTCTAGTCCCAACTCTGTGACCAGTTGCCTCTCATCCTGGACAAGTCACTTCTCTCTGGTCTCAATTTCCAAAACTATAAGGGGAGATGGGGCTACCTATCTGTCTAAGGCCTGATGTAGTGGGCTAAAGGGCCCCCCAAAATTCACATCCACCCAGAACCTTAGAATGTGGCTTTATGGTCGCCTGGGGTGGCTCAGTCGGTTAAGCGTCTGACTTTGTCTCAGATCGTGATCTCGCCGTTCATGAATTCGAGCCCCGCGTTGGACTCATGGCTGTCAGCGCAGAGACCACTTTGGATCCTCTGTTACTCCCTCTCGCTCTGCTCAACCCTCTCTGAATCTCTCTCTCTCAAAATAAAGAAACTTAAAAAAAAAGAAAAGAAAACAAAGAAAGCAACTTAAAAAAAAAAAAAGGAATGTGGTTTTATTTGGAAATAGCATCTTTGCAGATATAATTCATTAAGATGAAGTCACACCGGATTAAGGTGGGTCCTAAATCCAAGGACCATGTCCTTAAAAGACAGACTAAAGGGATGTAGCCACTAGCCAATGAAGCTGGCCGCCACCAGAGGCTGGAGGGGAGCAAGGCAGAATCCTCAGAGGGAGAGAGGGCCTTCCAAAGGGAGCAGGCTCTGCGGACACCTTGATTTCAGACTTCTGGCCTCCAGAAGCGAGAGAGAATACATGTTTCTTGTTTTAAGCGCCCCCCCCCCCCAGGAAACGAACACATCTAGGGTTTGTGGTGACTCAGTGTGAAGGGGACACACAGGTCACAGGAGCCAGGGCCACAAGCAGTCTCTGAAGGCCCAGCCTGCCAGGGAGCTGAGGGTGGAGAAGAGGCAGGGAGGGACAAGGAGCAGGGGTAGGGAAGGTCCCATCCGGCCTCAGTGGGTGACCCGGCCTGAGCTGTCCTCAGACTCCTAGCCAGGGAAAGCCACCATGTCCACTCCCAAGGCTCTAGGGGGGCTCCTTCTTGGCTTCCTCCAGACCCCAGGGCCCCAGGCGTTCCTGGTCTTGTGGCCGCATCACTCGGCTCTCTGCCTCCACCGTCACATCACTGTGTCTCTTTCTGTCCTCTCCTCTTCATAATTATAGGGACAATAAGCCATTCAATTTAGGGCCCATTCTGTCTTGTCCTTAGATAAGGTCACGGTCTAACATCTGGATGGACATGAATTTGGGGGGACACTGGCCAACCAGCTGAGCAAGCCGTTATGGTCACTCATGCAGGATGGATACCATGGGCCACTTGGGGGCACAAAGGCCACTGTTAGCAGTGGCAGAGCCCCAGGACCCAGACTGGCAGTGCTCTGTACTCTCTGAACAGCACTTTGTTGTCTCTGCACAGTAAAGATTAGCTGAATGAGGGCGCCTGGGTGGCTCAGTCAGTTGAGTGCCCAACTCTTGATTTCAGCTCAGGTCATGACCTCACAGTCCATGGGATCAAGCCCTGTGCCAGGCTCCGTGCTGACAGTGTGAAGCCTGCTTGGGATTCTCCCTCCCTCTCTCTCTGCCCCACCTCTGCTCTCTCTCTCTTTCTCTCTCTCAAAATAAATAAACAAAAAAATTAGCTGAATGAGCAAAAATGGATTCTGCTCTCAACTATCGCCAGTTCCATCTGAGTCTGGGCACCCCCTCCAATTTTGAAGCTAACACCCCAAAGGGCTGAACCCCTGGCTCCCCTCTGACAATGGCATCTGAGGGGGTGCTCAGTCCCCTGGCACAGCTGAGGCTCTCGGTCATGCCACTTAGGAGAGCTCTTCTCGAAACGTGCTGACCTTCTCTGCTCGCACCGAAAGTCACCACCCCCATCCCTGCCAGTCATCCCTGCCAGGCTCCCTGCACTGTGGAGCCTCCCAGGGAGACCGAGTTAGGGTGGCAGAGATAAGCCCAGCTCCCCAGGGGCATACACGTGCCCAGGGTGAGGCCTCACCCATGACCCCTACCCACCAGGCTGGGGCTGAGTTGGGGAACTTCACCTCCCTACCCCTCTCTATCTCTGGGGCCTGGGGGCTGCACAGGAGGGGCCTGGTGCAGAAAAAGCACAGACCCTACGAATGATAGGGGTGAAGGACCCAAGACCAAGAATGCTCCAGGACGCCCGTAAAAGTGGCAGCTCTCAGAGCTGTCCAGGGTCCTGGCCAAACCACCTCGGATTCCTCCCTCTGAGGCAAGCATCTGCTGAACACTTCTATGGATGACAGAAGGCTCTCTCCCAGCCAGCCCAACTTTTTTTCTTTTCTTCTTATTCTTCCTCCTCCTCTCCTCCTCTTCTCCTTCTCCCTCTTCCTTGCCTTGAACAACATGTATTTTGTTTGGACACTGGTCAGGCACATCACGAGGCAGCTCGACACGCGAGCTCATCCCATCTTGTTCATGACCCCATGGAGGAGGAGGCTGGCTAGTGAGTGCAGAAGGCAGGCCCGTTGCTAGCTGCCACTCTAGCTGGTAAGCAGGGTCTGGAGAAAATGAACTAAAGTCTTGCTCTTCTTTCCACAAAACCACAGCTGCCTTCCTTGAGGGCCTATCCATCCTCCTCAACTGGCCCAGCTCCCAGTGGACGCACTCTTGGAGCAGCGGCCCTAAGCCCACACGAACATCCGCTCCCTGTCTCCCGGCCTGTATTCAGTAAACTGCCTGTGTGCCCACCTCCCCAAAGGCGCTCCTGGAGAGGAGCAAGTACTTTTACATTCTCCTCTGGAACCCAGCCTTCGGCCCAGGCTGAGCACAGAAAAGTCTGTGCATTTCACTTAGTGTTTTAAGAGCTCTACTGAGATACGACTGGCATGCAACAAACCGTACATACATAAAAATACAGCTGGTGAGCTCTGACGCATGTTCGCAGCTGTGAAACCATCACACAACGGAGATAATATGCTTGTCCATCACCCCCCACGGTGGGTGGAGCCCCCAGAAGTGCTGGGGCCAGTGGCGGGTAAGAAAGTGTCAGGGCAGGAGCAGAGGAGGGCAGCCTTGAGAGACAGACAGGTGTTACAGTAGGGCTTGGATGAGTGAACGCACACAGGCGGCCCTGCGCCCATAGCAGGTATCGTGGAGGAGGCCATGGGATAGTTAACATTAACTGGAGGCATAAGGATGTTTTAAAAAGAACAAAATACCGGGCGCCTGGGTGGCTCAGTTGGTTAAGTGTCTGACTTCAGCTGAGGTCACGATCTCATGGTTTGTGGGTTTGAGCCCAGCATCGGGCTCTGTGCTGACAGCTCGGAGCCTGCAGCCTGCTTCGGATTCTGTGTCTCCCTCTCTCTCTGCCCCTCCCCTGCTCATGCTCATGCTCATGCTCTGTCTCTCAAAAATAAATAAACGTTAAAAAATTAAAAAAAAAAAAGAACAAACTATCTCAATAAAGGGGGGTGGGGATGGCAGGTGCCTCTAAGGAGCCCAGTTGGAGGTGGTCACATGCTCAAGAAAGCTTTGGGATGTCCTAGGAGCTGAAAGTCAGTCCCTGGATCCTGATGGGCCCTCCACCAGCTGACAGGCACATGGAGGGGCTGCCTGCCAGGGTCTGGGCTCCCTTGGCTGGGACGGGAATTGGGGAGCCGCAGGACAAATAGCATCCTTGAATAGGCTGAGCAATTTCCAGACAGCTCAGAGCTGGGGGGCTGAGTGAGCTAAGTCCCTTCTCTCCTTGATCTCTAGGAATAATTACGAGGTAAGTGGTTCAAGAGGGAATCGAGTGGCACTCCTGAAGCCGCATGGAGCCAACAGCCCCTGCAGCCCCTGCCAGAGAGGCCAGTTCACCTTCCATTCTCTTCGTCATCAAGCTCCCCAAGCTGGGGGCACCTGGTCAAACTCTGGTAGCTTCACAGAGCTCCTCTCAGAAGGGCCTGGGGGCCTGGGCTCCGCAGGGAGCTTGTTACTAACTCCCCAGACCCGGGTTGAAGGGTGAGCACCCACCAAGCAAAGCCAGGGGCAGAGGTGGAGCTCTGCCAGCAGGGGCCCATGTGACACTGTGTGACACCGTAGGACACCATGTGACACGATGATCCACGGGCTGCACCAAGGCATCCTGATGCCCGGAAGAGCAGAGCCAGGTGAGAGCTGGTTCGTAATCAGACTCCCAACTGGGAGGAAAGCTGCCAGGTCAGGCAAAGGGCTGGGGCACTGAGGCTGAGCAAGACGCTGGCGGGGTGGCCGGGCGGGGGACCTCCACAGAGGAGCAGGAGTTTGGTCACATCGAGGCCACGAGCAACCAGATCCTGGGTCTCCCCGTTCTGTGCTCCAGGTCAGCCAGGCTCTGAGTAGGGCTCCGGGTGTGTGGGAGTGGGAGGGGTGGGGCATGGCATTCTCTGGCTTGTCACAGGAATCTGTCACCCTGAAATTCGTCTGTGACTCTGTAAACCAGCCACATAGTAGATGCCACTGTCTTGCAGCCTAGAGTAGTGAGGAAAGTGTGGAGCCAAGAATGGGAAGACTGGCCAGGTGCTCCCGGGGAAGTCATTTAACTTCTTTGGACCTCACACCTTCCTGTCTGTCAAGTGGGTTGCTATGGACTGAATTTCTGTGCCCCCTCCACATTCATACTGAAGCCCCTAACCTCCAATGCGATAGTACTAGGTCAGGCTTTGGGAGGTGACTAGGTCATGAGGACAGAGCCCTCCTAACGGGATTAGTGCCCTTACAGAAGAGACTCCAGAGGACTCCCTTGCCCCCTCACCCACCATCGAGGACACGGTGAGAAAGAAGGTGGCCACCTGTAAGCCAGGAGGAGGGCCCTTACCAGACACCAACTCTGTTAGCAACTTGACCTTGGGCTTCCAGCCTTCAGAACCGTGAGAAACAAATGTCTGTTGTTTAAGCCCCCTGGTCTGTGTTCTTTGTTAAAGCGGCCCAAGCTGACTATACGCACGGATAACATCTGAATCAGAGAGAGGTTGGGTATTAAGTGCAAAGAGTGTCAGCACTGCCAGCGCCGTGAATACAGGGCTGGCGGGACAGGCCAATGCCACAAACACCCACGGCATTCCGCTGTGTTCCTGGCATCGGGCTGGGAAGCCACAACGCCTGGGCAACTGAGACACTTACCAGGAGCCTACAGAGCAGACACTGCCGTGGAGACCACAGTGCCGCCCCACCCCACCCAAGTGTTCGAGAGCCATCTGTATGCCGGGCGTGGCCTGCCCTGGCCCCAAGACCCACCTGTATCATGTATAGCTGGGCGATGCGGTACTCCTCCACGGTCATGGGCAGAGGAATCCGATATTCCTTTATAATCATCTTGGAGTCCAAGCCTTCCCGTCAGTGGGGAACTGCGTGTTGGGACTTCTAGGCGAGGTTCCTTAAATAACCATGACAAAATTCACCAAGGACCCCTGGGAGAGAAAGAGAGAGCAGGAGAGTCACTTCCTGCAAGACTGGTGGGCACAGCAGCACAGAGGACGGGCCTGGTCTTGACTCCACCGTGAGCCTACGGTGTGACCTTGAACAAGTTCCCTCACCTCCCCAGCCTTCACTTCCCTTGTTTGCTAAGCAATCTTGTAGACGACGTGTGAACTCTTATCAGCCGTGGGGTAAATAAAAGACTGTCACCCCACTAGTGAGGGCCAGGCGGCGGGAGGGTGTCACACCCCCTAAGCGTGAAGAGCACTGTGCTCTCGTTTCACACGCTGTTCCGGCAAGAGCAGCCCCGTGCTCTGGAGTAGCTGCAGGCAGACACGGTGACGGCAGATGGCCACAGGAAAGGAGGGAGGGCACACAAAAGGATGAAAAACCCAGGTGAGAAATTTAAAAATCAGCAGTCTGCGGGGCGCCTGGGTGGCTCAGTCAGTTAAGTGTTTGACTTCGGCTCAGGTCATGATCTCACGGTCCGTGAGTACGAGCCCCGCGTCGGGCTCCGTGCTGACAGCTCGGAGCCTGGAGCTTGCTTCGGATTCTGTGTCTGCCTCTCTCTCTGCCCCTCTCCTGCTCACGCTCTATCTCTCTCTGCCTCTTAAAAAATGAATAAACGTTAAAAAAAAATTAAAAATCAGCAGTCTGGGACCCTTCGGTGTTGGGGCCATCAGGTCCATTCGTGTCACCAGACACAGAGGGCACGGCTGCTTCCTGGCAGGAGATCTGGACTTATCCAAAAGAGGTGATCTCAGTGTGGTTTTAGCTCAATCCAGCAAGTATTTATTGGCATCTGTTCTGCTGCCGACCCAGCCTAGGTCTTGGAAGTAGAAGAGATAAGTGAGATAAGTGGGTGGACTGCATTGCATGTCAGTTCTAGCTCAGTAAGGCTACTTAAAAAATAAACAGTGTACCCATGGAAGCTTCTCTTTAAGATGACAAAGAATACTTTTGATGGAGATGTGCACCGAGAGCAATCAAATGTAAAAACAAACAAACAAGGCTTGGAGGCATACTCTCAGTGATCTGGAAAATGGAATTACCCATCACAATCCTTCCCCTAGATGGTGGGGGCTTTGCTGTGGTTACCCCCAGAGAGGTTACACACTGCTAAATGGAAGGTGAGTGAAGGCTTCCAAGATGGACCGTGGCAGAATCAGGATAGCATTTCAGAGGGACCACGCCAGGGACAGCAGTCGGTGAAGATTCATGGTGACACTGGGTAAATGATAAGAGCGAGGGTCTGGCCAGGCAGGCAGCCTCCCTGGGGCACCATCTGTCCGAGGCCTGAGCGTCACCCAGGTACTAAGGAACTACTGACTATGTAATGAGATTGGGGGAAAAGAATGTACCAGAACTCTTGGAACGATCAGCATGTAGGGTTGAAAGAAATTCTTTAATAAGCCACCTAGGGAGAGAGACTGAGAGGTGGGGGGTGTTACATAAATAAGTCAGAGATGGCCACTGTATTATTAGCCTCAAATGACCCCTATGTTACTCACTTCTGCACCGCAGGTGGGACTGTTAGCCCAAAGCCCCAGCACAAGCTCTCACGCATCCAACTGCTTTAAATACGGTCCAAATAAACATCTTTTTAGCTAATTAGAGGTCATCTACTTTACATAACCCACGAAGCTGCACCCCACATTTGCTGGCCATAGAAAAGACAAAGCCTGGGGCAACAAAACACCGCAGACAGGGAGGCTCCCCATCACACTTCTGAGTGATGTCACCAGACACGTGAGCGCCCTGTCTGACTCTCCTTCCCCTCCTGGGTGGGGGTCGCACATCACTGCATTTGCAAGGCCTCATGCTGGGAGGGACTTTCTCTCTCAGGCAACCTGTCCAAATGCCACAGGATAACACTTGCTGTTACACACTTGTTGTTACAGCCCCCCGCCCCCCTCCGGGTCCTGTCCCCTCCCTCATCAACCCAAAGCCCTGAACTTACCACAGAGAGGAGGGGGGTGACCTTTCCAGAGTTTACACTCAAGAGCATTGCTAACCTTCGTTCAAGGTAGATGGGTGCAGCCTGCAGCTGAGAGGGCCCGTGGGTTCGAGCCCAAGCTGACACTGTCCAGGACGAGAAAGCAGAGGCTGGGGGCTGCCCCCACTCAGCTCTGAGACCCACCTGCCCCGAGGCCCTCAGATCTCTGCTCAAGTCTGGCTAGAAGCTGAGGCCACTGGAGACAGGGGTGATGGCCCCAGAGCCCCTGAAGTGTCACCTCCTGCCACGAGAGACTGGGATCAGCGAGGTGGCAGCACATCCAAGCCGACACCTGGAGCAACTTTCAAGTGGCCGACAGGGTAGGACAGGCACTGGATATGGGGACCTTCCTGACACAAAGGAGACAGACCCACATGCTTGGGAGAAGCTCGATGCGATGAGGCCTGGAGACAAGAAGAGGAAGGATGGGGTTCAATAAGGGCCGTGCTTCCAAGGCTTTTCCACGCGGTCTTCTTTCAAGCCCAGGATCACCTTGCTGGGAAGGTACTAGATGCCCGTCACAGAACGGCAACTTAGCCAGTTGCTAAGTGTCAAGCATCGTGCCCTGCACGACACGGTGGCATGCACACCGATGTCTATGGGGCCTCAGGGGGCCTCTTCTGCAACACAGGACAAATGCGATGACCCACAATGACTTTGGGCGAGTCCCACTGCATCACCTCGATAACAAAGAAGTCAGATGCAATCCCTAAGTGTTCTTGAGAAACTGTGGGAGTCTGAGCAATCCGACCTTTGGTGATCTTAAAGGCTCCACGGAAAGTGACCTGCCTGCGCTCGCCTGCGCACAAGTCAGACCAAGTGTCCATGCAAAGCTAGGGGCAAAGCCTGGGGCTGACCAGCGGTGCCGGCCCCATGACGGCCAGGAGATGAGCAGACCATGTGAACGCTCAGGATACAGCTCCATCTGCCACTGGGTGAGAGACCGTGTTTCTGCCTGTGCAACACCAGAACTCAGAGTTGGGTGCACAGACAGACAGAAGGAAAGAACAGAGTGCCGCACAGTTAGAGATCAGTGCACGGGGACTAAGAACAGGTCAGAGGGATCAGACCTCTGCGAGACCTGGGACATCGCAGGTGGAGCCCCAGTCTGGGATCTGAGTTCAAAACCTGACAATGCCTTGATTGACCATGGTCCCCCAGGACGACTGACGGGGCCTGCTGAGACTTGGCGTCTCCATACAGCAAATGGGGATAACATCATCTGCCTTCCAGAGTTGCCAGTGTCCCCAAGACGACAAAAGTGGACCAGCCAGGGGTGGTGTTTGTCAGTGCAGAGGGGGGGACTAGGGAAAGGCTTCAGGGAAGGTGGAGCTTTACAGTGACAGGAGCGGGGGCTTCCTGGGACCCGAGGTATCCCCAGCAGACATGGACGTGCTGCAGAGCAAGCCGAGCAAAGGCCCTGAGGCATAAATGTGCCACACTATCACAGTGACCTCCCACTAGTGTGCCCCAGCACTGTCATGCCACATGCTGGCTTTGGGGCTGTGCGAATGCACGGAGGCCACCCCACAGTCACTGACCACAGGAAAGGGTGGCGTTCAAGGCTGAGATGAGGCCATGCCCTGCAGCCGAGTGCCCATGATGTTCAGTGGGACAGGAGCAGGGTGACAAGAGACCATCATGTGCTTCCAGGAGTGCTCTCCTTCTGAGGGACAAGAGACACACTCCTCAGACAAGGTCTGAGCATAAAGCATGAACTTCATAACCAGAATTTCCACAGGCAAGCAAATGTTATCCTTTTTTTTTTTTTTTAAATTTTTTTTTCAACGTTTATTTTTGGGACAGAGAGAGACAGAGCATGAACGGGGGAGGGGCAGAGAGAGAGGGAGACACAGAATCGGAAGCAGGCTCCAGGCTCTGAGCCATCAGCCCAGAGCCTGACGCGGGGCTCGAACTCCCGGACCGTGAGATCGTGACCTGGCTGAAGTCGGACGCTTAACCGACTGCGCCACCCAGGCGCCCCGCAAATGTTATCCTTTGAAGCAGCCCCTGGTGCAGGTATGCGGTCCCCCGTGTCCGCCAGGGGTCCCCTCTGGAAGCCCTCAGAGCTCTGCACCCCTTCAGGAAGCTCCCAGTGAGAGGAGCCGAACTCAGGAGATGGCCACGGGTGATCTCTCAGTGCTGGCCACATTGGGTGTTGTCTTTCAAGCTGATCACTCTAAAGGGGTCTCGTCAAGGACCAGCATTTTATTTAGTTAAGAAAGAAAGTCAGGCCTGTTTCTTTACAGCTACACCCTCACCAGTGGGTTCGGGAATCCATCCTGACTTCCTGTTGAAGACGGTGGGGTAGGAGCATTTCTGTTCTACCGTCCTCCCTCGAAAACAACACAAACTACAGAGACAGGGGAGTCCTCGTGGCTGATGAAACAAGGCAATCACTACTCCCCCAAACCACAGACACCATGAAGTCTGAACTGGAAGAAAGGAACATGCTGACAGCTTACACATGCCTCTTCCTTGGACCCCCAAGTAAATATCACTTCTTGAAAGTCATGGCCATGATCCTCCTGCTGGAATGAAGAAATAGGATTGTGGATGCCACCCAGGTGAGGGGACGCATCTGCCTGTCTTGTTTTTCAAAAGAAAAAAACTTCTTATAAGTTTATTTTGAGAGAGAGAGTGAGCACAAGCAGGGGAGGGGCAGAGAGAGAAGGAGAGAGAGAGAATCCCAACCAGGCTCTGCGCTCTCTGCACTCACAGCCCAAGGTGGGGCTCAAACTCATGAACCATGAGATCACGACCTGAGCCAACCTCAAAAGTCAGGTGCTAAACTGATTGAGCCACCCAGGCACCCCCAAAAGAAAAATGTTTTATTTGAAGTATTACATACATACAAAATATGCATGTATCATAAGTACAGATATATTTTCACAAACTGAACACAACTGTAGGACCAGCAAGGATCGAGAAACAGGAAGTTAACAACCCAGAAGTCCCCTATGGGTCTCCTTCTAGTCATAGCTCCTCAACTGTGGACAACCACTCTCCTGCCATTTGCTTCTTTTGTACTTTAATGAATTGCCAATATCCAGTTGTCTTTGGGTGATTTCATACAGAAGCATACTATATGTGTTTTTGATCCTGGCTTCTTTTGACCATGATGCTCATGTGATTCGTCCAAATTTTTGCATGTGGCTGTAGATTGTTCTCATTGCTGTCTAGTATTTCATTGAGTGGATGTACTATAATCGACTTAACTATTCCATTGTTGATGGGAATTTGGTGATTTCCAATTTGAGGCTGATGGGACTAGTGCTGCTGTGAACAACTGAGCACATGTAGAGATGCGATTTTACATTGTGGGATGGAATTGGTGTGGGAATTGATGGGAAATCACACCAATGGGCCATTTCTATGACAGAACCTCATTTTCCAGCTAAAACAGATACTGGGAGTGAAGTGAGGCTGGGGAGAGAAAAGGGGCAGCAAGGGGTTGGTCATAACATGGACAGCCAGTGATGTAAAGAGCTTTGCTGACAACCATTATGACCGTGGACTCTGAAACACGAGAGAGACCGAATCCCTAGGCAGAAGATAAATAACAGCTCTGGCCAGAGAGCCTTCCAGACAGTAAGTAAGCCCATAGTGCATCTGCTCTGGACCACTCCCACATTTTCACATGCTGCTATTTGGAAGGTGGTTAAAGAATAATAATCACAAAGGAACTCATATGGGTCTTATCGCATTAAGGGTGGGGGAGCAAATGAAGAGCACACAGCATGAGGAATCGTCCAGAGAAATACAGAAAGACGTCAGAAAATCAGTTCACAGACCCAGAGAAACTACAGCTATAACCTCTTAAGAACTGGTAGGGGCAGAGGCACTTGGTGGCTCAGTTTGTTAAGCATCTGGCTCAGGTCATGATCTCATGTTTCATGCGTTCAACCTCCATATTCCTGCTTAGGATTCTCTCTCCCTCCCTTTCTTCCCTTACCATTCTCAAAATAAAGAAACTTAAAATTTTTAAATAAAAAAATAAAAAGAACTGACAGGGTCAGATAAGTGGAAAAAAATACACACAGAAATTTTAAAAAGAAATGATCTGAGGGGCACCTGGGTGGCTCAGTTGATTAAGCATCCAACTCTTCATTTCGGCTCAGGTCATGATCTCATGGTTCATGGGTTCAAGCCCCACATTGGGCTCTGTGCTGACAGCATGGAGTCTGCTTGGGATTCTGTCTCCCTCTTTCTCTGTCCCTCCCCTGCTCACTCTATCTCTCTCTCTCTCAAAAACAAATAAATAAACATTTAAAAAAAAGTTTAAAAAATTTAAAAGAATTTTAAAAATTTAAAAAATAAATGAAAAAATTTCTTTAAAAAAAGAAATTGTTTGATAACAGAAAGAGATGAAAGCTGAAAAGTGAGTTAGTGGAGCTCAGGGGAAAATGAGAAAGAAAAATAAATACATCACATATTTTTTTTTTCAACGTTTATTTATTTTTGGGACAGAGAGAGACAGAGCATGAACGGGGGAGGGGCAGAGAGAGAGGGAGACACAGAATCGGAAACAGGTTCCAGGCTCCGAGCCATCAGCCCAGAGCCCGACGCGGGGCTCGAACTCCCGGACCACGAGATCGTGACCTGGCTGAAGTCAGACGCTTAACCGACTGCGCCACCCAGGCACCCCATATTTTTTTAAAAAACCCCATATAATAAGCAATGAATAAATGATGAAGCAGAGCATAAACAACTAGAGAGTTGTGGTGAGTGGATTGCAAGAAATCACACAAAATTAGGGGCGCCTGGGTGGCGCAGTCGGTTAAGCGTCCGACTTCAGCCAGGTCACGATCTCGCGGTCCGTGAGTTCGAGCCCCGCGTCGGGCTCTGGGCTGATGGCTCGGAGCCTGGAGCCTGTTTCCGATTCTGTGTCTCCCTCTCTCTCTGCCCCTCCCCCGTTCATGCTCTGTCTCTCTCTGTCCCAAAAATAAATAAAAAATGTTGAAAAAAAATTAAAAAAAAAAAAGAAATCACACAAAATTAAATGGAGAAGACTAATAAGACAAAAATGACAGATATAGGAGGCAAAAGAAAACCCAACATATACATTGGTGAAGAAAACAGAATAATAGAACAGGAGGAAAAGTATTCAAATATATAATGGAAAATCCCCTGAAAAACAAAACAAAAACAAAAACAAAACTTGGCTCTACAAATTAACTGCCATTCACTGGCCCAGGAAAACTCGATGGTGTAATTAACACCAAGGCATCTTTAAAAAGGTCCTGATCTTAAAGGATAAAGAAAGAACCATATAACTAAGGGGGCAGAAAGGTGAATTGAGAATTAGAATCCTCCATAGCAACCCAATTTCAGAAAACAGTGGAGCAATATCTACAGAGTTGTGAGAGAAAGAAATTATGAACCAGAATTTTATACCCAACAAAACTGTCCTTTGAGTACAAAGTTAATGGACATTCTGTAACATAAATTTAGAGGCTTAGGCATCCATAAGGTCTTAAAAAATTACTTCATGCTGAAATCCAGCCAACCAAAATAAGTTCATCAATGGAAGAATCCTGGTGAATACTGAATTAATATTTTTGAAATTGGAGCAATTATTGTTTTTGAATAGAATATAAAAACCTTGGGGCGCCTGGGTGGCGCAGTCGGTTAAGCGTCCGACTTCAGCCAGGTCACGATCTCGTGGTCCGTGAGTTCGAGCCCCGCGTCGGGCTCTGGGCTGATGGCTCGGAGCCTGGAGCCTGTTTCCGATTCTGTGTCTCCCTCTCTCTCTGCCCCTCCCCCGTTCATGCTCTGTCTCTCTCTGTCCCAAAAATAAATAAACGTTGAAAAAAAAAATTTAGAATATAAAAACCTTGACAATGTACACAAATAATAACAAAAATTGAAAGTGGAAAAACAGAGGTGGATGGCATGAAAGTTGATTCATTATATAGATTTAAAACTTAATAAGGGATGAATAGTCAGAGCACAGGGGTTTTTAGGGCAGTGGAACTATTCTGTATGATACTATAAAGGTGGATACATATCATTATACATTCGTCAAAACTCAGAGAATATACAACACAATGCAAACCATGGACTTTGGGTGATGATGTCCTGATATAGGTTTATCAATTGTGACAAATGTGCCACTCTGGTGGGGGATGTTGATAGTGGGGGTGGCTGTGCATGTGGGGGCAGGGGAGTATATGGGAGTTCTCTGTACTATCCTCTCAGTTTTGCTGTGAACCTAAAACTGCTTTTAAAAATACAGTGTATTGATTTAAAAAAATGATTCTAACCTATTAGAAGTTTTCTTTCATGGACTTCAAGCTATATTACAAAGCTGTAATCATCAAGACAGTATGGTACTGGCCCAAAAACAGACACTCAGATCAATGGGACAGAATGCAGAACTCAGAAGTGGACCCACAAACATATGGCCAATTAATCTTTGACAAAGCAGGAAAGAATATCCAATGGAATCAACACAGTCTCTTCAGCAAGTGGTGCTGGGAAAACTGGACAGCGACTTGCAGAAAAATGAACCTGGACCACTTTCTTACACCATACACAAAAATAAACTCAAAATGGATGAAAGACCAAATGTAAGACAGGAAGCCAACAAAATCCTCAAAGAGAAAGCAGGCAAAACCTCTTTGATCTTGGCCGCAGCAACTTCTTACTCAACATGTCTCCAGAGGCAAGGGAAACAAAAGCAAAAATGAACTACTGGCACCTCATCAAAATAAAAAGCTTCTGCACAGCGAAGGAAACAATCAGCAAAACTAAAAGGCAACTGACAGAAGGGGGGAAGATATTTGCAAATGACATATCAGATAAAGGGTTAGTATCCAAAATCTATAAAGAACTTATCAAACTCCACACCCAAAAAACAAATAATCCAGTGAAGAAATGGGCAAAAGACATGAACAGACACTTCTTCAAAGACGACATCCAGATGGCTAACAGACACATGAAAAAATGCTCGACATCCGTCATCATCAGGGAAATACAAATCAAAACCACAATGAGGTACCACCTCACACCTGTCAGAATGGCTAAAATGAACAACTCAGGCAACAACAGATGTTGGTGAGGATGTGGAGAAAGAGGATCTCTTTTGCACTGCTGGTGGGAATGCAAACTGGTGCAGCCACTCTGGAAAACAATATGGAGGTTCCTCAAAACTTTAAAAATAGAACTACCCTACTACCCAGCAATGACACTACTAGGTATTTATCCAAGGGATACAGGTATGCTGTTTCGAAGGGGCACATGAACCCCAATGTTTACAGCAGCACTATCAGCAATAACCAAAGTATGCAAAGAGCCAAAATGTCCATCGATGGATGAATGGGTAAAGAAGATGTGGTGTGTGTGTGTGTGTGTGTGTGTGTGTGTGTGTGTATGTGTGTACACACATACATACATATACACCCCCCCCCACAATGGAGTATTACTCAGCAATCAAAAAGAATGAAATCTTGCCATTTGCAACTACGTGGATGGAACTAGAGGGTATTATGCTAAGCGAAATTAGTCAGAGAAAGACAAATATCATATGACTTCACTCATATGAGGACTTTAAGTCACAGAACAGATGAACACAAGGAACGGGAAGCAAAAATAATATAAAAACAGAGAGGGGGGCAAAACAGAAGAGACTCTTAAATATGGAGAACAGAGGGTTACTGGAGGGAGTGTGGGAGGGGGGACGGCCAAATGGGTAAGGGACACTAAGGAATCTACTCCTGAAATCATTGTTGCACTCTATGCTAATTTGGATGTAAATTTTAAAAAATGAAATAAAATAATTAAACAAAAGTTTTCTCTCAGAAAGCTAACTAAAGTTTACCAGAGGCTGGGGAGGGGGGAAACTGGGGAGGCATTGTGTACTGGTTATAGGATTTCTATTTGGGGAATGAGAACATTTTGGAAATAGGAGAGGAGATGGTTCCACAATACTATAAATGTACTAATGCCACAGAACTGGACACTTAACATGTTTGAAAGGGCAAATTTTGTGTTATATAATGACTACAATTTAAAAAAAATAAGAATGTAGTATAAAAAACCCCACTGAATCACACACTTTAAATCAATGAATTGTATGGTATATGAATTATATCTCAATAAAGCTGTTTAAAAAGTTTTTCTCTTAAAAAAAAGTTTTTCTCTTTTCCCCATTAACTTTAAGGAACTTTTAGGAACTACTTATTATCATTTAAGATTAAGAAATGTGTTTCTCAAAAATAAATAAACATTTGGGGCACCTGGGTGGCTCAGTGAGTTAAGAAATGTGTTTCTGAAGTTTAGCAATTTCTTTCCATTTCATTTCAAAGACATACAAATGGATTTGTCTTCAGTTAAATTTAAGAAAATTAAACTTGACTTTTTATTTTAAAACTGCACACAGGGGCACCTGGGTGGCTCAGTCAGTTAAGTGTCTGACTCTTGGTTTCAGCTCAGGTCATGATCTCACAGTTCATGGGATTGAGCCCCGCATCAGGCTCTGCACTGACAGTATGGAGCCTGCTTGGGATTCTCTCTCTCCTTCCCTCTCTCTCTCTCTCTCTCTCTCTTTCTCTCTCTGCCCCTCCCATGCTCACGCTCTCTTCCTCTCAAAATAAATAAATACTAAAAAACAAAACAAAACAAAACAAAACTGCATGCAGACTAAGATCCATTTTTTTTTTAAGTTCTTACTACTCTGTATGTGTGCGTTTGTATAAAGGGTCTGAAATAATGCTCACTGGGTGCTGGTGAGGGTTATCTCAGATCGATGGAATTTGGGACAACTTTTACTTGTACTTTTGTGTGTTACTTGATGTTTTACAAGGCGCAGCGGCAGACTTTGAGTAGCATTTTGAGTACTAACCAGGGAAGGACAGTCAATGCAGTTGTTAAAACCGCGGACTTTGAGTCAGCCAGACTTTCCACCACCTCCCAGCTCTGACTGTGGTCAAACTGCTTAAACTCTTTGATCTTTCATTTTATCTTCCACAAAACAGCAAAATAGCAGGTGAGAACAGCACCTGCCCTGTTGGGCTGTCTTGTGGCTTAAATGACACGATGCACATAAAATGCTTAGCCCAGTTCCACCCGGTACTCAGCTAGCCATTAGGTGGTGTTAACGTGCTCGGCAGGGTCAGGCAGGCTGGGCCCTGGGCCTGGGCAGCTTTCTGGCTGTGCTGCTGACCTCAGGCACAGACACTAAGCCTACCACCATCAGGGAAAGACAGCCCAGCACCCAGGCACAGACATCTGAGGGACAAATGACCCCTTGGCAGGCCGGGTCTGCTTCACAGACGGAATGTGAACCTGCTAGGCATGACACAGGGTCCCCGTGCTTTCCTCCTGGTTGAGCCTGGAGCAAGAGGGTGCAGCTGGAGCCCAGGCCAACGAGAGAAGGCAGTGTGACTTGTGTGCCTGCCTGTGCCCTGAGCCCCCTTCAACCAGCAGCCGAACCCTCAGACAAGCTCATCACACCCACTCGGGCTGCTCGCGAGACACCCATTTCATCTCCGTCCCCGCTGGAGTCGTGACGGGTTAGACAGGGTTATATTTTACTCCTTTCCACAGGGCAGCCCTCAGTGCCTGGCACAGTGAGACGGAAGAAAGGAAAACGGCTCCAGACGCCCTTCTTCGAGGGAAGACAGGTGAGGAGTCTGAGTGACCGCTGTGCCCCCAATGTACCCATACGCACATCCCCCCAGGCCCTCTCCAGGGAAGACAGGGACGGACCTTCCAATGGGCCTCATGCGTGGCACTTGGCCCCTGATCTGTAGAAAAGCCTTGGCTTTCCAGAACCCCCATATTCATGATCCCAGGACCCATGTTAACCAGGGAGGAGACGGACAGGGCACCAGCAGGCATGGTAAGCAGGGAGGCAATGAGGAGAGAGCCCAGCCCTGGACAAGGCACAAGGTCCAGAGAGCTCCAGGCCAGGGCTCTGGCACAGGCAGACAGGGGGAAGGGCCGTCACCCCCTCCTCCTCAGGCAGCCTGTCCCATCTGAACCCATATGAGGAAGACAAAAAAAAAAAAGGAGGATGGAGATGACCAAAACACCTGGTTTTGCCTGAGGGGTCAAGGGCAGGACACATCTCAGGGCCTCCCAGGCTGGAAGCCCAAAGGTCTTCAGTGACCCCCCGGGCATGGTGAGGAAGGGGCTGGGGTGGCCAGGCTGAAGGGACTTTGGTGAAGCCTGGCGGGTTGCCGGGGCTGGGCTCAAGAGGGCAGGCGACACAGCGGGTAGGGCAAAGGCCGTGGCGGGGAGGGAAGCGAGAAAATTGAGTTTATGGAACTTAATCTGTTTTTCCACGATTAGCTGGGGTTTGACGTCACAGATGGAATTGAGGAGCGAGGCTGTGCGGAGACAAGGGGGATGGGATCTGTCCAAACGCAACTCAGCTGCATTCTGGCCATTAGGTCTGGGAGCAACTCTGAGCCAGGCCGTCGGAGCCTGCCTAGACATTTGTGACCGCGTGGAGGACGGCTGGCAGCCTCAGAGCATCTGGAGCACCCCTTCTGGTTACCCTGGGTCTCTCCCCCACATCCTCCAGGAAAGCCCCCTTTCCTCTGCTCTCGGCTTCCCAAGTCTGCTGGCCCCTAATCAGGGGCAGAAGCAGGTAAGAGAACTTCATCTGCCCCCACGTGGGCAGCTCTCCCCCACCATCCACATTGAGGGAAGGCAGGCTCCAGATGAATAGGGGACAACCCCCTTGTGCCCCAGGGACGTGCCTGCCAGGCCAGGGGTGGGGTGGGGGAGCGTGTGCATGAAGTTAGCACCCATGGGCTGCCTCTCTGTCCCTGGGGGTAGTAGGCACATCCCCCAGGAAAGTCTGGGCTGGAAGGAGCTGGGGGAGGGGGGGTCCAATCCCTGCCCCCAAGGGTGTTCCGTCTTTAGCTGTTAGATGTTGGACTTCCACCAAGATTTCTCTGGAGGAAAAGGTAAAGGACGTTCCCCCCACCCTCCACCACACCCCAGGTCAACGGTCACCTTATAAATGAGAGTGAGACCTGGATTTCACAGGTGGGAAGAGCCAGAGGACACAGCCTCACCCCCTGCTCTGGCCTGAGCAATGGAAGCAGGACCCATGGAGCCCCAAAGCCTTGGGCACCCCTGCAGTTACTGACATCCCAGGGAAGGCCATAAATCCCGTCACCGTGCACCCGGAGGGCCAAGCTGGGGACCTCTGCCAAGCCACTGCAGGGCTTGGCCATCAGACCCCAAGGGACAGTGGCCGCTGGGGGCACTGCAGGGCAGGTGCTGCTCTGCGGGGCTAGGAGCTTGGGGTGGTAGGAGCGAGACCCTTAGGAAATGCTTGAGGGCTGTGTAGCTTTTCACCTGTAACACCTCAACCCGAATGGCAGCCAGGGGGTTCAGCGGGAGGGTTTTTCATGGCTGCGGCGCAGAAAGCGAGGCAGACCCAGAGAGGGTGGGTGCCCTGCCAAGGACTGCAAGCCAAGGGGTATCAGTGCCCCGATTTCCTGACTCCTACTCCCTTGACGAGCCCGCAAATTCCAACGTCACTTGTGGGGGAAAGGGGAGAGGAGATGTGCACGTGGGGAACTGAAAACTGAGAGCCAGATCCTCTGGGCCAACATGAGGGGCTCGAGCCAGCACTCACCTCCTGCTCTGTACTCCTCGCCCTTGGGGGATCCTGCCGGCCACTGCTGCCCTGACCGTCACCACGCGGGCCTCCAGGGGGTGCTCCCCACAGTGAGCACTCAGCACGGCTCCAACAAGCCTGAGCTGTTTTAAGAAGGCCACTGGACACGTACATGTGACGAGGGAAACACAAATCCAGAGGGACCTCGCCTACCAGCCTGGCGGCAGGCGGTGGCTCACACAGCCTTCGGCTGGGGCGTGCTCAGGGGCCTTCCACCCGGTGGTCACCTTTCCCGGGCGCTGTCAGCAGTGCGCGTGTCTGCTCACCGAAGGTCCTGCATCTGGGCCTCCCAAGAGCGTGTTGGCCTTGGAGATGAGCACCGCTCTGGGGTAAGAATGCCCCCCAGCTACTGAGGCAGAAGAAGGGGGGACCCCTCAGATGTTTGGAAGTGGGGGCACCTCTAGGCCAGTGGGGCTCTGGTTATGCCGGTATCTGGCACAGAGCTCGGCCCAAAGCACCTTTGCTCATCAACTCCCGCCCCCCCCCCCCGGAAGAAGCAGCTTCGGGGCACCCGAGTCTGCTGAGAGGCAGAGCTGGGATTTCCCCCCAGACGGGTGATGGCCCCTTGTTACAACGGCAGTGTGACAGCGATAACCTAAGTAAGCGTCAGTGACAATCGCAGCAGACAGTGCCGAGTGCCCACTTCTCAGGCCAGCCTGGGCTCCGGGTTACGACTGGACACCCCGGGTGGGCCCAGCACCCAGCAAGCCTGCTACAGCGATCCAGCTCCCGCCACCATCGTGTACCTCTCTCCAATCCTCTTCTTTCTTTCCTCAAGTTCCCCCCTTGGGTCAAGTCCCCCCACCCGCACCCGCTGCCCCATGACAGGGGCTCCCACGGGGAGCTGACCTGCCGTCGGCCTGTGCCTTCCTACGGGAGTCTCCCCCGCCGCCAGCACACACACATGCAAGGATCGGCCCCCGTGTTTACAACACGCAAACAATACCCCCACGGCTCTCTTAACCCCACCCCATCTCTCTGCTCCCCCTTTATAGCAAAACTCCTCCTAAGACTTAGCTACGCTTGCAGTTTCCATGTTCCTAATCTCTTTCAACCCACTACTCCGCTACAAAGGCACCGGTCGGGGCCGCCAGCGACCCCGGCGCGGCTAAGCCGATTCTCGGTGCTCCATCACGTCTCCACCTCCGTTACTTCCTGTATTTAACACCCACTGATGGAGCACGTGCAGGTGGCAGGCAGGTAGCCCAGCCCTTGGACAGACCTGCACACCCACCGACAAACCTCTGCTCGGAGCCCAGCGGATGCGAGACTCTGGTTGGCTCCAAGCTGATTGGCCGTAAGCTATAGATTATGCTTCGGTTTTTGTTCCAACAAAACACAGCCGGGATCATGCAGCCTCGGCAAGTGGCCCCGTGGGGCTGACCTCCGATCCAGAGGGGCACAGACTCCGTGGTGGGGTTTAGGAGTCGGGGTCCCTAGTCCTGCCCGCTTTAGGGCAAGCTCTCATGGCTTGATACCCAGGGCTCTTTCTGCAGACGCTACAGCCCAGTGGGGGGCGGGTCCAGTGGAGTATTAAAGCCATTAGCTCTGAGAAACCGCCCACAGCTCCCCATAGTGCCCGACACCGTGGTTCCCAAACTTGCCGGGGCCCAGGAACCAGGTGGAGTGCTCTTTGAAGGTACAGATTCCAGAGAAACTGAGAGGTCAGAGCCTTAGCCGCCTCCCTCCTACCCCCACCCCCCACCCTCAGTGAGGAGGTTGGAGGAGGAAATGTCCAGTCTGTCCAACACTGACTCTCCTGGAGGCCCCACCAGGGTCTCATCTTATCCCACCTCCCAACACACGCAAAACCACACTTTCTTCTCGGTCCCTCGGCGCATAAACCCCTTCGTCCGCTTTACATAGTCAGTGTAAACTATGAGTTACTTAATCCTCACAACTGCCTTGTGTTAAATACATGACCCCCAGTTATCTATTTGTTTAATTGAGATGCAATTCACATGCCATACAGTTCATCCTTTTAAAGTGTGCACTTCAGTAGTTTTCAGTATATTTACAGAGCTGTGCAACCATCACCACTACCGAATTCCAGAACATTTCCTCACCCCAAAAGGAAACCCAGTACCCGTGAGCACTCACTCTCTGTCCCCACCCCCACCCTCACCCCCACCAACTCGCCGGCACTCATTCATCCGCGTTCTGTCCCTATGGGTTTGCACACCCGGACATTTCACATAAATGGATTCGCACCATGTGTGGCCTTTTCTGTCTGGCTTCTCTAACTTAGCATCATGTCTTTGAGGTTCACCCGCGCGGCCTGGATCCGTACCCCCTTCCTTTTTATGGCAGAATAACATCCTGCTTCATGGCTATGACATCCGTTTTCATAGCGGCAGAAACTATGGCTCCGTGTCTTTGAAGCCCCCTGTCCCCCGCCCATCACTCAGTAAGCACCGGAGTCAAGTTTATCTTTCTGTGCAGCCAAGAGAAACGGCTCAAGAACTGAACAATCGTAATCACGTTTGCACCAATTTATATAAATATATACCCTTAGCATTATTAATAGCGCTTTATGGCTTATAAAAGCCTTTCGCTTTATACTCTTGCTTTTTCAGATCGATCCTCCAAGGTGGAAAAGACAAGTGCGCCCCATTTTTGGAAGGAACCAAGAATTTAAGTGGTGTGCCCAAGGCCTGAGACATTTATTGATGGACTTATGGTGGCTGCATCAGAATATATCAGATATATATATACGTTATATATCAGATATAACGTAAGCCAACAGGATAGCTTTAACACTTGTTTACAAAGATGCATGATTTAGAGAGGTGCTTTTATTTTCCCTTTTGGATTACTTTGTAGTGAATGCAAACCTTGCAGCCGAGGGAAAACCCACATAAACTCCATCTGAGAGTGATTACTTGGTTTTAATTTAATGTTTCTGACCGATCCTGGAAATAAAGGTTGGTATTTCTTTCAAAATACAGACTCCTTGGTTCCAGCCCAAATCTTAACTGCATTGCTGAGGGAGGGTAATTTGGATGATTTATTGAAGATAAAATCTCAACTTTA
Organism: Lynx rufus; assembly: GCF_022079265.1. Classification (NCBI taxonomy): domain Eukaryota; kingdom Metazoa; phylum Chordata; class Mammalia; order Carnivora; family Felidae; genus Lynx; species Lynx rufus. Next base: position 1,294,351 of record NW_025814839.1, on the reverse strand, counting down.
TAACCTGGCAGATAAGTTCCTTAAATCCAAGTCTCAATAAGCCCCTCCAACCTCCCCCCTCAGCAAGAAGTCTTTTATTTTAATTTTTTTTAACATTTTTATTCATTTTTGAGAGACAGAGACAGAGCGCGAGTGGGAGAGGGGCAGAGAGAGGGACACACAGAAAACAAGCAGGCTCCAGGCTCTGAGCTGTCAGCACAGAGCCTGACGCGGGGCTCACATTTCATGAACCACGAGATCACGACCTGAGCCGAAGTCAGATGCCTAACCAACTGAGCCACCCAGGTGCCCCAAGAAATCGTATGCTGGCTTCCCTCTGAACTTCACGTATCCAGGGGTATTTACCGAGCCAGATGTCAGGATCTGTACCAAGTGCTAAGGTTCCGGGGGACCACAACAGAGCCCACTGGGAGCCTCTAGGCCACATGACAAGACAGACATTGCCTGAGTTATCAAAGACCTGCTGGGGGATATTACTCACCCTTAAAAAGGAAGGAAGAGGGGCGCCTGGGTGGCGCAGTCGGTTGGGCGTCCGACTTCAGCCAGGTCGCGATCTCGCGGTCCGGGAGTTCGAGCCCCGCGTCGGGCTCTGGGCTGATGGCTCGGAGCCTGGAGCCTGTTTCCGATTCTGTGTCTCCCTCTCTCTCTGCCCCTCCCCCGTTCATGCTCTGTCTCTCTCTGTCCCAGAAATAAATAAACGTTGAAAAAAAAAAAAAAAAAAAAAAGGAAGGAAGATGCTGACCCCCGGGCCGGGCCTGCCTGCCTCACCCTGCTCTAGCCGCCCGGCATGCTTCCTTCTATTGGAATAACCCAGGTGAGTTCCTAACTCCAGCCTCTGCTGTGCCTGTTGAAGCCGGTACCTGAGACTCGGCACGGCTGGCTCCTTGCCGTGATACTGGCCCAACGCCAGATGCCGTGCCCCTCCGGGGAGGACCCCGCTGCTTACCACGCTCTCGAGCGATCTGATTTACGTGTACACAGCGCAGGCAACCCCACGCTGGGGGCCTCGCCTGCCTCATTCCCAGCCGGAAGAAATTACAGCAAATCTGCCCTGTTTGCCTTTTCATTCCCTGCAGGTGCTGGGGAGCAGGGGCCTGGCACTTAGTAGGTACTCAAGAAGGTTTGCTTGGTGAATGTTCAGGCAGATAATGCCACTGAGCAGCCAAAGTGCTAATTACAAACTGCTCTGTTAGCTGTTCCTCAGAGCAACTAAAAGATTCTCCAAGAATAGCGCCTTGCCGTCCCTGGAATAACAAACCCAGTTTCTTGATAGCGTCTGTGACTCAGACTGTTCAGGGAGCCAGACTTGCCTCCCCCCTTCCTCCCCCCTCCCCCCCCCCCACCCTGTTCCCCCGAGAGTATGCAGGGGCATAAACCTCAGACACACACAGGGCTGCATGCTGTTATCCATGGAGGGCATGGGGGGCATCCGGGGCCATCTCAACCCCTTTCCTACGGGGGTGTTTTGGGAAAGACAAGCGTGGCCTTGAGTGAGATCCAGAGATCCAGCAACACCCAGGGGCCCAAATATCTTACAGTGGCTGCCACCTGCTCTCAGATATGCTCAGTGCATTACAATGTATCACACCAGGCCGCCACATTCTCGTTAGGAAGTCATTGTTTGGAAGTAGCCAGAGAAAGGTGGGAAGAGGAAAGCCGCGAGGGGCTGAGTCACTTGACGGGGCCACACAGCGAGTCAAGAGCAGGATGGAACCAGAATCCCTATTTCCCGGCCTGTGATCCAGGCTTGACCTACTGTGCCCTTGGGTAAGCAAGGGTCCAAGCACCTCGGGCCACCAACAACTGGGTGCAAGTGCTCACTCAGTAGGGAGCAAGCAGGCCTGGTTCCCTCCTGAGCCAAAAGGAGCAGCCAGTGTCCCGAGGGGGAGCTGTGTGTGTATGCACATGAAAACCCATGTGTCTGTACAACTCTGCCCAGGCCTTGCTCTATCTCACTGAGAAGCGTGGCCTTTACAGCCAGGCGTCCCAGGGCTGCCGGAGAACACTGTACGCCTGGAAAATTTCCCAGCTCTTCTTTGCAGTGCTATTAGTTTCCCTTCATCGCCCCATAAAATCCTCCTGCCGATGATGGATGCCACCCCATCGTGGGAGGGAGGGAGGAAAGAAAACACAAAGGAAAAAAAAACCCTCTGGTTAAACTTGGAAAACCCCATGGGCACATAACTTGGGGAAAGGCGGCATCAGGGGTAGTTGGGTTGCCCAGTTCAGCTGCACAGGCTGTGCACTGCCCAACTCCAAGAGATGACATTCTTGTGGACTATAAGATTGGCAGTCCCCTGAGTTGGGCAGTGCAGGGAAAGGGCCCTGCTTGATCTGGGGCAATGTTTTCAACAGTCTCAAGGTCCACTCGTCACTGAAACCTTGTCCTAGCATGAGGATCCTTCAATTCTCAGGAACCACCCTTTGGGGCAGAAGAACTGACCAAAATCGAAGAGGAATCAGGGTGAAGACTTTGGTATCTCTTGAGTCATTCTGGGGGCCAGGCTGGAATCTAGCCCCAAGCCTAGGACCTGACGGAAGAATTAGCTATCTTTTATGAGCTGAATCTCGCTTCTCCAGCACCGTCCTCTCTCTCCAAACCCCTCTTATCTTTCACCAGTTCTGGAAAATTCTTAGCAATTCTCTCTCCAAACATGACTCGAGCTTATTTTTCTCTACTCTTTGTGGAATTCTAATCAGATGAAAGTCAGGTGTTTCCCTTCTCCATGTGGCTTATCTTTTCTATGGCTTCCTTCCCTTCCCTTTGCTGTTTTCTGGATGATTTCTTCACATGTGGCTTCCAGTCACTAACTCCTGCTTCAGCTATGCCTACGTTCCTACTGAAGTTCTATTTGGTTCTTTTTCAGATCTGCTTCATCATTTTTTACAGCTTCTTATTCCCTGCACGGTTTTCCAACCCTGCCTTCTATTTATTCAAACGCATCGAACACAGTTATTTTCTCTTCTCTGCCTAAATATTGCTGTAGCTGAGGTCCCGAGGGTCTGTTTCTGCTGTGAATGGTTCGTGCTGGCTCTGGCTCATGGTGTCTTCTCTCTTCTGATGCTTCGTTATTTTTGAGGACGAACTGCTCATTTTCTGTGGAAGTTACGCGGAGAAAATCCTCTGAGACTCAGGACGAGGGCCTGTGCTTTCTGAGAAGATTTACACTTGCTTCAGCAAACGCCTGGGTTACTGCCTGTCTGAGACCACCCTCAACTCCCAGCTAGCAGTCGGTCTGAAGAATGGGTTGGGGGCGGGGGGGGGGTTGAGCTCACCCTTGTCATCCTCCAGAACAGATAACAAGTATATTTATTTGCTGGGGCTGCTGTCACAAAGGACCACAAACTGGGTGGCTTTAAATAATACATTTATTCGCTGATGGTTCTGGAGGCCAGAAGTCTGAAATTAAGGTGTCCGTAAGGTCGGTTCCCTCTTAGCTTCTGGGAGTTGCTGGCGATCCTGGATCCTGGGCATTTTTCGGCTCCCTGCTGCATCTGCTGTCACGGGCCATTCTCTTTGTGTCTCTGGGTCCCTGTGTCTTCACAGGGACCTTCTTATAAGGACCCTGTTACAAGACCTTGTAAATCCTTCTTATAAGGACGCCAGTCAGTGGACTTAGGACCCACTCAACTCCAGTAGAACCTTAACCTGATTACATCTGCAAAGACCCTATTTCCAAATAAGGTCACATATGCAGGTGGGGGGTGGGGAAGAGGGTACAATTCAAAGCACACTCTCCGTCAGGGTGTAACCTCTCTCAGCAGCCTGGACCTTATAATTTCTACAGTTTCTTCTCAGTGTCGCCTGGCGTGACACTTTTCACTCTATTCACTGCAGCACGCTGCCTTCCCTCTGTCACCCCAATAAAGGGGACGTGGCCTCCTGCGGCCCCACCTGTTGAACACCCTCAGGGACAGTACACAGGAAAGGACAGTGTGACAAGGTTCTCCCTGGACTCCCTCAGCAGCAAGCAAATGGCAAAGGTTGGTCTATTGTACAATAAGAACCATCTTCATTTTGAACAACTACTTAGGGGGGAAAAAAAGCAAACAGTCAATACACTAAATTCGACGAAAAGTTCTAGTAACTAAATCTTCCTTCTACTCTTGGGATAAATCCTACTGGTCATTCTTATTATTCTTTTAATGTTTGGCTGAATTAATTTTTTTTTTTTTTCCAGAAAGAATTCAGGTTTCTATTCAAAAGTGAGACTGGCCTGTGGTTTGGCTGAGTTATCCTCTGACTTTGATACGAGGGCTCCTTCATGTTTTTGTATGTTTCGAAATAGGCTATATGACACGAGTATTATCTATTTCTTGAAAGGGAAAGATGCTTGAAATCTTTGGGAGACTTCAGTCCTGTTTTCGGGGCAAATTTATTTTCTGGAGAAGCCAGTTTTGGTAGTTTTTATTTTCTCAGAAAGTCCTATGTTTCACTTAGATTTTCTAATTAATTGGCGTAAAGGTGCATATAACAGTCTTTTCTTTTTAAAATCTCTTCTGGAAAAAAAAATTTAAAAAACAGCAAAAAAGGGGCACCTGGGTGGCTCAGTCGGTTAAGCATCTGACTTTGGCTCAGGTCATGATCTCACAGTTTGTGAGTTCGAGCCCCACATCAGTCCATGCTGTCAGCACAGAGACCGCTTCAGATCCTCTGCCCCGCTTTCTCTGCCCCTCCCGTTTGTGTTCTCCCAAAAATGCATAAATATTTTTAAAAATCCCCTCTGTAGTTATATTCTCTTTCTTGCTTGTGCCTTCTGCTTTTTTTTTTACATCAGACTTAACCAAAGTTGCGTTTCTTTTGTTAGTCTTTCCAAAGAACATGCTTTTAGAATTATTAATGAATTTTGTTTTCTGACTTCATGTGTAATGATATCTTTTTATCTTCTCTGAGTTTATTTTTCTAGCTTCTTGAATTGACAGCTGACTTCAATCATGTTTAGCCTTGCTTGCCTCTTAATAAATGAATTTAGGGCTACAGATTGTCCTTTGACTACCAATTTGCCTTCACTCCATAGGCTTTATATTCAATGGCCTTACTGCTCTTCATTGAAAATACTGTAGTTTAAAATTTTTCACTTTGGGGGCATCTGGGTGGCTCAGCTGGTTAAGCGTCGGACTTGGCTCAGGTCATGATCTCACAGCTTGTGGGTTCAAGCCACACATCAGGCTCTGTGCTACCAGCTCAGAGCCTAGAGCCTGCTTCGGATTCTGTGTCTCCCTCTCTCTCTCTCTCTGCCCCTTTCCTGCTTGTGTTCTCTCTCTCTCTCAAAAGTGAATAAACAGTTTTTAAAAAATAATAAAATTTTCGCTTTGACTCTCATCTAACCTAAGAGTTACTCAGTTTTTTGTACCTAATGTACAAAAAACTCTTGTTTTTTGTATCTCTTGAAGATTTTTCTTGTCAATTCACATGCAGTCGTAAGGAATAATACAGAGAGATTGCTCGCACACTATCCAGTTTCTCCTAATGGTAACATTTTACAAGACTATAATAGCACAGGCAGGATACTGACACTGATAAGATCTATAGATTTTAATCACACTTCCCCAGTTTTCCTTGTACTTATTTGTGTGTGTGTGTGTGTGTGTGTGTGTGTGTGTGTGTGTGTGTGTATTAAGTTCTACACAACTTCATCATCTGGGTGCATCTATGTAGACGTCTTAGAGACTTTCAAAGCTCAACACTGTTACTTTATATGTGTCATTTTTTCACTCATAATAGCATCAGTTTTTATTTACTGTATTTGAAGCTACATTGTTAAGTACAGAAAGTCCACATCTTTTCACTTTAACTTCCGGTGGAATATTCTTTTTATCAGCTGAAGCAATTCCTCTATCCCTAAAATATTTTCATTTTACTTCTCTTTTCATCTGATATTAAATTGCTCATTTGCTTTCTTTGCTCTGTTTGTTAGGGATTTCTTTCCTCATCCTTTTATTTTCTTCTTAAATGGTTTCTTTTTTTTTTCAGTCTCATTCAAAGAAATTTTTTAGCTGATTCTGAGAGACTGTCTCTGTTCACAATTATTGTGCTTAGTGATATTTGATATTGTGCTTAGTGATATTGTGCTTAGTGATATTAGTGTGCTTAGTGATATTGCGCTTAGTGATATTTGATGTGCTTAGTGACTAATTCTTGCCATTTTCTATTTATTATATTTATCTCCTTACTTCTTTGCTCTTTATTGGATTCGTTTTGTTTTGTTAGATATATCTTTTTTTCCCCTCTACTACACTAGATTTTTTGTGTTGGTTTTCATTTTTCTAAAGCAGGGTCAGCAAACTTTTTCCATTTAAGGGCCATACAGTAATTATTTTAGGCTTTGTGGGCCAGATAGTCTATGCTGTAACTACTCAGCTCTGCCACTATAGCAGGAAAGCAACCACAGAAAATACACTAACAACTGGGTGTGGCTGTGTTCCAATAAAACTTTATTTACACAAACAGAGCGTGGGCCAGATCCCAGGGACACTCTTTAATATATATTTTTTTAAATTTTCTTAATGTTTATTTACTTTTGAGAGAGAGAGAGAGAGAGAGAGAGAGAGAATGGGCATGAGCATAGGAGGGGGAGAGAGAGAGGGAGACACAGAATCTGAAGCCGACTCCAGGCTCTGAGCTGTCAGCACAGAGCCCAACGTGGGGCTCGAACCCACAAACTGTGAGATCATGACCTGAGCTGAAGTCAGAGGCTCAACCAACTGAGCCACCCCAGGCGCCTCTAAATATTTAAAGTTAAACACATGATTCTCCAGAGTGCCCAGATTTAATAAAGGTCCACCTTTCCTTCCCCAACAAGAGAGAAAACTTGACAGTTGTACTCATTCTACATCCGCATTTACCCACCAAACCGGGTAGGTCACCTGAGGACCCTTCCTGGTCCTCACATGTCACACATCTAGGCTTGGCACATACCTAGAAACCTCTCTACCTCCTGGGTACAATTTGGCCATTGTTTCCTTTCTCAGCCTCATTCTGTTTTCACTCTATCCTTTGCTGACTCATCATGGTTTCTGATACACTAAAGGCATCACTTTGCCCACCTGGATATTTAATAATATTTGTTCCACCACACAGAGGATTTGGAGGAGGAAGAGAAGGCTGAAATGTTGCCCTCAATCTGCAAACTGTGATCTTGCCTCTGCTTAAAATGCAGGCATCCTGGGGCGCCTGGGTGGCTCAGTCAGTTGGGCTTCTGACTTTGGCTCAGGTCATGATCTCACTGCTCATGGATTCGAGCCCCGCTTCAAGCTCTGTGCTGACAGTTCACAGCTCAGAGCCTGAAGCCTGCTTTGGATTCTGTCTCCAGCTCTCTGCCCCTCCCCTGCTCATGCACATGTGTTCTCTCTCTCTCTCTCAAATAGAAATAAACATTAAATTTTTTTTTAATGCCGGCACCTTTATTTAAGCCTGGGGTCAAAGAGAACAGGAGCTGGCCCTCCCCTGGTGGCAAAGGCGGGAAGGTGTCAACAGCCCCGTCCTCTCCGTGCAGGAGCCAGTCTGGGACAACGGAGCTGGCACACAGGCCTCGGCGGAGCTGAGCACGAACACAAGTCCTGGCAGCCTCGGATCCACAACCCCGGCGGCTGCTGAGGCCGACTGCCCTGTCCTCTGCCCCGGTAACCCCCGCGCTGATGCGCGCATTCCCAGCAGGCCCCCCTTAGGCCGGAGCTCGCTCGAACGGGACTTCTGTTATTCTCAACCAGGAAAGTCCTGACTAACGGCAGGATGGTGCATCCTCTTTTGACCTTCTGCAAGGTTATTCACCTGCTAAGTAAACCTTTCCTCCAAAAGGGCAGTAAGATAAGTTTCACCCTACCCCAAGGTCAAAAATGATTGAGAATTCCAAATCAGCTAAGGCGTTTTTCTTTGTGCAGCCATTCTGAAATCTCACAATCTACCTTCTGAGTCCGCGCAGGTCATGGGGAGGTGATCTGGTTGGGGGAAGGATGCAGCTGGCCGGGGTGGAGGGCAGACGTGGGGCAACACGAGGCCCCGTGTCCTGGACGTGCACTGACCTTTCCTCATGCGGAGACATCGCCCGTGAGACACTTTCTGTGCATCTGGGGAGCTGCTCTGGGCTTTTAACAAATCTGGGCCCACCTGCGTGGGGCCTGGAACTACCTCAAAGGTTTCTCCCCTCCCGGAGGTGATAACACCACCAGGTCGGCCGCCCAGCACGTACACGGCACCACATGGGCTTGGTGCTAAACACGTACAATAACTTGGTACTAAAATAAAACCCAGCTTGGTGACATCTTGACACAGCTTTGCAGGAACAGCAGGCTCCTGTGTACACAATGTCCCACTCTGCACGCCTGTTTGTAAATTAATCACACATCAGTAGCCTTTGCTCAGATTCACACGTCTCTGGACCACTCTGAGGGTAGCTCAGGCTGCCGGATCTTCTGACCCACTTAAAAACCAGACCCAGCCCTTCGACAGATCCTAGATGGAGGGTCTCCTTCTTGCCAGACCCCTGAGCCTCCGGGATCTTGCTTCCCTCCCGTGCAGAAGCAGACAGGGCAGGGGGAACCAGGGCCAGGGGCTCCCCTGGAGCCCTGTCTACAAAAGTGTCCGGGTCCACTGATACGATGATTTTAAGACAGATACGAACACACACGCTTGTGAGACGTCAGTGGAGGCAGTATGAAAACAGGACCGAGAGAAATGGAGAGAAGCGAGTCCAAGAGGGGCAGCTTTTGTCATGTGCTCATGCCCCCACTGGCCACCATGCGGCCCTGGCCTCTCCCTGGGCTCTTCCCTGCGGTGTTACCCTTACACCGCCTCTGCTCCGGGGGTCCTCTGGCTCCTAGAACACTGCCTGTTTTCAAGCCCTGTCAGGCTTGAGTCAGCCCTGAGGGTCCCTGAGGGCTGAGTCCCAGGCCCTGAGTCCTGACCCCTCGGGTCAGGGCCGTAGTGGAGCGTCAGCGGAAAGAACATCAGGCTGGGCTCAGACACTTGTGTGCGCCACATAACCCCGGCCTGCGTTTACTTGTCTGGGAAGGACAGCGAAGACCGGAACTTTGTCAGGGCTCTTGGGCAGTGCTGGGTACCCGGGTGGAGGAGTGCAGGCTGACGGCTCATGTTCGCGTTGCTGGGGAGACAAACTCTCGATTTAGAGCTGCCCCAGGGTGTCCTGTGCCAGCTGCTCACCGTGATGGCTTCTCCTGAGCAGACGGAGGTAGGCCCCTCGCCCTGGGAGGTGCCCTCACGCCCATTCAGCTTCTCTAGGCCAGCAGCTCCCACCAGTGCCACGAGGCCCAGGACGTGCTGCTTCCTCCTTCTGTCAGACTCCCAGCATGAAAGAAGTGAGCTGACCTGCCCCCCTTTTCCTGCAAGTCCTCTGGGTCAGCAGAGAAAGGCTCAGAGTCTTTCCACCCTCTCCCAATCCTGTGGGGGCACTGGACCTTGTCCCAGGCCCTCCTTGGCCTCGGGCCAGGGGTGGGGTAACCTCCCACCACCTAGGCCTTGAGATCTGGCTCCCTCCACGTTCAGCCCAATTAGGGGGTCACACGCACTTGGTTGCTCCCCCAGGATTTCATTAAGAACGAGGACAACGACCAGAGAGTGGCACGCGTGTTAAAGCTTCCCCTGCTGGGCTCTGTCTCTCGGGACTTCACTGCTCACTGAGCGGACTGCCCTTGGCCTTGAGCGGACGCCAGGCAGGTGCAGACTGCCACCGCTGCTGGCCTTGGGTAAGTCGGGGTGCTCTGAAGCTTCAGACCCCAACGGCGGAAAGTATGTGTGTGAATCCTTGCCTCACGGGACATCAGGAAGACCAAAGGAAGGGATGCTCCTAGGAGAGAAAAGGGCACCGGTGGCCTCTCCAGTCTGCAACGGCTCAACAGGTGTCCTCAGCAGACCCCCTGTGAGGTCAGCGGTGGGCGGAAGGCAGGACCAGCAGTTTCGAAGGAGACTCTCCCCCTCCACGGGCTACGGGCCGACAGAGCTGACGCCGGGGCACCCCAGGGCCCATCGAGGCCGCGGGCACTGGCAGCGAGAGCTCAGACAGACGCGCCCAGCTAATCGCAGCCAGCCTCCTAGGCTCCCCCCAGCCCACACCCACCCCGAGCTGAGGAACGAGCCGCGGGAGGCGATGCGAGAGCAGGAAGGAAAGGAAGCAGAGCCGTCTGCTTGTCCTGAGTTATTAACCGGGGGAGGACGGCTGGGCAACGCGGTGGGCCCAGGTGGGGAGCAGGCGTTGGGAAGGGACGCTGCGACCCTGTGGCTGCACAGACCCGAGGGATCGAGAGTTGGCAGCAGCTGGGCCATGAGCCCAGGGGTCGTCCTGTCAGGGCAGCAAAACCTAACCCAGCCTCATTCGCTGGCTTGCACTCTCCCAAGTGGTTAGGAACCAGAGCTTCTCGTTCCTTCCTTCTGGGCATTTTGCAAGAGTGAGGAAGCTGGAAGAAATCAGGCAGTTCAGCCAAAGTCCCACAGGTGCTAAGGACCAGGCCAGCATGCATACCAGGTCCCCAAGCGCCACCACGAGGAACTGGAGACTCTTATTTGCCCCACCTGTTGTCCCTATTCACCTCGGCCTTGGTTCAGGCCCTGTCAACTCTCCTCGGGGGCAGGACAGCTGCCCAACCGGCCTTCCAGTCTGGGTCCCCCCAAATCCTCCAAACTGTCAGAATGTATCTGACCACATGTGACAGCTCCCTCCAGGGTCAGAGGCCTTGATCCCAGATCATCCCCCGAGGCCCTTGGGCTCTGCCCACGGCCTTTCAGGTCCTCCCTCTCACTGGCCACCCCAACTCTCCAGCTCCATCTGCCCTTCTCACTGTTCCCTCTTGGACCCCTGCTCTGAAGCCCTCAAGGGCAGTGCTCACATCTTCTACCCGGTCCCCAGCGTCTGGCGCACGGCGGGAGATCCCTCACTGTTGCGTAAAGCAAAGCGTTTGCTGAGATTCACACTTGCTGTTCCTTCTGTCGAAAAAGCCCTTCCCCACCTGGTCTACGTGGCAAAGCCCCAAAGTGTCCTGTAAGACTCTGCCTGGCCCAGCTCACGCTCAGTGAGCCCTCCTAGACCACTCAGGGAGAAGCCGGGTGCCCAGGGTCCCCCATAGCACCTCACCTTCTGTTCTCACCCCATTCCCACCATCTGTGCCCAACTGCAAGGCTCAAGGGCAGTGCCCATGTCTGGTTCATTACCGTCTTCAGTGCTGAGCACGCCACAAGGCACCCTGCAGAACTCTACAAAAACCTGGCAAGCGGGGGTCGGAGAGAAGGGTGGCCGGGGTGCGTGGCAGGGCACGAAGAGCCCGGGTGTTTCCGAACAGTCAGACAGGGGGCGCTCAGAGGCTTTCGGTCATTTCTCCCTGGGATCTTCCAGGGAGGAGTCAGGTGGGGGGTGAGTGGATGAGCCACCTGCCCAGCGGTTCAGCTTTCACCCTCTTACGTGGGGGGCACCGAGCCACTTTAGAGGGTCTACAAGACCGAGTGGTGGGCACAGAGAAGGCCAGGAGGGAATCTGCCCGGGGCCTCCGACGTGACCTGCAGCTTCTGGAGCTCAGTCTGTGCTCTCTGTTGTTGGGGCTACTACGCCAGCCTCACAGCCCTGCACAGAACCAATGCCCCACAAGGACGGAAGAACTGCTTCTCCAGCAGGTCCAGCCTACAGCTGACTAATCCGTTCAGAGAATCTGTCTGAACCTCCCGCTTGGACCAGAGCCACAGCCAGGCTGGACACGGGACTGGCTTGCAGGCCACAGAGCACAAAGTACAGGGTGAGCTTAGGGATGGGGGGGGCGGGGGGCGGGCAAAGCGGAACTAAGGTCAGGCCAGAAGGGACGGCTGGGTGGCTCCATCGGTTGAGTGTCCGACTTCAGCTCAGGTCGTGATCTCACTGTCCATGGGTTCGAGCCCCGCGTCGGACTCTGTGCTGACAGCTCAGAGCCTGGAGCCTGTTTCCGATTCTGTGTCCCCTCTCTCTCCACCCCTCCCCCGTTCATGCTCTGTCTCTGTCTCAAAAATAAATAAACATTTAAAAAAAAAAAAAGCCCCTGCCATTTGATGTATGTGTGATTCCAGTGATATGATAATGTTGAACCGGCAAATCTGTGGAGAAGGAAATCAGACCTGTGAATGCCAGGCACTGGGGGAGGGGAGATGGGGACTGCCTGCTGATGGTTTTGGGGTTTCCTTTTGGGGTGATGAGAATGTTCTGGAACTAGACAGAGGTGGTGGGTGCACAACCACAATTTAATACATTGTGCATGTATTTAAATGCCACGGAACTGTTACCTTAACATGGCTAGTTTTATGTTACGTGAATTAGATCTCCAAAAAGATTTTTCTTTTTTTCAGAAAAAAAAAAAAAAAAGTCAGGCAAAACTCCAGCTAGTCAGTCTCCCTTCTTTGTCCCACAGGTCCTGGCAGCCGCCCCTTCTTCAGTGAGCCAGCATCCCAGCCCCTTACGTGAACCAGGCCTGGAGGGCTCAGTATACCACTCCTAGGTGAGTTTTCTGAGTCAGTCTTGTCTTTTCACCAAAGATCCCTCACGTACTGTAAGAAAGGGGGAAGTGACTGGATCGCTCTCCTGCTTAAAGACCTTCAAGAATTCACCTTTCTTCACCAAAGAACACCTCGGCTCCCTATCCCAGCATCCGGTCTCGCGCACAAGCTGAAGATGGGACAACCCTGTGCATCGGGTCCCAGGCCAGTCTCGGTGCCTGCACTTGGTGTCATCATCTGGGTCCCCATCCCCCCAGGGACACCCTGCCCAGCGAGCTGAGCCCCAGCAAGACCTGCCTTGTTGAGAAAGCCATCCCTGGCCCACGGCCTCCTAGGCCACAGCTGCCCTTCCCCCCGCCAAGCTCTCCACGCATGAAGCGGGTGTGTTACCGTACAAAATGTTACACGCCTGTGCCGCTTTGAGACCTTGCTACCCCACAAACTATGCGTTCTTGGAGGAACGGGGGCCACGTGCCCTCGGCGGTGGACCTCAGGGCCTGCTGCCACTACAGGGCTGCCCAACTCCAGGGGGCGCTGTTCCCTTCCACAACAACACTGCCACCCACCGATCCCTCAGTGGCTCCTCGTCATAAACATACAAGCCTCCCCCAGACAAACAAACGGCTCTGTCAAAAACAAAGGCCAAAAAAAGCACAAGTACACCTCCAGGCAGATGTGTGGACACGGAGTGCAGACAGCACACGCACGGATAGAGGCTGGAGGCAGGGGTTGCGAGGCCAGCCCGGGGAACGTCTGGTGTGAGCTGAAAGCAGAGCCAAGAAAGGGTTCCAGAACAGGTATGGTGTTCTTTATAGGTGCCTGGCATGGGGCATGGGTCACAGACAGGATCACAGAACACAGAACCTGTAACCCAATCCTGTCATTGCACAGATGGGAAATTAAGGCCAGAGAAGGACAGGGAATTGATCTTTTCATCCATCCATCGAGGCATCTACCCATCCATCTACCCACATATACATCCACGTGTGAATGAGACCATGCATTCACTCATGCACGTATCCATCTATCCACACGTGCATCCATGTGCCCACCATGTACCCATGCATCCATCCGTCCTGCATCACATACACATCCATCCCTCTCTTCCCTCTAGGGAGTGAGGGCAGAGACAGACCTGGAGCCCAGAGTCCTGGCCTCTCAACCCAAAGCTCTCTACAGCGTGCCACAGTTGCCTTCTTTAAGTCCCGGCAGCTCTGAGAAACTTTCCAACCCAATAAGGGTTGGCAAGAAGGAAGCACTTTCTGGTGGGACTCCACAAACCGTAGGGCTCCTGCCAAGGTACAGACTACCCCAGGCACCCGCCCTAAGGCCAGTTCAGACAGCTCTGTAGATGAGAAAGCTACAGCCATCACAGGGTTCCTCTGATCTCACTGCACCATGGCTCTGCACGGTGGGTGTGCCTGAGGCGGGGGCGGGGGACGCATTCTGGGGGGCAAGAGGCTGAGCAAAGGCTCTGAGGCAGGCCTGACTCCATGGCAGGTGCTGAGGGATCCTTGGGTTGACACAGGATGATTGACGGGGTATGCACAGGAAAGAGCTCGCACGCTGGAAAGCTTGGACCCTTGGGGACTTCAGAGCCCGCCGAAGCTCCCAGATACAAGGGAGGCGCTGCAGGTTGTGGGGAGGTGCTCCCCGAGAACAGTGAGCAGATGGGGTTTAGGCAAAGTTTCACCATCTCTCTGAGCACCTGGGGCCTCGGTGAGTACTGACTGCAGAGAAGACCCAAGGGCAGGGGCAGATACGTGTGATCAGCTGCCAGCTGCTGGGAACAGACAAGGTGGGGGTGGGGCGGCACAGGTGCTCTTACAGCAGGGACTCTCTGAGAAGCGGGAATGACAGCGTAGGTGGGCGGTGGGTCCCGAGGGAGGCCCTGCAGCAGCAGAGGGGCTCCTGCTCCCTCCCCTCCCCCCTGCCAATGGAGGGGCCTGACTCGCATCTGCCTGCTCCCCTCCACGTGCACCTGGGGCCCACATGCTTCCTCCCTCCCCATTTCAACGGGCTTTGGCTGCAAATCCAGGGACACACATTGCCACGTCCCTAGACACCGTCCCTAGACGCCCTCCCAGACAGGCAGTGAGGTAGAAGGACAGGTTGGCTGGAGCCCCAGCGCTTGCCCTTCTCACCCCTCTGTCCTGAGACGGGATGCTTGAACCTGAGCCTCCGCTTACTGTAAAGGAGTGTGGTGACACATCCAGTGAGGGGACAGATGTAAGTGTGGACAGCACCCGGCACCGTGCCTGGCAGTACAGTAAAGATGTATTCCATCACCCATGGCAACACTGAAAATATCTAAGTGCTGGGCACTGCCGGTGGCCCAGGCTGTGGGGCTGGGTCGGGGGTCCTCCCTTCAGCTCCAGGAATCCCAGTGGGGCCGGGGGGGGGACACTGTGGGTGCCTGGGAGCAAGAGGCTATTTGCAGAAGGCTCACAGCAGAGGTCTTACCCTTGGGGCCGGATGTATTTAAGAATTCAGAACTCCCCGCATTTAGATGGATGATATTGCATATTTCAGCAGCATCCAATAACCAAATAAGTTGACATTTCTGCAGTGAAATACGTGAACTTAGAATACATGAAGGCTATAAATAGCCTCACTTGCACTATAAATAGCCTCACCTCGGTTCAGGCGGGATTTTGCTGCCAAATGAGTTATGAAAAAGTGCTTGGTTTTCCGAGCTTGCTGGATTCTGGAATTGAGGCTAAGGAATTGTGGGTCTGCATTTCAATGTCTCACTGGGGAAAACGAGTGTGCGTCAGCCCTGGTTCATCCCACAGCTGGTGCAGCCTAGATGATTGGGCGGCGGGGGGGGGGGGGGGGGCGGGGAGGGAGTCACACACACACCCTGCCCCCCAAACTCACCAAGCCCTCCCTGATCCTGTGCAAGATCAGTCACAAACCAAAAAACAACCTCACACACACACATAAACACACACAGAAATGTGTATAAACATGGTCACACGAGCAAACAATGATGGAAGCCCTGCTCTGCAGATGGAACCCAGCCCTGGTGGAGCCTCCAGCGGCCACGGACACCTGCTTGGGCCAAGCCCTGCGACGTTGCTGAGCCACGCGTGTCTCTAGACCTGCACCCGGACGAGAGGAAGGAGGAACAGGGCGGGAGCTTGGTGGCCGTGGGCTTCCTGCTCTCCGGCTTCCGGAGGGGCAGCGAGAGCTCCAGTCACGCTGGGATCTAGTCCCAGCATCGCCACATAGGAGCCAGCGGCCTTAGACGAGCGGCCTGGCCTCCTCACTGAGCTGCATTTCACCTGGCAAGTCTAAATAATTGGGCTTCACCAGGTTTTGTCGAGGCGCATGGAAGTGCCCCGAAGGGCCTGGGACACTGGGCGCTTGCCTGCGAAATGCTTGCTGACTATTCTGTGAAGTCGCTTCAATGTACTGTATAAAAAGAACAGGTTCAACGGAGCAGCTTTGCAGTTCCAGAAACGCAGCCATGTCCCAGGGCTCTCTTTTGAGGTAAGGCCTTTGTGGGTTTCTGTCCTACAGCAGGTTTTCCATGTGAACACAGACAGAACTTTCTGGCTGCTGTGGCTGCCAAGGGGATCCCCCAAGGGACTGGGCTCAGGGTCTGGAGAGAAAAGCCTAGAGCAGGGACAGGCTTACCCTGGAGGAGGGGGTAAGACATCAAAGAGCTTTGAAGCTCGAACAGCGTTCCTATCCCGGCTCCAGCTTTCAGCTGGTCTTAGCAAGTTACTCGAAATCTCTGACCCTCAGTTCTTACGGTTATAAAACTAGCTCCAATGCCACGTACCTCCATAGGGTAGTCGAGGGGGATTAGACTCAGGGGCAGTGACAAGTGCCCAGCATGCAACACCCAAGGAATGGCCGCGGCTGCGATGCCACCCCCACTGTGATGCGACACAGTATCGGAACAAGCCTGCTAATGGAGCGCTTCCCTTTGAACGGTATCCTCACATGTTCAAAACGGTAAGGGTTACAAGAAATCACTCATCAAGACTGTTCCTCCCAACCTTCCCACTGCCTGGCTGGGCCCCGGCCCCCACTCTCTCACTCACCCCATGATGACACCAGGCGGTTGTACAGGCCTTTCCCCCCTCCAAACGAAGACTGAACCCGAGGGTGTGCCGGAAATTTCGTCAAGGTCGTTGAGCAAGTCGGTCACAGGGAGGAAATGAGAATCCCTAATTCCAGGCCCCAGGCTACCCCAAATCCATCCCGGCCTTGAGGCACTGGGTTGGGGGGAGAAGAGCCACCTAAGGGGGCACAGCTGTGTGAAGCAGCATTCGGCAGCCTGGGCTGGGGGGAGGCACAGGGCAGGGGAGCCCAGGGCGAGGGCACAAAGAAGAGGGGGTGTCTGGGTGCGGGCAACGGAGTCATCCTCCCCTGGCCCAAGACCATCATCGCACACAACCCACCACTTCCCCACCAGGCTGACTAGGTCAAAAACAAAACCAACCCAGCAACAGCCCTGTGTCAACAGGGTGGGAAGTGAGGCTCTGAACAGCCCCAGAACTGAACAGCAGGAACAGGGGAGAGGGGGGGAGGCCGGGAGTGGTGGGGGCAAACACAGCCCTCCCACCCTGAGCAAAACAAAGGTGGCAGGAAACAAACAAAAACAAAACTAGTTGGAGGCGGCAAGATGCAGTGGGAGAGACTAGTTTTGGAACGAGATTGAAGTGAGTTCAAATTCAGGCCTCGTCTTCAAGGGTCAGGTGGGATCAAATGAGATAACACTGAGGCCCTGGGCACGCATGTGAAGGGTGATACCTGCCGGGGGCCCTGACTTGGCCAGTCATCCCTCGGGGTCACTTCAAGCCACCTCTGCCGGGCAGGCCCCTCTAGCCTCCCGTCCTGCCCAAGACAGGTGCTCAGCAAACACCTGTGCACAGAATATGCCAGGGAACAGGGCTGGCAGTACAGACAGCAGGACCAAGGATGGGGACAGCCATTTGGGGGGCATTTCCAAGGAGACTGGCACCTCGTGAGTAGCTAACACAAGTCACCACGTGAGTCCCTTGTCTCAGATCACTGCCCTTCAGATGAGAGACAGGGGCTCAGAGAAGAGAAAAGACATGTCCAAGGTCAGCTGGCTGGTCAGAACTTTAGGAGGCCAGCAGCCTCCAGCAAGGGCTGTTCTCAGCATGCTGTGCCCTGGTCTTTCTGGAGAAAACATGGGGGCTGATGGGGAGCAAAGGCAGCATAGCTCGGAGAGGAAGGTACAAGTAGGGAGGGCATTCTGGAATGATCATCTCTCCACTGGGGCCTGGGCCCAAGGACCTGAGTTAATTACAGATGAAGGGGGACCAGTGCATGTACTGGAGATGTGACTAGCCCAGTTTGAGCCCTGGCCCTATACTTTTCTCACTAGACCCTCAAAAAGCCCCCGGTTGGGGCACCTGGGTGGCTCAGTCGGTTAAGCTTCTGATTCTTGATTTCGGCTCAGGTCATGATCTCAGTTCAAGCCCCACACTGGGCTCTGAATTGACAGTGCAAAGCCTGATTAGGATTCTCTCTCTCTCTCTCCCTCTCTCTCCCTCTTTCTCTGCCCCTCCCATGCTCTCTCTCTGTCTCTCAAAAAAAAAAAAAAAAAAAGCCCCAGAGTTGGAGTCACAATGGCCAAACCATGGAAGCAACCCCAGCATTCGTTGATCAATGAATGATGGACAAACCCATAAACAAATGTCGTCTATCCATACAATGGAATGTTATTCATCGTTGAAAAGGAAGGAAATTCTGGGGCACCTGAGTGACTCAATTGGTTAAATGTCCAACTTTCGGCTCAGGTCGTGATCTCGCATTTGGTGGGTTTGAGCCCCACGTCAGACTCTGTGCTGACAGCTCAGAGCCTGGAGCCTGCTTCCAATTCTGTGTCTCCCTCTCTGTCCCTCCCTGCTCATGCTCTGTCCATCTCTCTCTCTCTCTCTCTCTCTCTCTCTCAAGAAATGAATAAAACATTAAAATATATATATATTTTTAAAAATTTAAAAGTTTAAAAATAAAAGGAGGAGATTCTGACATCTGCTACAACACGGATGGACCCGGAGAACATTGTGCTGAGCCAAAGAAGCCAGTCAGGAAGGACAGATCCTGTATGATTCCACTCACACATACAAGGCACCCAGAAGAGTTGAAGTCACAGGGACAGAAAGTAGGATGGGGTGCCGGGGCTGGGGGAGTTAGTGTTCATGGGGACAGCGTGTCATTTGGAGAAAGAAAAGAGATCTGGAGATGGATGGTTTCAGTGCATCCAGTGTGAACGTGCTTAATGCCACCGAACTGGACACTTAAACGAGGCTAAAATGGTAAATTCTGTTACATGTATTTTATCACATTTTTAAAAAAGGAAAGAAAAGGAAAGGAAAGGAGAAAAAAAGCTCCAGAGTTGGGCATAGGGTCTCCTTTAAGGGTGATGAACATATTCTGGAACTAGACGGAGGGGATATTTGCACAACATTGTGAATGTACGAAATGCTACTGAATTGTTCACTTTAAAAGAATTAATTGTAAATGAATCTTACTTCAATTAAAAAAAAACAACTTTGGGGCACCTGGGTGGCTCAGTCGGTTGAGCTTCCAACTTTGGCTCAGGTCATGATCTCATGGTCTGTGAGTTCGAGCCCCGCATCGGGCTCTGTGCTGACAGCTCAGAGCCTGGAGCCTGCTTCGGATTCCGTGTCTCCCTCTCTCTCTGACCCTCCCCCATTCATGCTCTCTCTCTGTCTCAAAAATAAGTAAACATTAAAAACAAAAACAAAAACAAAAAACTTTAAAGGCCCTGGGTGTGAGACAGGCAGCTTCTGTGGACAGTCACCCTGGGAGAGGCTTCTGGGGCAAGGGGGTCAAGATCTGAGCCATAAGACAGAGAAAGGGGAGGGGAGACCCAGCTACAGAGGCCGAGGGCTCTGTGGGGGCAGAGAGAGGGGCCTGGGACTTCCAGAGGAGCTGATGGCCTGGATACTAGGGGCACCCCCCACCCCACCCCTGCCTTGCAAACCCACGAGCCAGCCTGGAGGGAGGGTCTGGGGTCTGGGGTCCCTGAGCTCGTACTGTGGCTGTTGGATGGGGCCGTCGATCCCTGAGACAAGTGCAGGCTCAGAGCTCTTGGGGACGGGATAGCTCTGCAATGCCCAACCTGGGGGGCTGCTAAGACCACCTCCCAGGAGGGGATGCTCACCACCCGCAAGGTACCTCCAGGAAGTTCTTATGCTGTGCAGTCTGCCTCCCGGGGACTCAACCGAGGGTCCTGGTTGGCTTTTCAGAGCCACGTTCTGCTTTTCTTCTCCAGGGTAGCTGCCCCCTCGGCCACCACCTCCTCTGCTCTGGGCTCTCTGATTCTATTAACAGAGGCAAAACTGCCTTAGCTGACAACAGAGCCTGAGGCTGCTAAAAGCCCCAGATCTGTTTGCTGGGACCAGCTGCCAGCCCACGGCTCCCCTGGTCGGCGCAGCAGACCTGCCCTTTACCTGGTGACATTCTGCCTGCTGGGTGAAAATTCATGTCCACCTGGGAACCTTGGAATGTGACCTTATATGGAAGCAGGGTCTTTGCAGATGTAATTAGCTAAGGACCTCAAGATGAGATCATCCTGGATTTAGGGTGGGCCCCAAATTCAATGACAAGGGTCCTTGGAGAAGAGAAGACACAGAGAGACACAGAGGGGCCAGCCACGGGCAGACAAAGGCAGAAATCAGAACGACACAGGGGCGCCTGGGTGGCTCTGTCGGTTGGGCATCCGACTCTTGGTTTCGGCTCAGGTCATGATGTCGTGATTTGTGAGTTCGAGCCCCACATTGCGCTGTGTGCTGTCATCGCAGAGCCCACTTTGGATCCTCTGCCCCCCCTCCCCCACCCCTCCCCGACTCATGCTCTCTCTTTCTCTCTCAAAAATAAACATAAAAAAAAAAAGAAAAAGAAATCAGAGTGACACAGCCACCAGCCAAGAACAGGTGGGGCCTACAGAAGCGAGAAGGAGCAAGGGAGGATTCGCCCCGAGAGCCTTCTGAGGGACATACACGGCCCTGCAGACAGCCTGACCTCCAGGACTATGAGACGTTCGTTTGCTCTAAGCCCCGTTTGCGGTCAGGTGTGATGGCAGCCCCGTGAAACAGTACTCTGGGTCTGTGGCATTGGCAAGCAGGACACGGCCCAAGCTGGCCACCCAGACTTAGCCAGTGTCCCCTTGCTCCGGGCGTCTGTGGGAGAAGAACCAATGGTGTCCTGGCCAGGAGACAACACCAGCACCCGCACAGGACTGGGCAAGCCTGTGACCAGGCCATCACCAGGGCTGCAGCCAATGAGCTCGGGGCACTTGAGAAGCCAGCGAGAAGTCCTCTTGCATTCGCTATAAACACACTCAAGTGGCAGTGGCTGCTGGGTGTGGAGCCACCCAGCCTCCCCACGCTGGCACCTGGACAGCCTTTTCTAGGCCCCCGTGTCCGGTCAGGCTAGTCTAGCTCTGCCAGAGCCCCCAGGCACGCCAGCCCTGAGCAAGCAGCTGGAAGCACTCCCTGGGTGAGGTCCTAATCCAGGCACCACAGGTTTCTCTGATGAGAAATACTCGGCCCCTACTCTGACCTTTGACTCGGCATCTCCTCCCCATCTGGATTTCTGGGGGAACCTCTCACCGGGGGCAGGGAGGTGGGAAGCTGGCCAAGGCCTCTGAAAGCTTCAGGACTTGGGACCTGGGCTCCTGCAAGGCACAGGAGCTCAGATGATTCAGCATCTACAAACCCCTGGCAGGTGACGGTCCCGGCTCCGCGGATGCTACCATACCTGGGGGCAGGGTTAGGACCCTTGTAGCTCAAAGGGCTCTGAGAAGCCAAGTCCAGCACTTCTCAAACTCAGGTACAGGGATGAGCCACTTTACAAATGTTCACTGAGCTTGTTCAAAACGCAGATGCCTGGTTCTCCCTCCCAGAATCAGAACCAAATCTGTATGACAGAACCTCTGCATGAGAGGGTCGGGACCCTGCATTTTACACACGTTCTCTGCCGATATTGGGAAGACCACCGAGGTGACAACAAGTGGCCTGGCTCAACCAGTTCGTGAAGGAGGAGGGAGCAGACGTGGAACAGGCCTTGCTTCAGGTCACACGGCAGAGCCAAGCCGGTTGGTGTCTCTCTGGGCCTGGGATCTGAGCCTCCTGTGCTCAAAGAGCTCTTCTCCCAGGTAAGGCTTCCCTGGGGGCTGGTCAGCTCCCCGGGGAACCCGGCGCTGACTTTCCTCTTGGCCCTTCTTACAAGGCAATGTCACCACCACAGGCTCGCCCTGGAGCTCAGGCCCTGTGGGTCACTCATGGTTGTCTCCCTAGGGCCTGGCCAGATCAGGTGCCTGGCAAATATCAGTTAGGTAAGTGATCTGGAGTCCAAACTCTGGTCCAGAGCAGCTGTCTGACCTTGGGCAGCTCCCTCAACCTCTCTGCCCCTCCGTGGAAAACAGTCTGGTCATCTGCCTTGACCATTTCACAAGGCCAATGTAAGATCCACCAACAAACCGGATGCAAAGCCAACCCAGGCATGAGCTCTGCACAGCAGTATTAACACAGCCAGCAAGCTTTCGCGGACTAGAGATGAGCTGGAAGCCCAGGGCAGCCGGGCCAGCCAGGAGACGCTATTGGTGGACAGGGCAGCAAAGAGTGCCCGGGGGCAGGCACGTGCCCTGCAGTGAGACAGGCAGGCAGGTTCTAGAGGCTCTGCCACCCCCTCCTTAACACAGTCCACTGCTCTTGGGGGCATAAATCCTACCCTGGCCCCATGCCCCGTGGTGACTGGGCCCGGGTCCTGACAGCTATCGGGCTGCAGATGAGGTCACATCGAGTGGTGCTACCAAGGCCCTGGGGGCTGCAGGAGGACCCCGGCCCTCTGTGGGCCTGTTTCCCAGCCACAGTGAAGGCTTGAGCTAGACCGCGTCCAATGGCCTGAGGGCCATGGGGGCAGTGGCTCTGTGCCTTTGGGGACCCGTCCCCCTCCCTCCCGCCTCCCACTGGCTGGTGCACGCTGGCGCTCCTCCCTGAGCCCTCTCTTAGAGACAGGCTTCCTGGAGAGCCCAGGCAGGGCGGCTCAGAGGAATGTGACACTTGCCAGGCCAAGGCAGGAGCCCGTCCCCCGGCCGCCACTCTGGGTCCCCATGACTGCCAAGCGGTCAGAGAGCACAGCTGCCCGTCAGACGGCACACTCTGCTCCACTGGGCAGCGCCTCTTCCTCCAGCTGTAGGCACGGCTTCCGCTTGGAGCCCTGCCTTCCAGATGACTTCCCAGTGACCAACCAGTCTTCAGCCTGGGCCACTCAGGAGGACACTCTCAAGGGCCCAGCACCCACCTGCCCCTTCATGCATCAGCCCAACCCGGGTTGACTGCGGGGCGAGAGCTGGGCCCGAGAAGGCTGTGACGCAGGCTAGCACTGCAAAGGAGGGGGCGTCACCATGTCCCCAGCACGGGCCCCCCACAGCTACAAGTGGGGAGCAGTGGGGCAGAGGCCAGTGTCAGGGGGAGGAAGGTGGACTTTGTCCCGCCTCAGTCTCCCCATCTGCCTAGACTGACCTGGAATCCCAGCATGCCGCATGCTGCCTGGGAAGGCAGAGGGCTAGGTGGTGATTCAGGCATAAATTCTGGCCCTGGCTCTCTTTGTGGGTCCAGGGGAGACCCCTCCTCGGTGCCATGGCCACAAGCAGCTCCAGCTGGGTCACCCCCCTGTGCCTTGGTTTCCCCATCAGCGACCCTGCTGTGCCATGTGCGCTCAGGCAGCTGGCAGAGCACAGGCTTCCTCTTCCAGGCCATGGGCAGCGTAGTGACCACGCCTCCCGACAGCAGGTCCCCCCCCCCCCCCCGGCTGCGACACAGCACCGGCCTTCCAAACGTTCGGAAGCACGAAAGGCAGCAGCTGACCAGGCCCTGATCCTAAGAGGACGGGCTTTGATCCGGAGTGGTCCTTTGAGACCAATCCATTTGTAAGTCCTGCACTGGAGGAGAGCCCTGTAAAACGGTCACCCCGGCATCTCACTCCTGCGGGTGAGGCAAGCACAGTCTCATATTCTCACCCAGCACCTCTGTTCTGCACTCAGGGAAGCTAAGGTTCCCGGGATTAGCACCTTCTGTGGGTCACAGAGCCGGGACCCAGGCTCCTTACCCTTCCTGCCATCCCAGGTCAGCGCCTACCTCCCAGTCTCCCCATCCCAGGAGTCCAGAGGCTTAGGGAAGGCCTTCAGCCATGCAGTTAAGCAGGGGCCCAGCAGGCAAGTGACACCAGGCAGCAAGAGTGTTTTAAAATTAACTGTCCCCCCGGTTCCCCGTCTGCGCAGCCTGCCGCAGCCCTGACAAAGCCACAGGCTGTGATAATGGTGTGCCCACGCCTAGAAAGCTGTGAAGTGCTTCACAAGGGCACAGGGCGACGGGCCAAGGGAGGGCGCCCGCACGGAACAAAGTGCTCCCCTCACACCGTCCCTTCTGTCCTTCCCAGGCTCCCGAGGGCACCTGCCATTAACCCTGTTGTACAGACGAGGGAGAGGCTCAGAGAGGCCAGGGGAATTCTCCAAGGTCTCACACCCAGGCTGATGGCAGAATAGGGGATTAGGACAAGGTCTTCCCTTTGATCCCCGCCCCTCCCTCCCCTCCACAACCGCCCAGTGCCGGGTGTTCACCTAAGAGACAGGGCAGAAATGGCCCAACTGCCCAACTCCCCAGCGCTCCTCCGGGCTGCCGCCTCTGTCCTTCCTGCTACCCTCTGGGCTGGGCTGCTTTCAGAGAGGTGATGGGGACCTGGTGAGGAAACCTCCTCTTGCTAGGGCAACAAGGTGGGGAAACCGAGGCACACACTGGGCAGCTGCTGCTAGGCTGGGCTGGACTGAACAGAGCACATCAGGCACCCGGTTCATCCACTCCCACTAAGCTGGGCTCTGGCAGGGAGACAGTGGAGGCGGCGTGGGGAGGTTGCATGGGGCGGGGGCGGGACTAGAGGTCTAGGACTCCCTCCCCACAGCTGCCTCAAGGACGGGAGGGTGGCCATTTACTGCAGGGGGCTCTCAGGAGTCCAGGCGATGGCAGCCACGAGGCTGACATAGCTGGTGCATTTGCACCCCATCAAGAAACCATCAAAAAACACAAACAATTTTCTCCTGGCCTCAGGCAGTCAGCAGGCTGTGTCCTCTGGAAGAAGAGAAAGCATCCCAGCCTGGTGCCCCTTCAGGGAGCCCAGGGAGGGAGGTGGGGAGCAGCCTGACCTCACGGGCCCTTGTGCCCAGGGGAGTTGCCTCTAGAGAGTCTGCTGGTGGCCTAAAAGGTCTCCCCCGGCCGGCCAGCCATCCCCCGTGGCGGGGGGAGGCGGGGCGCTAACCCACGGTTTAACCATATGGCTTCCTGTGGGGTCCCAGAGGTACAAACCCTCCTCTGTTATGTCACCATTCCGTCCACCTTTGGGGAAAAGCCCTCAAACTGCCTAAGTTTTTTTTTTTTCTTTCACATAATTTTTAACTCACAGAAAAGTTGCAAAAATAATGGAAGAACTTTCACGTACCCTCCACCCAGCACCACTGTCGAAACCATTTGAGAGCTATCGGCACATCTGTACGCACACGATCTCTCGGTGTAACTGACGTGCATACGGTCTGTTCTGAAAGGTCAGAGAGTAAAGTGCCTGAAAGTCTAAGTGCACGATCACCATCCCACCCCTGTCCCGCATACCGATTCATGGGGTTCACGGCCAGGCACCCTCACACGTCCCTCCCTTGTGCTAAGGCGTGTGAAGGAGGAGGAAACGGAGGCTTGGTCTCCTGATATACAATATGCCCCTCCTACTACATCGACCCACCCACACCTAAGTTCTCAGCATAAAGCAGACAGACCCCGTTCTGCAGACTGTCCTCCCGACGACGTGACAATGCCAGAATAATTTTTGAAAGAAAGCAGAATTGGACACCTGGCTGGCTCAGTCGGTTAAGTGTCTGACTCTTGATTTCAGCTCAGGTCATGATCTCATGGTTCGTGAGTTGAGCCCCATGTCAGGCTCTGTGCTGACAGTGCAGAGCCTGCTTGTGATTCTCTCTCTCCCTCTCTCTCTGCCCCTCCCCCTGCTCATGAGCGCACTCTCTCTCTCTCTCTCTTTCTGTCTCAAAATAAATAAATGAACATTTAAAAAATTAAAAAAAAAAAGCAGAATAAAGAGGGGGTCCGGACCAGGCAATATGAAAGTTCTCGCAGTGCGGCATTAACTCTTGAGTTCTGGGCAGCAATGGGGGGCTGGGGAGGTGGGCAGTGAGGGCCTCACCACTCAGGCCCTGGGACATCGCCTCCTTCAGGGCCTGCTCTCTGCTTTAATGCCTCAGACAACTGGGATGGATGAACTCCTCCTCATCCCAGAGCCTGGTGGCCTGGGGCCCAACGAATGAATGAGTGAATGGATGGAATCTGAGCTCTGACTTCCCTGGGTGGGTTACTCAACCCCTCTGAGACTCAGTTTGCTCATATGTAAAATGGGACCACACCAAGCACTTCTCAAGTTAACTTAGATGGGATTTGTGAAGGTGCCTGCAGTCAGAGTCTGCTGAGATTGTGCCCTGAGACACGAACCGGAAAATGAGAAGCAAAGCTAAGGAAGCCTAACTACGAGCACTATAGACAGCGTATACACGTGTGCACACACAGCCTTGCTCAGCACATCTGAAGCTTAGCAGTCTCTGACGACTCCCCTTCCTTTTGGCTTGAGACACCCAGAGGCTCAGGATGGAAAGCTGGCAACCGGGGCTTTCCCTGCAGACACAAACATGCCGGGCTCTGTAATACTTCTGACAACACAGCCCAGAGGGCATGGAAAAGAGGAGCGGTTGGGAAGGGAGGCAGCTCTTTCCAGGAGTGGCCAGGAATGGTCTGTCTCACACAGGTAAGACACGGAGCTAAAAAGCAATGCACCAAAGGGACAGCTGTACGATCGTATCAACACCAGGGGCCGTTCGTAGGAGATCACGTTACCGCAAGCACAGTGCCAACTGATACGCGCAGCCCCGATGGCAGACGGGAAAAACGTATCCGTGTGTGCGAGTGTGCACACGTGTGACTGTGTGCATGGGTGTGTGTGCACGTGCGGCTACGTGTATTGTGCACGCGGGGGGTGCGTGTGCACGTGTGCATGTGAATGTGTGGGGTGTGCACATGCGTGACTGCCTGTGCGTGCAGGCAGTGTGAGTGTGCATGTGCATGAGTGTGGGGTGTGCGTGTACCTATGCGTGGCTGCATGCACGTGTGTATGAGTGTCAGGGACATCGCAAGACAGACCAGGATTGTCAACGTTCGCGAGCTTTTCTCCTGTTCACTTCCTTAAACCATTTGTGCCCCGGAGATCAACAGCCACCACCAACGGATTTTCTCAAGTCCGGGGGGTGGGGCGGGGATGGGGCGTCGGCTCAGCCTCCCAGGTGGACATGATCCCGAGCCCTAGAATCCCCGACGCTGAGCCAGTGCCGCCACCCCTGCCTGGCACAGCCCGGGTGCCGGATGCCAGCACGCAGGGCAGAATAAAACCAATCTCTGCTTCAGAGCTTCGTGAGATCTGTGCGAACCACCAGGTTCCCCACCGCACCCTTCCCCGAGTCCCAGTGCTCCCCAGGAATGAAGGAAGAGAGAGTCGCTCACCGCCTGAAAGCCAGCCAACGGGTGATTGTTCCACTTTTCCTGGAACGAGCCTTCCACGCTTTCTCTGGCTGGAGCCCTCGGCAGCCGGGCTCCCACCTCTCCGACCTGCTCTCACACCCTCCGCCGCTCTTTACAAAGCTTTCAAGTAAGTCACTGCTACGTGCAATTACACTAAGAAAGGAGGCTGGCTCCTTGTGCCGGGGGGACTGAGCGGGGAGGCTGGCACGAGGCACTCAGGATTCACTCGGGATGAAAGCAGGCGGGTTGGCGGAGGGGCGCTTCCCTCCTCCAACGCCAGCCCTGCTCTGCCATCCCTTCAGACTTTCGGGCTTGCTGACCGCGCACACACATGCGTATCACCAAAGCAGCCCCCACCCTGTGCACCCGGGAGACCCCAGGGCAGAGTCACCCCAGCTGCAGCATGCCGGGCCGGCCTCCGCGGGGAGGCTGAGCGAAGACACAGCGGGTCGTTGCCCCTGGGGGGCAGACCTTTTCTGTGTCACATCGGATTTTCCGTTCGCCGGCAAACCAAAAGCAAACCAGCACACTGCCTCCCCGCCCGTCTCACGACTCATAAACTTATCAGAATTTACAGCCGACCAACTAGAGAGTCCAGACGCAGGTAATGTCATTAAGAAGCCTGCACAGCGCCCAGATGCCAGGAGGGGCTCAGTGACAGACTCCAGGCTCCAAGCAAAGGGAGGGCAAGACAGCACGGGCGTCTGCAGACTCGAGAGCATTCTCAGCCAGCCCAGCAGGAACCGACCTGATCATCAAAGGGGAGCCTCAAGAACTCAGCGTGCAGAGCAGCTTGGGAGGAACGTGGCTTTGGGAGCTATGCAAATGTAGGCTGAAGGGGTCCAGCCACAGAACCAGACCACAGAACCAGACGGGGAGCCCTGCCTCGGGCCGACATCATTAAGGCAATCTGTCAGAGAGGACACTGAAACAAAATACATAATCCAGCCAGACGCCCAGGAGCCTCACTCTAAGACACATACTTGCCGTTTTAGCCCCCACTGCGGGCGCCACCTTCAGAGTCTGGGGTTGTTTCCCTCGTACCTGCACCAAACTTTGAAGCGCCCCTGGGAGTCAGATGGGCCACCTGGCGTTCGCTTTCTATTTAAAGATCACACAGGGCTTCTTCTCAGGCACCATTTAACCCATGGCTTCTAAGAACTGGGTGCTAAATCCGTTCCCTTTGGGCCTCACTTTCCATCAACATAAAGATGCTCCAGTTGATGGAAGGGAGGTCTGTCCGTCTGCTGCCCGGGAGGCAGATGTAGAGGGGAGGGGGCTGCCCGCCCTGGGGTGCAAATCTGGAGACTGCCTCGGGACCTCGGCAGTCCCCTCCAGGGGAGCCATTCAGAAGCCATCCTGAGCACCACGGCTGGAGATGGGGAACTGGGCAGCGGTCTTAAAACCCTGCCTGAACCAAACTCTGCGGAGGGACCGTCCCAAACAGACGGCCGTGCTGCCAGGAACCAGCCAGCAGATGATTCTCGCTACACCATCCTCTCAGAAATTCTTGGTTACGAGGACAAAACATTCCCCCACTGAACTCCATTTTCAGGTGAGAGACAACTAGGCAGAGAACCAAACCCTCCGAGGGCCACTTGGGAGCTCTGCCCCATCTGGGGCGCACGCGCGTGCCTCGAAACGTCCCCTCCTCTGGTCAGACCAGGTCCGGGAAAGCAGACCGTCCATGCTGTGTAGCAATTACACGGGAAAATGGAAGTGCAACTCACAGCGGAGGCCCCAAGCACCAGGAAGCAGGAGCCAGGCTACTCACGGGTGCCCAGGAGGGGACCCCATGCCCCCAACTCTGCCATGCCCCTTCCCAGCGGCGAGGCGGCCCATGCCTCTCCCTCCCCGTCTCCCTCCATCCCAGCTACTTGGAGAAAACAAGCAGCCCACGTGACCAGACAGAGCCTTCCTTGCTAATAAACCCGTCCTAAGGCTGTGACAGTTTTCGCAGAACATTACCTTTCAGGAGGAAAATGTAAGGAAGGGGGAGAGAGGGGACAGAGTGTGAGAGCTGGAGCCGCGCGCTGCAGGACCTGGGCCGAGGCTCGGCCCGCAGCCCCCCATGTCTGCGGAGGCCGGCCCAGCTCCCCATGCTGCCTGCCGGGCCTCAGGGAGCCGCCCCCGGCTCGCAGCTCCGCCGGCGACCCATGCCCGTGGCAGGAGCGCACCCCAAGCGTGGAGGTCCCCAGACGGAGGGACAGACAGACGCGGGAGTCCAGGGCTGGCGGGGACGCAGGAGGAAGGGAGGCCAGGAGGAAGGGGTGGGGAGAGGAGAGGGAGGGAGGGAAGAGGGAGAATTGGTTCTCTCTCCTCCACTGGGACCACTGAGCGAAGTTGCCATGGAGAAGGGGGAGCCGCTGGCAGAGCCTGAGGCGGGCGGAGGAGCCATATGCCAGAGGGAAGGCGTCAGCGGAGAGCCAATCCCCACCTTCTCCGGGCGCAGCCTCCCCCCGCCCGAGCCTCGGGCCCACGGGCGGCCCAGTGGGGCAAGGAGCCCTGTGCACCGGCAGGAGAAGGGGGCTGGGGCAGGAGCCTGGGGCTTTCTCACCGGGCTCCTTGCTCCTCACGCGCGGCCTGCGGAGAGCTGTGCCCTCATGTGAGGTCTCGCTGCCGGGCACGCCACGGGGACGGAGACAGAGCCCCTCCGATGGCCTGGGCGACACCAGGGGCCCTGGCGTCTGGGGAGGCAGGGTGGACCTCCACCTGCCTCCCCATTTCTACAAATCAGAGTGGCCGAACCCCGAGTCTCGGGCCCCAGGAGCGTCAGCCACGTTGCCCACCCTGAGGAACAAGCGTGTCCCCTGCCGAGGGCTCTTTGGTCCAGGCCACCGATGCAGAGGTGGGTGGGGGGAGCTCGGCGGACGCGTGCTCCCACCTGCCTGCTGTGGCCCTGCTGCTTCCGTGCAGAGCCCGACTCCAGGGCGGCTCCAGGGCGGGCCTTTGCCACTGGCTCACTCAGACTCCGGGCAGCAGAAATGGGGCTGGGGAGGGAGCCAGGAGGCCTGGCTTGGGGCCTCTGGTCTCCATTCCTCGCGACAAGGATGATAACCCCACCACCCTCTCCCAATCTGCACTCCCAGGCGCCGGGACGCCCCAGCGGCTGGGGACAGTGAGGGGCATGGGCACTGGGAAACACCACCACCTGAGGAACCCTCTCTCCACGGCAGGCATATCCCCCAACACCCCACCTCTCCTTGCTCCCCAACATCGACCAGCAAAGCCTGAAGCCAGCACAGAGGGCTTGGCCTCACTGTCCTGACACAGAAAAGATCAAAGGGTAGCCCATGCTGGAGTGCAGCGTGAAAGCCACAGCCTTGCAAACACTTTCCTTTCACAGTCTTTTCATTTGTCTTTAAGTTTATGTATTTATTATTTGTTTTTAAGTAAGTAAGCTCTAGGCCCAGCGAGGGGCTCACACTCACGTCCCCGGGATCAAGAGTCGCACCTTCCACCGACAGAGCCGGCCAGGCGCCCCTCCCTTCAGTCTCTTCCCCTTGACCCTTTATTATGAAAATGCTCAGACACAGGGCAATGCTGTGACACATTATAGAGGACATCCCTACCCACGCCACCTAGATTCTGCCATTCTGTGCCACTTCTTCAGGGTGGCAAAACGTACATAACCTAAAGTTTACCATTTTAGCCGTTTTAAAGTACGCAGTTCAGTGGCATGTGGTACGTTCACAATGCTGTGCAACCATCTCCATCTAGTTCCAGAACATTCTCATCACCCCAAGACCTGATACCATTCGCTTTCCCTTCCCTTTCCCCCGGCCCCTGGCAACCACCAATCTATTCTCTGCCTCTATGGACTCCTCTATTCTGGACATTTCACATAAATGGAATCGTACAGTGTGTGGCCTTTTGTGTCTGGCTTCTTTCACTCAGGATCACGTTTTCAAGGTTCCTCGTCGCAGCAGGTGTCCGTGCCTCATTCCTTTGCGTAGTCCGTTGGATGGATACACCACATGCATTCATCCTTCGATGGACATGTGGGTTGTTTCCACCTTTTGGCTCTTGCTTCCTCAATTTTTAAAGATGTTTATTTATTTATTTTGAGAGAGAGTGCATGCATGCGTGCGAGCAGGGGAGAGGCGGCGGGGGGGGGGGATGGGGGGAGAGAGAGAGAGAGAGAGAGAGACAGAGAGAGAGAGAGAGAGAGAGAATCCCAAGGAGGGTTGGTTCTGTCAGTGCAGAGCCTGATGTGGGGCTTGATCCCACAAAACTGTGACCTGAGCCGAAAGCAAGAGTTGGACACTTAACCCACGGAGCCACCCACGTGCCCCAGCTCTCTCACTTTTAGAAAGAGTTTTCGGGGGGCACCTGGGTGGCTCTGTGGGTTAAGCGTCCAACTTCGGCTCAGGTCATGATCTCACCGTTTGAGAGTTTGGGCCCTTGCATCAGGCTCGCTGCTGTCTGCAGAGCTCGTTTCAGATTCTCTGTCTCCCTCGCTCTCTGCCCACCTCTCTCTCTCTCTCAAGAATAAATAAAATATTAAAATGTCTATATTTTACGGGGCACCTGGGTGGCTCAGTCGGTTGAGCATCGGACTTCGGCTCAGGTCATGACCTCACGGTTCGTGAGTTCGAGCCCCGCATCGGGCTCTGTGCTGACGGCTCAGAGCCTGGAGCCTGTTTCAGATTCTGTGTCTCCCTCTCCCTGACCCTCCCCTGCTTGTGCTCGGTCTCTTTCTCAAAAATGAATAAACATTTAAAAAAATAAATAAAATGTATGTATTTTGAAAATAAAAATAAATGAATGAATAAAAAGAGTTTTTTGGAGACATCGCCGGAAGCCCCTCCTGAGGGATTTGGTCTCAAGGGTGCAGGCTGCGAGGCTCCTTTGCCTTTTCATTAAAGATCGCTCCCCACTAGGTAACAGAGCACAGGTGGCAGGGGTCCCAGTACACACCTACGTGCGGCCAGCAGGTGGGCCTTTGGTCTCGTTGGTCCTGAGAAGCAGCTCTCTGGGCAACAGGACACATGAGCACAGCAACCCCACATCCGTGCTCTGTGACCTGATGGACCCAGGTTCTAGAACTCTCTGGCACCCACCGGCTCCATGACTAGCACGTCATTCTCTTCTCTGAGCCTCAGCTTTCTCATCTGTAAAATGGGGGCAACAATCGCCATCATGGGGTTGCACCAGAAACAAGACGGGCACTACGCAGAACTTTCCTCAAGGACGGACGTATTCTGCCCGTGCTGTCCTGAACGGCTGTCACCAGCTCGTGCGGCTATTTACTACCTGACGTGGGGCTCCCGTGACTGGGAAATGAAACTTTTCGTTTTACCTCACTTTAGTTTAAGATTAAAATTAAGTAGCCGTGTGGGGCTGGTGGTGACCACCCTAGACAGCCCTAAGGACTTGTTGAGAGGGGGCACCCAGCTCCACGGTCCTCCTCCTCCGTCCATCTCTCTCCCTACTTACCCCACACAGTCCTGGCAGTGGAGCAGGCCTCCATCTGCAGCCTGGCCCCCGAGGCCCCCTCTAAACAGACAGAGGGCAGGTGGTTGGCCTCTCAGGGAACAAAAGAGGGGCTGGCTGGGCAGTGGGCTCGGTGGACTCCATAATGACGCAGATCCTTGAACCGCTGCCCCTCTCTTGCTGCCCCTACTGGCCCCAGACCCCTATTCTAGAACCCCATCTCCTGCCGTTTCCCCCAGCAACTCCTAAGGTCATTCCTGGAATGTCTGGGCTACAGCTACAGGATTCGAACAGACCCTCCCCCAACTCCTAAAAGTGGCAGCAGGGACCCCTGTGGGGACGCGCAGAAGGTCCCCGGTCCCGGGCTGGGCACCCACGGAGACCTTCCCATATGCACACAGCAGCTCTGGCAGATGCCGTCCGCCATCACAGAGTCTGGACTGGAATCCGGACCAGACTCCCATCCGACCTTCTCGCTTTGCAGAAGCAGAAACTCAGACCTCGATGGACAAGAGCATGGGCAAGGCAGGAAGAGTCGGGGCTGAAGCCCAGCCCCCGGCCCTGCCCAGTCTGCACGGGCCTCCTCAGAAGCGACTCTGGAAGGGCAGGAGGGCCCCACCCCAGGGCAGGTCAAGGGCCCAGGGGCAGCTGTGTGCTTCCAGGAGTCTGTGCAGCTTCAAACGCCTGAACGGCAGAAACTGAAACCTAGCCAAGCCACCCCACTCCCGGCCCTGACCTACCCCAACCAGCCCACGCGGGGGAGGGAGAAGTGGCATCTGGGGAGTGGCAGGGAGGACTCAGAAAAAGTTGCCACAAAGAACCACAGCTCCTGGTGTGAGCCCATGAACAGGTGTGGGTCACCCAGAGCTGGGAAATGCTACCGAGGACAAGGAGCCCCAGCCTGTCCTCCCCCCCCCCCCCTCCGGCCCCCAGCAAAGCCTTCTCTTCGCTTCCCGAGTGCCCTCAGCCTCCCCCAACAGAAGGGCCGCAGGCATCCGCCTCAAACCCGTGCCCCAAGTGGCCTGGTCTCGCCCACTCAGGCCCCACCCTGCCGGCCTCCCCAGCATCAGCACCCTCCTGCCCTGCGCGCAGAGCCCCCTCCCCTCCTGCGGCCTCCGCTCTGGGCCCCTTCTGAACCCTAACCCCAACCCAGCACCGGCCTGACCTTCCTCACTTACTGCACAGCTTGTGCCTTATTGAAGATTCCACCTACTTTTGCTTCTCCTTCTGTTTTTATTTTTTAAACTATGGTGAAATACAGGGGCACCTGGGGGGCTCAGCCGGTTAAGCGTCCGACTTTGGCTCAGGTCGTGATCTCACGGCTTGTGAGTCTGAGCCCCGCGTCGGGCTCTCTGCTGTCAGCATGGAGCCCGCTTCAGATCCTCTGTCTCCCCCTCTCTCTATCCTTCCCCTGCTGGTTCTCTCTCTCTCTTAAAAATAAATTTTTAAAAACCGTGGTAAAATGCGTAACATCAAATTTGCCACCTTAACCATTTTTAAGTGTCCAGTTCAGCCGCATGAAGTACAGTCCCACTGTCGTGCAGCCGTCACCTCCACCCATTTCCAGGTCCCCTTCATCTTGCAAAACTGAGACTCTGTCCCCTTTTCACAGCAACTCCCCATTCCCCGTCCCCAGCCCCAAGCACCCACCCTTCTACTGTCTGTCCCTGTGAATCTGAGTCCTCTGGGTTTCTCATACAAGTGGAATCGTGCGGTATTTGCCCTTTTGTGTCTGGCTTCTTTCACTTAGCATGTCTTCAGATCCATCCATGGTGCAGTGTGTTCTTTTTTAAAAAACAAAAAAAAAACCGTTTCTCCCCTTGGAACGGAGGTTCGGGGGGGCGGGGGGCAGGCTGTGGGTTGGTTGTATTCACTGCTGTCCCCCCAGGGCCTATAAGAACACCTGGTACCCAGCAGACACTGAACGAATCTTTCGAATGAATGAATGAACGAATGAATGAATGCATGAATAAAAACTCTGCGGAGGTGAGCCCACCCCTCCCCCCACTGCGGACCGGCTCCCACTGATGGTGGCCCCTCCCCACTCTCACCCTGGAGTCTCGCCCACCATCCGGAGGGGTGACCACACTCAGCACCACAGGACTCCCCCGCTTGATGGGCTTTCTCCCCAGAGGTGGCATGTCTACGGAAGGATTAACAGGAACAGACAGAGTCCCCCTGCCACGGATGTGACAATGTGCTTTGAAGGCTCACAGTAGCTGGTTCTGAATGGGGAGGGAGGAGAGCGAGAGGTGAGTAAGGGCCTGGAGCATCCGATTCTGCCACTGGGAGTGGGGGGGAGGCGGGCACCCAGCAGGGCAGCTGTCTCTGGCGTGAATTTAGGGGACCTGGGGTCCTCTGAGAGTCTGAGCCTCGCAACCTTGGTGGTCCCGTGCCTTTCACCTTCTCCACATCCTGCCTGCCTATTGATAGCCTCCTACTCTCTGCAAACTCATTTACCTACGTTCTGGGCCAGACGACCTTGGAAAATGGGATTAGGCAGACCCCTCCGCATGCACAGCAAGCCTGAAGGGGTGACAGACAGTGCAAGGGGGTGCTCACCTCTTGCCAGATTTGGGGTGTCCCCAGGGTAGGAGAAGTCTACCATAAGACAGGTGCCGGGAGCGTGTGGCTAGGCCTCCGTGCTCGTCTGAACCTCAGCCAGGTCACTGTGCTGGAAGACAGTGACCCCAGAAGTGCCCCAGACCAGGCCAGAGCCCCACCCCGCCTGGGGGGAAAACAAACAGATTGGGACAGTGGAAAAACAGCTGTACCTTTAAATTATTTGGCCCACAGATATGAAAAACATTTGCATGTTTTGAAGCTGTTTGCATGTTTGGTTATTTTTAGGGTGAACGCAGTTGCCTCTCCTTGGAACCGGATGGAGCCCAAGAGGCACGTAGTCCTTTTTCCCAGATGGGGGTCCTGGTCCCGTGTCCCTGGGAACGAGGGCTTGAGGAGGAGATCCCTGGGGCTCTTGGGCAACAGGGCTGCCACCAGGATGTGCCCCAGGGGCCAACGCAGGTCTGCTGGGACTTTTAAGATGTGTCACTGAGGACACGAGGACACGACGGCCACCCACCTGGGCCCAGAAAGAGCCCCCTGCCCCCACTCAGAGTACGATTTGAATGTGGGGAAGAAATCTCAGCGTTCTACCTCCACCCATACCGGGCCCAGCTAATGGGAGTGTTTTGCTGACATACTTCTAGAACAAGCAGCAATTAGAGCAGATTTTCTCTTTCATTCCCCCTCCCCAAAACAGGAATAAATCAGTTCTACCAATTTCCCAGCTAATGATTTCCTCCATTAAATTAAAAAGAAGAAGAAGAAAATGTTTTTTTAAATGGATTACCAGCCCTGTGCTTTCAGAGACCATGTGACCTGTCAGCCCCTCTTAAGTCCTGATACATCAAAGTCCCTTAATTAATTTTTAATAAATAAAAAAGTCATAGTCTGAGAAGCACTCCTCCCCCCCCCCCCCCCGCCCGCAGTCAGCCTGGCACACCGGGGTCAGGTCCAGTCTGGCTGCGGGAAGCCGGCTGAATCGGGTCAAAGGTGACCTGAGAGTCAGGGCCTGAGACCCATTTCACAGAAGGGAAAAATGAGCCTGAGTTGGGAAGTGCATGAGCACGTAACCTGGGACCCAGGGTGAGTGAATCTCCAGTGGTCATATGCTCCACGGAGGACGAAATGTGGGGTGGGAGCCTTGGTTTCAAGGTGTGTGCCCACCTGGAGAAGTGCAGACAGGTGAAGCCAAGGGCTGTGGAGCCCAAGCCTTCAGGGCGTAGGGACGAAGTGAGTTACTTTATCCAGGACCTGTCCTGCTCTTCCCCCTTTGTTTCTTGGTAACTCCGGGGACAGGGGCAGGAATGCAGTGCTAACACCCCACTTGTTTCTAAAAAGTCCACCCCCAGCAGCATGGGCGAACCTTGAAAGCATTATGTTAAGTGACAGTGGGCAGACACAAAAGGACAAATTCTTTAGGATTCCACTTATAGGAGGTGCCTAGAATTGGCAGATTCGAGGAGACAGAAAGGAGAGGGGTGGTGATGGGGATAGGGGGAATTGAGGATTAGTGCTCAATGGGGACACAATTTCTGTTTGGGAAAGAAAAGGTTTCTGGAGATGGATGGAAGAAGGAGGGCGGGGTGGAGGAAGGGAGGGAGGAAGGAAGGAAGGAAGGAAAGTGGGAAGGAAGGAAAGTGGGAAGGAAGGAAGGAAGGAAGGAAGGAAGGAAGGAAGGAAGGAAGGAAAGAGGAAGGGAGGTGGGAAGAAAGGAAGGGAAGGGAGGAAGGAAGGAAAGAAAGTGGGAGGGAAGGAAGGAAGGGAGGAAGGAAAGACAGAAAGAAGGAAGGGAGGAGGTTGGGAGTGGTGGAGGGAGGCACAGAAAGGAGCCCCAAGCAAGCAGTGCTAGAACTCCCGCCAGCTTCCGCAGCTCTGACGTCAGGACTACGTGAGTCCCTAGAAGCCAGCGGTAAAGTTCTCAGAGCAGATCCCCTGGGGAAGCCCACAGCAGGGCTATACTGGCCTGGTTTCTCCTGAAGGTCTCCAATGTCAAGCCCAAGATCCACGTAGTTAGTCCCATTCAGCCAGCTGCACTGGTCAGCACCGAGAGTGCATTAACTCCCTCAGAACGCGGCTGGGGTGCAGCAGGAGAGGAGTTATCTCCGTGCCCGGCTCGGACGTCCCAGGAGCTCAGAGACCCAGGGGACACCTGAAAGTCCACACCCGCCAAGGGAGACACGGGAGTCCCCGCACATAGCTAAAGGGCAAGCTGTTTTCACCTCCTTCGCAGAGGTGATTCGTTCCCCTCTGTGCCACTTCCTAAAGGCTATCTGCAAACCTCTTCAGTAACCACTGTGCTAGGTAGGCTCCTGCAGCACTGAATTTCTATCTGGTCTCCCAGGGCGTTACCAGTCCAGGGCGGCCAAAGCGAGCACTTAAAAACGTACATAGGGTACGTCACTCCTCCATCTCAAACCCTCCAGCAACTCTCTTCACACTTAGAATCGAGACCAGAGTCTCTAAGTCTGACCTCCAAGTCTTCCAAGACTGGGCCCCTGACTGTCCCCCAGCACCTCTTCTGTCTCCTTTGGCTCCAGCCACCCTGGCTTCCCCACTGTTCCTCAAACTTGCCAAGCACACTACTACCTCAGGGCCTTTGCACCTGTTGTTCCTTCTTTCCCAGACATTATGTGACTTGTTTCCTAAGTCTATGTAGGTTTCTACAGAGAGGTCCTCTCTGACCATGCTATCTAAAACCCCCTACCACCCTATCCTCTCTCTCCACTCTATTCTCTTATTTTCCTTCCTGGCATTTTAGCATCGCCAAACAGTTTATCTTTTTCACTGCTCAATCTCCAGGATTCAGAACAATGTCTGGCATGCGAGTGCTGTTCAAAAACTGTTGATGGCTTTAGAAGGCAAGGTGGGGGGCATCTGGGTGGCTCAGTCAGTTAAGCATCCGACTTCAGCTTGGGTCATGATTTTGCAGTTTGTAAGTTCGAGCCCCACATCTGCTTCACTGCTGTCAGCACAGAGCCTGCTTCAGATCCTCTGTCTCCCTCTCTCTGTCTCTCCCCTGCTCATTCTCTCTCTGTAAATAACCTTAAAAAAAAAAAAAAAAAAAAGGAAGCTGGTTGGCAGACAAGTGGCGGGAGCTTCTGGGGACTAATGATGTCCTGTTAGTTGGTCTGGAGTCAGTCTACACGAAGTCATCAGCAATACACTTACTTAGTATTTGTACATTTTCTACATATTTGTTACAGCTCAATAAAAAGTGTTGCGTTTTTTTTTTTTTTTAAATAAGCTCTGTTGAGTGAATTAATTAGGGATAACTAGACAATGAAATACGTACAACAAAGCTTTTTAAAGGCACATACGGGGGGCGCCTGGGTGGCACAGTCGGTTAAGTGTCCGACTTCAGCCAGGTCACGATCTCGCGGTCCGTGAGTTCGAGCCCCGCGTCGGGCTCTGGGCTGATGGCTCGGAGCCTGGAGCCTGTTTCCGATTCTGTGTCTCCCTCTCTCTCTGTCCCTCCCCCGTTCATGCTCTGTCTCTCTCTGTCCCAAAAATAAATAAACGTTGAAAAAAATTTAAAAAAAATAAAAATAAAAATAAAGGCACATACGGGGACGCCTGGGTGGTTCAGTCGATTAAGTGCCCGACTTCAGCTCAGGTCATGATCAGCACAGAGCCCTCTGTCCCCCGCCTCTCTCTGCCCCTACCCCACTTGCACACACACTCTCTCTCTCAAAAATAAATAAACATTTGGGGCTCTTGGGTGGCTCAGTTAAGTGTCTAACTCTTGGTTTTGGCTCAGGTCATGATCTCACGGTTTGTGGGTTCGAGCCCCACATCGGGCTCCATGCTGACCGTGTGGAGCCTGCTTGGGATTCTGATTCTCTCTGTCTCCCTCTCCTTCTGCCCCTCCCCTGCTTGCACACACTCTCTCTTTCAAAAAAAAATAAGTAAACTTTAAAAAAAATAATAAACAAACAGACATTAAAAAAAAAAGTTTAGGGGCGCCTGGGTGGCGCAGTCGGTTAAGCGTCCGACTTCAGCCAGGTCACGATCTCGCGCTCCGTGAGTTCGAGCCCCGCGTCAGGCTCTGGGCTGACGGCTCAGAGCCTGGAGCCTGCTTCCGATTCTGTGTCTCCCTCTCTCTCTGCCCCTCCCCCGTTCATGCTCTGTCTCTCTCTGTCCCAAAAATAAATAAACGTTGAAAAAAAAAAAATTAAAAAAAAAAAAGTTTAAAGGCACATAAAGTCAATAAGACAGAGCAGACCAAACCAAGTTGAACACAGCGGTCTCTCTCCTCATCCCACATGAAGTCATCTTACTTTTTCTGGAGACTGAGAAGGTAAGGGACAAGTCCTTCAGGACATGGCAGTCACCCGGACTTCAGTGAGGCATCTTACAGGGAATATCTAGGGCCCCTGTGTGCAAACTTGGAGAAGCCTGAGGTTGTAAAACTGTCTCCACTCCCACCCGACCCCCAGGGCGCTCTCTTAGAACTGGCCAGCCAGGTCAGGTCATTTGCATGTTTTGTGCCAGCAGCAGGGGCATCACTGGCAGAGGCTGTAAGTGCACGCTGCCCTCAGGCCAGGGCAGTTCTTCTGACCCGCCAGCCAGTCTGGCTCCCACCAAGCAGGCCAACTGCGCCCAGGCCTCCCTGCCCAGCCTGCGCCTTCCTTGCCTTCTTTCTGTGGCCTTCTGACATCCGGCCCACTTCCAAAGGGAGCCCTCGCCACCCTTGCCGCCGGTCCAGAGCCCCGTCCTGCAAAGACCAGCAGCTGCCCTCGGTCCTCCGACGGGCCCAGGCCTTGCTCTCTGCAGACCAACCCGGGAAAAGGGGAACCACTCCAGCCCCAAGTGGTCTGTGAAACCGTGCCAAGGGAAGAAAAAGACAAGGAATGTCGGGGAGAAAGACAGAAGACAAATTTTCCTCCCATCCTCAGACTGAAAAGTTCCAGAACATCCCTGCCTCGCCCTCAACAAAAGCACACATGCAAACGAAACCAGAGAAACCGGCGGGTCAGCCAGGGATCTGTGCACCAGGCTCCGTCCTCCTTTGCCTCCCTGTGCCCCGTCACCTCCCTGCCAGCCATCAAGCTCAGCCCAAGGACGGCAAGTTCTGTGCACTGGCAAAGCAGATGTCGTGACCTTTGCGTTCTGAATGTGACAAACCACAGTGCTCTGTGTAAAGGCCTTCCTGCCAGCCAACAGACCTGCAATTATGAGGGAGAGCCGACCAACGGGCACCTCTGTGGCCACTGGAAAGACGACGAGATTTGCCCCACAAACAGGGAACGCTTAGAGAAACATCAGAAAGGAAAGAGCACGTATGGCACTCTGTGTTGGGTGTCTACGGCTGGGTAACAAATTACCCCAAAACTGAGTTGTTTAAAACAATAAACGTTTAGGGGCGCCTGGGTGGCTCAGTCGGTTAAGAGTCTGACTGTGGCTCAGGTCATGATCTCACCGTTCAAGCCCCACACTGGGCTTTATACTGACAGCATGAAGCCTGCTTGGGATTCTCTTTCCCTCTCTCTCTGCCATGCGTGCATATGAGTGCACGCTATCTCCCAAAATAGATAAACTTTATAAAAAAATAATCCTATGGGCCGCCTGGGTGGCTCAGTCGGTTAAGTGGCCGACTTCGGCTCAGGTCATGATCTCGCGGTTAGAGAGTTTGAGCCCCCTCGCTGGGCTCTGCACTGACAGCTCGGAGCCTGGAGCCTGCTTCGGATTCTGTGTCTCCCTCTCTCTCTCTCTGCCCCTCCCCTACTCATGCTCTGTCTCTCTCTGTCTCTCAAAAATAAATAAATGTTAAAAAAATTAAAAAAAACCCAATAAACGTTAGTTTCATACTGTCTCTGTGCGTCAAGATCCTAAGAGCGGTTCGGCTGGGTGGTTCGGGCTCCAGATGTCTCGGGAGGTCA
Source organism: Lynx rufus (assembly GCF_022079265.1). NCBI lineage: Eukaryota > Metazoa > Chordata > Mammalia > Carnivora > Felidae > Lynx > Lynx rufus. The sequence goes on along the minus strand of NW_025814839.1, from coordinate 1,253,372 downwards.
CTGCCAAGATGCTGACCAGGGCTGCAGTGACATCGGAAGCCCTGACTGGGGCCAGAAGAGCCACTCGTGAGGGAACTGACTCATGGGACCAAGAAGTTAGTGCTGGTTGTGGGCAAGAGGCCTCAGTTCCTCACCACCTCTCCGGACCTCTCCAGAGAGCGGCTGGCCGGTCCTCATGACGTGGTGGCCGGCTTCCCAGAGCAAGAGATCCGCAGGAGAGGACGGCACACGCCACACTGTGCCTTGGCCGGCCGTCACGCTCCATCCTTTCGCCAACATCCCTGGGCTACACAGGTCGGTGGGGCTGTGACGGCAGGGGGCCACCGTGGACACTGATAAGTCTAGTCTCAGCCCATGTCCTTTTATCCTCAGGGCAGAGCTGGGAGGCCGGCTTGTCCCTCTTCTTTCCACAGATGTAGAAACTGAAGCTCTGACAGGCACTGTGTCCTGCCCGGGGACCCCAGGGTTCCCCCGCCGGGCAGCGGGGCCTCCAAAAGGAGTCCAAAGCCAGGCTAGTGGGGCCCCACCACGTCCCCTCATCTCTGTGTTCCCACATTCGCAAAATAAGGTTAATCACGGTGCGGACTTGGTGGGGTCGTTGGGAAGATGAGATGAGACCACGTGAGAGAAGCGTCCAGCACAGGCCCCGGGGGGCAGGGCAACACCCACTAAACATCAGCAGCTGCTCTAATGGCTCACGAGACTCGTGTCTGACTCGAGGCTCCCTGCGGGAACCTGCCGGGACTCTTCCGAGCGGGGAGGACAGGCTGACAGCTCGCTGGGGGGGGGGGGGGGGGTTGTGTGGCTGTAGGCACCCAGGAGGAAGGCTCCCGAGAAGCAGCACAGGGGCAGGCAGCTCACACGGTCACCCCCTCCCTGATGGGGCCGGGCCGCCAGCCACCAGCCACCAGCGGCCTTGCAGAAACAGCAAGGAGCGCCTCCTCACTCGGTCCTGCTCCTCACCTGCTCTGAGGTGCCTGACTTCACGGCAGGATCACCTTCCGCGGCCACTTCATTAGGAGACAGGCTTCCGGAAGCGCCCGAGTGATGCGTGACCCCGGGAACAGCCGCTCAGAGGCAGGACACAGGTGAAACGCACGGCCTGAGAGCTGCCTTCTGTCTCTGAGAGGACAGAGGCTTCTCAGCTTTGCCCACTTTGTCCTCATCACCACAGAGGACAGGGAGGTTATCAAGTCCATAAATCTAACTTCTCCACATAGGGGTGGTGGTTCTCGATGCTGATTACCCTTCTCCCGCACAGGCCTGGGTGGGGGTGAGCGGGGGGCAGGGGGGACACAGAGGCCAGCGTCACCATCTGTTTAAGGCCCAAATGCAAGAAGTGCCTGCTGCCAAACAAACATAAGGGGCAGCCCTGCTGATATAGTTTATTTATTTATTTTTTAAGACTTTATTTTTAAGGAATCTCTACACCCAACGCGGGGTTTCAAACTCACAGCCCCGAGATCAAGAGCTGTGTGCTCCACCGACTGAGATGGCCGGGTGCCTCAATTTTAAAAGACGGTGACGTTACAACCCCCAGGTGGGGCCGCCACCCAGAGCCTTCGGCTGTCAGACCCAGGAAGCCTCGCCCCACATCTCCACCAGCCTGCAATTCCTGTGAAGACCAGCCCTCCTCCCTGGGCCACCCACTGTGCACAGGGGACTCCGGCCTTGGAGAGTAACAGCTGCCCCGATCCACTCACAAGCCCGGAGAAGGCCCTGCACAGAGAAGCCCTCAGCCATCGCCCCCGCCTTGCAGGGCTGATGCGAGAGTGAAACTTAAAAAGCGCACAAAGCGTCCAGCGGCGCCCGCCTCTGGGAGACGGTCCGGGAGCTGTTTCTCTGCGCCTCCTTGCCCTGCTGCTTAGTTTTGGACCCAGACGTGGCCCTACAGTAAAGCAGTTCGGTGGAGAATTCCTCCAGCCAGTGCTCTGCACTCACACTTGGGGGCGGGTGGAGCAGGCCCCACCTGCTACAGAATCTTCCCTGCGACCCCTGGACCCCTGGCTGTAACCTCCGGACCTCAGAACCAGCCACGGCTCAGGTGTGGCCTGCAAACAGCTGAGAGGTATGGTGCCTTTCAATCCAAGACTCTATTGTTCACAAAGCACAGCCTTAAACAGGAGGATTACTAGTCATCCTGTCTGAAAAGAGGAGACAATTAGAGCAAGATTCAACAACTGCTTAACTGCCCTCCCCTAATCCCTGGGTTGTGATCAATCAGGCAGGCTCTAATCTAGGCTCCTTCTAGATCTGCCCGCAAGGCTCCCTGAGGCAGTAGAGGCCACCTCAAAGCAAGGCCTCGGGACACACACGCTCCAGGGTGCCAGCCGTGGGACCCAGGCCTCCTTCAGAGAGACCACCGTCTTGGCTGAGGCAGAGTATCTCCCTGTCTCACACGGAAAGAGGAAAGAAAAGTCACCAGGAAACCTGAAACGGGCACTCTTGCTCCTGGTCTCCTAATTCTTCCCTCTCCCTCCCGGGCGGCTGCTCAGGGAAAGGACACCCTCCACCCTCGGGCACCCCTCTTGGAAGCCACAGTTTGTGCCGTTCACATTCTCCACTCAGTGTTCCCCCGATCCCCTCAGCAGCTCAGAACTCTGCTTGAGATGGAAAATCACCCTTTAATAATGGCAAAAGGGGGGCGCCTGGGTGGCTCAGTCAGTTGAGGGTCTGACTCTTGATTTTGGCTCAGGTCACGATTCCAGGGTCATGGGATCGAGTTCTCCACTGGCCATGGAGCCTGCTTAAGATCCTCTCTCTCCCTCTCTCTCTCTCAGAGTACCTGAGGGGCTCAGTTGGTTAAACATCTGACTTGATTTCAGCTTGGGTCGTGATCTCATGGTTCGTGGGTTTGAGCCCCGTGTTGGGCTCTGAACTGACAGGAGCCTGCTTAGGATCCTCTCTCTCTCTCTCTGCCCCTCCCCGGCTCTTTCTCTCAAAATGAATAAATAAACTTAAAAAAAAAAAAGGATTCTTGGGGTGCTTGGGTAGCTCCGTGGGTAAAGCATCCAACTTCCGTTTGGGTCATGACCTCACAGCTTGTGAGTTCAAGCCCCTCGTCGGGCTCTGTGCTAACAGCTCAGAGCCTGGAACCTGTTTCCGATTCTGTGTCCCTCTCTCACTCTGTCCCCTCTCCTGTTTGTGCTCTGTCTCTCTCTCTCAAGAATAAATAAAACATTTTTTAAAAATTAAAAAAAAAGGATTCTCTCTCTCTCTCTCTCTCTCTCTCTCTCTCTCCCCCTCTCCCCCTCTGCCCGTATCCCCTGCTTGCTCTCTTACTCTCTCTCTTGAAAAATAAAAATCGGGCCGCCTGGGTGGCTCAGTTGGTTAAGCGTCCAACTCTGGCTCAGGTCATGATCTCATGGTCTGTGGGTTCAAGGCCAGCACCAGGCTCTGTGCCGACAGCTCGGAGCCCAGAGCCTGCTTGGGATTCGGTGTCTCCCTCTCTCTCTGCCCCTCCCGCACTTGCAGTCTGTCTCTATCTCTCAAAAATGAATAAAAATGTTTTTTTAATTAAAAATAAATAAAAATAAAAATGGAAAACCAAAATGTGGTCCATCCATACAATGGGTATTGTTCTGCCATAAAAAAGAATGAAACACTAACACATGCTACAACATGAATAAACTTGGAAATGTGACACTCAGGGAAAGAAGCTGGTCACAAAAGGCCACATAGTGTATGATTCCATTATATGAGATGTCCGGAGCAGGCAAATCCATGGAGGCAGAAAACAGATGAATGGCTGCCAGGGGCTGGGGTTCAGGGAGCAACAGGGGGAGGTGTCTAGGAGGGATGAAAATGTCCTAAAACTCATCGTGGCAACGATTACAGACATCCGGGAATATACAGTTCCCCTTGAACAACACAGGGCTTATGGGGCTCCCCCCACCCCGAGTGATTGAGGATCTGTGTATAACTTTTGACTCTCCAGAAACGTAACTACTAACAGCCTACTGTTGACCACAAGACTGACCGATATCACACTCCATTAACACGTATTTGGTATATGTTCTGTGTATTAATAAATACTGTATTCTTACAATAAAGGAAGCCAGTGAAAAAACAAATTCCTTAAGAAATTCAGAAGAGCAAATACATTTACAGACCTGTTTCAAATCTATTGAAAAAAAATCGACGTATAAGTGGACAGTTCAAACCTGTGATGTTCAAGGGTCAATTGTACTAAAAACCATTGAATTTGCACACTTTAAACGGGTGAAGTGTAGGGCAAGTGAATTGTACCTCCATGAAGCCGTTATTTAAAATATGCAAAAATGGGGCCCCTGGGTGGCTCAATCGGTTGAGCATCCGACTTCAGCTCAGGTGGTGATCTCATGGTTTGTGAGTTTGAGCCCCACGTCCTGCTCTCTGCTGACAGCTCAGATCTGCTTTGGATCTTCTGTCCCCCTCTCTGCCCCTTCCCTGCTCGCTCTCTGTCTCTCTCAAAAATAAACATTAAAAAAATATTTAAGAAAGTAAATAAATAAAAATAAAACACGCAAAAATCAGACTAGGATTCGTTAACAACTGACGGAAGAGGCTCTTAAGTGGAGGCTCGCTCTGCCCCCAAGCCTTGCCCCCTGTCCATCACTCCGCAGCCCCCTCACCAGTGTGACCACAGCTCAGGGGATCATCAGTCCCTCTGGGGCCAGCACTGGGAGGGAAAACAAGGAGACGCGGCTCTCCTCACCCACCCACCCCCGGGAACCGGAGAACAGGCGGAGTGGTCCTGGCCCTGGGCTGCTCCCAGTTTTTTTTAAATGTTTATTTATTTTTGAGAGAGAGAGAGAGAGAGAGAGAGAATGAGCGGGGGAGGGAAAGAGAGAGGGAGACACAGAATCCGAAGCAGGCTCCAGGCTCTGAGCTGTCAGCGCAGAGCCCGATGCGGGGCTCGAACCCCTGAACCGTGAGATCATGACCTGAGCCGGAGTCGGACGCTTAACCGACTGAGCCACCCAGGTGCCCCTGCTGCTCCCCATCTTTAAAGTCCCCAACCCTGAGACCAAAGGCAACAACACATCGACCTCCAGCTGGTTTGTGAGCGAACAGGGTCTGACTACAGGTGGCGGTGCCTCTCTCACCTCTGCTAAACCAACAGCAGCCACAGACAGCAGTGGTGACGCCTGATGCCAAGAGGAGTGAAAAGTGTGTATTATTCTGGGGCAGGGGCCAGGCACCCTGGACAAGCCCCCCTCCCCCAACGCCCACCCACCAGCACCAGCTGGGGGACAGTGGCCAGAGAAGACCGGGGTCCACGGTGAGGAATCCGGAGTTGGCAGAGGCAGAGCCGAACCCCGTCGGCACCTGGTCATCTCAAGGACAAAGCCTGCGACCCCGGCCAGAGACCGGGGTCTGAGGCTGCAGCTGGCCCAGTGCAGACGGGGAGGACGTGAAAGCCTGGTCGGGCGAGTGCACCCCAAAACACTGTGAAACAGGCCAGGTTTCACCCCGCCACATGCGGCGGCTGCCCCTGCCCACATTACAAGCTTTCTACGGAGCCAGGTGACTTCTTTCAGGAGCGCTTATCTCACTTCAGCCTTGCCAACCCAGGCCGACCCTCCATCCCGAGGGGGCCATCTCAGCTCAGGTGACCCATCAGGGGAACGGAGCTGAGGAGGCACAGGGAAGCCGCTCAGGCCTCTCCGAGCACTTCCCTGGGCCTCGTTTCTGCGTCTGTGCCACCGCCATCTCCTTCAAAGGGCAGCTGAAAAGGGCAGGTAAGGCAACCAACGCGCATTAGTTAGCTCGTCTGCCCGGATGCGCTTTCTTCCACCCTCCCTCAAACTCTAGGAGGTGACATTCCCGTTTTGCAGAGTCTGACTGATAAGGCTCCCAGGGTGACAGCACCTGGCAGAATCCAAATCCAGGTTGTCTCTAAGGCTCAGGACCTCAGCCCGGCGCTGGCCTGCCTTCCAGGCCACACGAGCCGGGCACAGACCACCTGCTCTGCTCGGCTCAGGAGGCCTAACAGGAAGCAGGTGGGTGAGGGAGCAGGGTTGAGCCAGGTCCACCAGCAAGGGCTGGATGGCCGCAGGGCAGGGGACAAGGCAAGACAGAGAGGGTCCAGGAGCACCTCTGGGGGTCCCCAAGGGCCAAGCAAGGGCCCTCAGCTTTCCATCTTCCTGGGCCTGCAAGGAAGTGCCTTCTACAGGTGCCAGGACAGACCCGAGAGGGCCCGGTGGGTCCGGGTGCGGCCCTGGGAAAGCCCAGGCTCTTGCTGCTGCGTCCCTCGGGTGTCCCTTCACCCAGCCTCCTCAGGGATCAGTTTCCCTATGATCTTGTGATATAATAAAAAATACATATTTGGTCTTTGCTTCCTTTTCTGGCCTCCGCAGAGCTCCTAAAACTCCTGTGATTTCCTGAACGACAAGTGTCTTCTGTATGCTAATGAGCTGGAGGCTGAGCTCCCCAGAGGAAGCCCCAGTGACCAGCCCCTACCCACCCCTCCCCCTACCCCCAGGAGGGGAGAAGGGGCTAGAGATTGAACTAACCACAGTGACAACGATGTAATCATCTGTGCATAAAAATCCTGAACAAGAGGTTCAGAGAGCCTCCAGGTTGACATCTGGAAGGGTGGCACTCTCCGAATCCACAGGGACAGAAGCTCCTGAGGTGGGGAGCCTTCCGGACCTCACCTTGCATGCCTCTTCATCGGGCTGTTCATCTGTGTCCTTTATCACACCCTTTATAATAAACCACCAAACATCAGCAAACGTTTCCCGAGTTCTGCGAACCATTCTAGCAAATGATCCAACAGGAGGCGGAGAGAGGGGTGTATGGGAAGTCCGCCTTTGTAGTCAGAATGGACAGAAGAGCGGGGAACCCAGGACCCGTCACTTGGGACTGAAAGGCATCTGAAATGGAAGGCAGTTGTGGGACCGAGCCCTTAACCCATGGGGTCTGTGCCAACTGGGGGGGGCGCTAGTGTAAGAATGGAACGGACACAGAGGACGCACAGCTGGTGTCCACGGAGAACCGGAGAACTGCCTGGCGTGAAGGACCCACACGTTTTGTGTCACAGGCGTTGCTGAGGAGAGAAACGACTTCCTTCCGGGCCCCATCAGAGAAATGGAGGCCCGGCCTTGCGTGGCCTTTGGGAGCGTCCTGGCTCTGATCTTCTCGGTCCCTGCAGACAGACAGCAGGGCTCCAGAGCAGCGTGGGACCTCTGACTCACGTACTCAGAGTCAACATCACACCCTCTCCCCGAAGGCAGGGTCAGGGCCACACAAATCTCTCCTTTCTTCTATCAAAATACACCCGCAGAATCGTAAATACATGAAAATATTTACATGACCAGATTAACTTCTGGGTCCTGTGGCTCGCTTAAGCAAACATGTTTATCTTTTTGTCAAACAACACTTTAGAGATACTTCTCTTTTGGGGTGCTAGACTCACTCAGCACTAGGGTAAGGAGGGGAGAGCAGTGGCAGAGGGGGAGAGGATGCTGAGAGCCACACGTTGACATCTCTTTATAGCCAGCTGACTCGGGGTTACAGGGAACCCCAGGTCAAGGGCTGAGACCCTTGGGGGTCAGTTATCTTGGCTCCAGACCCGGGTCACTGGCAGGGGGCCAAGCCTGCTGGACAAAGTCACCCCTCTGGTGACAAGGGGAGCCGACGGTGGCTTCAAGCCGGGCGTCTGCGGACCGCAGCTCAGCACTGCCATCTTGAGAAATCCCACTTTCTCGGGCGTGCACCCACACGCGTACGTCCCAGTTTTACAGGCTCAGTTAAAAACAAAAAAAAAAATCTTTCAGGTATGCACTCGACAAAGCAAGATATCGGGACGCTGCCATCAGCCTGCCCCCTCCTCCCCCCGCCTCCGACCTGTCATCCACATGAAGCCAGATGAAGCCCTTTTCTGATACCTGCATCAGAGCGTGACATTCCCGGGATAAAAGCCCCTCCACGCTCCCCTCAGCTCTCAAGAGGACATCCACGCTCCTTAAGCAGCACACGACCACCCACACACCTGGCTCCTTCCCTCCACCCTGCCTGGCCTCCCAGCACACCCCCTAACCAGACTCACAGTGGGACCCACCATGCCTCCATGCCTTTGCGTAGGCTGTTCCTTCTGCAGGGAAGGCCCTCCCCGCTTATGCCGACCGCACCTCAGCTGTGGGGTGAACTTGGCATTGCATGGGGTGAATGCAAGTACCGGCACCCGAGACCTTCCTCCCTGGGCTCCCTGCCCCATCCCCACAGGCGTGTAGCACCATCACCACCATGGGCAGACCCTGTCCCGTCCAGTGTCCAATGAGCTCCTGAGAGTGGGGGTTCATCAGACAGTTCATCTCCGCTCCCTGCCCACCCTCGGGGTTAAAGCCACCAGCTCTAGGATCTCTAGGATAACCGTGGGGCAGGGGCATAGCCCCTCCTCCTCTGCAGGCCTGGCCACACCCCCACGCAGCAGCTGCCCACTCCCCATGTGCAGGCAGCAAGCACGAGGGCAGGGTCTATGCAGGCAGTGTTACTAAGTGTGACTTCTTCCCCGCACCGGCTCTTCTCGCACACTCCAGCTCTCAGCCTTTGTTGGCCAAGGCCACAGGGGGCGAGCGGGCTCACGGGAAGCCGCTTCCCCGGCTCGGTGATTGCACAGAAACAATATTTGATTCACGGGGAGCTCACAGGATTCTTGCCAGCTTACCGACTACTCTCCTCGTCCATGAGAAGTAGCTCTCGGGCACGCGTCCTGTTCCTCACTCTACGCCAGCCCCAGCTACCTGCTCCCGCCCAGGAGGAGGCAGCGGGGAAATGGGCAGGAAGGAAGACAAGAGACAGGAAGGGAAAGGGCCAGGGAGCGACCGGACCCCTCCCCTGCAACGCCAGCCTAAACAAGGGTCACTCCCTCGACTGAGCAGCGAGGACAGGGGAAGCAGAAGATAAACAAAGCTGTGCTCTTGTCAGGAGGGTGGATCGAGGCAGGGAGGAAGCAGAAGAGGAGACAGGCACGTTGCCGCCGGGAGCCCCAGAACCACCCACGGCCCAGCCCTTGTCTGCGGGCAGCCCTGCAACAGGAACCAGGCCTTGGGGGGACTGAGCTGAGGAGAGGAGCTGAGCCAGACCACGGTTCTTAGCACAACATCCTGTCCCTCCGGCGTAGCTGTCCCTAGGACTCCCGCGGGGGCCACTGGCCATTCCCCTTTGCAAGCTACTCTAAGGAGCGCTACGGGGGAGCGACTCCCAGCAAGCAGCCCATCTGCACGAGGTCCCGACACACCTGCATCCTCCCCTCTCCCTCCTCTGCCCCCCGGGGCCCCCAGGCACACGTGGGCTTTGGGACGGAGTCGGCAAGGAAATCTGTCTTTCCACACACGGCTGGTGGCGGCGTGGCTGGGGGGGGGGGGTGTTCTAGCAGACTTATTTATAGCCAAGTACCCCGTCCGCACACTCTCCAGTACTGCCTGCCTGCTTGCCTGCCACTGGGGCTTTTCAATCCGCGTCTATATTTATCCCCCGAAGCCGTTGGGATAATGGCGAAGCCAGAAATAGCCTTGAAGACATTCACGTGAAGATGATGGGCAGGTCCCCAGCTCCCAGGCTGACCTCACCCCCCGCATCTGCTGCTTGGCAGTGGGTAACAGGGAACAGCTGGATGGGCCGGCAAGGCAGCTGAAGCCAGATGGGAACAACATAATCCCTCTTTCCCTGCCGGCCACGGCCCTCTGTAGTGGTGCGGTGGACGAGTACGGAACAATACATCTCAGCTGCCGGGCTACAGGGAGACCAAAAGTGACGTGATCTCCTGATGGACGTCAGTGTGTTAATCAGCTCAGAGACAGAACGGAGACTCAAAGGGAGCGGGCAGGAGGGCTCTGCAGGTTCCCGGACACGCGCTCACAAAAAAGCAGGTCACCCATGCACCAAGGTTGCAGGGACACGCCCTCCCGCCTCGCCCCCTCCCACCTGGACACAGGCGCTCAGCTCACAGTGGAAGTATGTGCACGGTCTCCAGCTTACCCAGCCACTTTCCACCTCCTGGTAGGGAGGACAGTTCGGAGACAGCCTGGCTGGGCAGGGAAGAAGAGCAGGCACCTTAGGGGAACCGGTGGGCTTTTCCTGGTCCTTAGTTTCAGCATCCTGGAATAAGTCACCTTCTGGGATAGGGGACAGGCACTCATTTGAGCACCTGATGTATTAATAGAGGAAGGAACAGAGTGCAGCTGGAATAGAGAGAAGGCACCAGCTGATAGCCTGATGGGGAAGATTTCATAGAAGAGGGGGCATTTTGGTTGGGCTTTGAAGGATGCATAGGAGTTTTCCAGGAGAGAAGGGGGAAAGGCACAGGGAGTATCATGAGCCAATGATTTAGTACTCAAAGTGCATGGTCTGACTGGGGAGTGGCAGTGGTAGGAGTGCAGGGTCAAGGGTGGTGAGATGGAGTCAGACTAAGAAGGGCTGGGCCCCATCACAGATCTCAGGAGCAGAGCCTTTGAGCAAATGGGATTGAGGAGACTCACTCAGCATCCTTGTGGCTGTATCTGTGGCCTGGGTGGGGCGTTCTCTGACAGGGCCTCTGGGCTGGTCCCTGACACCTCCACCCAGTATGGATCTTTAGCCCCTGGGAGACCTACCCTCTCCCTCCTTTCCCAGTAGGAGCCCTCGCCCATTCTGGCCCAACTCTCCATGTCTGTCAGTATTTTTTTTAATGTGGGGGCGGGGCCTGGGTGGCTCAGTCAGTTAAGTGTCCAACTTCGGCTCAGGTCATGATCTCGAGGTGGGTGAGTTCGAGCCCCGAGTTGCGCTCTGTGCTGACAGCTCAGTGCCTGGAGCCTGCTTGGATTCTGTGTCTCCCTCTCTGCCCCTCCCCCACTTGTTCTCATTCTCTCTCTCTCTCTCTCTCTCAAAAATAAACATTAAAAAAGGTTTTTTTTAATGTGCACTGTAAAATGGGACGGCTGCTTTGGAAAAGCCTGCAGCAGCTCCTCAAAATGTTAAAGATTGAGTTACCATATGACCCAGCAATTCCGCTCCCCAGTACATACTCAGGAGGAATGAAACAGAAGTCCACACAAACGCTTGTACATGAATGTTCACAGCAGCGTTATTTGTAATAGCCAAAAATAGAAGCGAAGCACGGATAAATCCTGAAAGATGATGCTGAGTGAAAGAAGCTGGTCACTCAAGGCCAAATAGTGTACGATCCCATTACACGAAATGTCCCGAACAGGCAAATCCATAGGGACAGAAAGCAGATTAGTGGCTGCCAGGGGGTGGGGGAAGGGGAGTGACAGCAAAGGAGTACGGGTTTCTTTTTGGAGTGATAAAAATGTTCCAAAAACCTCTGATGGTTGCATAAGTCTGCAAATATATGAAATACCATTGAATGGTACACTTTAAATGGGGGAATTGTATGCTCCATAAATTATATTTCGGTCCAGCTGCTTGCTAAAAAATCACCAAGCAGTACAAAACCAGAAGCGTACAAGCCCAGCATGCTCGGGGAGACAGAGCAGGGGGAGTCCCTCCTGCCTAGGGCGGGGGCAGGCTGGGCAGGCTCGGTGGCCACACTGTGGCATTCCGCTGGCTGTTCACGTCTCCAGCCAGGCCTGTCCCCAGCTTCCTGTGTCATACACAGAGCTTAGGAGCTGGCACGGCATGGGCCATTCTTGTGTAAAAGAGGGGACTCAGGCCGTCTCATCTGGGGCAGGTGCATCCTTAAACACCCTCCTTCACACTCTGCCTCCACAGCTCCAAGGGTCCCCAGCCCCAGGAGCCTTTCCTGACCTCACAGACAGAAGGAGCCGTTCGCTCATGTGCTCCGAGCCCCACACAGATCTGGATCAGAGAGCTCTGCCAACTAGGGGCACAGCTACCGGTCCCTAGGCAGCTATAAGCCCTGGGATCTATAGTCAACTCTGCTTGTTTGTGTTAGGCAAGGAACTTGTGTGTATTAAGCACCTACTAAGTGCCAGGCACCATGTGAGATGCTCTACACTGGCTTTCTCATTTGCTTTCTTTCCTCCCGTCAGTCCTTTCAAATCTAGGCCATCTTTGTGAAATGCTTTAGTGGTTGAAGAAAACGTGTCCCTGACCTCAGATATCCCCTTGTGGCAGGAGTAGAGAGCGGGTCATGGGATGGGCTGGCCCTGGGGCAACTCATGCTGTAAGAGATGTCCCTCCTGCTGAGATGCCGTCTTATCTCATCCTCGCCCACTTGGTTCCACTTAATAAATTCATTCACAGCAAAGCACCAGGGAGTGAGTGCACCATATTTCCCAAGAGTATCTGTAACTTGAAAAGGGGGCATTTTGGTTGGGCTTTGAAGGACGCACAGGAGTTTACCAGATGGAGAAGGCGGAAAGGCACAGGAAACAGCACGAGCCGATGGCTTTAGTACTCAAAGTGCGTGGCCTAGAAGGGCAAAGCTCATCTAGAGGGAAGAGGGGAGGCATGGTTCTCCCCCGTCAAAGCACAACTTGGATTCATTTTTACCTCTGGCACATAGCACAGCTCAGGCACACAGAAGGTATTTAATACATGTGAGATAAATGACGGCCCAACCTAAGGCCATGCCTCCCATCTGGGAACCCACCTCCCAGAAAGCTGCTCGATGAGAACAAGCCGACAAACCCCCTTTTCTCAGGGAGACTGAGCCCAGAGGGGAGGTGTGAATCCTGAAACCCACCACCGATCTGTGGGCACAGCACCCAACTCAGTTGTCCTAGACAAGGGGTCTACACATGAGAAGCACCGCAGGAATGAAATCCCCTGTCAAGCCATGTCAGCCCAGGGCAGACAGGCCCAGAGACAAGCTGCAGCCCACAGTAGGGAAGGAAGGGACTCAACAGCTTGTGCCTGGTTTCCTTGCTGTCCTCGCACCTCCTCTGGCCTCTGAGGACGACGCCAACAGAAGGACAGAGGCTGGCTGGACACCCAGCCCACTGGGGCTCACGCCTCTCTTCAGCATGTGGCCGGATCTCCCACCTCCGGGCACCACACGCTTGTTACCCGTGGTCACAGGGCGCTAACCAGAGCACAGGGCAACGAGAACCGTTTCTGGAGACAGCTGAAAATCAATCAATGGAAGCAATTTCCAAGCTGTCATTCCTCGATGGTACATTTATTGTGATGGGGACAGGTCAAGTTAAAAGGCCGAAAGAAAAATCAAACTGGGTTTCCCTCCTTTGGCCTATAGTTTCAACTTCACCAAAGAGAGCCAAAGCAAAATCTGTCTTTACCTTCATGCTGGGGAGTCTAAAGACAACGCCCAGACCCCCCTGTGCAGAGCCGGGAACTTCACAGGCCTTGTTCTGCATCGCGAAGGTCACAAGTGACTTAAAGTTCATCATTAGAGCAGGCTCGCAAGCTAAAAATAAGTCACCAGCCCTATTCACAGAGAGGCACACAGGAAGTCCCAGCGATGAAATTCAAGGTTGCCTCCCAGGGAGTATAATCAAGTTCAGGGTGCCACTGGGTCGTCACAGTTTAAGTGAAACCTGTTCTAGGTGACACAGCTGTAGGGCATTGAGATCCCAGCCCCCACCGACCCTCGTTGCCCCCTCTGTTACAAGAGATGGACTGTGGATTTAGCCCGACCCCCTTGGTGTACCGACGGCCTCTGGCTTGTGTTCTCTGGGGTGTCTGGAGATTGAAGAATCTGCTCAGTGCCCGGCCTGACCGTGGATAGAAATCCCCCCAGTGTGGACAGCTTGCCACTGTCCCAGGGGCATATGGGTTCACCTGTCTGTCTCCCCTGAACTGTTAGCGCCTCGAGAGCAAGCACATCTTATCCCTGGCCTAGCACTTGGAAGAAGCTCAATAAAGTGTTAATAAAATGCACAGGAACACCAACTGATCTGCCCCAGAGCTCAGACATGGCCAACCAACTCAGACCTCTGTCCGACCAAGTCAAAACACCATCCCAGAGAGAGCTGTTCCAGGCCCGGAGCACCCAGAACTCTCAGCTTTCAGAGCCCTGAATTCCTGCCCGCCGGTGCAGTCTGCCAGGACCCCACACTCAGCAGCAGGGTTCGCAGCCAGTCCTTCCCTGAGCCCTCAAACCCCTGCACGTCCCCCGCCCAGAGCTGTCCATCAGTTCAGCTACAAAAACACTGGACTTGGGGCTGGAAGCCTGAGTCTTGGCTCTGCCACTAACCAGCTTGCATTGTGACTTTGGGCAGGGACTTCCTTCACCGGTCCTCAGTTTCCCCAGAGGGTAAGCAAAAAAAGCTGACCTCCTGAGTCCTTCCAAGTCTGTGAGAACCTGTTTTCTAAAAGTCCACACCACAGGGCTTGCCTGGTTCCCTCAGAGATTCCTTGAGGCCCTACCTTTAAGACATGCCTGGAGCCCAAGTCCCTCACTACCTCCATCGCAGCCCCTCTGGTCCAGGGCCTGCCACCTCGGGCCCTGGTAACAGTCTCCCCGTTGGCCTCCCCTCTTCCTCCCTCCACCCCATCCAGTCCATTCCCAGCACAACAGCCAGAAACCATCATATCTCGCTCAAAGTCAAAGTCTCAATAAGACCTCCAAAGACCTGCTGCATGTGGGCTTTCATTTCTTCTCCAGCCCCTTCCCCTCCCTCCTTCTCTCCAGTTTCAAGAACATCCCGGACAAGCTCCTGCCTCAGGGCCTTTGGACAGGCTGTCTCCTCTGCCTGGATGTTCCTCCTCCAGATAACCTCCTGGCTTTTTCTCCTTTGCCGCCTTTAGGCCTTTGCTTAACTGTCCTGAGAAGCCTTGTCATTCATTTAGCATTAATTTAGCATTGATCCCCATCTGTCAGTCTTACATAGTTTACTGCATTATTTGTTTACTGCATGTATACCCACACTAGACTATAAGCCCAGGAGGGCCAGCATTTTAAATGTTTTATTATCCCTTTATACCCAGCTCTCAGAATCGTGGGTACTCACTAAATATTGAATGAACATATGACTACAATGCATTGGATGAATACATTTCGATCATCTGCAGGTTCCATCGTGCTGTTAAAATTAACAGTCTGGGGCCACACAACCTCCAGCTTGAATGGCATCATCTCAGGAGTCCCTCTGAGAATCCCAAGCTCTGGACACTGTCTCCAGGAATCAAAGTGATTGTTCCAGTCAGGTCTGCGGCTCAGGAAACGTGGGGAGGAACAAAGCACGGAAATGACCCAGAGAACACTGACTGGACCTGGTCCCGGTGGGTCTGAGGGTCAGTTCATAAGCAAGTGCTTCCAGATGCCTCCTTATAAACATGGCGTCCGTCAGTGCACGACCACGTGGGGGAAGAGCAAGAAATTCAAGCAGTGGGCCCATCCTCAAAACCGAGTGAAGTCAGAGATGGGGAAAGAGGGAACAGAAGGCAGCCAGAAGGGGGGTGCCGCCAGTGCCGAGAGCCTGCGGGCAGAACTCCGGGGGAGCCCCGGCCGGGACTACGGAGGCTGAGACAGGGCCACAGCCTGGCCTCACGCGGCCTGAGGGAGGCTGAGCCGGCTTCTCACGCTGGCTCTGCCGACCCTGGAGTGTGAGAGCCGAGTGCACTGCAGCCTGGCTCTCTGAGAGCCACGGTGCACCTGTGCAAACCTCCCCAGGTGACCAGGAGCAGGGACCCGACACGCAGCCGGAGGAACGCATTTCTGCCACCTGGATGAAAACATAGTATGCTCTCGGGAAGACGCGCACCACCTAGTCAGCGGGCAAAGCCAGGGAATGGCTTCCCAGAGGCCCCTGAGCTGAGGAAGAGCAGAGAGGCCGTAGGTGGGCAGGGAGGCTCCTGCGATCTCTCTGCTGAAAGCCCCTCCACGTTCCGGCCCAGGTCCCGGGCAGGGCTGGCTGCGTGTCAAGGGACCACAAAAGAAAAAGAAATATGGCGGAGGGAAGTCAGGAGGGGACAGGAGGGGGACTCAGATCTCACCCAGTTCTCTCCCAAGCACTGTGGGGGGACAGCAAAGGAACACGGGAAGCGGGAAGCATCCTTGCTCTAGGACACAACACGGCGTCCCACGGCCCTGCCTCCTGACCTCGAGCTCCTGCCTCTCTGTGCCCAGGCGAGCTGGCTGCAGCCACGGATCGTCACCGACCTAAACCCCGAGGGGACAGCCGCTAGGGTGGCTCCGGGCAGGGTTAAGCTTCTGCAGGTGAAGGAGAAGAGCCCCTACCCTGCCTGCGGTCTGTGTCCTGGGCTACAGGGAGGCTGGGAGGCCAGCACGGGTGGCAGGGACAAAACATGTGTGTCAGTGCTGCTGTGGGCTGAGGTCCTGCTGGTGACATCCGCTCTCTTCCTCCTCAGGAGACAGTGACCTTGCTGAGGCCTCACAGAGACAATGGCAGGAAGCGCCCCTCCCTGCGAGTGTGGGGAGTCAGGAAGGAAGTGAGGACCCTGAACCTGTGCCTGCGGACCCTCCCCCACCCCAGGCCCCCACCCGAGGAGGTTAAGGTCAAATGCTAGAAGCTCTGCCCACGGGCTCAGCTCATGGCAAACGTCTTCAGCTTTGCCCCGGGTTGGGTGGGTGCCTGAGGGCAGATGCTGTCCCCCAGCTGGGACACCCCCCTCCCCCTGCCTCTTTCAGGCAAACCCTCTCTGCAGACGGCCCTGCATCCAAGTCAAGCAGATGAAGAACACAGGCAGGCTGAGCGGAGAAAACAACTCCAGCAGCCCCCTGCCCTGCACCCACCCCACCCCCACCGTCTGGAAGGAAGGGCTCCTGTTCCTTTGGAGCAAGAGCTCCTCTAAAAATAGACCCTGTTCCTTAAGCCCTTTCCTTCCTCACCCCACTGTGGGGATGAGGAGGGGATTTCACATTCTCAGCCACTGGGGAAGGGCTGCCTGCCGATACCCATCACCCCCCCACACACTCCTGCCAGCCAGGGCCCAGGGGTCCTGACGCCTGTCAGGGCCACACACTCCCAGGGGGAGTTCAGAGGTGGGTAGGGGCAACCATGATCTTCCCCTGTGCAAAGAGCAGAGGTGAGACCGTAGGGCAGGGAGTGTTCCTGAAGCACGAGAGCCTAACTCCACGCGGGCAGGACTCCCATCTCTCTGTTCACAGCTGTGCGCCCAATACCTAGAACAGCACCTGGTCTATGTGGATGAAGGACGCAATAACTGTTCACGGGATAAACGAGTGAAGCACAGGAATCCTTGAGAACTCTTGGGGTTAAGTGGGTCTCCCCTCCCAGATCAGGTGGCCACAAGGCCACCATCTCTAAAACCACGTACGTGGGGAATGCAGTTGTAAGGAAGGAAAAAGAACTGCCTTCTGGTAGAAAAGGAAACAGGAAGCAAAGAAGCTGTCGTCAGAGCTCAGGCCTCACAGGCAGAGAAGGGCTCGCCAGGGCCCCGCAGGCCAGCAGGACATAGCAGGATGATGAGCGACCTCGGGGAGGCTCAGGGTCAGGCCTGCGTTCCCCTGCCAGCCCTCCCCCAAACCCACCCTGGCGGCTGAGATTCCGAGACTCTCACACAGTGAATTAACACAAGACAACAAAACAAAAATACAACAGAGCACTCTCCCTCCTTAGCACTTGGAGGCCTTTTTACAGCAACTGGAAAGAATGAGCAGTTACAGAGAAAACAGCCTGCGGTGCCAACATGGGAACCCAGGAGTGAGGGGGACACAGCTGAGGCCTTGTCTGCCCTGCCCTGTTCCGCCGCAAGGAGCAGAGGCCCAGGGGAGGCAAGGGACTGATGTGAAGCCAGACCGCAAGGAAGGGCACAGTCTGAACCCCATCTTTTGGGGAAGTCATGCCATATTTGGAAAACCATGTCATGTGCTTCAGGGTCTAGACTTGGGCTCCAATCCCAAGCCCACCACTGACTTGCTAGGTGACCTTGAGCCAGACACTTGCCATCTCTGAGCCTCAGCTTCCTCGTGGAAAACGGGGTCATAATGGACCCTGTGTGCTTAGCAGGGTCAGTGTGTTCACAGCGTGTTTAGCTGAATAGTGTCCAGCGAGAAGTGTTTGCTGGAGTTTAGAAAAGGCAACACCACTTTACCTGCTCTACCCACCGAAGGCCTTGGCATGACAAAAAGGGGACGGACAGAGGCCTGTGCCAGAGACCCGGGGACAGGAAATGGAATTGGATGGACAAGAAGCCCAGGAGGATCCAGGGCAGAAGGGGAGAAAGAACTAAGCACAGGGAGGCTCCACCCCTAGTCCTGGGGCTACCACTGACTCCAGAGAGGACCTCAGACACGCCACAGCCCCTGCTCGGTTTCACATCTAGGCAAATGTCTACGTGAAAACACACACAAGGTTTTTTCCATGTCGCCAATCACAGCTTATGGGAAACGCCGAGAGGCAGTGCCCAGCCCCTGCCCTCTGCCAAGGCCGAGGAATCCCAAAACTCCTGTCCTGCCGTATTTCCTGGGGGTGGGGAGCCCAGGCTGGGCCAGGGGGTCCAAGAGAAGAGAAGTTCCTCAGGGTGCCCTGTACAGTGGAGAGTCACAAGGGCCACCAGAGGGGGGTTGTATCATATCTGGCATCTAAAGGAACCACAGACAGAACATCAGTCCTACCTACTTAGTGAGCAATCAATATTTGCAAGAAGCAGGATCGATTAATACAATCTACCCCATTAATCAGATAAAGTCAGATGTTTAAGAAAGAGGAAATAGCAAGCGAGCCCCAGCTCCCCCAAACTCCAAAGCCAGTGGGCGGTCCTTACCTGTGGGTCTGCGTCAGAAGGCTCCCTCGACGTCCTGCTGCAGGAGGAGGGACGATTCACTAGGCACACGGAAGGGTGTCGGGGACCAGGAAGCACGAGTCAGCATCCTGCAGGGAGAAGCCCAGTCGGGGAGGAGGTGAGGCGCCTGGGAAACTCACCAGGAAACCCACAGGGCCTGGCCTCATCCCGAGCAACGCCAAAGACCAGAAATTTAGCTGTGCCTAGGGGACAGGACAGGGGACGCTGGGCTGAAGGAGTCTTCTCTCGACAAAGGGGCCCAGTCCTTTCAATCACGGAGGCTGATGCACCCGGCACTGCCCAGAGCTCCCTCTGCTTAGGGAGACAATCAGAACCCCACACCCCCCTGCACACACGCGAGCTTTCTTATCTCAGAAGCCCAGCTCAGAGCTCTCGGCGTCAAACCTGAGATTCCTCACCTATCAAATTTTGGGACTGCAGGACCCCAGGCTGCAGAGGGGAGGCAAGTGGAAGAAAGGGGGGAACGGCAGCCTGGGCTTCTTGGCCACCAGCCTCGAGCATCCTGGTGCCCGGGGCGGGGTCACGAGCAGCGTCATGGGGTGATGCAGATAATTCTCTCCTTCCCATCAAGTCCCTGCAGTTGGGCGGTGTGTAACTGGAGACCCACCTCTGCCAGATATCCAAAGGCCAGAGATGAGCACTGACAACAAAACGGAAAAGGTGGAGAAATGGATTTTGGGGGAGTCCCGGGTACAATCAGACTACGAGACGTCAGAAAATCCACAGGCACTGCTAAAGCCGCCACCCAACCCGGGGCTCCCGCCGTGGCCCCACACCTGCAGCTCGACCTCAACATAGTCTTGTTTGTCTGACATGCCTGCCAGACCCCATACTGAGCCCAGGAAGTGGGCAGCAGCCGGGAGGCCTTCCCCTGACCATGACTGGAAGGCAGCCTACCCACCCCACCCCCTGCGTGGGCCATAGAAGCCATGGTTCTTCAGGAACCAATCCCCCCAGGTCCTGAATAACCTCACGCCAAGGGCTGAGGCCAGGCGCTGGCGGCTCTGGGGTCACCAGCCTGTGCCCGCAAGGGGCTAGTATCCTCGACAAAGGTAAAGGTAAAGTAAGGGGCATTTTGTGGTGGCTCGGGACAGCAGAAGCGATAAACTGCCGAATGAGGGCACAGGCAGTAAGAGTTCAGAGGAGGGAGAGAATCTAACTGGGGACAGCACAGCAGTGGGAGGTGTGGCTGCAAGCAGCGGAGACCAGCTTTTCACACGCCCACCCGAAGCGGTGCGGGCCCACACTCCCGGAGGAGGCTCGGCCAACTCTGAAAAGTCCTCTTTGGGCTGGGCCTGCAGGGGTGAGCCTCCATCTTGGCCCTGCACCTGCCGCTCCTGTCCACGGCCGCACATACACCCCCATATGCACGCCGGATCCCGAACGAACAACACACCTCAGGGTTCCCAGGTTCCGGGCCCCCGCCTGGGCACGTCGGGCCCTCCAGCGTCTCTCCTCTCCATTGCACCAAATTCCACAGCTCACCGCACACACGCCCTGCCTCCATGTGGTGTCTCCGTTCTGTTTCTTAGCGGCCATCACAAAACCTCCAAACTCACCCCGTGTGAGGTCAGCCGTGAGCCTCAGAGGTAAGGAAGCCCACTGAGAGGGCAGAAGTTTGCCATAGCAACACAACAGTCAATGGCAAGCCAGATTTTGGAGGCTGGCCCCTCTCCACGCCACCGTGACGCCTCTTGTGGGTGAGAAGGTCAGCTGTGACTCACAGCCGGCAGAATGAGACCGGCAGGGGCTGCGAGAGAGAAGCGCAGGCTCCTTACAGAGAGGTGCACCGCGGGGAGATCATTTTTCTGACTCAAAAAAAGAGAAAGCATTTGAAGTCCAGAAAGTGAATGCAGGATCAGCCTAAGAAGCCGGTCAGCTCCTTGGGGGAACCTCTAGGGGTGGGTGGCGGGAGGCAGGAAAACATCACGGGGATTAAATAGAAGATGCTGCTAGGTGACTCAGGTCTCCTCCCGTGACCCCTCGCACCAAAGGCAAAAAGCAAATCAGCCCTCTCCCTTCGGGAAGATCAGAAGTCAAAGTAAAACACAAGCCTCGTGGCTGAGAGCTGTCGCGTGCATGGTCCGTGCACACCTGTGGCTGTGGCCCCAGGGAGGCGGGGTTCCGGAACCCATTAATATGCTGGTGGTGAGTTGCTGATTATCAGGAAGAAAAAGAAAACGTTCTGTGCCTTCAAAGTTTTTCTCCCCGGGTTTACTGAGATACAACTGACAAAACGGTGATATATTTAAAGTGAACGAGGATGGGCGCCTGGGTGGCTCAGTCGGTTAAACGTCTGACTTCGGCTCAGGTCATGATATCACGGTTTGTGAGTTCGAGCCCCGTGTCGGGCTCTGTGCTGACAGCTCAGAGCCTGGAGCCTGCTTCCGATTCTGTGTCTCCCTCTCTCTCTGCTCCTCCCCTGCTTATGCTGTCTCTCTCGCTCTTTCTCTCTCTCTCAATAAATAAACATTAAAAAATTTTTTTTAAGTGTACGAGGTGATGTTTGACATACTGCAGAGGATTCCTCCCCATGGAGTTAATTCACACATCCATCCCCTCCCACAGCAACCCTTTTTGGGGGCGGGTGTGGGGAGAACATTCTATCCTCTTAGCAAACTTCAATCATACGATACAGTATAATCAACTACACTCATCACCTTACAGACTAGATCTTCTCCTTCACAGAGCAAATCTAAATCTTCAGGGAGCACCTGGGTGGCTCAGTGGGTTAAGCATCCGACTCTTGATTTCAGCTCAGGTCATGATCTCACTGTTTGTGGATTCGAGTCCCGTGTCAGGCTCTGAGCTGACAGTACAGAGCCCGCTTGGGATTCTCTCTCTCTCTCTCTCTCTCTCTCTCTCTCTCTCTTCTTCCCTCTGCCCCTCGTCCACTTGCTCTCTCTCTCAAAATAAATAAATAAAGGTAAAAAACAAGATTTAAATCTTACCTCCTGAGTAATTTGAAAAACGGCAAGGGGAAAAAAAAATAATAATAAAACCCACCTTTTGGAGGAGTCAGAACCGCTTTCCTGAAAATTTTTCAGATCCCTGCCTGATTTTGGTCAGTGGACGTGAATTAGTAAGTGAATCTGTTTCTCTACCCAACTTCTATTAATAGGCTATCAGTCTCTCCTCATCCCACTAAATAAATGTCAAACAAACACTTAAAGAATACCGGTTTGCTGGGGTGCCAAATTACGAGCTTGCCCAGACGTCTGCGTGTCTCAGGCTGGCCCTGGTTGAAAGCATAAGTTCCAAACGAGTGGGTGGTAGAACTGAAGTTAAACACTGTGGTTTCCATCCCCCGTTGACATGGAGACCGTGAAGCAGGCGGCGAAAAACGTGCAGACGCGGACAGATGCAAATGGCAGTGGGGCCGCGGCACGCCGCACAGGTCGCTGGCACACGCTGGGGCGTCTGACTCCACCCTGAGACATGGCTTCTGATTTTTTGCTTTACTGAGATATAATCTGCATGCCATACATTCACCCTCCCGAAGCGCCCGATTCGGCGGCATTGAGCACATTCACAAAGCTGCGCGGCCCTGAGCGCTACCCACTTCCAGAACGTATCCTTCGACCCCAAAGAGAGACCCACACCCGTTACCACCGGTCACTCCCTGTTCCCCCTCCCCCAGTCCCCGGTAAATGCCGCCCTGCTTCTGTCTCTACGGATTTGCCTGTTCTGGGCGTTTCATAGAAGCGGGCGCGTCCTACGTGGCCTTCTGCGTCTGGCTTCTCTCGCTTGGCATCACGTTTGCAGGGTTCATCCGTGTAGTAGTGGGTGTCAGCGCCTCATTCCTTTCTGTGGCCGAATAATATTCCTCTGTATGAACACACCGCGTTTGGGGCTATTGTGAATAGAACTGCTGCCGTGAGCGATCACATACAAGCTTTTGTGCGCAGGTGTGTTTAATTCTTTGGGGTCTCTACCCAGGAGTTCCTAACTTGTTGATAAAATAATTTAAAACAAGCATTACATCTATATTTTTGAAAACATAAAAAGGGTGCGAGGTGAGCCTGAGTTTCAGCCTTGTCCCTGTTTCCCGGAACAGGGTTCCCCTGCTCAAGAAGCCAATCCCAGTCCAGGTAGATTCTCCCAGAAGCAGCCTGTACGTGTACACACACACACACACACACACACACCCGTACTTAAAGATTGCTTACAGGAAACCTGGAGACCAGGTGAGGCTGGAGTCAGCCTCATAGGCTTTGGGAAGAGCCCAGGGCCCAGTGCGAGTCCCATCTGAGGCCACTGAGCAATGAAGAGGTGACACGGCTGGGTGGTCTGAGGGCAGGTCTGGGGTGGCCTCTCAGCTGTGGCCTCGCCTCAAGCAACTTAAGCAGTGTGCTTAATCTCCCTGGGACTCAGCTTCCTTGTCTGTAAGAGAGCCCTGACATGGGCCCCTACTTCACAGACCTCTGCCAAGAGCCGGTGAGCTACAGGATGCGAGTGTGGGTGCCATGCCTGGCACACAACAAAGTGCTCACCCTCTGATCTGATCCTCAGTTTTCCCATCTGGAAAACGGAGGCTTGCACAGTTACGTGTGGACCGCACGAGACCCCTGGGTAAGGGCCCAGCATGCTACCATTTCTGAGTGGCGGGTGCTCAGGGAAGTCAGAGCTCCGGAGCCCCTCCCCAAGGAGATGCCAGATCTCCCAGCTCCACACCCCCCCACCCCCACCCCCCGCAGCCCTGACTTCTCCCAGTGGTGACAGAACAGGTGAGTCTCTCCCACAGGCACAAAGGAATCGCCTGCATCTTGGACCCCACACCTTGGACAAGTCACTGGATTTCTTACTTCTTGTCCCTTTCCACCACCACCGCCCCCACCCCCACCCTCCCTTCTGGACCCTTCTCTCTGCTTTCTCAACAGACACTCTCTACTCTGGAGCTGAGCTTCCTTCTCTGAATCCCAGACTGTCGGAATCAGCAGGGAAACCCTCAGAGACCTTCAAAGTGGAGAGCCCTCGAGTAAGGAAGGAAGCATTAGCAGGGCCATCAGAAAGCTGTTAGGAGCAATTTTCCTCCCAGCTGGCAAAAGGCAAAGCAGAGCCTGAGAAGAAACCCAGGGCCTGGGAAGGCAGAACAGGGAAGGGAAACTGAAGAATGTTTCCTTGGGCGTGCAAAAGTTCACGGGGGAGAAAACCAGCACGCACACACACACGCACACACACATGCACACTCACAACACAAAGGAGAAATTCTTAGCCTGCAGCAGTTGGTAGCATTATGTAAAATTCCAAGCCCACAAAAATATCATTTGGATGATAAAAAGTTAAATTTAGCTAAGTACAGAGTGACTAATACTATGAGGGACAGGCAGCACCCCCAGTTGCCTGGAGCGGATACAGCTGGCTTCTAGAAACTTTTGACAAGTAACCAGGGCCTGGTGCGGCACAGAATAACAGATTATATAATAAGAGGCACAGTCATTAGCGATACAAAACAGACAGCGAGCGCTGCAGCCCCCCCAAGGGAGGGGACAGCAGGGCTCTGGCTTGAGCTTTGCCGACGACGGAACCTCGCCTCTGGAAGCCGGGGCCACAGGCATCTGGGCATTCGGAGGCATCCGAGAGGGGAATCGGGCCTTGGAGGGGTGTGTGCGAGCGGGTCCACCTGCCTCTCCTGCAAAGATCTTTCCCCAGAGGGGTCGTGGCAGATGGTTTCTGTGGAGGGCCCAATGAGCTACAGCCTTGTGGAGTCCCGGTCCTTAGAATCTAGTCTGACCCCAAGACCTGTTTTGACCAACAGAATGTGCTGGAAGTAACTCTGCACCAGGTTCAGACCCAGGCCTTCAGGAATGCCTGGCTAAGAACTGAAGGCACAGACGCAAACAGATATTCACACACCTATGTTCACGGCAGCACCATCCACAATAGAAAAGGGTGGACACAACCCAGGTGTCCATCCACGAACGAATGGATCAGCAAAATGTGTGGTCTCTCCATACAATGAACTATTACTCAGTCTTCAAAAGGAAGGCCATTCTGGATGAACCTGGAGGCCACTGTGCTGAATGAAATAAGCCGGTCACAGGCCAACAAATACTGCATGGTTCCGCCTATCTGACATGTCCAGAGGAGTCACGTTCACAGGGACAGGAAGTAGGAGGGTGGGTGCCACGGGCTGGGGGAGGGGAAGGGGGGACTTGTCGTTGAACAGGGACAGAGTCTCAGTATGGGAAGAAGAAAAGAATCTGGGTATGGATGACGGAAACAGTGGCACAACAGTGTGAAGATACCTAATGCCACTGAACTGGACACTTAAACACGGCTAAAGTGGTAAATTTTATGTTACGTGTATTTTACTACAGTGCCTGGAGAAGTGATGTGGAGGAGAACCGCTGTCCCAGCCAAGAGCCCCAGCAGATAGAGGCGAGTGCCAGCCCCGACACGCCAGCCCCGGGAGTGAGGCCATCTTGGAGAGGGATCCTCCACCCCCGGTCAAGCTGTCCCAGCTGACACCAGTGGAGCAGAGATGAGGTGTCCCCACCAAGCCCTGCCCCAACTGCCACGCCGTGAGCAAATAAATAAAACGGTTGATGTTTTAAGCCACTAAGTTTGGGAGTACTTCGCTGCAGCGATGAACGATGAACACGGTGGTCGGGCGCTCTAATGGCTTTGGGGGAGATTTCTATTTCTAATGTGGGACCAATGAAGCTCTTTGGTGCTCTCACAGGTGAGTCACGAAGACAAGGCAGTGCCTAAATAAGTGCCAGGGAGAGACTCCTTTTCCATTCCCCAAACCCCAACGGAACACAGGCTGAAATCAAACAGCTGCTGTGGAGGCCGGGGGTTTCTCCAGTGATGCGTCGCAGAAGCCAGACTTCTGCTGGCTGGCTCAGCCGTACCGTCCAGTATGCTGTGAGCAGAGATGCGCCCTGGGAGTCCCAGAGAATGCCCCCAGATGTGGTGCTGAGACCAGCGTTCTCACTGGCTGACTCCAGGTGGACCAGTTCCCTTCTCCAGGACCCACTTCTCCATGTGCACAGTGAGGAGGCTGGCCTCTAAAGGGCCTCTCCGCTCAGCTCCAACATTCTGCGACCTCCTAGTCTGGGCAGAAGGGAACACGGGAACAGAATCCAAAGCACTGAACAAAGGCCAAACGACTGTGGCACCCAGATTTACAAGGTAGGCACACAGTCTCCTCACCTCTGCCCCCTGAGGATCCCCGCCCTCACCTCCGTGCCCTTCACACGTTTGTTCGTTCCACAACACTTGCCATGCCACTCCGGCTCGGTCCAGTTTCCTCTTCCTAAATTACAGCTGGAGCCCCCCAGGTTCAAGATGCGTGAGGAGTTCTGGGAGCAGCGGCACGTACACCCCTTCCAGGCCTGGCCCCTAAAATGCCCACGTGATCCTCAATGCCCTCTCTCTCTTCGTTCACCAGGCAGCTGACTGCCCAGGTCCAGTGGAGGACCCCAAGGGAGCCCCAGGGGATGACAGAAACACCACAGGAAAGGATGTGGGATCCCTGAATCACCACACAGAGGCCACCCCCAGCCCATCCAATTCAACTGCAAGAGTGAGAACAGCCTTTGTTGGGATAAGCCACTGAGACTGTAACAACGGTTTGTTATAGCAGCCAGCAAACCTATCCTAACTGATACATTCACCAAACCGTTACTGCGCGTCAGGCGTGTGAAGGATGCACAGGAGAATCAGGCCTAGGCATCACCAGTGTAGTTAACAGTTCAGGGAGATCAGGTACAGCCCAGTTCTGCACCCGCCAATCACAGGCTAAGCACGTGATGAGAGTTCCTGCATGTATGTGAGCTCCACTCATACTACCTGCTTCTCAAAACCTTACTATGTAGGTTTACCTCCCCCAAAACACTAGATGAGTAAAGAACGAAAGAAACCAAAATGGACGAGAAAAGCTATCCTGAGACTCCCAAGGACAATCCACAAGCAAATGAGTTACAATCATCATCGTCATCATCTTAGCTGTGTGCTTCCTGGTAGGCAAAGCAAAAAGGGAAATATTCTGGGTCACAGAGCTTTCACCAACGGTGAAAAACATACTGGTTCAAGATGAGAAACAAACTCTGTCCTTGCTAAGAGCTCTAAGGGAATGCTCTCTGGGGTCTCCACGTGAAGGATCCGGTGTCTGGGCAGGAGGCAGCAAGAGGAGGTCAAGCTCGCCCGAAAAGCTATCCTTGCCTGTGGCCCAACTGGCTCTTGACTGCAGCAAGCTCCTGAGTAATTCTTCATCCTTAACGTGAACACGGCAGCACCATGATAATGACGGAAAATATTTACATACCGTACCACTGACGGGTTGTTTAGACCATCTGGCTACTAGACGCAGTAACTATTGTCACACACGTGCCCGTCCACAAACGCTGTGCCTTGGTACCGATGATTCAGGCAGCGACCGTCTGCCCCATCCCCATCACGCTCCCAACCCCAGGGACCCGAGAGAGGGGTGGGTCTGCAGCCCAAGTCTCAGCCGGCCTGTGCCCCGCTGGCCTCGGCCACTGCAGGCGGGGAGCAGAGCTCTCAAACTCCCACCCTCTGCTCTGTCTGGGCTGAGCACCGATAATAAGTCTCCCTTCCATTTATCAAAGACTCCTTCAGGGCTCGAGTGCTCTAAACGAGGCTTCACTCAACATGACCGCTCGATGCTGCAGCCACCTGGGGGGTTTCTCCAGTGATCCCACGGGGGCTGCGGCAGATTCGCAGGCAAATCCGGCCCTGTTGGCTCGTGTCGGAGGCCCCTTCTACTGAAGCTTTGTCACGCTCGGGCGTGGGGGCGGGGACGACGATCCGGTGTCACAGCTCCAGGAGGATGGAGGGCGGCGGCCTCAGCCATCCTTCTGTCCCCGTGGCTCTGCCGGGTTCCGATACCACGCTGGATTTCTGGGTTGACATCAAATGTTTTTTTCCTTTTTTAAGAAATTTGGGGTGTCGGGTGGGTTGTTTTATTATTATTGTCTTAATTTCAGCAAAAGCAAAAAAGTCTATTCGGAGCCTGTTCAAAAGTAGCGATTTTCTTAATGGGAAGCATATGCTTCTGCCCACATGAGGAGCTGTGTCAGCTCAGCGATCACAGCGGCCTGTGGCTATGGCACGTCGTGTCACCTTCTTGACAGATGTGAGTCAAATGGAAACTCGTCACAGGTGCCTGCACAGCCTCCGGCGGTGGCTTCGCGCTCTGACACCGGTTTTTCGGATGGGCGCACCGTAGGAAAGGTGGGGCTGTGTTTCCGTCAACCATGAACCCACAGTGTTCGGGTCTTTTCACGATTACCCTCTAAGACGCAAAATGCCCCAGATGGAGTGCTGGGGGCCAGGGCAGCACCCGGACTGGGCTCCAGCTTTCTGTGGCCACCTCGCCTCCTGGAATCTGAGTTTGGCAACGGAAGGCGGGGTGAGACTGTGTGACTTGGAGCAATCACGAGCTGGTCGTCCAGTCACAGGGTGGCTCCAGTCACAGGGTGGCGGGGACGTACTAGCCCGGGTCAGGGGGCTCTTTGTGGTCTTGCAACCAACCCAGGATCCTGGTCTTTCTTGGGTCTGGTGCTTCTCTCTCTGCAAGTGAGGTGAAGGCCACAGACTCACCCAACGGAGACAGGGCCCTAAAGCAAGTCATAACCCACGGCCAGACAAAGCAGGAGGCCCATTCTCCGCAGGAGCAACCTTGCCTGAGCGAGAGTCTGCTCGCGCACCCATCCACACCCTCTAAAATCAGGGACTTCACAGCTCGGGTTTCCCGACGATCGTTACACTTTGGGGTGACGACTGCACCGGTAACACACGCAGCACCTCAAGGAGGCTGGTGGCCGCTGTGCAGAAGTCCAAGCGACCTCTGTGGGGAGACTTTCCTTCTGGCCAGAGCCCTGGAGCCCCCGCACCTGTTCTGAGCCTCTGCGCACTTCCAGGCAGACACCCGCTCCGCTTCCCAGCTTCTAGGCAGGACCAGGCAAATGCTCTTTTTGCAAAAGTTATCTGAGCCACTGGGGACACAGAAAATCGTGACAAAGCTCGCACCCAGTTACTGCTTGCCAGCTTCACTCATACCAGGCCCAGAAAACACCCAGCGGCAGGCCTGGGACAAGCACCCTGTTTAAACACAGAGCGATGACACAGGTGAAGGTGAGTCCAGCACCTCAGGGTGGAGAGTAGGTCAGCCTCGGGCCTCCCGGGTCACACATGGGGTCTTCTCAGGGACCACGGAGCCCCCGCAGGCCCAGCCAAGCGCCTGCCCCAGGGAGCTCTCTGTTTCCAGTCCTCAGCGTCTCCTGACCGCTCTCACACCCGGGGAGCGGTCCGCGCCAGGCGCCGCCACGCTCTCAGCAGTGCAAGGTGACCCGCAAACACGGCTAACGGGGCAAGCTGTTCAAAAAGCTCCATCCATTCCTCTTTTCATTCTTGGGTTAGATCGTTCCTATTTTTCCGTGTCCTCTGCTCACGGGAGGATGACTGGTGCTTCTCTGTGTGTGTGGTCGATTACACGGAACATAACATGCGCCACCCTAACCGTCTGAAGTGCACAGTTCGGCGGCATCAGGCGCACTCATGCCGCTCGCAACCCCCACCGCCCATCTCCAGACATTTTTCCGCCTCCCAAGCGGAAACTCTGTACCCCTTAAACACATGCTTCCCGTTGTCCCTCCTCTGGCCCCTGGTAACGTCTGTGAATTGTACA
Organism: Lynx rufus; assembly: GCF_022079265.1. Taxonomy (NCBI): domain Eukaryota; kingdom Metazoa; phylum Chordata; class Mammalia; order Carnivora; family Felidae; genus Lynx; species Lynx rufus. The sequence goes on along the minus strand of NW_025814839.1, from coordinate 1,224,076 downwards.
GCTCTTTAAAAATAACGTTCTTGGGGCGCCTGGGTGGCTCAGTCGGTTAAGCGGCCGACTTCAGCTCAGGTCACGATCTCGCAGTCCGTGAGTTCGAGCCCCGCGTCGGGCTCTGGGCTGATGGCTCAGAGCCTGGAGCCTGCTTCCGATTCTGTGTCTCCCTCTCTCTCTGCCCCTCCCCCGTTCATGCTCTGTCTCTCTCTGTCTCAAAAATAAATAAAACGTTAAAAAAAAATTTAAAAAAAAAAATAAATAAAAATAACGTTCTTGGGGCGCCTGGGTGGCGCAGTCGGTTAAGCGGCCGACTTCAGCCAGGTCACGATCTCACGGTCCGTGGGTTCGAGCCCCGCGTCGGGCTCTGGGCTGATGGCTCAGAGCCTGGAGCCTGTTTCCGATTCTGTGTCTCCCTCTCTCTCTGCCCCTCCCCCGTTCATGCTCTGTCTCGCTCTGTCCCAAAAATAAATAAAAAACGTTGAAAAAAAAAAAATTTTTAAAATAACGTTCTTAGTCTCGCAGTCCACGGGTCCAAGCCCCGCATCGGGCCCCATGCTGACAGCTCAGAGCCTGGAGCCTGCTTCGGATTCTGTGTCTCCCGCTCTCTCTGCCCCTCCCCTGCTCGTGCTCTGTCTCTCTCTCAAAAATGAATAAACATCAAAAAAACAATAATAATAAATAAATAAAATAAAAATAATGCCCTCAGGGGCGCTTGGGTGGCTCAGTTGGTTGAGCGTCCAACTTCAGCGCAGGTCATGGTCTCAAGGTTCATGAGTTCGAGCCCCGTGTCAGGCTCTGTGCTGACAGCTCAGAGCCTGGAGCCTGCTTCGGATTCTGTGTCTCCGTCTCTCTCTGCCCCTTCCCTGCTCACATTCTCTCTCTCCTTCTCAACAATAACAAATAAAAATAGTGTCCTTACCTTGGCAAAATTATTTTGTAATTTTACACGTCCTGGTGTCATTTTTAAAGCGTCTGGTGCTCCTCAATACTTGGTGATGGACAAGCTGACAGAGGAGGCCCAAACCCCTCCAGGAAGGGACCACCCAGGCCACAACGTGCCTGATGGAATCAAGGGCCCCCTCCCTGCCACGTGCGAGGAGGCACCTAATGGGAACCAGCGTCCTTAGCCGGCTGTGCCAGGAACTCTGCTAGAGCCGCCCTTTGCGGTAGCAAAGGCTCTCACGGTTTTCTCCAGATTTTCATTTTACTTAAAAGCTCTTCCTTGCCTGGGGTTTTGAGGTTAAAAACCACTACCTCGCACTCACACGTTGTAAGTGGGAGTGTAAATTGGTGCTACCTTCACGGAGAGCAATTCGGCAACAGCTATCGAAAATAAAAGGAAAACACCCCTTGACCTAGCGCTTCTCCTTCGGGCAATTTATTCCGCAGATAGGAGAGTCTATGCGCACGAGCACCTCTGTACCAGGGCACTCGCTGCGGCCCTGTTTGCTGCCAGGCTTCTGCCATGAACAATATAGAGCTTCGTGAGTCGGGAGTCGGTTCACCTAATGATGGTGCATCATCCATCAGCCGAACACTAAGCCCATCGCTAAAAAGACCCAGACAATCTAAGTGAACCCACAGAGCACCACCTCCAGGATCCACCAATCGTTACGTCAAAACAGCAGGGGCACAATGGTAGGCAGCTGTCTGTGGTTTCGGTTTTCTGGGTTTTTTTCCTAAGTCATATATGTTCATATATGCAGAGAATCTTCCCGAAAGAATATACACACGCACAAAACTTAGCGACAGTAGTTGCCTCTGGGGAGGAAAACAGGGAGCCCACAGACCAGGGTAAGTCAGCTTGGTAACCAAATGTAAGATTATACGTACCCAAAGTGTTTTTCATATCAAGTATAGCTTTATCGTCTATTTTATTTATTTATTTATTTATTTATTTATTTATTTATTTATTTATTTATTTTAAGATTTTACTTGTAAGTAATCTCTCTACCCAATGTGGGGCTTGAACTCAAGATCCGGAGATCAAGAGTTGCCTCCACCAGCTGAGCCGGCCAGGTGCCCCATCCTCTGTTTTATTATTTTATCGTAACCTATGAGTTTTAAGTTCCATAAATCAAGCAACGTATCTTATTTATTTTTAAAACCTCGCCAATGTCTGGCATAACATCATGTACATTTTGTGTGTGTGTGTGTTTTGTCATTTTTTTAATGTTTATTTATTTTTGAGAGAAAGAGACAGAGTGTGAGTGGGGGAGGGGCAGAGAGAGGGGGAGACACAGAATCCAAAGCAGGCTCCAGGCTCCGAGCTGTCAGCACAGAGCCCGACGCGGGGCTCGAACCCACAAACCGCGAGATCATGACCTGAGTCGAAGTCGGACGCTTAACCGACTGAGCCACCCAGGCGCCCCTACTCTTTTTTTTTTCAACGTTTATTTATTTTTGAGAGAGAGACAGAGATAGAGACAGAACGTGAGCAGGGGAGGGGCAGAGAGAGAGGGAGACACAGAATCTGAAACAGGCTCCAGGCTCCGAGCTGTCAGCACAGAGCCTGACGCGGGGCTCGAACTCACGAGCCATGAGATCATGACCTGAGCCGAAGTCAGATGCTTAACCAACTGAGTCACCCAGGCGCCCCTGTCATTTTTTTAAATAAATGAAAGCATACGTGAATGAAGAGTGAAGAAAAGTGTTTGAAAAATTATGAACGTTCTTTGAATACTAGAAAACGGTGAGTCTTAAGTTGTTAGAGAAGGAAGAGGCAGGCTGGAAGCAGACACTGGCTGATAACTGATCATCTCAGCAGAAAAAGTAGATTCGGTAAAGGAAGAGACACACCACTGACCGTATGGTTAAGCTGACGTCGGGAGTTTACTGAACAAGGGAGCACCTGGCTGGCTCAGTCACAGCATGTAACTCTGGATCTCAGGGCCTTGAGTTCAAGCCCCACGTCGGGCGTAGAGATTACTTAAGTAAATAAATACATTTTTAAAAAAGAAAAGACAGGTTACTGAACAAGGGTTTTACATTTTTAATTTTAATAACTATGTTTTTAAAAGCCAGCATTTAATTGCTGGTGGGAATGCAAACTGGTGCAGCCCCTCTGGAAAACAGTATGGAGGTTCCTCAAAAAACTAAAAATACAACTACCCTACAACCCAGCAATTGCACTACTAGGTATTTACCCAAGGTATACAGGTGTGCTATTTCAAAGGGGCACATGCACCCCAATATTTATAGCAGCTCTATAGACAATAACTCAAGTATACAAAGAGCCCAATGTCCATCGACGGGTGAATAAAGATGTGATGTATATGTATAATGGAATATTACTCGGTGATCAAAAAGAATGAAATCTTGCCATTTGCAGCAATGTGGATGGAACTAGAGTTTATTATGCTAAGCAAAATTAGTCAGAGAAAGATAACTATCATATGCCTTCACTCATATGTAGAACTTAAGATACAAAACAGATGAACATAAGGGAAGGGAAGCAAAAATAATACAAAAACAGGGAGGGGGACAAAACACAAGAAACTCTTAAATATAGAGAACTGAGGATTGCTGGAGGGGTTGTGGGTAGGGGGATGGGGGAAGGGCTATATGGTAAGTCAGGGTAAGTCATTAAGGAGAACACTTGTTGGGATGAGCATGGGGTGTTATACGTAGGTGATGGATCACTGGAATCTACTCCTGAAATCATTATGGTACTATATGCTAACTAACTTGGATGTAAATTAAGAAACTAAGATAAATAATAAAAAAAAAATAAAATAAAAGCCAGTATTTAATGTTTCTTTGGATATAGCAGAATGCAAAGAAAATAATGAGTGGTCCAAACGATGAAACAAAAATTTGTTTTTTTGTTTTGTTTTGTTTTGTTTTGTTTTTGAAAGAGAGCACACACGAGTAGGGGAAGGGCAGAGGGAGAGAGAGGGAGGGAGAGAAACTCTTAGGCAGGCTCCACACTCAGTGTGGAGCCCGACACAGGGCTTGGTCCCACGACCCTGGGATCGTGACCAGCGGAAATCAAGAGTCAGATGCTCAACTGACTGAGCCATTCGGGCACCGCTTAACATATTTTTTAAATGTTTTAAAAGTTTGTTTGTTTTTTTAGAAAGAGGGGCAAGGAGGGGCAGAGAGAGGGAGACAGAATCCCAAGCAGGCTCCACACTGCCAGCACAGAGCTCGATGTGGGGCTCAAACTCACAAACCATGAGAGGATAACCCAAGCCCAAATCAAAAGTCGGATGCTCAACCAAACTGAGCCACACAGGTGCCCCTTAATATATTTTTTTTAACCACATTACAGCCCACCTTTTAAGTCCATGAACCACACATTCCTAAAGAATCAGGAAGTAGATCAAAAAGCCATCACTCCCCAGTGAGGTGATTACAGTTTTTAAAAGCTCTCCAGAGATGGGTGCAAACCCAGCTTGGGAACTCTTGCCTATTAACCCCTAACTCTTGCCCTATTAACCTCCATGACCCCGCCGGCCAGCTGGCAGCAACCTTAACCCTTTAGAAGTGGGCCAAGCAACACTGCCAGGCTTCCAGGAAAAAGCTGTCATAAAGCCCAAGAACTTCAGTCCTTAGGAAGTTGCACTGGGGGCGCCTGGGTGGCTCAGTCGATTAGGTGTCCAACTCCAGCTCAGGTCACCATCTCGCGGTTGGTGAGCTCGAGCCCCGCGTCGGGCTCTGTGCTGACAGCTCAGAGTCTGCAGCCTGCTTTGCATTCTGTGTCTCCCCCTCTCTCTCAAAAATAAATAAACATTTAAGACAATAAAAAAAAAAAAAAGAAAGTTCCACCGGCCCCCGCGAGTGGTTGTAAAACAATCGTGGTTAAACTAAGGCAAAAAATTAACAGCAGCAAAACCATACCAAGGAGAGCAAAGGAAAAGCAACAGGAAGGCGGGAAGGCCACCTAAAAAGGAATTAGTGGGAGCCCGCAGGTTCGGCCTGAGGGGCAGACGCGCCCCATCGCAGGCCTCTGCGCACAGCACTGCTCCCGACGGCCAACCTCCATCTGTGTCTCCGCAGTGCCGGCCGGCTGGGCGATTCGGTGATGCCGGGTCCCAAAGAGACTGAATTCTCTACCTAATGTTCACCGTTCACTGAAGAGAGGCCAGAAACGCCTTCGAGAAAGAGCAGGAGCATTACTGGGGCCGTGTGAAGTCCTCCCGAGTCCGAGGCGAATGAGGTGACCTCGTACGAGGACGATGATGTGGCCTGGCCTGTGCTCTGGCTTCTCACAGGGGTTCCCGAGTTACTTCCTACACCCAGATTCTCCTCAAGGGCTGCCTTGGGATGCCCCGGCAGGGACGTGTGACAAGGTGGAGGGGAACCCTGACAGCCAGTCTCGGACAGCGCGCTGGGGTCCTCTCTCCGCGGGTCCCGGGTTGGTGCTGAGCTTGAGACCACGGACTCCAGCCGCTGTAATAGCGGCTCACTGACGCACAGAGGTGCGCAAGTCATTCTCGGAGATTGCTCAGATGTTGTGGCCCCTCTTTCCCAGAAGATGTTATTCCGGTTCAGGTGAAGTAGCCCAGCCTAAGCCCCACAGGCAGAAAGTGGTATCACCAGACTCAGGACCTGGGGCTCACACCTCCGTAACCGGAACACCGGGCGGGGAGCTTGGCCCCACGAAACAGCTCCTGCCTGACCCCAGGAGAGAGGGCAAGGAGAGATCTGGAATGCTCCGCGTTGCGTCACTCCCCCACATTTCCCTGGGATTCTGGGCTCCAGGGAGGTGGAGGAGATGCTGGCGGCTGAGACCGCCTGGGTGTCACTCTTATTCCTAACCAGGAAAGAAGGCCCCTGGTTTGTCGACACCCGAGCAGGATGCCAGAGGCGCTCTTCCCATCACAGCTGCCAGCCAGTTACCCCTGACACCCAGGAAGGCAGTGATGGGCGTGTGGCAACTTGGCCACCATACTGTCTTGCTATTTTTCCTTTTTTCTTTTAATGTTCATTTATTTTTGAGAGAGAAAGAGCACAAGTGGAGGAGGAGCAGTGAGAGAGAGGGAGACAAACAGTCCGAAGGAGGCTCCAGGCTCCGAGCCGTCAGCACAGAGCCCGACGCGGGGCTCGAACCCACGGACCGTGAGATCATGACCTGAGCAGAAGTTGGGCGCTTCACCGACCCCGAGCAGGTGCCCCGTCTTACTGCTTCTAATTGCTTGTCAGTTATGTCCGCTTTCCTGAGATGAACACTGTATCCATCTCAAAACATTAATTCTGCAACTTCCTTTCCCCGGCCCACTGGCCTGGCTTCCTTCCATCTACAGAGATGTTTAATACTGATGGCAGAGGGTGAACGTGTCTCAGAGGGATGCCTCTCGCAGCAAGGGGTTTCCAGATACTGGCTGGCCCTGAAATCCTTTTGAGGCACAACCTGCAACAGCGTTCCGTGCCCCTCAAACAACTTTGGAAGGTGCTGCCACAGCGCTTCGCCACGAAGGAGTGAGCCGCCACTGAGTGGAAATGCTCTCTAGGACGGTGCGATCTGTGTCTATCGCTCAGTCTCTACGTTATTAAGAGTAATGGATGTTGCAGTTTATCAAATGCTTTCCTGGCATCTATTGAAAGCATCTAAGTGGTTTTTCTACCCCCCTTTTTTTCTTTTAGCAGATCTCCTAGTAAATAATCATCTGCTTATGTTTTTGAGACTGGTCCACAGCCCAGTACAGTGAACCCTCTCCCCGGTGCCTTTCTGGTGGGACACAGAGAGAGACCCCAAGCAAATAGCTCCTGCCTACAGAAGAAAGGAGGGAAGGGAACATGAAGAAGAGAGTGTGCGTGTGCACACATGCGCACACAAACACAACGGCACACATCTGAAGAGCAGGCTAGGATTTGTGAATTCGTGTGTCACACACGGGGCACAGTGAAGACTGGAGGAACCACACATGAATGGGGTCAATCACAGAGGGCTTCCTACAGGAGGTGGCAGGGAAGACTCGGGAACCTCTGGACTTGAGTCCTGCCTCCTATGGAGCCGAAGGGCATGCTTTCCTAGCCCATAATCTTCTCGGCAGTAAAACAAATAATCATGGAACAGAAAAGCCCTTCAGAGGCACCCAGCTCGGCTTCCTTCATCTGCAGACGGAAACTGAGGTTCAAAGAGGGAAGCTGATTTGCCCAAGGCCACGGGGCCACCCCTACAGTCTTCCTTGGCTCCAAGGGGAGGGGAGAGAAACAAAGAGAGCTTTGAGAGCTCGGGCAGAAAGGAAGCAGAGAACCCCCGCTGTGTCATGACTTTCCCAGTAATAAATGTTGCTGTTGCTACCTCGAAGGGGGCTGAGTCAGGAGGCAGCGGGAGTGCTCACTCAGGGGCTAGAAGGTAGCGGTCGAGGGCCTGCCGGGAGAAGGGGGAGATCCTGGAGCCGCCCTCTCACACACCCAGGTCGACAGGGAGGCCCCTACCTTCTTCACCAACACAGACACACTTGGACGGCTTTTCAGAGTGATTCCCCTCACTCGCTCATCCAACAAGTATGGAGATGATACGGGGTTGAAGGGGGTGCCCCCAAAATCCACGTCCTTCTTGGAACCTCAAAATGTGACCTTATCTGGAAATAGGATCTTTACAGATATATTAGTTAAGGTGAGGTCACACTAGACTAGAGGGTCCCTGATCCAATATGACTGGTGTCCTCACAGGAAGAGACCCGGGGACGGACACACACACACACACACACACACACGGAAGACAACCACATGGAGACAGAGGCAGAGACGGGAGTCCAGTGTCAAGGAACACCACCGGCAGCCGGGAGGGAGGCCTGGAACAGATTCTCCCTCGGAGCCCCCGGAAGGAACCAACATTACCCAAAGCCTAAATGCAGACTTTGTGTCTCCTGAACTAGAAGAGAGCACGTTTCTGTGTTTTGAGCCCCGTGGTGTGCAGTGATTTGTTACCCGGCCCCAGAACTCGAATGTGTTTGCCCACAGAGCAGGGGCTCCGTGAGGCACAGGGGGAGTTCGGTGTGGCCCAGAATCCCTCAAATCACATGGCCCCTTCCTCCCTGCCCCAGTCAACAGGCCTCACCCTCCCAAACGGCTACACCTCCAGAACCCTCCCAAGGCTGCGGCCTCTTCCTAGAAGACACCAAGGACCCCAGCACCTCTGCGGGGCCAGAACAAGAAGCTCGGTGAGGCCCCAGGCACTGTGCTGGGCACACACAATCTCCTGGAAACCTCACGACCAGCCGAGAGGCAGGTGAGCCAACAGAAGCTTGGTGAGAGCCCATGCCCCGCTTGGTCCCCACAGCAGGTGGGTGGCAGAGCCTCACTCTACGCCCTGGCTGTCTGCACGGGGCCCCGGCCACCCGCGGGGTTGACTCCTCCGCGCACCCCCCCCCCCCCCCGCCTGGCTCCCCCCGGGGCCGCGGCACCTGCCCCTCGGCGGAGCCTGCTCCCACTCGCTTCGCAGCTGTGGATGCCAGGGACCCCGGGCAGATGGCATCTGCTCTTTGAAAAGGTATTTGTCTTTCCACTCGCGGAGAGCAAGCAGAGCCATAAAAGGACATGCCCGACGTCAGGCGCACAAATGTTCCGCAGAGACAGATGCCGTTCGCACGCAGGGACCGAGCGTGGCCGTTAGCCGCTGGGAGTGCACTCCCCAAAGAGCACGAGGACCAGCCGGGCCTCTCCCAATTCCCTGGGGGGGGGGGGGGGGAAGCTAGGGGCTCCATAAAGTAAAAGGAAGGTGGGATCCAGCCCACAAGTCTCACTTGGGATTCCAAGACAAGCCTGGGTTTGGTTTTTTTGGTTTTTTGGGGGGTTTTTTTCATTGTAATCATTTTTAGGTGCACCATTCACAGACTATTCACAATGGCATGCAACCACCACCACTATTTCAGAACATTTTCATCACCCCAAACAGAAGCTCCATACCCATTAAACACTAACTCCCCACCCCTCCTCCCCCAGACCCCGGTAACCACCACTCTACTTTTTGTCTCTGTGAATTCGCCCATTCTGGACACCTCAGATAAGTAGGATCATATGACATTGTCCTTCTGTGACTGGCTTCTTTTACCCCACTTGATGTTTCATCCATGCTGGAGAAGGTGTCAGTCTCCCTCCTTTTTATGGTTGAATGACATTCCACTGGACAAACGTCCATGTTCACTCATCCATCAGCTGATGGACACTTGGGGGTCTTTCCACCTTCCGGCTGGTGTACAAACATCTGTTCACGTCCCTGCTCTCAATGCTTTTGAGCATAGTGACCTATGGGTGCAACCGCCGGGTCATAGGGCAACTCTGTGTTTAACCATTTAAGGAACCGGCAGACTGTCTTCCAGAGCAGCCGCCCCACTTTACGTTCCCCCTAGCAGGGCACCAGGGTCCCCATTTCTCCACATCCTCACCAACACCCGTATTTCCTGTGTTTGGATAACAGCCACGCCTGAGATTTTAAAAGGAGAATTTCAAAGAGTAGCATCTGTTTGCTTTATGCCTGCCGTTCTGTATGGAGCCGCAGAGACCGTGCTGGTCGTAGAGTCAGGGGAAACTCAGTTCTAGTTCCGGCTCTGGTGCTCACCGCTGGGCAACTCCGGACAAGCGCTTCAGTCGCTGCGCGCCTCAGTCATGTCCACTGTAGGAACAGAGCTAACGGGCCAAGTGTCACTTCCCTCTGGAGGCAGATATCTGCCACGGGAATGGAAGACAGAGTACCTTCATAAACTCTACGGGATGGCACACAGGTAGTGGGGAAGGGGGGTCGGTGTCCACGTCGTCCCTTGATTTATCTTTTACGACAATGTATGCAAAGGACTAAATCCTTTTCCCTCCGACCTCTTCTTTCTCTGCCTTCGAACAGAGGAGCCAAATCACAGGGACCAGTAGCAAGATGAAGGACCAGGAAAAATTCTAGAAGATCTGCTGAGGGTGACCTTGGCGTCACAATAATTACTGGACATGCTCACACACTCGCGCGCGCACACACACACCCGTGGCACTCACACCTCATTATAGACTCGAAGTCTGCCCCCCAAAAATCATGTCACCAGATCCAGAGAAGGACACAGGGCAGGAATTTTCATCCCAACTTGTCAGGTGAGGAAATGAAGATCCAGGGAGAGGACGGAATCCTGCCCAAGGCCGCACAGCACAGCTTAAACAGAGCCTCTGGTCTCCCGGCACAGTCCAGCCACAGCACAAGACGGCCGTGGCCAGTGGTCCCCACACAGGGCCTGGTCCCAGAGCTACTTCGTCCTCACCACGAGCAGTGGCAGTGGCATCTGTCTCTGTCTCTCTCTCTCTCTCTCACTCACACACACACACACACACACACACACACACACACACACACTCACACAGAGACTGAGGTCTCAAGTGAGAAACCCAGGCTGTCCAGGGAACCAAGTTCCAGGAAGGAAACAGGACCCTCTTTCCTCTATGTCAGGGGAAGCATGGAGCCTCGTGGGCCCCCAGCCTGGTATCTCCATAGTGACACAATCACAGAGGCTGCAGGACTAAAAATAAAACCTCTACCTCCTGAAACCCCTCCCCCCGCCCCCCCCCCCCCGTCTGTGCAGCTCCAGCTGCATGGGGGCTTGTGACAGCTCGGTGACACTTGGTGACCAACACCTAAGCAGCAAAGAAAGACCCCTGAGCTGTGAAAACAGGTGACAGCACACTCAGGTCACTGGTAACATAAATCACCACCTGTGACACTCCCCTGGAGGAGTCTGCGAAGACTCTCACCCACAGGGTCCTGGACAAACGGACCCCACGTGGGTGAGGGCCAGCAGGCGGACAGTACCCTGCCCTCTGGGCACAAACCCTCAGGCACAAACAAGTGCTCTCTTCATGGCAGGCCTCACGAGGCCCACTTAAGCCTTGGAAGTAAGAAGTGTTTCTTCTCCAACTGCACCGTGGGACAAGCTTGTCCACTTCAAAAAAAGTTCACATAATGCTTAGATGCCTAGGTGGGCTCTCAAAATGGGAGAGCCAGAATGCTGGATTCGAGTCCACTGGCTCTGTGTTCTCGGGGAAGTCGCTTTTCCCTCATGGGCCTCAGGGGTCTCATCCGTACGACGGGGTTACGTGCACAGGGCTGTGGAAGACCTGGCACAGAAGAGGCGCCCCAAGAACTCAGTCACTTGGCCGTCTGCCGGGTGGTATTTTTGTCGGTAGGCCAGCCTGAGAACCTGCCACTGAAGTCCCCACATTAGCTGTTAGCTGGCAGCTCACACACACTGAGCCCCCCCCCCACCTCACTCTCAATCTGTGTGAACTTCCACTAATCACACACACACAGCCTCGGTTTACAATCCAAGCAATCTGCAACATGGATCACAGCTTATGATGCCTAGTACGATCTTGACTCCATTATGGCTAATTTTAAAAGGCCTTCAAATGCTCAAATAAAGCACAACGTATGCGGCTCCTCGTTAGCCACCCGGCCTTAGGTTAACAATTAAGCATCCTTAATTGGCAGATATGGAAACGTACAGCACAGCTTCCTAGGCACCGCTGCACACGAAGCTGGCCCCAGCCTGGTCATGGATTTCCTAAAGCAGCTCATAAAGCTAATTCACATCAAAAGTTAATTAGCCTAATGAAGGCAAGTGTGACTTAGTGAATTCCAGACTGACTTTCTGCTCTGACTCAGCCACCCCAGGAGGCTGCCTGCCGATGTCATCCTCCTGGCTTTGATTTCCTGAAGCAATGAAGGAGCGGCCCCGGGGATGGGGATGATGCCTCAGGAGGCCGTGCGACTGGCACTGCTATCAGCGAGGCATCAGCGAGTGCTCTGAAAGCCACCAAGAGGCAGGACCCACAGCCACCCGCTTCTGGAGCTGGCTCTCTGGAACCTCTGCCAGGGAGAGAGACTTCCGGCAAGTGGAAGTCACAGGTGAGCCCAGATGGGTGGAAGGCCAGGCACCCCCGGGCCTCATGCCCCTCACTGGGAAGACAGTGGCATGACAGTCCCCCATGCCACACACAGCTGCATCCACGTAGCACCCCTAGAAGGGAGCATCTCTACCCATCGGATGGATACAGAAACCAAGGCACAGAAAGCTCCAATTGTCCAAGGCCACAGCCCTCGGAAAGAGTACCACTCCTGCCTCCCGACCCCCGGGCCCTCCTAGTTCAGCTGTCTTTCACTGTTCCCATCCAGACTCAACACCTCACTGGCCCGGAATCACAACGCAAGTGTCTCCTTCACCAGATGTATGGATAAACCCATACAGTGGAATATGACTCAGCCATAAAAAAAAAAAAAAAAAAAATGCAGTTCTGTCTCAATCTACAACACGGGTCAACTGTCAGGGCACTGTCTTAAGTGAAGTAGGCTGGTCACAAAGGGACAGATCCTGTATGATTCTACTTACGTGAGGCACCCAGAGGAGTCGCGTTCCTAGAGACAGAAAGTAGGATGGTGGGCACCAAGGGCTGGGGGAGGGGACTGGGGAGTCAGTGTTTCATGGGCACAAGTCTCTGCTTGGGGAAGGTGAAAGCGATCTGGAGACGGACGGTGGTGGCAGCTGCAGTGTGAAGGCACTTACTGCCACACAACCGTTCACTTAAACACGGTTACGACGGTAAACTTGATATTATATGTATGTTACACACACAAAACAAGGAACGAAGTTCTGACTTTTGTTTCAACGTGAAGGAACATCGAAAACATTATGTTTCTGTGAAAGAAGTCAGACGTGACAAAGGTCACACACAGGGGCGCCTTGATGGCTCAGTTGATTGAGCATCCAACTTTGGCTCAGGTCATGTTCTCATAGTTCTTGTCGGGCTCTGTGCTGACAGCTCAGAGCCTGGAGCCTGCTTCAGATTCTGTGTCTCCCTCTCTGCCCTTCCCCCTCTCCCTCTCCCTCTCCCTCTCCCTCTCTCTCTCTCAAAAGTAAATAAACATTAAAAAAAAAAAAAAAAAGAAAAAAAGGAAAGAAAAGAAAAAAAGAAAAGGTCACACATTGTAGGACTCCTTCTATATGGGACGCCCAGAATAGAAAATCCATAGAGACAGAAAGTAGATTAGTTGTGGTGGGGGAAGGGGTGGGGTGTTTCCTTCTCGGGTAATAAGAAGGTTCTAGAACCAGACAGAGGTGCTGATTGCACAGCCTTCTGAATGTACTATCTGATACTGAATTGTACACTTCAGAAATGGTTAATTATATGTTCTGTGAATTTCACTTCAATTTACAGAAAGGAAAGGGAAGGAAAGGATATCCTGCGGCCCTTCCTGCCTGCTCCCATGTGCCACACAGGCTGGAATCTCCATTTTCCTTCAGGATCCAAGCCTGAGCATAGCCAGAGGCTTGAAATCCTTCTGGGTTATTCCAAGCACCAGAAAGGATTTCAGTGGAAGCAAGAAAACTCAGGCAGGCAGGTGGGCCAGGCCACCTTCCCCATGTTTCATTCAGAGATTCTGTGAACCCCTTTTCCAAGTTCAGCACGAGGTGAGGCACTCCAAGGAAAGCCAAAACGAGATAACTCAGCCCCTGCCCTGAGCCGCATGGGTGGCTAGGACACCTGGGCCCAAGAATAACCGCAAGGGGGGACAAGCTCCAGGGGTGTATCTCCATCGGGAGCAAGGACCCAAATCTGCCACTCTGGACATACACCTCTAGGCCTTCTGGGGAAAGCAAACCCTCATACCTCTAGGTGAAGGGTCCCTGATCTGAGCCAGAGGCTCCTGCGTGGACCCACCTCCATCAGCCGCGCTCCTTCCGGCCCAGGGGCCATGGGCCCTTCTGCTCTCCCCACTCCCAGGAGCCCGGACACACTAAGGCAGGCAGGTGATGGTGGTGCAGGGAGGAGACACAAAGCCTATGCACCTCCCCTCCTCCTCCTCTACCTGGCTTCCTGCTGCACTCCTAACATGGCCACTCTGGTCCCTTCTCTTTCTCTAATGAGCCACAGAGTGAGGAAAAGGGCAGCAGCAGAGCAGGAAGAGGGGACAGACACAGTCCAAGCTGACCCAGCCTCCGGTGAGAATCCAGGCTGGATGGTTAACGGGTCCTCCCCCTTCCCAACAAGCTCACTCTGAACTGTGCCCTTTCTAAAAAAACTGCCTGCCCCACCCCTGATGAGGGAGCATAAGGCAGGCGGAGGGCAAAACACAAGCTAAAAACACCCCCCCCCCCAGGTGGCATATGTGTGAAATTCCTCAGACACTCCTGGCTGCCCAAGAACAAAAGAAAGGGGAAAACCAATGGTTAACTGACAGAGATCACAGTCATACAGGACATGAGTCTCCATCGGGTTTACAAACATCTTAGTAAATTACAAGAAAAGGCAATCCTATCAGTAGCCTAATCTCTAGAAACCGGTAGACTCAGTTTCCCGGAGCCCCGGTATCAACCTCCCCTCCATAGTGATGTGGGAACAAAGACAAGAAGGAAATGGCAGGTAAAATTAAATTTCCTTATAACCTGCAGCCCCATTGACAAACACTTGAAGCAAATCCAGAGTATAACATTTCTCCAGGAACCCCCTACGGTCCTAATGTTAATGCCTCACTAGAGGGAAAACAACCGTAGCCTGACAATAGCAAGGCCTCTGGTATCTCAGGAGTTGTTAGCATATCAAAGTCCTTCTGGAGGCCTCCCTTTTGACTTTATTCCCCAACTTCACAGTATATGAAGCCCCAGCAGGGCTCTTCCTGCCCACGGGTCCTGTCCCTGTGCTTTAATAAAATCACCTGTTTGCACCAAAGACATCTTCAAGAATTCTTTCTTGGCTGTCAGCTCCAGACCACCTCACCATCACCCCAAAACTTCATCACCCCCACACACAGGGGTTGACCAGCCATCACTCTCCTAGGAATGCTGTTCTCATTTGAGGAGGGAAACAAAGCACGAGACATACCCAGTGGCCCAAGGCCCTGCTTCGGGGTCTCTGATCGGGAGCCTCCCAGGTGTACAGCTGGAGACATCAGGGCCCGAGTCTGTAAACAGCCATGACCTCAGAGCGTGCTGTCTCAGGGAATCTGCCTAAGTTTGTGGAGCTCTGTGGCCTCTTTGAAAAGCAAAAGCTACGTAACAAACAGAAAAGGAATTCTGTTTTTTCCCCTTTGGAAAAAAAAAAAAAAAAAAAGAAGGAAGGAAGGAAGAAAAGAAAAAAGGCGAGAAAATCACATACGGACCCAAAATGAGAAGCCCTCTGCACTGTTCAGACTGAATCAGATCAGGAATACTGATGGGACATAACACCACAGCAAGGGCGTGTAACAGACGTGACTGAACATGAACACGACTGTGAGGAATCCGGACCTGGCGAGGTCAACAGTGAGCTTCCTCTGCAGTTGGCCCAAATCACAACCTCTCTGAGTTATGGTGTCCCCATGTGTGAAACAGGGCAGGTGGAAGCTCAGGGTGCCAATTCATGACCCCTCTGAGCCTCAGTTTCCTCACCTGTCAAACGGGCACAGCAGCACTTATGTGGGTCAAATGAGGCACGGTGGGTAAAAGCACCGTGTGTACCGCAGGGTATTATAAAAAGGTGGATAAACAAGAAAGGCCCCTTCACCTCTGGACCCTACAGTCGCTGCCTCTCCCAACATGGTCATCAGGCCCTGCGTCACGACCAGCCACTGTGCCAGGCACTAGGTTCAAAGACAAACAAGCCAAGTCCCTCAGCCTGCGGAACAGCTGGGCCAGACCAGGGGTTCCCACTGTGGTTTCGAGAGGGAAGAGCCTTCTCCTGGAGCAGTAATCTCGGTATCTGGAAAAGTCCATAATTAAAGGTCGACCTAACTGGGTACGAGACACGTGCCATTATTAGCCTAAACCCTCCAAACACCAGTCCTGCAGCTACCAGGCCACCAGGACAAACTTGAGTGAACTGGTTGGCCCAGAATTTATGAGCCGGCCTCCAGTTCACTACTGTGTCCTTGAGTCTCAATTCTGCTCCACGTCCAGCCCTAGGCTCTTAAGGTTTCAGGGAAACGGAAAGTCATTCCTCCACGCGGAAAGGTCAAACCCTTGGACTTGGTTTTTTCCAATGCTCCTTCCGGTTCATCCAGTCGTAAGATTCTGAATTCCTTTCTTCCCCCCTGCTGGAAAGTCAGACAGAACATTCCTCGGGAAAGAGACTTTCTAGCCAGGGGAAATAACAGAGGTAAAAAGAAAAATGGGTGTAATTGAGTGCTGTAAGCCTTGGTACCCAAGGAGCGCGGGACGGACCGGGCTGGTCAGCAGTCATTACCGTGAACTCACGACGCTACGGTGAGTCACCAGAGGCTGGGAACCGAAATAAAACCAGCGTTCTCTAGCACAGCACAGGACGGGAGCTCAACTGCATACTAATGCAGGGATCTGTTAACCACCTCCCTTGCTACTTCCCTGCAGCAAAGGCACAGGCTTCGGGCCTCGCTGCATCCAACTCCAAATTAATGAGCTCCTTTCCGCACGGGGTTAATACAGACCGTGCTCTGGACCAATTAAACAAGCCACTTCAGAACTTTGCTTCACTGTATTGGAAAATGTCACACACGCAGAGGAAAAATTAGGTCTTGGATTATCCATGTCCCTGGCTAAACCAGGGAGTGAGCTTTCAGAACTCTCCAGGCTTTTGTTATTAATGGTGTTTTAGCGTCGGGTTCTCCAACACATCAAACAAATTTCCTTTAAACTAGTAGTTACCGACTGCCACGGGGGAAGGGCTGCGGGCCTCCCACCTCCCAGATGGTTCAACCATAATAAACGTTTGGCCTGTCAGATGCACAACACTGGCGAACTAATTGAAATATGCTGCAAACCCAAAATAAATGTGAAATGATTGTTTCCCTACACGGTAGCCGCCGAATTGCCTTCGTGTCTGGCCCTGACGAATGCTCCCCACCCGGCTCGGTGAGCCTCGCTGATGTGTGGTTTCCAAAGGACTTAAATGCTTTTTTCCACTGTGATTACCCAAGAGGGAAAAACTGTAATTGCAGAGAAGGTTTGGGTTTTTTCCCCCCTCTCATGAAAATGCAAGTGAAAAGTCAACTCTTACAAAGTGCCAAGAAAAGCAATTAATGGGCCCTCCAGTAGGACGGAGGAGGGGAGTGGACGTGCTATCACGAAACCAGCCTTAGCGGAGCTTCCGGACCTCGGGGAAGCCCTGCCCCTCGGCCAACCTGTGCCCGAGTATTCTCCACTGAAGATGAGAATGGTCACCTTATTTCTACCCCACACACTCCCTCCCCCTCACCCGCCTCGAGATGGCCTCGAAAAGGGCTGCACAGGGACAGCAGGGGACAGCTGGCTGCACCTGCTGAGCTGGCCCTCCCTCTACCCGCCTCACTCGGGACCCTGGCGCCTGGTAAGCCCCCAGCGGGGGGCTGGATTCTTTTGTGGAATGAGGCCAGGTGAGCCCAGCAGGCTGCAGAGCCTGACTCAGTCCCGGCAGGGCAGCAGTGGGGAAAGAGCTGGCACCCTGCTCCACAGCACAGCCGATGAGTCAGCCAGGCCCTACAGAGGCCGCGAGGGGGCGGGGGGGGGGGGGAAGCCCCCCCCCAGGTGCCCAAAGAGAACAGGCCATCCATCCCCAGGAACCACCTCTGCAAAGGGAAACAGCCTCAGAGAGAAGAACGAGCAATCATCTGTATTACCTGCGTTCCAGCTCTTAACAGGGCACGCGGGGCAAAACGTTTCTGGAAAGGTTCCCAGGAGGAACAAGGCCAGGATTCGAAGCCATAGGAAGCCCCACGTTGGCCTGAAACACCTCCCTAAGAGGGTCATTCCTTTGGGTGAAGGACTACCCTAGCTCCTCTCAGCAGAGAACAGTTAGAGGGACCTACGTAGGCTTGCGGACCCTCCCTTGTTGGGGGCCCACAAGCATCTCCAGACAGCAGGCTTGTGGAAAGGAGAGGTGGGTGCACCTTCTGAAAGAGGGCACAGGGGAGCCAAAGGAGGGGACCTATGCCCGAGAACTCGTCCTTTTCAATGGCACCCGAGATAGCAAACGCCAGAATCTGCAGCCTTAGCTCCCATTCCCCACTGGGAATTGGCACTGAGCACCAATGAGGTGCCCTGTGCTAGATGCTGGAGCCACCACGGGGGGGCGGACACGATGGCATGAATGGCAGACCAGGTCCCTGCACTGGGGGAGACACGAGGAGAAAAGAATCCCACCGCATGTGTGCCAGACGTGAGGAGGAAGAGCCACGCGGGAGCCGACCAGGGGTGGGTGCAAATCTCGGCCCCGCCCAGCTGCTTCTGCGAGCGCAAGCAGGTTACTATACCTCTCTGAGCCCGTTTCCTCTTTCTGTAAAGTTTGGGTAACAGTCCGTCCTTATCTCTGAGGAATGCTGTGGCACTCAAGTGGAAAGAAGCCATTGTGGAAGCGCTCTGTACACACGGGTCGTCCTCATTATTCACGGATTCCGTATTTACGAATTCCTTACTAACGTTACCATGTCGTGGTGCTTACGTGGACATTTGCAAACATGCGCAGGGCAGGGAAGGATTTTGAGTCATCCAGTGTGTGTGATCCCAGCTGAGGCTGAACAAGGTAACACGCTGCCTTTTGTTTCAGCTCTAGGACCGTAAACGAGTGTCCTTTTTGCTTTCTATTTAGTGCCACGTTTTCTCACATTTTGGTGCTTTTCGTTGTGATTCCACCATGTGAAGTGGCCACGGGCCCAGTGTTGAATCACCAGCCCCCTGTTTCCGAGCAGTGATGGGCCTCACAGAGGAAATACCCATGTTAGATAAGCTTCATTCAGGTGTGAGTGTAACTGCTGTTGGCTGTGTTGTGCTAATGAATAACAGTATCTACTATATTAGGCATCTTTAAACAGAAACATACATAAAACAAGGTGATGTACTGATCGGTGAACCAACGTGTGACCAGAGGCTCACAGGAACCTAGCCTGCCCTTCCCCTAGGGCAGCGGTTCTATGCTCCCTGATGCAGTGTTCGTGACACCTTAGAGACGGAATGGCCGGGATTCAGGAGACTGGACTGTGTGCACAAGCGATGTATGATACATTATGAGTGGAAGTCTTTTGCTCTGCAGGGCTCTCCTTCCCGCAGCCGTAGGTGGGCAGGTCCATACCCCGCCTATTACATGGCTCTGAGACGGGATCTGCCTCCCGGTCCCCCAGTCCTGCTGCTGTTTTGGAGACTTTCTGCTCTTGCCCTGCACCCCGACTCCTGACCCCATTCCCACAACAGAAAAGCTTTGCGAAGGATGAGGGCCTTCAGCCAGGAGAGGATGTGAAACTGCTTTCTCCATGCTCTCCTCCAAGGCCGTTGCTTCGGGTTTTGATTTGTCTGTTACCGGAACCCTGCCTGTTGGTTAATTTTCTTCCCGTCCTCTGGCAAGGGCAGTTGTTAATATGAGTAATGAAAGCAAATGCCAGCTCTCCTCTCCAACAGCGCTCCCTGTGTCTCTGGCCATAAAGCTTGAGCCTGGGTTTGTCATGGTGTTTGCTGGGCTGGGTGTGAGGGAGTCGGCACCCCTTTACCCATTTTACAGGAAGAAAGGGCCAACGTGTGAGGCTGCCGCTGTCATCAGCCTTGCTAAGTATAAAGAGCGAGCACTGAACTGGCAATCAGAGACCTGGGGCCCAGGCTGAAAGAGGGGTGTTGGGCAAGTCACTTCTCTTCTGCTGGCCTCAACTTCTAGTCTTTAATGGGGTGCAACTCTCCCAACTCCAGTGTTCTCAGGCACTCTGTCCAGGGCTAGAGACAGTGTGAAAAGGCATCACCCAGCCCCCCCCCCCCCTTTACCTTCTAGACCAGTCCTCTCCCTTCACACCCACACTTTTCTGGTGTGGCCTTTGTAATTAGACCCTAAATCCCACACACCTTCACAGGTGCTGTGGCCATGAAAACTCCACCTATTTGTCAAGGCCTTGTTCAAATCCTACCTCTTCCAGGAAGTCAGCCCTGATTGCCTGACCCAGAAAGGGCGTCTCCTCCTCTGTGCCTGCCATTTAAATATCTTTTTTTTTTCTAAGATTTTTATTTTTAAGTAATCTCTACACCCAACGTGGGGCTTGAACCTACCACCATGAGATCAAGAGTCGCATGCTGTACCAACAGAGCCAGCCAGGTGCCCCTGTGCCTGCCATTTAAGCAACAGTTAACACACACAACCTGTGTAACTTGTGGGGTACATCTCCCTAACCACACGGTGAGCCGGCCTAAGTTTTAGGTGCAATGTTACTTATTGTATTTAACTCACTTTACCTGTCCTGTTTTCCAGAAACCTTTTGTGACTTACAAAGAATACAGATAGGTTTACACATAAACATACACACAGACACAAAGGAAAGTAGGAATAAATATGCTGACCACGAGGGTCAGTGAATACAATTGCTAGATGGAATAATGCATTGTACACCAAGCATCCTGGAAGCCAAGGAGAAAAGGTAACCGTAAATCAATTGAAAAGACTGCGTGGGCGGTACGGGGAGGGTCAGGTAGAACTGGGTACAAATCCAGAGAGCCTTTGGGCAAATCAGTTAATCTCCCTGTGTTTCCATTTCTTTCTCTGAGAAAATGGGGGAAGAACACTACTTACTAACCCCCAGGACTAACGAGGAAGCCCGTCACACAGTACACACACACGGCATGTCTTTCCCCACCTTCCTTCTCGTGGTCAAAGGAAGTGGCAACCTAGTTTCTTGCCGGAGGCAAAGTTTGCCTGGCCCTAGATTCTAAAACAAAGTTTTCAAACAAGACTACGTAGGAAGCCTTGAGCAGAGAGGGGGTCAATGCCCCCTGTTCCAGGTTTTGGAGCAAACCAGACTGGGATTTGTCATGGCTCTATTTAACAACATCCCCAGGTACCCAGTAGAAGGTTAATAAACATCAACAGAATGAGCTACGGTGAAGCAAAGACCACTTGGCCACATCCGTGTCCCCCTGCACGGGATCCTGGTAAGCTGGTTTCAGAACGGCCGTCTGCCAAGGGGCTGACCTCACGTAAGCAGGGCTGAGAAGAGGCGTGCGAACACATGACTGCTGGCTCTGACCACCTCCCCTGCCCAGCACTAAGGCCTCACGAGTGAGATCCTTAGGACCCCTCCATTGCAGGGCACATGGCCCGTGACATCTTTTTCAAAAGCAGCAAGGCAATGATCTTGAAGGACCAGCAGTTTCCTCTTCTAATCTCTACAAACGCTGCACATTCTCCATGAATAGCTCTTCTCAGAGGCCAAGTCGGAAAGACTTAACCGGATGGGATGGTTAGAAGCATCCGCTTGGTTTTAAAACTGGCCTCTAGATAGAGAGGGAGGAAAGGTGGATCCCCTGAGAATCTACAAGAAGTCAACTTGGGACGAAAAGGGCTCCTGGCAGCATCCGAGCCAACTCCTTGACATTCACCCAACATTTTCCTGAGAGCAGACCATGAGCCAGGCACTGGGGGTACAGAGAAAAGCACTCAGCACCACTCCCCCAGGAGCTCAGTCTAAGTGGGGAGGTTGGGGGAGGGGGCGCCTATAAACAGATAACTGCTGTTCCACGCCGTGAGTCATACTGGGGTAGCACAAAGGTGGGGGTGATCCCCTTTACCCGGGGAAGGCCTGTAAAGACAAGCCTGGGTCCTGATAAGAGAAATTTGATAAGAGAGAAGGGAAGAGGCAGGGCCCAGATCCTGAGGGGCCCGTACTTGCAGAGGAATTTTCTTTCAGATTCCACAAGGACCAACCAAGACCAAGAGAAACCAAGTGTCTTAGTTAAGCTCGCACAGACACTGTGGGACAGACAGGCCTGGAACCTTGACCCGTGGAGTCCAATTCTCTGCCCCACTGCCTCCCGCCCACAGTGAGCTGTGGGAGGCCAGAGAGAAGGACCATCCCACGCTCACCACCCAGAGAACAGCAGAGCTCGTACTGTCCTAGTCATCTGGCGACTCACTCCCTACAAGAAAACAGCCCTACCTAACTCATGGTGTTTCTTTTGCAAAGGGAGAGGGCCGGGCATCTCTTCCGATCAGGGCGTACAGATTCTTAGCAGATGCAAAATAATTTCACTGCAACAGCCCAGGCGTTAGATAGCCTGCCCCCCACCCCCACCCCAGGCAAGCTGGGGTGGGGGCTTCTACTCCATCTAGAAGCTCACTGTGCCCAGGGTGCCAAGCCAGGCCGGAGGAACTGGGAATGAATCAAACTCCACTCCCATCCTCCAGGAGCTCACAAGCCAGCAAGGGGAGATAAGCCAGGCACAAAAAGTAACCGTAAAATAAGGCAGAGCGCGATAAGAGCCACACAAGAGACATAAAATGCAATGACACTTCAGAACAGAGACAGTCCCGCCGGGCGCTTGGGTGCTAGTCCAGGTCCAGATGAAGGAGAGGGGTCTACCCTATCAGCTCCAGGGACTCCCAGGTGGGCGCTGGGGTGAGAGCTGCTAGTGGACCAAGAAAGATGCTCAAATGAGGTCTCCTTTGAAGAATCCCGATTCTGCAGAGGGCGAAGCATGCAGGCCTGAGACTTCGCAGAAGTGCCCCAGCCCCTATGAGGCAGGGAGAGGAGTGTAGGGTGAGGAATCTAGAATTTCGATATAGGGGCAGCAGGTCCACTGAAAGGAGACCGGGCTAGAGGAAAAGCCTTGAAATGACATTTGCGGAGCAAGCACATTGTTTACTTAGAATGTGGATTTGGGGTTTCTTGTGGGGGGTGGACTTACACATTATGGGGGAGGCGGGAAGTGTCCCCCTCTCCCCCAAACAGCCATGAGCCCCAGACGAGAAAGGCTGGAAGGGGAAGCTGCCTGCTCTAACACAGCCGGCACGCCAGGTTACAACAGGAAAGGGAGACTCTCAGGATGCAGATGGGCCAGATTTTCCTCCAGCCTAAGGGGGAGCACCTTCTTCTAAGTTCTGGCCCCTCTCCGAGGGCCACGCCCCGTGCTTAGGCCCCACACAACCCACCGGGCCACAGCCGGCGCTGGAGGGCTGTCCGGCTGGAGGCGGGAAACCGCACAAGGCTGGACAGAGCGCTGTGCCCACCACTTCCTCCCGGCCCCTTCCTGGCCCTTCCTCAAGAGCGCGGGCCGGCCCGGACAGGCCCGGTGCTGCACACACACCTGCCCCCCGACCGCGGTGACACTTGTCACTGGGGGAGGGGAGTCCTCCGCGCCCCGGCCGCAACCGACGGAAATTCGGCAATTAGCATTTGGGGCCCGACTCCGGAGGGCCGGCGAGTCCCCGGGGGCCGGGCTCCGGGGCGACTTCCTGAGGCAGGGGTCCCCGCGCGCGCCACACCCTCCTCCCCGCGCGGGGCGGCCGGGCCCGGGTCTCCCACTTTTCCCCCCCTCCCTCCCCTCCCTCCTTCCTTCCTTCCCTCCCCGGCGGGCGGGCGAGCGGGCAGCCGGGGCCTCCGGGGTCGCCGCCCCGCGCCCGGCTCTCCGGGGGCCCGCCGCCGGCCCGAGGAGGGTCCCCGGGCCGCGCCGCCTTCCGGCCGGGCCGCGGCGACACTCACCCCGCTCGGCGCGGCCGCGGCTCCGTCCTCTTCGGCCCGCGCTGGGCCGCCGCCGCCCGCCTCACGCCGCCGGGGAGGCGCGGGCCCCGCGGCCCCGGCCCGGCCGGCTGCGCCCCGCGGCTCCGCGCGCCGCCGCCGCCGCCGCCGCCGCCAGCTGGCCCCGGGCGAGCGGCCGGGCCCCCGCGGGCATGCTCCCGGGCCGTCGGCGCGGGCGGCGGGCGGGCGGGCGCGCACGTGCTGGCCCCGCGGGTCGCGGCGGACGACGAGGCGGCGGCCGGCGGGGCGCGGGGCCGGGCGCGCCCGCGGACGGGGCTGGACAGCTCTACGCCGCGGCGCCGCCGTGCCCCGCGCGCCCCAGCGGCCGCTGCTGCCCGTGCGCGCCGGGCCCGCCTCGCATTCCCCCACTCGGCGGCGGGCCTGCGCCTCCGTCAGGCCGCGCGGGGAGCGGCGGCGAGTCCCGGCGAGGGGCCGCCCCCGCCCGCCCGCCCCGAGGGCTGGGCTCCGCCGGAAGAAACCCGGCAAACTTCGGGGCCGACTCGCGGTCTCCCCGCCGCGGCCTGGGCTCGCCCCCCTCCCCTCTCCGGGGCGTGGGGGTCGGGGGAGGGGGAGCCTCGTGGCTCCTGCAACCCCGTCGGCCTTGCCCGTCAGACTTGTAACTGTGCTAGAGTAGCCAAGTGCATTTGCGGAAGGGCACGAGAGGGCTTGCGGCAATCCGCACCCTTAAGTGGCTTTTTTTTTTTTTTTAAACAATCAAGTTCTTGAGGAGTAAGAGGACAAGTCTAGGGGAACAAAGCGCGTGCGACGTCGTGAAGCACTTGGAATGTTGTGGCCAAACCGGAGGTAGTTAACTGAGGCCCAAACCTAGATGCTGGATACTCCTATCGGTTTAGAGACCCGGTTTGCAGCGCACAGGCAGCCAGTTCTTTTCCACGACACCGAATACTTTCGCTCTGGGCTAAAAAGATGAAAACGCCCCTTGGTCGTCAGAAAAGGTGGGAGTAGTGACAGCCAGAGGGTACGTCCGCAGCTCCAGCCCACCGACCTCAAAAGAAACTGGAAGAGGGTCAGAAATAGCTTCATCTTGATGTTCCCTCCGGGTTGGACTCTCCAGTCAAACAAAGAGACCAAGAGGGTAGTGGGTGCAATTTAAAAGAAATCGTGAAGTGTGTATTTAGACTGAGCAAGAATGGACTTGCTTGCCAAGATCTGAAGTCATAGAATTAAATGGGCACACCTAAAACCCAGCTTCCCTATCACCAAGTATATCACCTTCTGCAGTTGAAAGGCATGCTTTCCTCTGAAAGGGCAAGCGCTAAAATTAAAGCAGTCCAAGACTCTGTTGAGACAAAGAGAGAGCAAAACCACCAAAGGCTGCTCATCCCCTTGGTCACTGTCAGAATTGGGGACTAGGCCAGGAAAGCCATCATTACAGAACTCTCCTTAAAAATCCATTTTATGACCTTATGACAATCCCTCTGAGACAAGAGAAGGTGACCCATCGAACACCAAACTCTCACCTTCCCTCCACCACGATGTGCCTTTGAGACCCACTGGGGAAGATTTTAGGAGCACACGCAGATCTCCAGTGAGGCCCTTTGCCCATCAGCCACTCAGAACTGAGCACCTGCATACCATTGTAACCTTGCCATGATTACACCCAAACCCATAAACTCAGAGGCCTTACTACCATCAAAAAGCAGACCCCATGGTTACCCGGCAGAAATAAATACACTAACATCGCAAGACAGTTCATATCCACAAATATTTATTGAGTGCCTATATGCAAGAATGAAGACAGGATGGCCGCCGGCTCTCCTGGAGCTTACAGTTCCACCACTCCAGTACTTGCCTAGCTTTAAAAACAGCGGCAAGAAGCACTTGTCTTTGCCCAACCATCAGCAGCACTGGAGGAAGCAAGTTTTTCACATTATATTGGTCACTGTTACAGTGCAATTGTGGATAAATATCTTTGAAGGTTGTAGTCACAGCAATGACATGGTGTATCATGTCCAGCAAATGCAAATTTATGGCTTGATTCCCCCTATTTGAGAGGCATCTATTGAAATAAAACACACATAAGAAGGAGAAAGCTTCATAACACAGGTCCTAAGAATACTGGTGTAGTTTATTATCAAACTGCCACAGAACTCTTGGCAACAATAATTTCCTGCAAAGTTTGTGCAATAGAACTGGTTGAATCAGACCTGTAAACCTCATGACCATAGGCCACACACGCTCACTCATGGCTGGTAAGTAGGATTTACCTGTATGATTCTTAAAGGGCTCTAGGTACACACTTAGTTTTTAAAGCTTCTGAAAGACTCGCAGCACAAGTGGCACTTTAAAATGTAGTGAAAACCGCTTTTGAGATAAAAATTAAAATGACAAAAATGTCTAATTTTACTACAGATGTTAAGTGCAGGATTCAAATTTAAATAGCATTTGGCAAAGCACCTGGCTTTTTAGAGTTAAAAAGGGGAACATGTTTCGGTTGTTTATCGAACTCTAAAATCATAACCTTCATGTGGATCTTCTAGTGGCAGGCACTTCTTCATGTAGTCCTGCTTCACAGGCCATCACCTAATTTACATGTCTAATTACAGAACATTCCAAGGAGCAATTATTTTGGTTACATTGCCAACACTTTTTTTTTTTAAGAAAAATCGCCTATATCAGATAACCCCCAAATCACCTATTTAAGATGCTTCTGAACTTACACTCAATAGGTTACCAGCTTTGTCACTTAAAAAAAAAAAAAAAAAAAAAAAAAAAAAAGAACCTTATACCAGAAGATCAAACTCCAAGAATTTTTTTTTTTTTTTTTTTTTTTTTTGCAAAAAGGTGGAGAGAACACCTTAGACCACCTAACAAATATCAACCAACCCAAGGTAATGTTTAAGTCAATTGCTGGGGACACAACCTATTTTCTATTTAAAAAGTGCTAAATCACTACTTCAAATTGAAAGACCTTTTAAACTAGGAATGAATCTGAAATGTACTTTTACTGAAAACTGACTAAGCACCAGGTACTTTACATAATCTTCTTTAAATTGTTAGGAAGTTTCTTATCACTTCATCTTATCTTCCGCTGCCGCTGGGCTGGCTGCCGAGGCAGGCAGGCCTGAGCCTGGTGGTGACCCAGGTCTACCTGGCTCTCCTGTCCCTTCCGTCCCAGCACGGTGCCCTCCCAGCACGGCCACAGCCACGTTAGCTACCTCTGTAGAGTCAGCTGAATACCTAATGTGCCTCGGGACTCTGGAAAGGAAAGGTAGGGGGCAGACCCAAGTGAAAGAGAGAACTCTGTATGCGTTTAAAAAGGCACTCCCACTCGGGTTCTTACTACACTGCAGCTTAGCCCCTGCGGGAACAAAGTGGCTCACCTCCCAGGAACAACAGCTGCTTTCTAAGATTGCCATCTTTGGGGTTCAATTGTTTTTGAGTGTTCCCGTGGGTAAATTAAGCACAAAAAAGGGAAAGATGGCTGAAAGGATTTTCCTTGGTTCTCTTCACAGCTACGAAGAAGAAAAAAAATTTTTTTAATTTTTAAATAAGTGACTGATACTTCCAATCTATTATACATTTCAAGAATAAAAGCGTACGTTTTCTGAGAGTGAGCACAGAAGAGATTTTGAAGGTATTTCATATCTTTCTTGGAATAAGCCAACAGAGACTAAGATAACTCCTTCACAAGATAAAACCATAATCTCTTCTGAAATGGCAATTTCCTATTCTTAAGAAGGTAGTAGACTTTACTTATGATAAAAGTAGGGAACAATGAATATACTAATTTTCAAGTTAGTTTTTAATATCACGTATAGAACACAAAGGGAATACCATCAGTAAAGTCAATCCCTTAACTGGATTTTGACACAGCTGTACTGGAGCTTGATTAAAATTAACTTTTCTTTACTACAACTAGGAGACTTAAAAAAAAAAAAAAAACCACAAATAAAGGCACTTATTCCGTTGATGAATAATTGTGACTAGTTCGAGGTGTTCAACTGGTGGCAGGAGCTGGGATCTAAGGTTCGATTCACGGATAGGAGTAAGAGGGGCATCATCGGTCAGCCGGCCCCTCCCTGCGGAGACCCCCTCGCTCCCTGCGGAGACGCCCTCCAAGCTGAGAAGGGTGCTCGGCTGGGGCATCAGGCCTGGAGCTCAGCCAGGTAAGCTTTGGTGAAGGGTGCTCAAAGACAGTTTGAGAACCCAGCTCAAAGGCATACGTAGATCCTGGTGGAGTAATGGTTGGCTTGGCTCATAACTATAATATCTATAAGCTGTTAAGAGGTTACATAAGAAGAAAAGACTCAAAAGAACACCAAACTTTAAAACCTGAGCATTGTTAATGGGAATCAATTTGGAAAGTTTAGACTGAATCTATTTATCAACACATACACAATATGTGGGCACTGGATTCTGACTGGCCACCAAACCAGACCAGCAGTCAGAACACAGACTCACTAGCGCCGATCAGAGCACAGCCTCCTGCCCACGTGCCACCGCCAAGAGCCAAGAGGGACTGCCAAGGCGGTGAGCTGGAGCCC
This sequence comes from Lynx rufus, assembly GCF_022079265.1. Taxonomy (NCBI): domain Eukaryota; kingdom Metazoa; phylum Chordata; class Mammalia; order Carnivora; family Felidae; genus Lynx; species Lynx rufus. The sequence continues at coordinate 1,196,185 of NW_025814839.1, read as the reverse complement.
TCCGGCAAGGCCAGAAGAAAGGTCTAAGGCTCCAGCTACACACGTTCCCCATCCATGAATTAGCAGGGTGGGCTGCCCTGATCTAAACCTGGCGCCCTTACAGCACCTACTATGGGAGTAGTTTGTGGCCGGAGTCGGGCGGGGCTGGGGGGGGGGGAGAGGGGGAGACGGGTTAAAAATGTCTGTGTGAGGGCTCTGACAACTGAAGCCATGTGCACTGAGAAGCACGGCCGCTCTGACGATCCAGTGGGGCGGCGGCCTGTATTTCATCAAAGTTTTATCCATCGATTTATTGTCACAAGTGGGTCACAGATTCAAAATGATGGGCAGAAAGCTACAGCTCTCCAATTGTTTAACGTTTTCTGAAAAGCACTACATATATGACTAAAGAATTAGAGTATTACAGCTCTCATTTTTCTTTCCTTACAAATAATAAAGTTCAAGGGAAACAAAATGAGTTGTTCATAGTTTTCAAAGCTTTCCGATATTCCATCATTTCCAGTATTTCCACTACTACTATTCTAACATTCACTCTAAGACATGTTCCTAATAGGAATTGCATTAGCAATTTTTTTTTTTTAAATCTCAACACAACTAAAATCCAGGGAATGCTGCATTTTTCTTTTGCTTTTTGCATTCAGCATGTCTATCATTATGGAAGCTGTTCTTAAGCATTTATTAAAAAAAAAAAGAATCATATTCACAATGTAGAACAAGTATATAAAATTAGTGTGCAAAGTTCATTGTAAAAGGATAACACTATTTGTTTAGAAACAAGCTGCCTCCACTGTTTACATTTCCTTACTATTGATATAAACTGGAGACTTATACTATTTAAAAATAAGACTTTTTAAATAGTAAAATATACAAGAGATTCCTGAGCATAACAAAAATATCTTGAAAATATGTGGCCATTTGAAGTATAAAATAGCAAGTGTAAAGAATAGCATGATTGTAAAACTACTATTTGAAGGCTTATAAACAGTACAAAATAGTTCGCCTTTTCTGAGTGCATAATTATACATTAGTGCAAACAAAAATGTCTCAAAATTTAATGGCTACAAATCTCAGAGATTTGCAGAGGTGCGCAAAACATGAAATTTCTTTAATGTCATTCGAACTGAACCCAGTTCTCGATTAATCCTTTCCAAACGATCTTCCAAGGCTTCCTAAGGGAAAATAACAGGAAACGTTTAATTAGAATTCTACATCAAGTTCACTGGTTCTATAATTACCACCAAATTGACCTTTCTTTTCACAAAAGAACTAGTATAAACATTAAACTTACAGAATTATTATATTTTTTATGCACATCATCTGATTTCTTTAAACTAACAACATGAATCAACGTTTCAACCACTCAAAACAACTGCTGCACCTTAACATATCCTCAGTACATGTGCCGCTTTGAGTACGTGGAAACCCCAGCAAGGGCAGTGCGGCTCACTGGAACGAGGGAATTCCCTGACTCCAGAACTGCGAACAGAACAAGAGGAACCAAGGAGGTTCTTCATACATTTCACCAGAAGAAATGGACACGTTGAACTGGTGCCTTATCTCACGTATACATATATCGAACAACTGTTTTCTGACAAGAATTTCTAAGTTAAAAAGGAAGGAAAATGATGGAGGAGTTTGCTTCCCAAGAAGCAAGAGCTCTCACAACAAAGCAATGTAACAACTTCTTTCTTTTCTTTTCTCTCTCTCTTTCTTTCTTGAGAGAGAGAGAGAGAGAGAGAGAAAGAGAATGACCACAAGCAGGGGAGAAGAGCAGAAGGAGAGAGGCAGGCTCCATGCCTAGCACAGAGCCTGACATGAGGCTCGATCCCACAACCCTGGAATCATGACCTGAGCCAAAATCAAAAGTTGGACGCTCAACCAACTGAGCCACCCAGGTGCCTCACAACTGCTATTTTTAAATAAGCAGTACCAGTGTTAAGTAAATAGTGCCTGGAATATATATTTATCATTTTAGATACTTTATTCAGTATTAACTCCAATGGTATCTGTAATAAAACTTAAAAATTCCTCTTTAACAACTTTAATTATTAAAAGATCACACATTCACGATAAAGTATTTAGAAGACAGATGAGTAAAAATAACCATTGTTTGGGGCGCCTGGGTGGCGCAGTCGGTTAAGCGTCCGACTTCAGCCAGGTCACGATCTCGCGGTCTGTGAGTTCGAGCCCCGCGTCAGGCTCTGGGCTGATGGCTCAGAGCCTGGAGCCTGTTTCCGATTCTGTGTCTCCCTCTCTCTCTGCCCCTCCCCCGTTCATGCTCTGTCTCTCTCTGTCCCAAAAATAAACGTTGAAAAAAAAAATTAAAAAAAAAAAAAATAACCATTGTTCCTCTTTCCTTTTTTTTTCCTGCAGATATGCACATCATTTTTAAGAAGAAAAATAAAAACAAATTCTCTACTTAAAAACATTTTTCGGGGCGCCTGGGTGGCTCAGTCGGTTAAGCGTCCGACTTCAGCCAGGTCACGATCTTGCAGTCCGTGGGTTCGAGCCCCGCGTCGGGCTCTGGGCTGATGGATCAGAGCCTGGAGCCTGCTTCCGATTCTGTGTCTCCCTCTCTCTCTGCCCCTCCCCCGTTCATGCTCTGTCTCTGTCTCAAAAATAAATAAACTTAAAAAAAAAAAAAGCTGCTGAGGATTCAACTCAGTTTAAAAAAAAACACATTTTTCAATTGAACTTGTTATGAAATATCTTTCTATGATATCCTTTTAAATCAATGTGCAATATTCCATTAGATTTAACCAAGAATCTTTTAGTAGAAATTTAGGTTGCCTCTAATTTTGGATATCATAAATAATGCTGCAATAAATATTCTTTTTTTTTTAATATTTGGAGGGGTTTTTTTCGGGGGGAAGCAGAGAGAGAGAAGGAGTCAGAGGATCCGAAACAGGTTCTGTGTTACTGACAGCAGACAGCCCAATGCATGGGTTGAACTCACAAACTGCAAGATCATGACCTGATCCAAAGTCAGACACTTCACCGACTGAGCCACCCAGGCGCTCCTGCAATAAATACTCTTAAAAAAATATTTCTTTACAAACACCTGGAAGTATTCCCAGAAATAAAAATGCTATGTCCAAAGAAATCCAAAATTCTAAAGCTTTGGACCTAGGTAAAATTGTACTCCAGAAAGTTTATGATAATTTCTACTTCCACCTGCCGTGTATGAGAATATAATTTTCTCCATCCTGGGTACTGGGCTTTATTTTTTCCCCCATTTTTCTTTAAATACCTATCAATGTAATCGTTTTTTTTAAAAAATAATGCTTTGGGGGCACTTGGGTGGCTCAGTCGATTGAATGTCCAGCTTCGGCTCAGGTCACGATCTAATGGTTTGTGGGTTTGAGTGCTGCTTCAGGCTCGCTGATGTCAATGCGGAGCCCACGTAAGATCCTCTGTCCCCACCCCCTTCGGCCCCTCCTCCCCCCCACCCCCCGCCATCTCTCTCAAAAGTAAATAAAACATTTTTTAAAAATAATGCTTTTGTTCAAATGTGTACTGTTTTTTACTCATTGGTCAGGCTGAATATTTTTCATCTTTTTTCTGCCCAATTTTACCTTTTCCACTTATGAATCCTATATAAGCATGCTCAGCCCCTTTTTGCTGTCACTGGTCTCCTTACTGGACAGAAACAGCTTTGACATGTATGAACAGAAACTACTGCCTTTTAAGTTATTTTAAGAGCTTATATTCATTACATAAAAATATGTTAAACAAATGTTTTAGATCAATTTAGCATCAGAGTACCTATAAGTTTTCCTTCTTCCTTCCCAAAAAGGAGGAAGGGTTTCCTGTGTTGAGTCTTATCAATTATTGAGTAAAGACTTTCAGAACAACAAAAATAATAAAAAAGACTTAAAGTCTTAAAGAGAAGTTAGGGAAATAGGTCCTAGAAAAAGACCTCTGTTGTTTTCTTAGCATTTTGTTCCTTCTGGTATCACAGATCAACCTGAAAATGAACTTCTCCTAAAGTTAAAGCACTGAAAAGCCAAAACATGCAGTTATGTAAGAGACCTATCCCTATCGTTATGGTTAAAACATTACAAAAAGAGCCGATTTTAAATGTCCCATGGTTTCGTGCATTTTAATTCTCTCTGAAAAGCAATGAAAAGAAACGCACACGAGTCGCTTCGCCTGCACCCTCCTGCCCGATGGTGGAATCACATCTCTCTTTAACCTCTACAGCTCATCCAGCTGCAAAGTGCAACTGTTTTTTACATGTTTACTAAATGGAAAGGGGTTCAGAAATAAATTAGATTGGGGAGGAAGAAACAAACACCAAAAGGGACATTTAATGTGAGAGTATTAACTTAATGTACCATCTTTTAAAAGACAAACTGCAGAGTGGCATGAAGGCATGAACATCTTTTTCATGAAGTACAAAGGTAAAATCACTTTTTATTCCCGAAAGCTAGCCTGCAGTTCTAAAATGCACTATAATCACCACTTTTCTAAAAGGCTAAAAGTTTTTCCTCCCAGTTGCTTCAAGATGCCTAAAACATCATCTTGGATAAATGGAGCGCTAACCGGCATCACGCTTCTAAAGCAGATTCAAGCTAAGTAAGATATTTCACCTGATTTAATCTTGTCTGCAAAGTGATTCGTCCTCCAGTAGAAGGCATTCGACTTAGCGCTGCCTCGATCTGTTAACACACACAAAAACAAATTAAGTAAAAACAGAAGAATTCTATCTAATTCATGGCTGGGGAGTTTATAACAGAATGGACAAGACAGACTTCAGCCTAGTATTTTCTTGTCCGTCTCGTCTTCACGTAAGTCCCTCCGCCCTAATCCGCAAGGACAGCTTAGCTCTAATGCACTCCTAGCACAGCACTGGTGTGCATCCACAGTAACTTCCTGGGATGGTCTGACTCAAGTAACTCCCTTCTGACCATCCCTCAGACATAAGCATTTGAGTTCAGAGAAAGATTTTTTTTTTAAGTTTTGTTTGTTTTTACCTGGTCTTTTTCTTTTGTAAGTTCATCAAAAAACCGTTCCGTTTCAGCTAGGGTCCTAATTTTTGCTGTATACTCAAAATCATTACCATGTGGTGCTACTGACGTGGGCTTACACTGTTCATAGCTAACTGATTTATTCTTCTCCCAGGCTGATCTCACAGACACTTTCTTCACTCCGTTTGGCAACAGTTCGGGAGAAGAGCTATGATTAACATGGATGTCGGTGGCTGTTTCTGAATATTTTTTTTCTGTCAGAGAGAAAAGAAATTTATTTCTTATCAATTTTCTTAATAGATCCTTTACATAACTATATATGTCATCCAACTTCACTTTCTGAAAATGGCTGCCACAAACCAAAAAACATGAAAAGAGACACAATAATCAATCATATTTACTCAGTGCTTTTTCTCCAAAGAATTCTAAAAGTCTTACCCTCGATTTGGCACCCTGCACAACTTCCCTAAGTCAAGGTAGGTAAACTTTCTGTAAAGTTAAATGAACTTTAACCTTAAAGCCAAAACAAAAAACAAACAAAAAAAAAAGTTAAATACTAACTACACATTTAGTGGATACACAGCCACACCAACGGTGAAGAGCGAGAGTCTCATGGGCCTGCCCCAGTGATCCACATGCATTATCTTAGAACTTTATTCCAAACTTAGAAGATAAATGAGAAAAAAGGAAAAAAAATCACCGAATACCTAAGCTGCATAGAAATTACAGAATATAAATATTCAGAAAAACTGAACAGTATGGCCCTGGTAAGGAAGCATTAACAATCCCTGTACCTCAGTTTCCCAACTTTTAAATGAGGATCACAACATTGACACACAATATGAACATCACGCATGCTTATTTTTAAAGGCCCTTGCGCGGAAAAATTATTTAAGTGCAGGACATTAGAACATTTAGAACCTTGAAAAGATACCAGAAATTCACAAAATGAAGGACTAAAACCATAACTAATAATTTTTTAGGAAAAGATACCTTCCGAGTCATCTAGAGGAAGAAACTGGAGTTGTTTTCTTGGATTGGTACGTTGTAACGCAGACACAGGAACAGTATCTAAATCATCCAAAAGTATATCAAATCTATTGAATGAAGCAAGTTACTTGTGAGAAAAAAATGTTAACTGATTTTCCCTATCTCCACTAGAAAGACGAACTGGCATCCAGTTAACTCACATATTTTTTAAAAAGAAAGCTGGTCATACGATTTTCTAAAACTGAAATTTGTATTTCTAACACAAAATTATATATTAGACACGTAAAGCATTTATCCATATGTTATCTCCTTTGATCTTTATAACAACCTTACAAAATAAACAGAGCAGGTATTATTATCCTCGTTTTACAGAAAAGGAAACTGAGGTTCAATGTGCTTAAGTAATTTCTCCAAGAGCCTGATAGAGAGCTAGGTCACCAGCTCTTACATCTGAGGAGTCAGGCTTCCCCCGGCCGCACACACTGCTGAGTACACTTCAGAGGACAATTTTTCAGGCGCCCAGGGAAACTTACCAGGAAAGCCCACCTTCTTGTACAAATGGCTCAAAAATTTCCCTCTATCATAAACCTTTTCAGGAAAACAAAGAATTATCATTCTATATCCAAAAGCTGGAAGGGATTCTGAGGCGGTATTTAAATTTACTAGTAGCTAGTTTATATGGTTAAAAACTGTTTTCATGTTTTATAGTACTTTTTTTAGTATGACATTCATTTAAGTGATTTAAAACCACAGAGTTCCCACTGATGAATGAAAAATGAGTGATAGCTATAGGCATAAGCTGACACTTGTAAAAAAAAAAAAAAATCGAGAATATATATATTTTAATCTACTATTTTAGAGAACTTACCGAGCTGGACTGCTTTCATTTTTGCTAAGTAGATGACTGAATCCCGGGGACAAATTTTCTTTAGGGGATCGCTTTGGACTATAAGCCACAGTCACTGGTGTTAACATAATCTCTCTTTTTGCTGCAGAAGAAAATGAAGAGGAAATATTCTTTTTCTTCTATATAATACATACATCGGCAAAACAAGCTTTCTTTTTCAGGACGTTTTCTAACTTTAAATGGAATACAATTTCATTGTAAAACCTTCCAAAAGATAAATAAAAGCATACACAATAAAAATAACTCACAATCCTATATCATCTAGAGGGAACCACTGCCAACACTTTAGTACATCAGACTGTAGTTTCAGCACCCTGACTCAAAACTGGTTTTTCAGGATTTTAGAAGTCGACTGGAAATAAGATGGAAACACCAGTACACCAGTGAACATTCCTATAACACAGTTATATACAGATATCTTCAGCTGTTCTCAAAATGGAAAATTGAGAAAACAGAAATCCAATGTTTAACCTTTAAAACCACATCCATAACTGGCTAAAGAAACCTGAGGCAAATAGATGCAAAGAAGCATCTTTTTTAAGCTAGCTTAATTTGTTTGAACTAATGTTTCATTAGACAACTGTCAACGATCTGAAAAACTGTGAAGTGGTATTAGTTGCAAAAAAAATTTGCTGGACACACAAAATATTTTAATATACTGTGATTTCTTCAGCTCGAGTTGTAGTATCTGTGCAATCAGGCAATGTTGTTATTGAACAAGATTCTATTTTGGGATCCTGCGTTCAAAGTACTCTACTAGGTGCCAGGGAGAGCAGAAGGCAAACAGAAAACATCAGGCATGTGTGCACGGCTTGGATGCCACTCTGGAGTCCAGGAGATATATACATCTAATTCTTACTTGGAGTACTTGATTTACGAGTCGAAGGTGGTAAAGACGAGGATCTCTGCGAAGCAGAGTTAAACCTCTTCTGTCTTTGTTGGGCACATTTCTCTGGGGACCGACTTGCACTGACAGACGTTTCGGTTTGCCGAGGATTCACTAATTCTGTAACAGACAAAGGTCAAAAAATAAACAAACAAAACAAACCTAGCTTCAGTTACCTCCCTTTAACAGATGATTACACCAAGCAAGCAATTGTCATCATTTAGGTTAGAATGATTATTTGCAAATGCACGTTATAAGGATAAAAAAAATGCTGGATGAAGAAAAATGTGGGAGTTTATAACGAATTCATTCTGGCTCCGTTTACAAGTGCCATTCAAGGTGATTTTTCAAGAGAGATTATTTTTAGAAACCAGGTCACTAATTTATTTACTAGGAGATAGTGCTTTGGAGATGCAATGCTGAAGATGTTAACCGTGTGATCAGCAGGCCCGACCAAGTGAGCACTGGAGTAAGTAGGAGGAGACGCAAGTACCGTTGACCTGCACTTGCGAGAAAACCAGGCCTCCCATACTTCTCGTCCTGCTGAGAGATGCTCATTAACCAAGAAAGGGAGAGAAAAAAACGTTACATCTCACTTTATGAATACCAACGGTCTGTCTTAACGTTCTGACGTGAGACAAACTGATGTAGAAATTTCTCAAATATCTTTAAGAATGCCGCATAAATCTTTACTAATCAGAACGTAACACGTAGTCTGCTTTGTATAAAAGGTGCCTATTATGCCATGATTGTGATAAGTTATGAACCAGGGGATTTAAAGAAGGTGGTGTAACTGGGGGGCGAAGGGGAAGGTATCTATAATCTATTACCTAGCTATATCAAACAAGGAAAAAATGCTTACTATTTGAGGTGTCCTCTTTCTCTGTCTGTGTGCCCCAACTTTTCAATATTTTTCCTTCATCAAGTTCTTTTAAAGCTTTCATGATTGGTGTATCTGAAATCTCTCTCTGTTTCTTTATCAATACGCTTCTTGGTGAACTTCCAAATGAAGAATCCTTTTCCGGAGGAGAATGGTACCTTAAATAATAATTACAAGACATGCAATGCTATGGACTGAATATTTGTGTCCCCTCCCCCTAAAATTCGTATGCTTAAGCCCCAATCCTCAGTGGATGGTGGGAGGAGGTGAGGCCTTGGGGAGGTGATCAGCTTTAGATGAAATCATGAGAGTGGGACCCCCCTGATGGAATTCGTGCCCTTATAAAAAAAAGCGATACAACATCTGTCTGGACACAGTCACCAAAGAAAGACCATATAACTAGGAAGAGGAGCCTCACCAAGAACCCAACTACGCTGGCAGCACCCCAACGTCGAACTCTCAGCTTCCAGAACCACAAGAGTAAGTGTTTCTTGTTTTAAGCTGCCGAGTCTGCGGTGATTGGATACAGCAGCCTGAGCTAAGACAGAGCTCGTGGCGTTGTCAGGGGAATAACACGAGAGCTGACAATTACGCTCCACAATGAAAATGTATGCTTTACAATATAAATACATTACGATCGAACCTGCATGTAATAGTCCAGTGCTTCCCAATCATTTTCCCAGCCTCGCACAGGCAGGAATATCGTATTTATATGGTGCTCTGGAGTAATACGGTTGTTCGAGCTATCCAGAGCCTGAGAGGATCGACACCTTACCCAAACCGAGAGCCCATGCACAGCGCACCACTGTGTCGGGAGCACAGAGTGGGGGACGTTCTGCACAGCCTTTGATGGTCAAGAATCCTAAAAGCATTTGTTTTTCAAAGTAAACTAAAAATCAGGTCCTCAAAATTAAGGCATTGAAGCCAGAAAGAGAAGGCTCTTTATATCTTCCTGAACATTTAAAAGCAATTAAAATCTCTATGAAACCGTAACAGTTCCTAAATATGACCCTTGAGAAAGCTACCTTACCCGGGAACACAGGTTTCCACCAGCTGGTTATTCACTCTATTATCCTGGGTGTCCAAAGGCTGGCCAGTAAAGATGGAATACTCCGCGCCTGGTATCAGCCACTTGCGTCTGCTGACGTCGGAGGTGGCCAGCGTGCTAGGACAATGAGAAATGATCTGAGGCGTTACAGGCTCGTGCTTCAGTTCAGACTGAACACATACAGAAAACAACCTGCTTTGAAACGTCATCTACGCATTTGTACAGGAATTTAAAGACCGCATAAAGCAACCTTACGTTAGATACGTGAACTCTGTTTCATCGTTTTCAGATCCAACTGAACTGTTATTTTAGGTTTTCTGTTACTTTGGAGTATTTCTGCATTTCAGTCAAGATTCAGGTACTCCCCTCTCTACACAGCTTTGAACACCCCCAACCGACCTCCCACCACACTTCCTATGCTTCGTACACACCCCGTAGCTCAGGCCACGGCCACGCCAGCCAGACTACCCTTCTTGTTCCTGCCAGACCGGCACAGAAACATCCTCCGTCTCACAGTCCAATGCAGTAGCCACTGCTCACATACTGCTATCGAACACTTGAATTGTGGCTAGTGAGGTGAAGAACCAATTTTTAAATGCGACTTAATTTTAATGAATTTTAAAACTTTTTTTAACATTTATTTTTGAGAGAGACAGAGTACAAGCAGGGGAGGGGTAGAGAGAGGGGGAGACACAGAATCCGAAGCAGGCTCCAGGCTCCGAGCTAAGAGCAGAGAGCCCGACGCGGGGCTCGAATTCACGAACTGTGAGGTAATTTCAATTAATTTAAATTTCATAGCCACACGTGGGGACTGGCACTAATGTACTGAGTAGTGCAGTTCTAGGCTAGTACCTGCCCCATCTTATGAAAACCCTGCCCAGCTGAGGCTCACACATCATGCATTACCTGGCCCTTCGCTAGACTCCAGAACTGGTCTCATCTTCTCCACACCTGCTTCTGACCCCGCTCTGGGCAACGTCAGTGTCCATGCAGAGGAGTGGTCCAGGACCTCTCCTAGTGACTGGACTCTGCTCCTGCTCACTCACCCCCCTCAGCACACACTCAATGGACTTTGTCATCAACAGTGAACACCCCCCACTTAAGAAATCACAACTCAAAGATTCTTCTGGCTCACCCACTCAAGTGTCACCAAGGCACTGTGTCCCCAAGGCCTGTGATCCTTGGCCTCACCATTTTCTATGTATCACCCCTCCAGTTCCTCTCTACCTACTCTGAGACGCACACCCCCGATAATAGTTACTCACTGCCTTGCCCCCTTCCCCGCTCACCTCCCATCACACCCAACTGGCAGCAGAGCCCTAACCCTGGAGGACCACAGTGGCCTCACTTCTGAGCGTCTACAGTCCTACACTTGGGCTTTGCTGGAAAAAAGCCACCCATCCGTGCAGACTGGGCTATCATTACAGAATCACTATCACCATCTCAACAGACACCCGACACCGGCTGGCAACATACCTTTCTGTAATCAACGAGCTCCAATTCTCCAACAGGACTACCTTTCAGCTTCTCCACTCTCCTCAAACCTCTTACCCAACCCTGATGGTCAGGTGATAACCTCGCATCACACTTAGGCGAAGAAGAGAAACCTAGAGAAGAGAGCCGTCTTCCTCCCTCTGCTCCCTTTCACAAATTTCTTACGACTTGCCTCTATTTTCATTTCAACTCCCAGTCACTCCCTTGCTTTGGTCCTCAATTTTTAAATTAAGAAACATTCCAAACATTTTTAGAAAATTACATGGGGCACTTGGGTGGCTCAGTTGGTTAAGCATCCAACTTCGGCTCAGGTCATGATCTCACAGTCTGTGAGTTTGAGCCCAGCGTCAGGCTCTGTGCAGACGGCTCAGAGCCTGGAGTCTGCTTCAGATTCTGTGTCTCCCTTGCTCTCTGCCCTTCCCCCACTCCTGCTCCGTCTCTGTCTCTCAAAAATAAACATTAAAAAAATTTTTTTATTAAAAAACAAAAGTGACAAAGACCACTATGAGCACCTGTACTTGGTTTTAACAAATGTTAACATCTTACCATATGTGTTTTCAATGGAAAGACAAAATTCTATATATGTGGTTGTTTGTATTTTTTTTAATAATGTCCACTTAATGTACACATCCTTCTAATGCTGCTGCTTCTACTCAACATGTTTCAGATACCCCATGTTAACACAGACAGGTGTGTCATTTTAATCATTTGCCTGCAGAATGACTATACTGCCCATTATTGATTCTTCGTCCGGTTGTGGATGTTTAGTTTCCAACACATCACCTTTCTTTTTTTTTAATTTTTTTTTTAACGTTTATTTATTTTTGAGACAGAGAGAGACAGAGCATGAACGGGGGAGGGTCAGAGAGAGAGGGAGACACAGAATCCGAAACAGGTTCCAGGCTCTGAGCCATCAGCACAGAGCCTGACGCGGGGCTTGAACTCACGAACCGCGAGATCATGACCTGAGCGAAGTTGGATGCTTAACCGACTGAGCCACCCAGGCGCCCCCCAACACATCACCTTTCAACAGTGCTACGATTAACACATGTAGGAATTCCTCTAAGGTAAATATCTAAAACCAGAAGTGTGCGATTTGGGGTGCACATATATTCAGTCTTAGTGGATACTGCCAAATCACGCTCCAGTCAAGCTTACTGATTTTCAGTCCAACCACTACTTTGAGAGTACCTCTTTCTTCACATCTTTGCCAAACTTTGCATTGATTAGAGTTAAAGTGTGGCCTGTCTGACAGTGTGAGTGGTGTCCCATGCTTGTTTTAATTTACATTTTTTGATTACTAGTAAAATGAACACCTTTTCATTTTATCAGCCATTTATATGTCTTTTTCTACGAATCGTTTGTTCATGTTCTTTTATCATTTTTCTATTGAGGAGACTTTTTCTTTCATAGTTCTTTATATGGTGGATATGAATCCTTTATTGGTTCATGTTCACTTCAGCATGCATAGACACACAGATCATACTCATGCACCAACTGTCTGCTTATACAATCTTGATTATTTGCAATATTTCTGTTAGATTTTTAAACAGGGAAACACCACAGGGGCGCCTGGGTGGCTCAGTTGGTTGAGCGTCCGACTTCATCTCAGGTCATGATCTCACGGTTTGCAGGTTCAAGCCCCGCGTCGGGCTTTGGGCTGACAGCTCAGAGCCTGGAGCCTGCTTCACATTCTGTGTCTCCCTCTCTCTGCCCCTCCCCCGCTCGTGTGTGCGCTCTCTCTCAAAAATAAATAAACATTTTAAAAAAATTTACACAGGGAAATACCACAGATACAACTCAAGTCCCCTGTGTACCTCTCCAATATCATTCCTCCCCAAAGCAACCACTTACACTAAATTTGTAATGTGTACATACATTATACTTTTACTACTTCTATATGAACCTGTAAGAATACGTACAACTGTTCTACATGCTGAAGTCAATATAAATAGTATCCTACTTCTTCTGCAACTGGTTTTTCGTTGTTCCAAATTACGTTCCTAAGATTAAATCATGTTAATGATCAACTTCAGTGGTTGGCAAATTTTTCCTGTAGTCAAATAATAAATAAGTTTTTTGTGTTGTTTTTTATTATTTTTTTAATGTTTAGTTTTTGAGAGAAAGAGACAAAGTGTGAGCTGGGGAGGGGCAGAGACAGAAGGATACACAGAATTAGAAGCAGCTCTAGGCTCTGAGCTGTCAGCACAGCACCCTACACGGGGCTCGAACCTACGAACCACGAGATCATGACCTGAGCAGAAGTCGGACACCTAACTGACTGAGCCGCCCAGGCACCCCTATTTTGTCTTAATAAATAGGTTTTACGGGCCAGATGGAAGAGGTTTCTGTTGCAACTACTCAACTTAGCCATTGTAACGCAAAGCAGCCAGACAATAGGTAAATGAATAAATGTTATTTATGGACACTGAAATTTCAATTTCATGTAATTTTTACATGTATGAAATATTATGCTTTTTTTCCCATTTAAAAACAAAACACCTTTCTTTGCTCATGGGCCTTCCAAAAATGGGCAGCAGGCTGGATTTGGGCTGGGGGCTGTGCTTGCCAATTCCTGATCTAGCAAGTGCACTCTCACACATACAGCACCATGCACAAATATATCACAATATATTACTGTTCCAGTTGTTAGACACACAGGTCGCCTTCACTTATTCTACACAACATTCTCAACCAACGTTCACATCTGTCCCTCTGTGCAAACTGCTCTCCAGGCCACCAACCCCTGGCTGGCGCACCTAGGGATCCCAAGTCCCGCTCGCTCGCTCTCTCAGCTGCGGCCACAACACTGGCCACTTGGGGGTTCCTCCCAGCGTGCTGGCAGCTCTTTCTCAGCTTCTTGTGCCAACCCCCACCCCAACATCGGGACCTCAGGGCTCTTCAGAGCTGCGTCCTACACCACCTATCCCGTGGTCAAGCACTATAGAATGATAATTCTACAATTTGTAACTCCAGCCTGAGACCTTATTTCTGAGCTCCAAATGCAAATGTATAATCACCTGCTGGATTCCCATTTGGAATCTGTAGGAATCTCAAACTAAAATATTTGGAATAGAAATTCTGATCCTTGGGGCGCCTGAATGGCTCAGTCAGCTAAGCGTCCGACTTCAGCTCAGGTCACGATCTCACGGTCCGTGAGTTTGAGCCCCGCGTCGGGCTCTGTGCTGACTGCTCAGAGCCTGGAGCCTGTTTCGGATTCTGTGTCTCCCTCTTTCTCTGACCCTCCCCCGTTCATGCTCTGTCTCTCTCTGTCTCAAAAATAAATAAACGTTAAAAAAAAAAAAATTAAAAAAAAAAGAAATTCTGATCCTTACCCCATGGCCTGCTCTTCCCATTCCTTCCCTAGTTCAATATATGGAACCCTGAGTCGCTCCAGACAGAAACCAAGACATTATTGGACACTTCCCTTTCTTATCTTGTTACCTCATTCTTAGCTATGTTCTGTGGATTCCACCTCCAGAACCCTCCCACCTTTCTCTTCTGTCCATTTCTACAGACATCACCCAGCGAACACCACCTCTCCCAGCACTACGATAGCCTAATTAGTGTGTCTGTTTCTACTCTTCTCCTCTCCCTCTTCTCCTCATGGCAGGTGCATTAAAAAAATAGAAATCAGGGGCGCCTGGGTGGCTCGGTCGGTTAAGCGTCCGACTTCGGCTCAGGTCATGATCTCACGGTCCGTGAGTTCGAGCCCCGCGTCAGGCTCTGTGCTGACCGCTCAGAGCCTGGAGCCTGTTTCGGATTCTGTGTCTCCCTCTCTCTCTGCCCCTCCCCTGTTCGTGCTCTGTCTCTCTGTCTCAAAAATAAATAAACGTTAAAAAAAAAAAATAGAAATCAGATGACCTAATTTTACCATATACAACCTTTCAGAGGCTTCCCAACAGACTTAAGAGTAAAATCCAAACTCTCGACCATGTATGGCTTAGAAGGTGATGGATGATAGTCTACGATTTCATCTGGACCTACTTGACCTCTTGCTGGCAATATTCGGGCCACAGAGGCTTCCTCCAGGTTCTTTAAACATGTAAGCTCTTTCCTACCTCAGGACATAGTGAGGCTAATTTCTCTGCCTGGAACATCCCCCGCCCTCACGTCCCCACCCCAACCACTCAGCACAGGGCTTACACCTCCCTGCTTACAAGTCACCTCCACAGAAAGGCCTTTCCTGACCCCAATCCCACCCCACTCTTGTTCTCCCACAAACGTTCAATTTCAGTTACTTACAATTTTTTTTCTTTAAATAATTCACTATGTTCTAACTTAAGATTAATTAACAAAGATCTAGAGGGGTGCCTGGTGGCTCAGTTGGTTGAGCGTCCAACTTCGGCTCAGGTCATGATCTCGCAGTTTGTGAGTTTGAGCCCCGGGTCAAGCTCTGTGCTGACAGCTCAGAGCCTAGAGCCTGCTTCAGATTCTGTGTCTCCCTCTCTCTCTCTGCCCCTCCCCCGCTTGCTCTCTGTCTCTCTTTGTCTCAAAAACAATAAACATTAAAAAAAAAAAGATCTAGGGGCACCTGGGTGGCTCAGTCAGTTAAGGGTCCGACCTCGGCTTAGGACATGATCTCATGGTTTGTGGGCTCGAGCCCCACGTCAGGCTCTGTGCTGACCCCTCAGAGCCTGTGGCCTACTGCAGATTCTGTGTCTCCCTCTCTCTCTGCCCCTCCCCGCCCCTCAGGCTCTGTCTCTCTCTCTCAAAATAAATAAACAATAAAAAAAAAATTTTTTAATAATAAATAAATAAAAAGATCTAAAGAAAGTTTCTCATTCGACAATTACAACCTAGGTTAAAGTTTACAATTTAACAATCTTTCCGATACACATCAATTTATGACCTTATGATCTACTCATTTAATATTCTTTATAAAATCATAATAAAAACCAATTCTAATACGAAAAAAAACAGCTCTAGGGGCACCTGGGTGGCTCAATCGGTTAAGTGTCTGACTTTGGCTCAGGTCAAGATCTTGCAGTTTGTGAGTTCAAGCCCCGTGTCAGGCTCTGTGCTGACAGCTCAGAGCTTGGAGCCTGCTTCGAATTCTGTGTCTCCCTCTATGTCTCTGCCCCTCCCCCGCTCGCTCGCCTTCTCTCTCTCTCTCTCTCAAAAATAAACATTAAAAAAAAATAAAAAGAAAAAAGAAAAAAATAGCTCTATAAAAGTATCATCAAGATAATGCTCTGAGATTACAACAAAGCTAATTCTGAATAACTAAAAAAACTAAAAAGAAAAATCCTTACAACCTAATAAAATCCACTATCTTTGTAGATATGTCCATTAACATAGGGATACAATTTCTGGAATTTTAGGGCTAAAAGACCTTTTGAGGTGCTCTAGCCCAATGTCCTGGTTTTTACAGATAATAAAATTGAGCTCCAAAAAAACCTCAAATTAAGTGATTTGCCTAAGGTCACACAGCTGGGCAAAATCAATGAATAAAAAACATTCTAGGTCTCTTTACACCCCATCAGATTCTATTCCCTCCTTTTGGCAAATGCCTCTGCATAAGACCTTTTATAATATCTAATAATTAGATGGTTTTGTTTTTGTTTTTTAAGTAAGCTCTACACCCAACATAGGGCTCTAACTCATGACTGAGCCAGCCAGGCGCCCCATAATTAGATGTTTTTACACATCTAAGTTCTATAATGACACTTAACCCTGACTTTCTCATGATTTAGACAGATGAGTTTCTCAGTTCACTAAAAGGGTGCACCTATTTCTAGCTTTACTGAGATTAAACAAAATCACTTACTTGGCACGTGAGGGTCTCACAGGAGTTCTAGAATTATGACGAAGACTTAACATATTTTCATGCTCTACTTGCTTGACCTGAGCTTCAAGTTTTGAAATTGTTCTAATTCAAAAGCAATAAGATAAATTAAGTACACGATAGATTTTAAATATAGCTCAACTACAAATTACTTATTTAACAGACCCTTCTAGAAACTGCTGGTCCATACACCTGTTTCCACAGCAAAATGCCACCAGTAAGCTTAAAAAAGCTGAACAAAATTGGAAAATAAACTGAAAGACAAATACATTAAACTCTACAAAGAAGCATTTCACATACTACAACTGAAGGAAAAGACAACAAATGGCTTTTATGTAGCCAAGGAAAAAAAGAAAAATTATAAATTTGACTACAGATCAAACCACATGGTATAAGTTTTAAAAATAAAATAAAACCAAGTACTCAAATAAAATGCAGTTCTAGTATGTTTCATTCTGAACGTATATATTCATGCATATGAAATCTAGACAGGTAATGCTTTCACAAAAGAGGAAGCAATTTTAATATAACATCCAATAAAAGAGCTAATAAGAACTTCCTAATTTTTAAAAGACACAAAGGCTAAACTATCCTGAACAACTCTCTACCTACAGGCAACTCACCTCATTTGTGCCATGTTCAGAATAAAAGCCTATTTTCAAATTCACCAACAGGGGTAAGTACTCTGGTACTTCTGTTTTGAAGCTACCTTGGCATTCCTTCTGTTCTCTTAAACTCTGCATATGTGTTCATCTCCTTCTAACCTCAAATTCTTGTCTGCCCTGCTGCGAGGAGGGTTTGAGGAAGAACAACAGCTCTAGCAGGGCTGACACTTCGTGCCAATTTGACAAGGAAGCTATTGGCAGAACTGAATGCATCCCAGCAAAGACCTAAGCAAATGAGCAGGCCAGGCAGCATTCACGTTCTCTCCAACCTGAAGTCCTTAGGAGCGCAGTAAAATCTCCAAAGAAGGGACGTATCTCCAAATACAAACACAAAAGCACCCTCCAAAGCCAATTAAAAATAATTAATCATTTGCCATAGAGACCATTTATGCCTCTGTTTCTATCTAATTAAGCAAATGAGATCACAAATGTAGTCCCCAAACCAGGTTTTTAAGAAAGTAGATGGTCATAAAGTTGGTGTGAATGCTGTTTTCTTTTGGGAGCACAAATATCATTTGGTGAACTAGACTGCCTCTTAAAATTCTCTTCTTCTTTTTTAAGGATAGATTAAATTTCCTTTCAAAGGTTTAGTACCATTTAGATTTTGCTTCGCTGACCAAACAAATGTTTCAGGAGTGCACACTTCTCAAGCACAACTACCAATCTACTCTAATCATTTAAAAATCTTTGGCTAAAATCAAATGTATTTCCAGGTCAGGGGAAGATCAGGATAAAACCTGACCTCAAAGTACCTAAAAATCCTCAAGGAAAACTTCCTTTTCATCGCTTTCGGTACAGACACATATTTATATGCTAAAAGAATAGAGGCATAATTATCTTATTAGAAAGATAACACATTTTACCTTTTCAAATCAGAAATCTGAGTATGTGCATCAAGCAATTTGTTCTCGGTTGTATTTAATGTATCCTATAAAATAAAGGAAAAATTCAGATAACTGGAATATTCAGGTTTATACTCCTTTTATTTTAAAATACATAATATAAAACAAATCTAAGGTCACACCAGAGAGCTACAAAGAAAATTATGCAGATACTCAGCAAATACAGCATTGACCACAGAGCCAATATGCACAATTCAGGGGAAAAAATGAGACAGCAAAATGCTGGTTGATACAAGTAGCTGTATGTACATGACCTGTGTAATAGGTATAGCCTATGATGCTTTCCTTAATTCTGCACAATCCAGTGTCAAAATGGACATATTCTAACTACAACTTGCCTAAAACCTCAGTAGTAAACACACAGGTATTTGTTTTGCCACTTAGTAAGATTTCACATGTGGTAACTGGCTCCTGACCCTCCAGAATTCCCTCCTGCCTAGCTGTGCAGGCCCTTTCACCAACCTTGAATGATCACAACCCTGTATTTTATGCAACACAAGTACTTTGGACCCCACTTACAGCATTATTGTGGGGTTTTGCGGAATTCAAACATATAGTTCCCAAACAGAGCTTTCATTAAGAATTCAAGCATTATCAATAAACTCAAACAATCCCACAAAAAGCTACTGCTTTAAAAAACAAAACTTTGTATTTAAATATTATTAAATAATTATTTTCATCTGTATGGTTCTTATATTCTTCTAAAAATTTCATCTCAACTCATCTCAAATACAACAGCCATTCAACATTTCTGAAGATTTCAAAGAAATCCAACAAATCTGCAACATAAGCGGGCAAATATTTGCCTATAAGGATGCTGACAAAGATGAGGTGATGGAGAGACAGTCTAACTAAGGCGGCTAGATGGAGGTAGAAGAGGGAGAGAAAGGGAGAAGAAAGGGTCACCCCTCTTCATTTCCAACCCAGTGTTTCTGCCCCTACATGATGTTCAGAACATGAATCATCAACCATTACCTTTACTCTTTCGTGTTCTTTTCCAAGGGACTCATACTCTCCTAAGAGCTATAAGGAAAAACAAAAAAATTGCACCACAAAGTTAAACATTATAATAGCAACTCAGAGATGGTCTATACAATAGCTGCCCTTACTCTTCAAAAATGCAAATGTCATGAAACAGAATGGTTAACACTGTGTTCCAGATTGAAGGCGACTAAAGAGATAACAGAAGTGAATGTAAGGCATGATGCTGGGTTGGATCCTGGACTAGAAAAAAAAGTGTCATAAAACAATAATTTGGATGTAAATTGCACATTAGACTTCTTTACTTTGATTCGTTCTGTGGCTATGTACCGAAGGCCCTTGTTCTTAGGAAATACACACCAAAAGGTAAGGGTAAAGGGCCAGGTCTGCAATTTACTCTCAAATTGTTCAAGAAAAAAAAATGTATGTGTGAACACATACATATGGGAGATGATAAAGCCAATATGGCAAATGCTAACAACTGTGATCCTAGGTAAAAGGAATATAATCGTTCTCACAAGTTTTCTCTAAGTTTGAATTTACTTCAAAATAAAAAGTAAAACAAAAACAATTTAGTGGCAGTCCAGACCCCTTGAGCAGTTTGTTTGTTTACTTATTTACTTATTTATTTAGCTTCACGCCCAGTGTGGGGCTTGAACTCACGGCCTGGAGATCAAGCCCTGAGCCAAGATCAAGAGCTGGATGCCCAACCCACTGAGCCACCCAGGTGCCTCAAGAAAGCAATATTTTAAATGATTAAAATTTGTGGGGCACCTAGGTGACTCAATCAGTTAAGCGGCCAACTTTGGCTTAGGTCATGATCTCATAGTTCGTGGGTTCAAGCCCCATGTCAGGCTCTGAGTGAACAGCTCAGAGCCTGAAGCCTGCTTCGGATTCTGTCTCCCTCTCTCTCTGCCCCTCCTCCACTCACTCACTCTCTGTCTCTGTCTCTCAAAAATAAATAAAACATTTAAAAAATTACCAAAAAAAAAGCATAATCCCAAGTCTAATATAGATTACTTATTGTGGCTCCTGAGTTCAAGCCCTGCGTCGGGCACTGTGCTGACAGCTCAGAGCCTGGTGCCTGCTTCGGATTCTGTGTCTCCCTCTCTTCTGCCCACCCCTCCCCTGCTCATACTCTGTCTCACTCTCCTTCAAAAATAAACATTACAAAAATTACAAATAAATAAATAAATAAATAAATAAATAAATAAATAAAAGTTGAGTGGTTAGAGCCCAGGACCTTTCCCCATCCTATACAGCAGCAGACTGACCAGTCAGGCAACAGGACTCAGTGAAGGTGAATGAGACACAAATTCAACTTTGGAAACCCAAGTGCAACACATGGAGGAAGTAAAGGGATAAGGAGAAGATGGAAAAGTTTTCAAAAAAACAAAACACAAAACACAAAACAAAACCCACCTTGGCTCCCCATCCCTCACTGCCACCAGATCTTGGATGAAAGGTCCCAGATAAGAGACTGGGAGACTCTTCCTTGGGAAAACCAAACAATCCCAGAAAGAAGACCTCTACATAATTACTCCATGATTGCTGGTAAGTAAAGGCTACCAGGAAGTAAGTCACGTCTGTACACATACAGTCTCCAAATGGCTTTTGATTGCCTCCCCCTTAAATGTGAGTCTAGTAAAAGAACCAACATTAAAAAAAAAAAAAAAAGGCAAAAACATTCAATATGAAGCTGATTTCAAAAGGAAAGGTTAACTTGGAAGAAATAATAAATCAAAACTAAAGAAGTATTACAAGAAAGCTATTACTAATATCCTCAGAGAAGTAGCTGCTATATACATAAAGCAAGACCAGAAAGCAATGAAAAACTAGCAATGAAAGGACAAGAAACAGCTCTTAGAAACTAAAAATGAGAGAGAAAATAAGTTTAATACTAAAACCAGAAGATAGAGAATGAAGAGGCTATGATGGAAAGTAAAGCATAAATAAGTCTCAGAAAATCAACCCAGGGGCACCTGGGTGGCTCAGTCGGTTGAGCATCTGACTTTGGCTCAGGTCATGATCTCATGGTTCGTGGTTTCAAGCCCAAGCTGGGCTCTGTGCTGACAGCTTGGAGCCTGGAGCCTGCTTCAGATTCTGTGTCTCCCTCTCTCTCTCTCTGCCCCTCCACCATTTGTGTTTTCTCTCTTTCACAAAAATAAATAAACTTTAAAAAAATCTGATAAGAAAATATACCCTAGAATTCTATACTCTTAGCCAAATGACATGCGAAAGACCTAAATCTTCATCCACAATAATTATGGATATTGTTAAAAATTCAAGAAATCGGGGCATCTGGCTGGCTCAATTGGTGGAGCATGCAACTCCTGATCTTGGGGTCGTGAGTTCAAGCCCCACTTTAGGTGTAGAGCTTACTTTAAAAAAAAATTGGGGGTTGGGGCACCTGAGTGGCTCAGTCGGTTGAGAGTCTGACTTCGGCTCACGTCATGATCTCACGGCTTGTGAATTTGGGCCCCGTGTCAGGCTCTGTGTTGACAGCTCGGAGCCTGGAGCCTGCTTCAGATTCTATGTCTCCCTCGCTCTCTGTCCCTCCCCTGCTCGAACTCTGTCTCTCTCTGTCTCAAAAATAAATAAACATTAAAAAAAAAATTGGGGGCACCTGGGTGGCTCAGTCGGTTAAGCGTATGACTCTGGGTTTCAGCTCAGGTCATGATCTCACCGTCCATGAAACATGGTTCTCTGTGTTAGGCTCTGAGAGGATAGCGCAGAGCCTGCTTGGGATTCTTACTCTCTCTCTCCTTCCCTCCCTCCCTCTCTCTCTCTGCCCCCCTGCATGCACTCTCCCTCTCTCTCTCTCTCAAAATAAACATTTTTAAAAAGTTTAAGACAAAAATAAAAAATAAACAAAAATTCAAGAAATAACATAAGCACATTATTTAGAAATACATAAATATTAAAATAGGGTATCTAAGGAGAAAAACCTAACAAAGGATGTGAAAGGGCTTAATGAAGAAAACTACAACACTTTGTTAAGAGACTTTTTTAAAAAAGATTTAAATAGAGGTATAATTTTAGAAGGCAATATATAGGAGATTAATTTTCTGATCCTTGAGTAGGAAAAGACTGTGTAAACAAGACATAAAAGAGGCCTAAACTGTAAATGAAAAGACTGTATTTTGAATATTACAATCTAAAACCTGTACCCCATAAAAGAGAACGCCAAGTTAAATGCAAACCACAAGCCAAGAGAGCTGCAATACAGATTAATCACTGCACATCAATCAAACCAGCAAAAAATTAAGACGTCTGACAATACAAAGCATTGGAAATACTCTAGAAAATAAGAACACTCATCGATTACTGGTGGGAAAATGAACTGGTACAACTATTTCAGAGGGCAATTTAGCAATATTAGCAGCATCTAATGAGGATGACAGCGTTCACATTCTATGTCCCAGCCACTGCATACAGAACACAGGCTCTTGTGGCAGATACTGTGTACCCCAAAGAGGCAGCGGCAATATTCTGTTCACAAAAGGTCTTCCAGAACCTCGAGACACCCCATCAAGAGGTGGTATCTACTTCTTCTTTCCTTGAACCTGGAAGACCTTTGAGAGAGACTGTGTAACAAATGTGTTCATTCCATCAGTCACTCCTAAGAAGGCAGGGGTGATCAGAAATGGGTGCATGGGGGGACTTCAATTGTATCTGTGGTATTTTAAATCCGAAGATGAGTGCTTGGTCCACATGTGCTTTTTCTTTTTATGTACCTGAAATATTTAAAAGCTGTTTAAAAATGAGTAAAAGCTGCATATATCAGCATGGTAAATCTCAGAAGCAATGCTGCAAAAAAACAGGTTGTAGGAGGGGTGCCTGGCTGGCTCGGTCAGTAGAATATGCAAATCTTGACCTCAGAGTCGTGAGTTCAAGCCCCACGCTAGGCGTGGAGGCCGCTTAAAAATAAAAAAACAAAACAGGCTGCTGGAAGATATAGGTAGTACAATTCATACATAGTTCATAAACATTACTATATATTGTTTATAGACACGTGGGTTTGGAGCAAAAGTAGAAAGAAATTCATGGGGAAACCAAGAGTGTATTCAGCATAGCAGGTAGGAGAGAAAGGAATAGAAGAGGGTGTTTCAACTGGATTTGCAGACAGCTGGTATGTGGATGTTCTATCTATTACTCTCTGTACATCTCCCTAGGCTTGAAGTATTTGACATAGCAAATGCAAACAAACAGTGTCATCACTGGCAACATTAATATAATCTCAATTCAAAACAACATTCCAATGATCCAATGAACAATGAACATACCTAGTACTAGATCTCCGTTTCTACATATTTTCCACTTAAAGGAACCACGGCTCGTTGCAGTCATGAGTGATTTAGAGCTATGGGAAAGTACAAGCTGAGCCTGGAATATCTTGCTGTGCCAGGAAGCGTGGATGTGCTCAGGGAATGACAGGAACACGTCAAAAGGACACAGGAGCCAGCCAGCCTAACACTTACCCCACTGGCCAAAACTAGGACAAAGCAAGCGTCAGAATAAGAACCATAACAGCGACAGAAAAAAGAACTATATAACCCACTGAATAAAATAAGAATCCATGAGTCCACGCTGACATAAATAAACAAAGGAGAGCAGAGAGGTCCTCCTTTCAGAAAAATGTAGGAGGGGTAATAGGAAAAGCATCATTTGGCAACCACCATAGTAATTACCTGTTTCAGGAAAGACTCCTCATGCTAAAGCTAGTGGGTAAAGTCTGATGAGAAGAAGGTGATTTACAAAGTCTTAAAATATCCCCTAATACTTACAAATTCCAAACTGGGAGTTATAACTTTACAGTGCAGACACCAGGCAAACAGCACCTTAACCAAGAGATCAGGGTTAACACCACAAAGTGAACATGGGCCTCCTGATAGGATGTGCTAAGAAGGCTCAGCTTCCTTCCACTCTTGGGCATTACAACAACCTGAATCTGACTGCAAAATACAAACCCGAACTGAAGAACATTCTGCAACAGTGCTGTCCAACAGAACTTTCTGCAGCACTGGAGATGTTCTCTTATCTGTGCTGCCTAATGGGGCAGCGACAGCCTCATGCGGCCGCTGACAGACTGATAAAGCAAATAGAGTCAAATGTTAAGATTTAGAATCAAGGTGAAAGGTATTTGCAAAGTTTTTATACAATTTTTGCTACTTTCTGTATGTCTGATATTATGGCAAAGTAAAATGTGCAAGAAGTTTTAAAAACCAGGATCTCATCATGTACTTGCACACAAAATTATACTGTTAATACACATGAATAAGAACAGTAATAACCAGGGGCTCTTGGGTGTCTCAGTTGGTTAAGTGTCCAACCCTTGACTTCTACTCAAGTCATGATCTCATGGTTCATGAGTTTGTGGGTTCAAGCCCTGCATCGAGCTCCATGGCTGACAACGTGGAGCCTGCTTGGAATTCTGTCGCCCCCTTGCTCTCTCTCTGCCCCTCCCCTGCTTGCATTCTGTCTCAAAATACATAAATGAATGAATGAATGAATGAATGAATAAACAAACATTAAAAAAAAAGAGTAATAATCAAAACCATGTGAAGTTGTAATCAAATATGACATAGTGAACAGAGTGTTTATATCCACTCTCTCCTGAAACTTGACTATCAGAGAATAAAATACATAGGGTTTATTGATAAGATGTGCTGAAATGGCACTTTCCCTCTGTGGTTTTCCTCCCAATATTCCATAACTACAGTCTAGTCATAAGAGAAACATCCCAAGGGACACCCAACAAAGCCCCTGACCAATCCTCCTCAAAACCGTCCAGGTCATCAAAAACACGGAAAGTCTGAGAAACTGTCATAGGCAAAAGGACCCTAAGGAGGCGTCATGGTACCTAAATGTACTACAGAATCCTGGGACAGAGAAAGAACATTAGGTGAAAACAAAGGAAATCTGAATAAGCTATGGAATTCACTTAATAATAATGAGTCGACATTGGTTCATTAATTGCCACAAAATACCATACTAATGTGAGACGTTAATAACAGGGGAACCGTGCAGGACATACAGGAACACGACACTATCTTCTCAATTTCTCTGTAAATCTAAAACTGTTGTAAAAAATAAAAGTATTTTTTAAAAAGTGTGACTGCAAGGGCACCTGGATGGCTCAGTCGGTGGAGCCTCTGACTTTGGCTCAGGTCATGATCTTGCGGTTCATGAGTTCAAGCCCCACATCGGGCTCTATGCTGACAGCTCAGAGCCTGGAGCCTGCTTCAGATTCTGTGTCTCCCTCTCCCTCTCCCCTCCCCTGCCCGCACTCTGTCTCTCTCTCAAAAATAAACAAACATTAAAAAAAAAATTTTTTTAAGTGTGACTGCAAACCATAAATGTTTTCAGACATGGAAGGCTTCAGAATTTGTCTCCCAAGTACTCTTTTTCTCAAGAGATACACGCTGGCAAAACAGAGAATTCAACTAAGAAAGAAGTACAGGATGCACACAAAACAAGAGACTTAATACAAGAAAGAAGCAAAGACCATTCCCAGGATGATGGCAAAGGTAAGTCCCAGACATCTGTGTATCCGACCCCAAGAGCAAGCAGCTCATAACAAAGCAGAAGTATTTGGAGGCGGGAGCAAGTACTAAATACAGGCTACTAATCAAGTTAAAAAAAAAAAAAAAACAAAGTAATTATTAATTCTAGGGAAAATAAGAGAAAGGAAATGTAATCACTGAACACTGCAGCCTGGCTCTCAACAATATTTACACAGACAGTAAGAAATACTGAATACTGATCTAACTGTCAATGATAATACATCTCATTTCAAATCTAAAACACCATTCACCAGAAATCATACCATTATTTACTACTATTTTCTACTAAAAGAGAAAATAAAATGCGGCCAATTAAACTATGACACCACGGTGTAAAGATGTATACCAATTCTTCAAGTTGTTAAAATGTAAAAGAACAATATCTTAGAATCAAGTTAACATATTAATCACACTGAAAAGACAGAGAGGGGGCGCTTGGGTGGCTCAGTCGGTTAACCGTCTGACTTCAGCTCAGGTCATGATCTCATGGTTCGTAAGTTCAAGCTCCATGTCAGGCTCTGTGTTAACAGCTCAGAGCCTGGAGCCTGCTTCACATTCTGTGTCTCCCTCTCTCTCTGCCCCTCCCCTGCTAGCACTCTGTCTCTCTGTCTCTCTGTCTCTCTCTCAAAAATAAATAAACTTAAAAACAAAAAAGAAAAAGAAAGGAGAGAAGTGTTTGTATCAGGAGCAAATGGTGTAAGAAGGCTAAACTGTGGCTTTCCTTGCACAGAAGTCAATATGTAATGTCTGAAACTGATGAGGAAAAAAAGAGAAAGAGAAATATAAGTTTGTTACATAGAAACATGGAGAAAAATGCTACGAGAAACCACTAAAAGAGCTGAGAGTGATGACTTCTAAGGTAGGGGACACCTAGGAAGGGAGAGGTGGGGAAGACCACCGTTTTCCCTTAACATCTGAATATTTAAGCCATTTACATGGGGGCACCGGGGTGGCTCAGTCGGGTTAAGCATCCGACTTCAGCTCAGGTCATTATCTCATGGTTTGTGGGTTTGAGCCCTACATTGGGCTCTGTGCTGACAGCTCAGAGCCTGGAGCCTGCTTCGGATTCTATGTCTCCCTCTCTCTCTGCCCCTCCCCCCCCCTTGTGCTCTGTCTCTCTCTCAGAAATAAATAAAAAATTTTTAAAAAATGTACATGTATTATCTTCATGAAAATAAATATTTAAAAAATCAAAGTAACAACAATCTAATGCTCTCAGGGAGAAAACTGCAACAGCCGAAATGCTTTCAGATTTATGTACCATGACAAAGAATATTAAGAAAAATCTAATGGGGCGCCTGGGTGGCGCAGTCGGTTAAGCGTCCGACTTCAGCCAGGTCACGATCTCACGGTCCGTGAGTTCGAGCCCCGCGTCGGGCTCTGGGCTGATGGCTCGGAGCCTGGAGCCTGTTTCCGATTCTGTGTCTCCCTCTCTCTCTGCCCCTCCCCCGTTCATGCTCTGTCTCTCTCTGTCCCAAAAATAAATAAACGGTGAAAAAAAAAAAATTAAAAAAAAAAAAAAAAAAAAAAAAAAAAAAAAAAAAAAAGAAAAATCTAAGAAAAAAAAAATACACAACCCGAAACCTAATGCAGTTTCAATGTTGTACAAATCCAAATTTTAAGTGACATTATAGCAAAATGAAAAAATTCAATCAAACCTATTCTAAATCTGGTTCATTTTACCCATCTAGCCACATAGATGCTTATTTAAGATAGCTCAAAAGGTGACTCGATAGAGACAAAAAGCATGGGGGAAACACCACAGTTCTGAATGCTCTGACTTCCTGCTTCAAGATAAGACCTAACAGACTCAATCGGGAGAATCTATATTTGCAGCCACAGCAAAGTTATGTCAAACAAAAATAAACTTGGAAAAAGTCATAATAGCCTGTAAGAGTACAACATCTAAAATAACTTTTAGCCAACCCTGTCTTAAGTTTCCATTTTTTGTCACTTACATCTTGAAACATTTTGTTTTCTTGTTTCAGTCTTGCTTCTTTATCATCTGAGAGTTTGTAAGCATTCTCAAATGCTTCTTCTAAATCCTGCAGTCGAGATTTTAGTCGAATGATGGTATTGTCTTTTTCTTTGTTACTTGTTCTCATTTCCTCAATCCGTTCCTGCAAAATTTTGGAAGCACTGCTGGCTGCATTGAAGCGTTCTCTAAAATCACTCTACAAAATAAAAACAAGGATAATAAATTGTTTTTAATTAAAAAAAATAGATGTTTCAGTAGCAGCTAATAAATTGTGGGCATTAAACTATGAAAGAAAAGTAATAAAATAAAACCTACAAATTGGAATTAACAATTTTAATATTTTGTTATGTCCTGGGATGGAGACTAAAAAGGATCACTCTACTAAAGTAACAGCTTCAGGGGTACCTAGCTGGTTCAGTCAGTGGAGCATGTGACTCCTGCTCACAGGGTTTTAAGTTCAAGCCCCACACTGGGTGTTGAGATTACTCAAAAATAAAATCTTTAGGGGTACCTGGGTGGTTCAGTTGGTTAAGCATCCGACTTCAGCTCTAGTCATGATTTCATGGTTTGTGACTTCGAGCCCCATGTTGGGCTCTGTGCTGACAGCTCAGAACCTGGAGCCTGCTTTGGATTCTGTGTCTCCCTCTCTCTCTGCCCCTCCCTGCTTGCGCTCGCTCTCTCTCTCTCTCTCTCTCTCAAAAATAAACATTTAAAAAAATAATTAATTAAAAATTTAAAAGATAAAAGGGCACCTAGGTGGCTCAGTCAGTTGAGCATCCGACTGCTGGTTTCAGCTCAAGTCATGATCTTATGGTTGATGGGTTCAAGCCCTATATCTGGTTCTGTACTAGCAGCTTAAAGCCTGCTTGGGATTCTCTCTCTCTCTCTCTCTCTCTCTCTCTCTGCCCCTCCCCTGCTTGTGCTATCTTTGTCTGTCTCAAAATAAATAAATAAAACTTAAATATTTTTCTAAAAAAAATCAATCAATAACAGCTTCATGAGATTGTCATGAAGTACAGACAGAAAACCATTTCTGGCATTGAACTGCTGGACCCACCTGTAGGTCACTTTAATGAAAAAAATAACCATGGCTATTAGGGAAATGATTCTGAAAGGGCAGCTGGAGTCTGTTGCCCCACATTAATATTTAGGGAGAATCAAGCATTTCTTACCCTATTCTCTTACTATGAAAATAAAAGAGAAAATTCAAAATGCATCTGCTATATTAATATTCATTCAACAATCGTTTCTTTTTTTTTTTTTTTCTTTTTTTTTTTTTAATTTTTTTTTTTAACGTTTATTTATTTTTGAGACAGAGAGAGACAGAGCATGAACAGGGGAGGGTCAGAGAGAGGGAGACACAGAATCTGAAACAGGCTCCAGGCTCTGAGCTGTCAGCACAGAGCCCAACGCGGGGCTCGAACTCACGGACCGCGAGATCATGACCTGAGCCGAAGTCGGCCGCTTAACCGACTGAGCCACCCAGGCGCCCCAACAATCGTTTCTTGAATATCCACTAGGTGCCAGGCACTAGGGTGCAAAAAATATAAGATTAGCAAGAAAGACAAGTCCCTGACTTTGAGAACTTTACAGTTTAGGAGAAAGACAACTAAAAAAATATATATCAAAGAAAGACAAACAGTGCACAGAACGTAAGTGGCATTTTCCATCAAAATGTTACTAACAAGGTTACACACAGAAGAATAAAATTTGGTAACGCATGAAAAAATATTTTAAAATATTAAAATATTAAGTGTCTGACCTCGGCTCAGGTCATGATCTTGCCATTCCCAAGTTCAAGCCCCGCATAGGGCTCTGTGCTGACAGCTCAGAGCCTGGAGCCTGTTTTAGATTGTATGTCTCCCATTCTCTCTCTGTCCCTCTCCTGTTCACATCTGTCTCTCTCTCTCTCAAAAATAAACACTAAAAAAATTTTTTTTAATTTTAAGTTTATGCATTCCTAGTTATACATCAAGAAAATTTAAAACCTAACTCCACATAAAATGTTGTATACAAATATTCATAGCACTGTCATTCATAACAGCCAAAAAATCAAAACAACCCAAACATCTATCACCTAATGAATAAATACAGAATAGTATTCAACCATAAAAAATAATGAAATACTGATTCATGCTACAACATGGATAAGCCTTGAAAATAATCATGCTAAGTGGAAGAAGTCTGACACAAACGGTCATATATATAAGATTCCATTTATACCAATGTCCAGAATGGGCAAATCCAAAGAACAGAAAGTAGGGTAGTGCTTGCTCAGGGCTGGGAACAAGGGGGTTTGGGGTTAGGAGGGAAAGGCTAATGGTTAAGGGTTTCAGGGTTTCTTTTTATTTATTTTTTTATTTTTTTACATGTTCATTTATTTATTTTTGAGAGAGAAAGAGAGAGAAGGAGAGAGCGGGGAGGGGCAGAGAGCGGGAGAATACCAAGCAGGCTCTACACTGCCAGCACCACAGCCTGATGTGGAGCTCGATCTCACGAACCTCAAGATCACGACCTGAGCCAAAATAAAGAATCAGACACTCAACTGACTGAGATACCCAGGTGCCTCTGGGGTTTCTCTCTGAGTGAGAAAATATTCTAAAATTGACTGTAGTGATGCTTGCACAAGTTTGCAAATATACTAAAGACCACAGAATTCTATACTTTCAGACAGTGAGTTTTATGATACGCAAATTATACCTCAATAAAAAAAATATAAAATTTAAAGGGTAAAAGTTTATCCTATCCTATGAAGCCAGCAGCATTCAAAATATAAGCTTACTTAATAAGACAACCTAAGAAGATTAAAAACACAGAGCCAATATTTTCATAAAACTATTAATTTGTCTCTAAAGTTCAGTTAATAAAAAGGCTTAAATTCTTAACGTTGAGCCACTAAACAACAGAAGAATACTTACAACTTCTATTTCCAGCAAGTTATTCTTATTTTCAAGTGTTCTCACACGACTAGTTGCTTCATTTAGAGCACTATCTAATTGGCCACATCTAAAAACCATAAATTGGAAAGAAAAAATTAGAAGATAAAATCCTTTCCCTTAGAAGTATTCTGTAAATCTGATTTGCCAATATATAAAACAAATTCTCCATTTATTGAACACAGAGGATGCCATTTTAATAAAATACATCCCAATAAACCTGATATCATCTTCCAGAGAAAATTACAATATGAAAAGATACCTAATAGATAAGTGAAAAAGGCAAAATATGAAAGACATTTGTATACCTATGTTCACAGCAATGTGCACACTAGCCAAAAAGGGAAGCTAGCCAAGTGTCCATGAGGGCTGAGTGGATGAACAAAATGTGGTCTATCCATGCAGTGGAATATGATTCAGCCTCAAAAAGGATGACCGTCCAAAGCCTGCTACGACATGGATGAACCTTGAGGGCATTATGCTCAGCGAAATAAGCCAGACACAAAAGTATGCTTCCACTTATACATGGCACCCAAATTCATCTGAGGTGTTAATTTCATAGAAAGTAGGATGGTGGGTGCTAAAGGGTGGGGGTGGTGGGAGTGCAGACTTGTTGTTTAATGGGTCCAGGGGGTTGGGTTTGCAAGATAAAAAAGTTCTGGAGATGGATGGTGGTGATGGTTGCCCAACAATGTGAATGTACTTCATGCCAGCGAAATGATCGCTTAAAAATGGTTAACATGGTAAAAAAAAAAAAAATGATTAAGATGGTAAATTTTGTTATTTATATTTTACATTAAAAATAAATTTTAAATTAAAAAATATAAGATATAAAAGAATGCATTAAACAGCTTGATCTTTGTTATGAAAGAAAACATATATAAATATGTGTATTGTGATTTGTAGGATATAAAACTTAAGTCTGGAAACTTAGAGGCTGGGTAGGGAGACTTTTCTTATTATATCCCCCTGTAGTTTTCCAAATGAGCATGAATGTATTCTTCTTAGAATTAAAGACCTTCTTCATAAAGTTAATCATCACAGAACCTTAAAATAACAAAATACATGGAAGAATTCGGTTATCATTTTGACTCCGTGTTCATGAATTGGGAGTACAAGCCAATATCTATTTGGCACTGATTATATGCCAAGTCCATGTTAAGCACTTACATTCAACCTCACAATCCTATGAGTTAGGACTATTATCATTAGCATTTTACAGATAAGAAAACAATATGAAGCTTAATTCCTCCTGGGTTGTAAGCCATCAAACTGGGATTCTAAACCCGGCAGTCGGCTCCAGAGTTCACGCTCCTCACCACTGTGCATTGATGCCACGTAGAACTGATAAAACCGTTCTAGAAAGAAAGAGCACTAAATAGTCAAGTGTAGGTATGTTAACTGTATTTCTCTGTTTTAATTCCCACACTGACTCCGGCATGAGGCTGTGTCACATAATCTGATATCGCAGCTGGCCTACGAGAGAAGTGTCCATGGCCCCATCGGCAGTTCCAGGGGGATTCTCCCAACTGCAATTTTAAGTCTGAAAAACCCTGATGTGTATGCTGACAACTTAAACTTGGTTTTCGTCTTTGGCGAATCATTTCTCCAGTCCTGGCTGACTGCAACTACTGCCACTCATTTGCACACTGTCCTTGCGCCCACCCCAGCGCCCTGACTGCTGCCGCCACCATTAGGACACAGCCACTTAGTCAAATCCTGACTTCCAATCTGTCCTACCTACACTGCCTCACCGCTCCATGGCTCTAGCAGCTTCTAGACAGAAAAGTGCGTTAATCAGCTATCATTTCCTAGGTGTCTTTTCTGGTGGCCTCTCTTTAACCCAACAAGGTCTACGAGCTTCTTTCATACTCGTTTTCCACAGGAAGGACCTACAGTCATCTTTGACTTTTTTTTTTTTTTCATCTTTGACTTCTTAAAAACAAACAAGAACCAACTTCCCCTAGCCTGACATCTACTCTTTTCCTTTTATCCTAGAAAACCTATTTCTGGCTCTTTTCAAATTACTGCTGTCTACCATGGCACCCCCAGTTCCACCCCCAACCCCACCTCCAGCCCCACTCCCAGCAGCAAAACCGAAGCTATAGTAACACTCAGGTAGTTAACAGCATGTTAACTACCACAGCAACCACAAACTAGTATAAAGGCTAGTTTTCCTACAATTCTCCAAGCTAAACTACTAACTGGACCAGAAGATTTCAGTTCCCTCATCTTTTTTTCAAGGGGCTTTGTCTTTTCTTGCCTTAAAAAAGAATACTTTAGGGGCGCCTGGGTGGCTCAGTCAGTTAAGCGTCCAACTTCGGCTCAGGTCATGATCTCATGGTTCATGAGTTCAGGCCCCACGTCAGGCTCTGTGCTGACAGCTCAGAGCCTGGAGCCCGCCTCGGATTCTGTGTCTCCCTCTCTCTCTCTTCCCTGCCCTGCTCACGCTTTCTCTCTCAAAAATAAATAAACATTAACAAATTTAAAACAACAACAAAAACAAAAAAAAGAATGCTGCTATACTGACCTGAGTTTTTTTTTTTTAATATTTATTTATTTTTGAGAGAGAGAGAGAGAGCAAACAGGGGTGGGGCAGAGAGAGAGAGAGAGAGAGAGAAGGAAAGAGAGAATTTCAAGCAGTCTCTGCACTGTCAGCACAGAGTCCAACGTGGGGCTCAAACTCACAAACTGTGAGATCATGACCTGAGCTAAAATCAAGAGTTGGACACTTGGAGCGCCTGGTCAGCTCAGTTAAGTGCACTGACAGCACAGAGCTTGCATGGGATTCTGTCTCCCTCTCTCTCTTCTCCTCCCCTGCTCCTTCTCTCTCTCTCTCTCTCAAAATAATTTAAAAAAAAATTTTTTAATTTTTTTTAATGTTTATTTATTTCTGAGACAGAGTGAGACACAGCATGAGCAGGGGAGGGGCAGGGAGAGAGCGAGACACAGAATCTGAAGCAGGCTCCAGGCTCTGAGCTGTCGGCACAGAGCCCAAGCGGGGCTCGAACTCACAAACCATGAGATCATGACCTGAGCCAAAGTCGGTCGCTCAACCAACTGAGCCACCCAGGCGCCCCAAATTAAGAAAAATTTTTAAAGGTGGCTCAGTTGGTTAAGTGTCTGGTCATGATCTCACGGTTTGGGAGTTCAAGCTCTGCATCGGGCTCTCTGCTCAGAGCCCACTTTGGGTCCTCTGTTCCCCTCTCTCTGCCCCTCTGCTCTACTCCCCTCTCTCTCAAAAACAAACAAACATTTAAAAAACAAAAAAAAGAATCACTTAATAGACTGAGTCACCCAGGTCCTCCCACCCCCAGCTTTCAATCTGTTTAAATCCCATTTAAAGGTAAAGTATGTTCCAAGTATGCTGTTATTAATACTAGTGAAGGCATCAAATTTTGTTACTGATTCTCTCCCTAAAACAGCTATACAGGTATCCTTAACATAACTGCCCCTGTGTTTCCATGTTGGTTACTTGTTTGTACAGGATAATTGCTTACACAGGTTCAGGAGTGTCTGGATTTAAGTTACATGTCTCTGAGTTTCAAAGCAGGTTGAGAACTGCTAGAGAATGTTAGAGACTTCTGAGAAAATCTGTACACAATACTAATCCACTCATAAATGACGTTCCTTTACATACAGGGTATCTGCTCAACTGTTCCAGTATTCTGTCCATGTGAAACAAATGTTCTCACGTCAGCCATTAGTGTGCTACACGAGGTTGGTTTTGATCTGTGAAAATAATTCCTTAGGCAAATAGGTCTCTGTTAAAAATTTCAAATCTGAAGCACACCTTTGCAAAATGTTTTATCACAATTAAATATACTTAGGAAAAAATAACATTTCCAAGTTGCAGAAACACTAACTTTAGAGTTGAATTATAAGCTTTACCTGTCTATAAGAATTTGATTGGTTTTCTTCCAATCTTCAACTGCACAAATCTCCTTTGCCTCCAGTTTCTGTTTCAAACTATTTATTTCTGACTCATAATAAGCTCGAAGATCGGCTACGTGTCGAGCGTGCTTCTCCTTCAGGTTCTGCCGAATCCTGTTGGTGAGGGCAAAACAACTTGTTAGGAAAGCATTTCCTCACTCTACCCCACAAGAGAAACTAAGAATACAATCTTTCTCAAAAGCAAAACTACAGCCTTCTTCCTCTGCACACTCACACAAAACGTAACAGATCGATACACAAGTTAACAACTAATTAAGTAAAAAAAACAAAGACGCGGATACTTAGATGCCCTACTTTAAAAGCGCCGCGTCTCTTTTTTTAAGATTTTATACATTAGTGAAGGTCAATAAAAATCATTTTCATAATTCAAGCAGACATCAAAGAAAAGCTATTAACATTACAAGCCACGCGCTGAAACACATACTTTGACAGTATTACAGGATCTTCCAGAGGGGTCAGCGAAATGCATTCTGGGACACTGTTGGCTGTCCCTGGAAGCTGGGACTGACTGGCTGAGGCTGAAGTTACCACGACCGTGTTTTCTTCATCTACAGTGTTGACCGAGATGTCATTACTAGCAGTGGTAGCCACCGAAGGAAACGTGGAACTGCTCCTACTTTCGTTTGGGAAGCCATGATTTTGCCAAGAGTCCACTGGTGAAGCTTTTGTGTTTGTAGGATACTTGGGGAATCCAGATGACTGAGAAGCGATATTACTTGCTTGTGAAAATGAGTCTATGTCAGAGTGACTAGACATACTGGGGTCTAGAACAGAGTCTGGTGAAAAGGACATTCTGTCATCAAGGGCATTCAAAAAGCCTTGCGGCTGAATTCCTGAAATCTGATTTGGCTTCATGTGTAACGTTGGATCCAGAGTCAGTACCTAGAAATTAAGACAGACAACAGTAGTAAGATTTTGCCCTCCGCACTCAGTGTTTGTTTTTAAGGGAGTAGGCTTTAGATCTCCTACAGAAAATAAAGCTTGAGATAAAAGTTAAGAGTCATGAAGCATCTTTCATTTTCATTCGGCAGGGTGTTGCCAACTTTACCTCTGGTGGATGATTTGGGTTGGAAGCAGAAGTGAGATTCCTCTCAGGTAACTGCTTGTTTTCCCTTTGTTTTTTATGATAAATATCCTTCAGTGATGGTAGCTTCATCTCATTACTAGTATTAGACTTAAAGATATGAAACAAAATTATTTAAGTGGTATTATCAATGATGGAAAAAATTCACTGACACAAGATCAGCACCACAAAAAGATTTCTGAAAGAATTTAAATGAACTGAGAGTCTGGACTGTCAGACTTATAAAACAAGTTTAGATGTCATTACCCGTTACTTATGAGTCTCCCTCAGAATGAAAAAAAAAAATGATATCCCCTAATAATAAATATTAAGGTGATAATCTGAACCTAAGTTATTTAATAGCCTCAGAATACTTCCAAAGAATAAAAAACCTTGGTAGTCCCCTGTACTCAAGATAAAAACCAAGTTTTGAGGTATGAAAAGACTTCATGATGAAAAGAGTGAAGCAGGATTAAGAAGACTTTTGGCTAGATTAACATCATGTGACTCAGGGAGACAGGTATACAGAGATGAAATTCCTTATCTGTGTAGTTATTTTCCTACTTTTTTAAGAGTTCACAGACCAAGAAAAAGTGTTAAGAAAGAAGTTACCCAATGGAAACAAGCCCCTTTTTAAATTAATAAGATAAGAAGATACGACCCTAATTCCTACAGCTTGAAATCAGGGCTTTGTCACGCTGGAAATGTTGCAAAGAGGTCTAAAGCTCCAAATTTAAAACCTCAGCCTCAAATTATTTCAAAGTGGGACCTACTGTAGGGCATGCTGGGGTATCATTTAACTTGGGTCTCAAATTTAAACTGTTTTAAATGAGATTATAGATTCAGCAAGAGATATATTGAAAGTACTCAAAGAATATATTCACATATAGCTTTAAATATGTGTCCCATTTCCAGACCCTACACAGGCTGCAGATTGCCATGCATTAACATGTTTTAACAAACCCTGTAACTAGCTTGTGAATAGGACAATCGAACTTTTTACGTGTGCATTAAAAACATTAATTTTCTGAATGTGAGCCCTTAAAATTTACTACAATTTCTATAATTGGAATTTTACTTTTAATTGAAATTTTTTTTAATGTTTACTTATTTTTGAGAGAGAGACAGAGAGAGAGAAAGAGCAGGAGAGGGGCAGAGAGAGAGGGAGACACAGAATCCAAAGCAGGCTCCAGGCTCCAAGCTGTCAGCACAGAGCCCCAATGCAGGGCTCGAACTTATGAACTGGGAGATCATGACCTGAGCCAAAGCCGGACGGCCAACTGACTGAGCCACCCAGGAGCCCCTGGAATTTTACTGTTTATACACCAACAACCTAAAAGACCCTTTCAAGCTGAAAGTTTGTAACAAGCAGAGCACTCAGGAAATGGCCTCGAGCCTGAGGAATCCCTGCCTGGTGACGCCCCAAACCTGGTGGAGCACCCCCAGGCAGAGCTGCTGGAATTACTCTATTTAGAGGTCGTGGTAGCATAACGAACCATTCTTCACCATTTTCCACTTCTATGATCACTATATTTTAACATCTCAGAAGTGAGGATGCCTCTTGTAATTAACGGCATCTTAACATTGCTTTTGGTCAAGTAGCAATTGTGATATAATTGTCATTGTCTGCCCATAAGCACACATAGAAGACATCCAAATTGGCCGAACAGGTGTCAGCAGTTTGGAAAAAAATCCTAGAGCCTACACCAGAAGCCCTGAGAACCAGTATTTAAGGGACAGTGAATCATAGATGGTTAGCAGCATTCCCCATCTGGGTGCCAAAAGTAGGCCAGATCTACAGAACTACTAGGCCAGGTAAAAACTCAGCACCAAGGCCTCTCATCTTTGCCAATCCCCAAAGCTCTTGATGGCTCAAGAAAAACAGTATGCGGAAAAACACAGAAAGGAACACTGGGTTGAAAAGAGAGCATAAGCCTCTGTAGGTGAAGAGGTTTTAACAAATTTATTTCACTTATATCGTCCTTTTTTTTTTTTTTTTTAATTTTTTTTTTCAACGTTTATTTATTTTTGGGACAGAGAGAGACAGAGCATGAACGGGCGAGGGGCAGAGAGAGAGGGAGACACAGAATCGGAAACAGGCTCCAGGCTCTGAGCCATCAGCCCAGAGCCCGACGTGGGGCTCGAACTCACAGACCGCGAGATCGTGACCTGGCTGAAGTCGGACGCTTAACCGACTGCGCCACCCAGGCGCCCCTATATCGTCCTTTTTAAGTATGTATAAGAGTTATATGACAAAAATCAAGGTTCAGTTACAAGATCTTTCATTAAGAATAAAATATAAATTCTAAGTGGTAAGAAAGCACTGATATACACTGCTTTTTATTTTTGTTAGAATAATTTTTTAAGTTTATTTACTTATTTTTGAGAGAGAGGGGGGAGAGCGAGCAAGCAGGCAAGGGAAGGATAGAGGGATAGAGGGAGGGAGGGAGAGAGAGAGAGAATCTCAAGCGGGCTCTGAGCTGTGAGCACAGAGCCCGAAGTGGGGCTCCAGCTCACGAACAACGAGATCACGACCCGAGCCAAAACCAAGAGTCGGAGGCCCAACAAACTGAGCTACCCAGGCGCCCCTAGAATAATTTTGTTAGACTATGAAATAGGAAGTTTTAAAATTGACAGTATCTTAGAAGCACCAAAATACAGTATTCACTCACTGATGGTGCTGATCACGTCACACACAGTGAGCTCTGTAATCACAAAGCCCACCGAGGCTTCCAGCCCCTCACAATCTCACTCCCCAGCCTTCCTTTCCCTGCATTTATCTGTCTCTCTCTTTTGCTCCCTTCCTGAAGGATGAGATGCTGGTTTGTACCCCTCTTTGGGACTCTGCTGTCTACACATACGCTGTATCCCCACTGCCCCTACCGATGCCTATTACTCATGCTTATAGCTCTCCTGGTTACCTTCGTTGTAATCACTCCTTTTCCCCAACCTTTCTCATCACCTGAATGTACACATGCTGGGTAGTTTGATTTCACCGTGCTGAAGTAAAGAAAATATTTACATTTCATGCTCAAAGAAAATGACGACAGCAAATTAAAATGCTCAGCATTATTGGTACAAATGGATTAGCAGGAGGGCGGAATAAGACAGAGAATCAAAACCAGGTATAGGAACAGCGGAAGCTGTTATCTGCAGACCTACTACGTTTAGCACAGTAGGCGCAAAATCATCTCATTTAATTTTACAACACATTAGCTGGGCATTTTAAATTCCATTTTTAAGTAACCTTACTATGATCACATAGGCAATGAATGAGAGATTACATTTGAAAGCAAGTACAATTTAAAGCCCACGCTTCTTTTGGGGAGCCTGGGTGGCTCGGTTGGTTAGTGTCTGACTTCGGCTCAGGTCAAGATCTCGCGGCTTGTGAGTTCGAGTACCGCGTTGGACTCTGTGCTGACAGCTCGGAGCCTGGAGCCTGCTTCGGATTCTGTGTCCCTCTTTTGCTCTTTCCCTCCCCTGCTGACGCTCTGTCTCTCCCTCTCTCAAGGATAAATAAAACATTAAACGAATAATTGGAAAAATACAACGTTTATAATGAAACGAAGCTCTGAACTATAATTGTGTGACACAAACACATACACACAATGTGTTTTTAAATCACCTGGCCTGGTGACCTATCTCCAGAGGACGGTGCAAATGCCTTCTCTAAAGTCTCAGGCAAAGAGTGATACATGTCCTTCTCCTCCAGCTTCCAGTAAGTCGGGCCTGTTGTGCACAAATACACAGAAGAGAAGACTAAGAAAAGAGAAAAGTGCTTTCTAGAATAACTTACTTCTACCTACAGAAAATTAAATACGAGAAGTAACTAGTTTTTGGCTATCTGGATACAGGAAATTGAATTTTAATGGAACAAGAATCTCTTAAATGCCTTCCCACGGAAGAGTTCTAATTTGATGATAGAAATATTTAAAAATGAAGTATATTATTAAAAGTCAAGATGTGGGGTGCCTGCTGGCTCAGTTGGAGAAGAGTGCAACTCTTGATCTCGGGGTCGTGAGTTCAAACCCTATGCTGGGTGTAGAGACTATTTTTAAAAACGTTTTTAAAGTCAAGATAAACTACTACAATCTAAAATGTATTTCTTAAAAAAGAAAAAAATTCTTTATGAGTAGCACAGACTTAGATAGAAACAATATAAAGAATTCAATGGTTCAGGGGCACCTGGGTGGCTGAGTCGGTTAAGAGTCTAACTCTTGATCTCTGCTCAGGTCATGATCTCCCGATTCGTGAGCTCAAGCCCCACGTTGGGCTCTGCACTGACAGCACAGAGCCAGCTTGGGATTCTGTCTCCCTCTCTCTCTGCCCATCCCCCACTTGTGCACACGCTCACGTGCTCTCTCAAAATAAACAAACTTTAAAAATTAATAAGAATAATAATTCAGTGGTTCAAATACATACTGAGTGTTTACCGTGCCAGGCTGGGGAGCAGAAAATGTGAGAAATGAACAGTAAAGAAATCACAACGTATACACAGGAGGTTAGAAGGCAGTAAACACCAAATGGTAAGACTTAAAAATCAGGTAAAAGGGAATATATGTAGCGTGTGGGGAGGGGTGCTCAGGGTTGGCTCGCTGCAAGGTCACAAGATAATGTTAGCCATTTTAGCCATATATGAGGGAGATCCCCTATATAACGGGTGGAGAGAACATTTCAAATACAGGAAGCAGCAAAGCAAAAGCCCTAAAATGAGAACCTATCTGGCACATTTAAGCAAACAGCCTCTCTGCTGAAGCAGAGAAAGGGAGCAGCAGAAAATGAGGTCAAACAGAACAAGGCTAGATCTTGCTGAGCCTACAGGCACCTATACGACTCTGGCTGTTACCCTGAGGGAAAGAGCATAGAAGGGTTTTGAGCAGAGGAGTCACATGATCTGACCCATCTTAGAGAAGGACTGTTTAGGCTACTGTGTGGAGAACGGATGGAAGGGTGCAAGGGTGAGGGCATGGATGCTGGGCAGGAAGTTGCAGGAACTCAGGTGACAGGTGATGGGGACTCTATTAGGGTGACAGCATGACAGTGGTTGAATTCTGGCAATTTTCATCAGGCAAAGCTAATTTATCCTGACAAACTGGATGTGGGATTGTGGGGGGTAGGGTAGGGAATCAGTATGTTCAGTCATTAAAACTAGAATAAGCTTACCATGGAGAGTAAAGAATGACTCATAAAGGGTTTGAATGTCTTAATTCATTCTGGAGCATCTGAAAAATGCTGAGATGGCTTTTGCAGCTGTTTGAAACAACTGCAAAAGTATTTTTCCCATCTATCTTTACAGAATCTGTAACACTAATGCAAGTAAGGAAGTTATAGTTAACAGAGGCACCACAGAACACATTTACAGAAAGCACGCTAATACACTGGATAGAATTAACATCCCGTGAGAAATGCAGACAAGTTGTTATCAAAACAAAACGAAACAAAACAAAACAACAGGTCTCATACCTGTTCCTGAATCAGACATCCAAGAATTTGGACTCTCATCTGGTTTATTGAGGTAAAAAGCATGAGGGTGCTTAGCAGCAGTGAAATTAGGCTGCAATGCAAGAAAGAAAACCATTAGTCGATGGATAAAAATCATTAGGTACAAACTACTGACCCAAAGAAAGAGAGCCAGGTATCAAACCAAGGCACAGAGAAAGCCTCAGAGGGTTCACGAAGAACTACGAAAGTCCAGTTTTCCCTGTGATTACAAGAATACAAAATGATAGGAATTAACCATGAAGGATTTTCTTTTCCTGTGTGTTCACACAAGTTTATTTTGGTTCTGTGGAGCTGGAAGAACACTGGGAGCTGGTGTTACTTAATGAGTTCAGAATGAAAACGTATTTATAGGGCCACCTGGGTGGCTCAGTTGGTTAAGTGTCCGACTTCAGCTCAGGTCATGATCTCACACTCCGTGAGTTCGAGCCCTGCATTGGGCTCTGTGCTGACAGCTCAGAGCCTGGAGCCTACTTCAGATTCTGTGTCTCTGCCCCTCCCCTGCTCATGCTCTGTCTCTCTCTGTCTCAAAAATAAATAAAAACGTTAAAAAAAAAGAAAGAAAAGAAAACTACTGTATCCACCAAGGTATATACCAAAGACCCAAAGTTTATCAGCGGTGAGAAAGTCTCCAAAAGACTAGTCTGTTCTGTTCGTTTTTTTGTTTTTTGCTAGCCTCCCCAAGACTGAGTTTTACTTAATGTAAAAACAGAAGAGAAACTAGCATATATGAAAACATATTTCTGCCAACCTATTCCAATGGAAAAAGCAACTTTCACCCCGTCTCTAAATACTCTTATGCGCTCACACCAAAGATGTACCATCCCAATGGCACGCAAGTTCAAAAGAACAGACCCACAGATACAGTACTACAGGGTGCCTGCAGGTGAGGCCAGTGGTCCCTGGAGCTTTATCACCCTCACTTCCCTCCTGAACACAAATCTGAATAGGTTCTGGAATGGTGATCTTGAGAAGCCTAAATATCACAGGCTGAAGAAAACTTATGGCAAGAAAAGACAATAGTGCTTTATAAAGGTTGAAGGACTGTCTTCTTAGGACTTCTATTTAATCTTTTTCACAGGATGATAGAAAGACCATGTTTACAGCAATCAAGACCACGGGCGCCTGGGTGGCTCAGTCCATTAAGCATCTGACTTTTAATTTTGGCTCAGGTCATGATCTCACGGTTCATGAGTTCAAGTCCTGCGTCTAGCTCTACGCTCAACACAGAAAATGCTTGGGATTCTCTCTCTCTGCCCCTCCCCTGCCAGTGCACGTACTCTCTCTCTCTCTCTCTAAAAAAATAAACATTAAAAACAGTGGCCAATTTCTAAAGGTATCAAGTTTGCAGAGAGACGTGATTTTGCAATTTCAATTCAGTATCATAGAATAAACAACATTACT
Source organism: Lynx rufus (assembly GCF_022079265.1). Lineage (NCBI taxonomy): Eukaryota > Metazoa > Chordata > Mammalia > Carnivora > Felidae > Lynx > Lynx rufus. The sequence goes on along the minus strand of NW_025814839.1, from coordinate 1,153,274 downwards.
CTATGACGATTTAAGCCAAAAGGACTTCAAAGATGTTTAAAACCTACTCAATATCTACACCTCTTTAACGAAAGCAGCTGCTAGATTAGTAAAAGGGCCACACAGAATTTAAACATTTAACCTCTTACAATTTGGATTATAAATTCAGTACTACTTCTTACAACTTAATAGTAATATAAATTATGTGAGAGTTTTTTTTAATTTTTTAATGCTTATTTATTTTTGAGAGAGAGACAGACAGAGCACAAGTAGGGGTTGGGGCAGAGAGAGAGGGAGACACAGAATCCGAAGCAGGCTCCAGGCTCTGAGCTGTCAGTACAGAGCCCAACATGGGGCTCGAACTCATGAACCATGAGATCATGACCTGAGCCAAGTCAGACGCTCAAAGGACTGAGCCACCCAGGCGCCCCTATTTGAGAGTTTAAAAAAAAAGTTAAATGGATTATTCTCTGGCTAAATGTAAACAGTTACAGCACAAAGAGAATTAGGACCTTTACAAAACGGTTTTCATTTTCTATTGTACTTTATTCCTCATTATTTTTGATTTCCAGACTACTAAAAAAGCAATACCCAGAGCAAATCATTGTTTCCAATCCTCTGGGACACCCAGAGAAAGATAGGTCAATGGAACAAATTAACAATACAAAAGAAAGGGCAAAAAACTTATGTTGACAAGCGCGTAGTAAACTCCACCATAATTAGCAATAAAGTGACTCATCACCTACTTTCTCAACTGGTGATTTCTTGGCTTGCTCATTTCCTTGCATAGATTTTGAACACCCCTCCTCTGTAAGTGCTCTCTTTGGTTGGTTCTGCTTCAGCTTTTGTGCCCATGATGTTACAGACTTACTATTCAGAAAGAGAAAACAAAATTATTCTCTTTAGATGCTGTCCTTTGCACATAAAACTAAACACTAATAAATATTGTGTCCATGGGAAATGCTTTGAGTTCTTTTTCTAACCGCAGAGAAAGAATGGATCTTTATCCATTCACCTACATTTCTTTTTACAATTTCTTATTACCAAAGGCAAAGTGAACACAAAGACTAACGGTGATTAATAAAGGATTTAGCCTGTAGCCATGGAATAGAACAAAACCACCACAGTGACCTGTTCACATACTCAATATAGCTCTACAGCAAAAGCTTATTTGTTTACAAGGACTAGTGACTGTACTTACAGGTATACAAGATCTGTGTTGCTATAGCTAAACACGTATTTTTCAGAGATATAAAACTCAACATTTAGGGTAAATGACAAATTTTAAATGATTGTTTGCTTTATAAACATTCAGCCACACTTATCATCAAACTTAGAAAATTTCCTCTTCTATATAAAAAGCATAAAATTGAGTATGCTTGTGTATAATTTTTGGTTGCAAATTACATGCACATGTATACATTTAGACTCTAAAAGCAGCTTGATTTACTAGATTCTAAATGTAATAAACAAGTAAACCTCCCTTCAAATGTTGGAGAAATTCTACTTACCTATTCGTTTTTCCACTGTATACTTCTGAAACCTTATTTTCACCAAGAAAATTGTGTTCAAATTCACCAGGAAAAATGGAAATATCTTCTTTTAAAGATGCACAAAACTCTTCAGTGGTATGTATACGAAAATTCTTGTTTTTTACACCCTCTGCAAGTGACTCCATCTGCCCCAAAGATGCTCCAAACTGTCCCTCAGAAACCTCTGTGTGCTCCATGAACTCCCGAGGGTCCTTAGATTTGTAGGCATTTAATTCGGAGACACAAAAGGTACCATACCCACTGCTCACTGAGCTACTGTCCACATTGCAGTCTGGTTGTGATGTGGATGTTTCTTGCTGCATTTCTGGTTCTTCAGACTTAGGATAACTGATAATAGGTTCATTTCTCTCACTGTTTTCAGAAAAAAAACCCATTTGACTTCCTGAAGATAACTGTTTACTTAAAGAAGTATCATAGGAAGCCCAGGAAGCATTACTGGTCTGTAACTTGACTAAATTTTTTATCTCCTCCTGTATACGCTGAAAACAAAGTTACAGATTTGGTAAGTATACTAAACATTGCATTTTTTTATAAATACTATGAAAATATTGCTTAAAAATACGAGGTATTACTCTAAAGACGATATGTTTCTAGTTCATCAGCAAAACTGATATAAAGTATTAACGGGTTCTTCTTGCAAATCTTACAGTATAAAAAAGAATCAATACAAATAACAACTTACTTGAATTTGGTTGTGGAACTGCTCCTGCTGAGCGGCTATTTGCTCTTGGCATTGTTTTTCCACCAAACTGAATAGTTGTAACCACCTGGTCTATTAAGTTATAAAATGTTTTAGTTAAAAATAATTTTCAATGTAATATTTCACAGAAAAATTCCTCCAGTGGGAAAGGACCTTTTTAAAATGTATTTTAATTTAAATTTATAAGCTGAATTAAGTAGTTATAAAACTGTATTTAATGTAAAAATACAGGCACAGGCTTGGTCACCCCTTTCATATGTAACCTGTAGTTTGGGTAAATTTGAAGGTCTGGGTAAATCTTATTTTTCAAATGGCATGTCATCTGCTATCGTTTCTGATTCATCAACAACTGGCAGTCATACGTCGTATTTGTCTTAAGTTCTCTTCCTTTCTTTGTAACAGCTAGTGATTTTTTTTTTTTTAATTTTTTTTTTCAACGTTTATTTATTTTTGGGACAGAGAGAGACAGAGCATGAATGGGCGAGGGGCAGAGAGAGAGGGAGACACAGAATCGGAAACAGGCTCCAGGCTCCGAGCCATCAGCCCAGAGCCCGACGCGGGGCTCGAACTCACGGACCGCGAGATCGTGACCTGGCTGAAGTCGGACGCTCAACCGACTGCGCCACCCAGGCGCCCCTAGTGATTTTCTTAAACAATGACTTGTACCTAGGAAAAAGAATCCCACGTCTTAAAACAAGAGATAGTTTGATATTATGGAAATTTAACCCCTAATTTACATGGGATTTAAGTGGGGAAAAAAAAACCAAAACTTTTTCAAGTCAGGTGCTGAAGTGTTTTACAGCGCCACAGCTGAAAAAGGAATTTAAAAAATCAGTCTGAAAACCTGTGGAACTGACCTAGGACTCCCTTCATTCTGAGGTTCTGATCCATGCTGACTCAAGAGTATAGTAAGTGTTCTTATAATCAGACTACAAAACAAGCCAGAAAAGGGTTCGGGGAAATCTCCAGAAGCTAAATTCAGTCTCAAGGCTGGTTTACAGTAAGAGACTCTACACAATAATATGCAATATCAGTAAGTAGCTACCGTGAGAAGAGCCTCCCTGTTTAAAACCATTCACCATCTTTACGCTCCTGTACTCCTCACAGGCCCCAGAGTGACCCGGCCCATGCACACCTCCCAACTTCATCTCATCCCTATGTATTCCGTGCTCAAAGCACACCGGCCACACTGGCCTCTACCTTTTCCCTGAACATGACAAAAAGGTCTTCCACCTTGAAAGCTTTGCCTTCACTGTACCCGCTACCTGGAAAGCTCTCTCTCCAGCTCTTATGGCTTCCTTCTCCCCCCCACCCCCGCCCCTTGCAATTTCAGCTTAACGACCACCTTCTCAAAGACAGTTTTCCCAAACCATCCTGCAGTTGCTCTCTTTCTCAATGTCATCCTGTTTTTGCCTTCAGAGCATTTACCACAATAAGAGGGCATCTCATTTATTCACTTTGTTAACCCGTTTGCCTCCAGCACCTAGGACACAATACCAAGGAAAGAGTGTCTAAATGAGGGTATAAAAATGTGAATTTCAGGGGCACCTGGCTGGCTCAGGTGGTAAAGCATGCAACTCTTAAGCTCAGGGACAAGGGTTTGAGCCTTACACTGGGTGTGGTTTACTCAAAAAAAAAAAAAAAAAAAAGGTCAAGTTCAAGATGAATTTTTTTTCTTGGTATTACAGACTACACAATTCAGAGGTCCTTCAGATTAATACTGAAAACCGTTTCTATAATTATAATAGAGCAGAATTAAGTTGAAGACTATATAACTGTATTAAAACAAAGGAAGCAAAAAACCCCAGGATTGAAATAAAACAGTGCTGGGCGCCTGGCAGGCTCAGTCGGTTAAACGTCCAACTTCAACTCAGGTCATGATCTCACAGTCCGAGAATTCAAGCCCCGCATCGGGCCCCATGCTGACAGCTCAGAGCCTGGAACCTGCTTCGGATTCTGTGTCTCCCTCTCTCTCTGCCCCTCCCCTGCTCGTGCTCTGTCTCTATCAAAAATAAACATTTTTAAAAACAAATAAATAAAACAGTGCTGGTCGCCTGAGTGGCTCAGTCAGTTAAGCATCCAGCTCTTGATTTCTGCTCAGGTCCATGCTCTCACGGTCGTGAGATCGAGCCCCACGCTGAGCCCCATTTTGGGCTCCACACTGGGTGGATGCTCTCTTTTTCTCTCTCAAAAAATAAAAATTAAAAAAATAAAAATAAAAATAAAGAAAATAGAAGAGTGCTAATAGAAAGTATTAATTCTAAATCAACTAACTTGATAAGGATAAGGTAGGCTACATCAAATTCAGTTCCTTATCTTCTCAACTTACCTATAATATGAAGTATCTTAATCAAAACAAAAAATAAATCAGGGAACAGTTTTCTTATTAAGTTATACTAACTTAAGCACTACTTTAGGGGTTATTTTAATCTGACAAAGTTACTAGTCACAAAAAACTAAATTACAATAATGACGGAATTACATAACAACAACAAAAAAATAACCAAAAAATGGCCTTATATTTATGTGGCACGCAATGTTAACCACATCCTTATTATCATTTTCTTATTTAGGATACAAATGAATAGAGCTTGCTCTGGATATAAATTGGTAGAGAAGATTTTGTTCTCCCTAGTCAGATTTTATAATTAATATTTTAATTTTCAATAAGCATATTTAAGAACATTATAAATGCAGCAAATAACATTTTTCACATAATTATTAAGAACTATTATTCATTTCTAACCAACATTATTTATATGATCTGCATTGTACATACTGTTGGAGGACTTAGGCATCTAATTAAAGCTTTCCCCTGTACAGTTTTTGATGCTATTAGCCTGAATGGGGTTTCTATCGTATGCCTAGTAAATATTCCATTGGCTTTGACATCCTAGGCCTGACTCCCTGCTCTCCACTAACAACTTGTATGGTCCTCAACAAGTATATTTCATTTATGCTCTTTACTAATTTATAAATTGGGGGGGGGCAGTATAAAATCGGAAGAGGAACACCTCCCAGGTGGCTGGGAGGATAAATTTTAAATTCCAATATGATGGATGTGAAAACAGTGATCTCAAGGGGGGGAACTAGATTTTGAAAATCTGTGAGGTCATGCGTGTCACAAAGCTAGGGAGAGCACTACCAGCACTTTGTGGGCAGTCCAGGGATGCAAATCACAGGATGGTCCCCGACAACGAAAAACTGTCCTGTGTCCACTTTATATTATAAAAATAACATATATTTTGCACAGCTTTCAAATCACCAAATTGTCCAGGAATCCAACTACAAAGATGTTATGTTTGCTTCAGAACTTGATCAGAAATTGGTCACCGTTTCAGAAAATCGTGTCACCAAATGCAGTTCTGGATTGTCAATACAGAAGAGCTGTATCGGTCCATGTCTGTAGCCACTGCCTTCGCAATGAGTCTACGTATAAACACCAGGCTATGCTTCACTAGGTCTTGTAATGTGGATGTGCCTGAGCACGTGTATACTGAAATACCTGTTATCATGCTATAAGTAACTGTCATTCCTCCTTTATATCACAGTTAAAAGGATGATTGTTTTTAAAGTGGGTACAGGCAGGATATATCTGTGAACTTCATTTCAGGACAATATAAGTTGATGTTATTTTTGAAATTGTAAAATTTATGTGTAAATTAGTAATTTAATTGTAATATTACAAATTGAGGGCTTTGGGTCTAATAAGGTTGAGTGCCACTGACAAAAAAAGTGTCTAGTATATTGCTTGGCAAATCGACACACAATAAACAGTACACATAATAACAACAATCATTGTACAACCGTTACTCTTAAATATGTAATCAGTAGCACTAAATAGTTAAAATACTAAAATAATGAATTAAGACAAATTAGCTAATAATGTGTTTTAAAAATTTACCATCACAGAAATATTAGCAATAGCAAGTCTTTAAGAATATATTGAAGTATTTCTATATAAATGTGTTAAAAAATTATTTCCCATGAATCAAAATACATAACCTTCTCAAGTTTAAGCAGTGATAAACTCAAGAATTCCAGGAAAGATGGGGGCCCCTGGGTGGCTCAGTCGGTTAAGTATCCAACTCCGGCTCAGGTCACGATCTCAAGGTTTGTGACTTCGAGTCCTACATGGTGCTTTCTGCCATTAGTGCGGAGCCTGCTTCAAATCCTCTGTCTCTCTCTCTCTCTCTCTCTCTCTGCCCCCCCCAACTCTCTCTCTCAAAAATAAAATAACAAACATTAAAAAAAAAAGAATTCCAGGAAAGAGGTTTTAGAAAAAATTCTACAGAAATCAGATCTCCAGAGCTCTGAGCTCTGTGGAAGGTTTATATTTTAATAACACTACAAGTAGTAGAAATCAGACAAATGTTACAGTTCCAGAAGAAGGTGAAAACATGAAATTCAGGGGAAATAGGAATAAGGCTTGCACGATCCTTACCCCTCCCGTTCTTCCTACAATACTACACTAAAACATCATATTTTGGTTTTGTTTGCCACAAAACACACTAATAAATTGGAGAAATTTTACTGAAATGACCAGGAGATTTCATATTCTGTCAAAGAACTATCTTAAGAAACTATTCACTGAATAATCAATTACATGTCTACATTACAAAAATTAGTTATTATTAAACATAATAAAAATAATAATATTATATCCCAGGTGAAGAAGAAAGGGTGTAAAGAAACAGGCTCAAATGTTAAGGTGTTAGTGGCTAGTCGGTATGCTGGCTTATAAAAACCTGTATCTTAGATTCACAAACAAATACTGATTCAAAGATGCTGATTTTGAAGTATTAAAAGCAACAATTTCTAGCTAAACATGAATTTGCCAGAAAAGCAATGCCTTATTTTTTTAAAAGCATACTAATTCAGGTTCATAAGCTAATGAGTAAGTATATTAGGGGAAATATTTCACAAAAGATTTCACTTTTAATTGCATCATTTTACTGGTCTCTTGCATTATCATGGACTGATAATTACATGGAAAAAACATAAAAACTGTAAACACTTAAAACTCAGTTTTCTTAAAGTTTGCATTAATACTCATTCTTTCTTTTTTTTTTTTTTTTTAATGTTTGTTTATTTTTGAAAGAGAGAAAGGGAGGCAGAGGATCCAAAGCGGGCTCTGTACTGAGACCGACGTTGGACCTTAACCGACTTAGCCACCCAGGTGCCCCAATACTCAGTCGTCTTATAACTTCAGTGATTATGGATAATGAATACAAATAATTACAATTAGGGGTGGCTGCTACTGAATTCTTAAACCAGGTATTCATCCATTCCATTTTACATTTTGACAATTACACAAACAATGGTTTTAAAAGTATGATAAACATTTAAAATAAAATCTACTGTCCCCTAAATAAACAATTTAATAATAATAATGTTTTATACATTTCTATAAAGCATTACCAAATCTAGCCTTGGAAAAATCTAACTTGGGCATTATTCTGTGAATCAAAATTTACATATTATGTATTCTTTTATCTGCTAAGTTTTTATAGCACAATTTAACCTGTAGACCAAAGAAAGAACCACTGACCTGAAAAATCAATATAACTCAATGTATCACAACTAAGCAAAAGCCTTAATTTATAAATAGTTCAAAGAGGATTTAGGTTTTTCAAAATGGTAACACTTCTGTATGTGTTACTTAAAACATTAGAATTAGTAATAGTATTAGTAAATTTGGACTTCTCCCTTCTCTGAACAAAGCTAATATTTTAGTTGACACTTAAAATATAAATTAATGTGTCTAATGACTGATATTTGTCAAAACATGCTTTTGATCATCTTTTTCGTATGCGTTCAGTGCTGTTCCCCAATTACTACTTTTGACCACTTTAGCAATAAGTATCATGCTCTTTAGAAGATAAATCTCTAATAATTTAGAGTTTAGTAGAGGCACATGTACAATTATATTTTTTAAGATTCCACAAATAAAACAAAACTAGATACCTCACAGTTTTTCCAAAGTTCCGAATCAGTCCTTCCACTGTTTTGTAGCTCTTGCATTAAAGAGGTTAGGACTTCAACTGTACCTTGAATTACAGATGGTCTGGTCTTCCCTGAGAAAGAGGATACCCCATTTGTACTAAGGTGGGGACTACTTCTGTTGAAACATAAATAATTCAAATGGTTTTCTTCATTCTACCAAGTGTTGAATAATTCAGCAGTTCAAGTTTAGCAGAGCAGTACAAAACCACTGACATTTAATCCTTCTTAATGGCACCTCGTTTGTTGAAAATCTGATCACGTTTGTCCACAAAAGGAAAATAGCAGTAAAAAGACAACACTTATTTAAGAACCCAACAGAAAGACTTTCTCCAAAAGCGCCAGAACACTCCAAAGTACCAACAGAAAGTAAGTTTCTGCCATACGATAAGAAAAAGGTCTAGCTTCTCCAATCTACATTATTCCAGAGGATTATTGCACTCTACTGTAAGAAGAGCCTTTTTTATTGTAGCAGAGATTCTTTTTCCACTGCCCAGAACTGCAGTCAAGTGTTGTTAATCGCATCCCCCTAATTTGGTGTGATAAACTGATGCTTATCTTTTTTGCACTGTCTTTGAATAAAAGTTGTGCCAAGTAAATTAGCAGCAAATATTCAGGACTTATTTAGCCTGTTCATTGTGTAAAATAGCACTCATTCTTTCCAGGAGGACTGCTTTCCCAAACTTAAGAGGAAGTTATTTCAGATTTGTTTTATAAAAACACAAAGCATAATTAAGGAAAATAAAATCTGTTTAAATTCCAGTCTAAGAGACCATTTTTCATTTATTTATTGATAACCTATATTGTTTCACAAAGAGTTCATTTAAAAAAAACAATACTAATTAAAATAACAGAAAAATAGTGACAAGTAGGATCAGAGAAAGATTAATAAAAACTCAAGGGAAAGGAGAACATACATGTCGTCCGTAACGGATTTACACAGTTGTGTAATTATCAAGTCTAAATTTGGCTGATTTAACCACCAGTCACAATGAAAAGGGAGACAAGTTCAGTTACATAATTTTCATTAGAAGGGCATATTTAGGGGTCACCTGGCTGGCTCAGTTGGTGGAGCACACAACTCTTGATCTCGGGTTGGTGACTTCAAGCCCCATGTTGGGGGTAGAGATTAAAAAAAAATTTTTAATTAAATCTTAAAAAAAAAAAAAAGGACATATTTAGGTTCCCCTAGGAAAATTGTGTTCTAAAAGGGATTTCTTCAGGGGCGCCTAGGTGACTTAGTTGGTTAAGTGTCTGACTCTTGGTTTTGACCCAGGTCAAGATCTCAGAGTTCATAAGTTCAAGCCCCACATTGGGCTCTGCACTGACAGTGGGGAGCCTGCTTGGGATCTCTCTCTCTCTTTCTCTCAAAATAATAAACATAAAAAAAATTTTAAAGGGAGTTCTTCATAGGGACCACCAGGTGATACAGGAAACAAACTTTCAGTACGTGGGTATAGATTACAAAGACAGACATCTCTCCTGGACCATTTGCCACACACTTTCCCACCCTTTCACCTTGCTTTTTCATTTTATATATTCTTGTAAGCTGCCTTATATTCCTCCTGAGAAGGGCAGAGAATGAACAAACTTTTTAAGGAATTAATGAATTTATTAATTTCATCAAGATCTATTGTGTTCGAAAATATCTGACCCTTTAACAGTAGGGCCCAGACTGGTAAGTTTTTGCTCCCTTGTACCTGCTTGGTATATAGGTGGTCTCCTCTCTGATGGACTCTACCCCTTTGCTGTTTTTAAGCTACTAGAAATTTAGAAATCAAATAACCCAAGTTTTTCAGATTATGTACAAAATGAAAGCAAACAGGTTCTGATTACAAACAAACCAAAGGGGTGCATGGGTGGCTCAGTCGGTTAAACGTCCCAAAACCTGATTTTGGCTCAGGTCATGATCTCACGGTTCATGGGTTCAAGCCCTGCATCAGGCTCTGTGCTGACAGTCTGGAGCCTGCTTGGAATTCTCTGTCTCCCCCCTCCCTCTCTCTCTGTCTCAAAAATAAATAAACTTAAAAAAAAAAAAAAGGTGCAAACACGGGATAGCTTAAAAAGAAAATGCATAAAATGCATTGTTGGATAGCATCTATTTTTGTCTACTCAGAGTCTGTTTTTCTGCTTACTTCCTAGTATTCAACTTAATTGTTACTTCCCAGGTTGGTGAGGTAGTTCTGAAATATTAAACGTTATTTGTATGTAGAAACAGTATTTAGTCAATTAAATTCTAAAGGCATGTTGGTAATCTATGAGGAAGTTTTAAAAGCGTACAGAGAACCGTAACTAGGAAAACAAGTTCTTTTCCACAATGTTCCCCATGCAAAAGTGTATAATCTCTGGGAGAAACAAAAAACAGGAAAAGAATGAAACTATTCTGGACTTAAAACAACTATCCCTGAACAGTTCCTGCTCAGGGGCTGTTGTTATTTAAATGCGAACCGATAACTGTGATGCTATTTGGGTCAACTGGGCAAATAAACTTGTTTTGATTTGTTGTTACATTAAAAAAAAAAATCTATCTATCCCATTCTTACCTATTAATATTTAAGTTCAGTCCAAAAGAATGGGGAGAATTTTTTATATCAGATTCTACAGAAGATGAAGTTTTCCGTAAGGGTTTCACCAAATCAAAATCTTCCATAGTGTATAGAAATCGTTACACTCTCTTATTTGAAAATGTAGGTTCTTTCAATGTTTGAAGAAACTGAATCCGAGTCATCTTCAGATGCTTCATCGTCTACAGGCATTTTCAGTGGCTAACATTCAGAACTGGGAAATATCCTAAGCTCCCAAGAGAGTCTGAAAATGAATGGAGGAAAAAATACTATAAAAAGCCACTAAATCTAGCAACTGCTTTTTCATTACTTTGGAAACCTTGATCCTTTTATATAAATTGGCATTAAGAATAGCAACATCATTTACAATAGTCAAAATGCAGAAACAACTAAGGTGTCCATCAATTGATGAATAAACTAATGTTGTATATACATATAATGGAGTATTTCTCAGCCATAAGAAGAAATGAAATACTGATACAATACTACAATGTGGACAAACGCCGAAATATTATAATCAAGTAAAGGAAGCTCAGTAAAAGATCACATAATGTAGGATTTCATTGATGTGAGGAATCTAGAATAGGCAAATCTTTTGAGACAGAAAGCACATTTATGGTTGCCAGAGCTGGGGCATGAAGTGACCAAAAATGGGTATGGAGGGGCGCCCGGGGGGCTCAGTTGGTTGAGCGACTGACTTCGGCTTGGGTCATGATCTCACGGTTTGTGAGTTTGAGCCCTGCGTTGGGCTCTGTGCTGACAGTTCAGAGCCTGGATCCTTCTTCGGATTCTGTGTCTCCCTCTCTCTCTGCCCCTCCCCCACACATGCTCTGTCTCTCTCTGTCTCGGAAATAAATAAATATAAAAGAAAAAAATGGGTATGGAGTGTCTTTTTAGGGTGATGAGAAATTCCAGAATTAAATGGTGGCGATGATTACACAACCCATCTGTGAATATACTAAAAACCAATGAATTGTACACTTTAAAGGGATGCATTTTACGATACATGAATTGGATCTCAAAAAATCTACAATAAGGGTGGGGCGCCTGGGTGGCGCAGTCGGTTAAGCGTCCGACTTCAGCCAGGTCACGATCTCGCGGTCCGTGAGTTCGAGCCCCGCGTCAGGCTCTGGGCTGATGGCTCGGAGCCTGGAGCCTGTTTCCGATTCTGTGTCTCCCTCTCTCTCTGCCCCTACCCCGTTCATGCTCTGTCTCTCTCTGTCCCAAAAACTAAATAAAAAAACGTTGAAAAAAAAAAATCTACAATAAGGGTGATTTGCAAAAGTAGCTTCATCTTTTCCAGGTATTATTTCAGAATTTTATGTGTTTAACTATCAAGGTTCTAGACACTACTCTACTGCGTAACAACTGGAATACGTACATGCCTTGTTCATTTAAGAAGCTCTACCAAGTATCCATGCTTGCTGATCTACATGGCGGATAAACTGGAACTACTTAGTATTTAATTTGATATTAAAAACAGCCAATTAAGGGGCGCCTGGGTGGCTCGTCGGTTAAGCGTACGACTTCGGCTCAGGTCATGATCTCACGGTCCGTGAGTTCGAGCCCCGCGTCGGGCTCTGTGCTGACTGCTCAGAGCCTGGAGCCTGTTTCAGATTCTGTGTCTCCCTCTCTCTCTGCCCCTCCCCTGTTCACGCTCTCTCTCTGTCTCAAAAATAAACGTTAAAAAAAATTAAAAACAAAAAACAAAAAACAGCCAATTCAATGGTTAACAACAGTTGTTTGTCCACTGGCTGGAATGCATCTTGCACTACATAGCCTTTATTACTCTATGCACGTATCACTTCTTTAAAGACTATTCACCAGGTCAACTAAAAATAACTAACTGATGCAGGTTAACTGATGCCAGGTGTACAGAGGCAAGTTGGCCATAACAAATCAAACACCATGCTTCCTACTTAGAGAATTCATGTGTTTTTGAAAAAGTGAAAGAGCAAGAAAAAAAAAAAACAACCATTTATGCTGCTTACAAGATTCCACTAGGTTCCCACTTCTAGGGCCTGGTTTTACAAAGCACAACCTTAAAAAACATCAGCTCATAAAAGAACCACTTCCTTGGCGGGAGGTAGGTTTTGTGAAAGCCAAGGGTAACTGGACCTACGTAAATGGATTTCTCCCCAGTGGCTCAGCCCATCACCAGCCACAAATGGGGTACCGAAAAGGTCTGGGGCTGCACCTTCCACCTGGCAACGAAAATATCTGGATTCAAATCACCCTGCTCTTCTAGCAGGAAAACACAAGGCTCTCCAGGGACTTGGATCTGCGACCCCATCCGTTATTTCGCCCGCTCAAGTAATCCGGATGCAGAAGATGGAGATGGAAAACCACTCGAAACGCAAAGATGCTTCTCCAGTGGGGGAGGGAGGGAGTGGAAGGGGAAATGAAAGGGGGGGGGGACCCGACATAAATGCAAAATTAAAACAAAAACACGCGATGGACAACGGTTATAAGCACAGAGCCATTTTTATATTTCCCAGTAACGAAATGTGACGCTCTTGGTCCCCAAAACCCCTAGCCAAAAAGAAGGTCGCTGGGAGGATGGGGGATGGTATGGTACAAATTGGGGCCTGATACTCGGAAAGTTAACCAGGTGTTTCGCTTTGCTAGGAGCCCGAGGGGGGTATGGAAGACAGGGTTCCAGAGGTTTTGAGGCCAGATCCTGACCCCCTTGCCTTCACAGCCAGACCTCAATTGCTGATGGGGTGGCTCTCGGGTCAAAGTGGGACGGCGAGCAAGAACAAAATGCGGTCGCCTGAACTGTGGGCAGCGGGGAGGCGGAAGGAAAAGCCGCTGCTCCCACAATTACAACCGCGATTCCCAAAGTCAACCAGGGAAGATCAAAAAAAGGAGACAGATCCCACAAGCCCCCCGCCACTCGGGATGAGGCGCTCTGCGATTGGGCCGCGCGGGTGTCACTCAAGGGCACTGAGTCTAGAAAAGGCACCCGGCCGCAGGCAAAGCCCCCACACATCCGAGGACTGTGGTGGGGGTTGCGTCGTGTGGCCGTCGTCCCCCCACCCCCGCCCTGAGCCCATCAGCACACTTAGGGTTCTGCTAAGTCCATGTCTTCCGAGCCTCGTCCCCTTGCCCCCCGCGACTGACCGCTCCCCGCAGGCCGGCGACCACTCACCTGGCCGGGGCTCCCACAGTGGATGTCAGCGTCAGGCGAGCGGCCTCTCGCGACCGTTAAACTCGAGGGAGCGTGCGCGCGCCCGTCGTCCTGCCTGTGATTGGCTGCACGAAAGGGGGCGGAGACGGTCGCACCGCGGAGCGTCTGTCCTTCTCCCCTTTCTCTTCCCGCCCCTTTCTCCAAAGGGGGAGGTCCTACGCTTGGGAACTCGGAGGGGGCGGAGCTTCTGCGAAGCCCTCCCGTCTGATTGGTTCTCTGGGAACGTACATGCCACGCTAAAAATAGCTTCCGCTCTCCGCATGCGCAGTTGGTAAGAATGAGCCCAGGGCAAGTGAGGGAAGCGACGGTGGGAGTACTGCGCGTGCGCAAACCCAGGAGTGCGCTTTCGATGCACCTTCTGCAGTGGTTCCTGTTACCCCAGAAAGTGGCGGGTGGGAGACCACGTCCGCAGCCAGGTAAGCGTCCGTGGAGCAGCCAGCCGCCTGTACGGTTGCCTGCGATTGTCAAGGACTCTGAAGAGAGGACTGGGAGCTAGGAAGCCTGACTTTCCCAGCTTGCGGTCCTGATTCGTGCAACCAATTGACCTGAGACACCGCTGGCGGTGAGGTGCAACTTGTCCAGACACTAAGCTAAGTTTTCTCTGCACCTGGTTTACCCTAAGCTGCTGGGGGTCTTTCCCGGGGCTCTTCAAGGACTGGTGTGGGGAGGGGAGGACAGCTCACCGCCTTGGAGAAAACGGGTCCACCGAGGCCCGAGAAGAAATGGAAAGAGCTTCATTTACTTGTCCAACAGAGCTCTATAGATCTCTTAGCACGAAGCAGGTGCTGTTCCAAGCTGGCACATAGTAGGTGTCAGCATGGCTCTTGCCAGGCCTTTCAAGGACGACAAAGAATCTGTGCCCCTTCCTGGAGGCCCCACCATTTCATTCTCTCTGTTCAGTTCACTTTTTTTTTTAATATTTATTTATTTTTGAGGGAGCATGAGCAGGGGAAGGGCAGAGAGAGGGAGAGAGAGGATCCGAAGCTGGCTCCGAGAGCCGTTAGCAGAGAGCTGTGAGATCAGGACCTGAACCGAGGTCAAATGCTTAAGCGACTGAGCCACCCAGGCACCCCTGTTGAGTTCACATTCTTAAGACTAGTTAACCTTTAAGGCCAGCTCTTAGATTTCCCTCCAGGGTTCCTGGGTCCAAAGTGAAAGAACTTTGCTAGCCCTATCATGTAGCTATGGCTGAAAAGCCAGGATGGACCGTGAAATGTTATTGGCAGGAATGACAGATCTTCGAGGCATTCCATGTCATCTGAGCTTCCTAACAATTCTGTCTCAAAGAGTAAAAATTCAGTCTGTGTCCAAAACCCCCTCTGTATATGATAGATTTCAAGCTTAAATAAACTTAATCCACACCCGCCCCATTGTGTTAATCCATCTGTGCTCATGTAATACCTCACTAAAATCAAAATCAAACTAATTCTAAGCACATGGCTCTGACTTCAGTGGTATTTCAAGCCCACCAAAAAAAAAAAAGTTTTATCACTAATTTCATTTGGTCATAATTGAACATAATTTCAGTTGTCTGTTATTTGAGACATTGTAGAATCTTTTTTTTTAACGTTTATTTATTTTTGAGAGACACAGAGAGACAGAGAACGAGCAGGGGAGGAACAGAGAGAAAGGGAGACACAGAATCCGAAGCAGGCTCCAGGCTCTGAGCTGTCAGCACAGAGCCCGACGTGGGGCTCGAACCCACGAACCGCGAGATCATGACCTGAGCCGAAGTCAGTTGCTTAACTGACTGAGCCACCCAGGTGTCCCAAGACATTGTAGAATCTTTTACACTCAGAAGAACTGAGAAGTGTGAATTACTGAGACATCTCCAGGCAGACCGAGTTGTGTTTCCTTACAAGAAAAAATATTAACCCCAAAATTGAGTACTGGTGATTAGTTCCTAACCATGCAAGAGGCAGATGATCACTTATGGCTGCAAAATCCAATGGGTTCTGTTCAGTTTGAGGATGTAGGTTTTTGGGTTTTTTTTGGTTTTGGCTGTGTGGTTTTAGGTAACTTTTTATCTATTAATGTCCTAATAAGCCAGTGTATTCAGGAGTTACTATTCTGGTTAACCAAGTTTTCTTGGTTTTTTTTGTCGTTTTTTGTTGTTGTTGTTTTAATATTTATTTTTGAGAGAGAGAGACAGAGTGTGAGCAGGGGAGGGGCAGAGAGAGAAGGAAATACAGAATCCGAAGCAGGCTCCAGGCTCTGAGCTGTCAGCACAGAGCCTGACCAAGGGGTCAAACTCAGGAATGACGACATCATGACCTAAGCTGAAGTCAGATGCCTAACTGACTGAGCCACCCAGGCCCCTGTTTTTGTTTTGTTAATGTTTATTTATTTTTGAGAGAGAGAGAGAGAGAGACAGAGTGTGATCAGGGGAGGGACAGAGAGAGAGGGAGACACAGAATCAGAAGCAGGCTCCAGGCTCTGAGCTATCAGCACAGAGCCCAATGTGGGGCTCAAACTCACGAACCATGAGACCATGACCTGAGCCGAAGTCAGACGCTTAACCAACTGAGCCACTCAGGCGGCCCTAAAAAAGTAGTTTTTAAAACCCATAGACATTATTTCTGAATGTAGAAAACAGAAGTAGAGGCTTCAGAAATTCCAGTAAATGTATAATAACTTCATCTAATCTAAACCTGCCACCCATCCTGGAGATTTTGCACTATTTGTGTGCAAGCTGACACCACTATTTTATGCCCTTTATGATGGTATGATTACTATAGGACTTTATCATAACAAATTGCTCAAGTATCTCTTTGACCTTGAAGGCTTCACACTGACAGCTTTTGAGCGGAGATCTTTTTTTTTTTTTTTTTTTGAGCAGAGACCTTTCACGTTGGTGTGGATAAGACCAGGCTGTGCAGTCATAATGGCTGATAATAGCTTACAGCATTTGGTTTCTGTTAACCCTAGGGTTGCTACTCTTTGATTATTATGTCCAAACTGTTTGTCACGGGGGGGGGGGCAGTTCTCTACAGCAAAAAATATATATATATGAGGAACATTAAAACTTTATAGTTTAATTATTAAACATGAAATCGTCGGATATATATTTAAGTTTTTTCAGGGCACCCGGGTAGCTCATGAGTGATAGAGTGGTAGATTGTGAGCATCCGACTCTTGATTTCAGCTAGGGTCATGATCCCAGGGTTGTGGGATCAAGCCCCACGTCGGGCTCCGCACTGAGTACGGAGACAGCTTGGGATTCTCTCCCTCTGCCCCTTTCCCCTGCTCGCACGCTCTCTCTCTCTCAAATTTAAAAAAAAAAAAAAATTTAAATATAAATTTTTTCATCTTTCTTGTCCTTCACAGTTTTTCTTCCTATATGAGATAATCCCTAATGATCTTCATGTTTAAACCAGGACTTGCTTGGATGCAGGTGGTTTATCTTTCAATGTGAGCCTGCTGAGAAGTCACACTGTATTCGTGGCATCATAATTATCTCCTGGCACCTGATTTCATAGACCACAATTATGACCTCACCAAATAGCATGTCTTTGGTAACCTCATGGTTTTCAAGTACTTCTTAAATTGGACCGTACCAACTGAAATAATTTGCAGGTCACTGTTCTAGATGCCTTTTCACTCTGAGCCTGGCTGGCTCAGTTGGAAGAGCACGTCACTCTTGGGATCTTGGGGTCATGAGTTCGAGCCCCATGTTGCGGGTAGAGATGACTTAATTTAAAAAAAAAAAAATTTTTTTTTTTAAAGCCTATGAAACAATCAGTTTGCAGGTTAGGTTTGTGGGATAAGACCACAATTTATATGGTGTGTTAGTCAGAGGCTCTTTAGCGTTATAGTTTAGGGATCTGAAGTACTCCTAAGTGCTCAATGTTTGTGGAGATTTGTATTTTTTTTTTTCTCATTGTAGGTGGTATCACTTCCACTTTACAGATGATGAAATATGACCAAAGTTGCACAGTGAGCAAATCATGAAGCCAAGACAGTGACTATAGGCAGTGTGGCCTTTCAGGGACAAAAAAATTAAAGGAAGAATCAAGAAGAGAAAGTTGAGGAAAATGAGCTAACACTTTTAAGGAGCTGGAGAAGGAACATCTAGAGATGTTATGAAAGGTGAAGGGAAAAGGGATAAAAAGAAAGCTGTCGAAATGATAAGTTTAGTTTAAAAATGGAATACCTGGGGCTCCTGGGTGACTCAGTCAGTTGAGCGTCTGACTTCAGCTCAGGTCATGATCTCACGGTTCATGAGTTCGAGCCCCGCGTCGGGCTTGCTGCTGTCGGCAGGGAGCCTGCTTCAGATCCTCTGTCCCCCTCTCTCTACCTCTCCCCCACTTGCACTCTCTCAAAAATTAATGAAACATTAAAAATAATTAATAATAATAATAATAATAATAATGGGATACCCAATGTTCTTCCAAGATAAGTCTTCCTGAGTTAATCCCTTTTTTTCTTTATTTGTGTCAAATATGATAATATACTTGAAAAGTACCTTGAAAGCATCTAAGTCCTAAACGAATACAAGGTATCAATCATGATAATGGAGGCGTTGAGAATTTAAGAACATGTAAAGTGTTATTACTGCTGCTTTTTCATGTGTTTCTGCCTTATTTTAACAGTTGGGGGCACCTGGGTGGCTCAGTCGGTTAAGCGTCCGTCTCTTGATTTCGGCTCAGGTCACGATCTCACAGATTTGTGAATTCGAGTCCCACAATGAGTCCCACATCAAGCCTGCTTGGGATTCCGTCTCTCCCCCTCTCTGTCTGCTCCTCCCCTGCTCATTCTCTCTCCCTCTCAAAATAAATAAACTTAAAAAATTATAATTAAACCGCAGGTGATAAAATTATAAAGTAACTGTTAGATGCCATAAATAGAGGAAAAATCACAGCACTGCACACAAATAGGACAGGTGTCATTCTCTGTGGATTCAGAGTTTTCTGTTAAAAAAAAACAAAACAGAATGGGATGTTAGTGTCATGTGAATTGAAAGCCTTTCTCTTTATCTCCTTCATGAGTTGTCTCTTGAGCTCTGTTACGTGGAGACCAGACCTGGCGCAGTCCCCAGCTGGGCATTTCCTGCTCAATCTATTATGCTCGTCTTATTTGAGAAATAATCCTCTGCCAGCACTTCCTGTGAGTGAAAGGCACCTTATCTTCAGGGCAAACCCCCAAGCCCAGGAAAGGACTTGGTCTGTTTCAGGCCTGAGCCGCGGCCCCGTCGTTCCTTTCCAGGAGGTGCTCTAGCCCCTGCAAGGACTTCAGACACGCAGAACAGAGGGACAAGTTAGTTGGAGCCCATGGGAAACGGCTGCTTTTTTTTAACTCCCATTTTCCAGGGCGCACCGAAACATACTAGGCAACATGGATTATGATTAAGCATTTCTCAGAAAGTCATTCTCTCACTTAGCTTCTGGTGCCATCAGCTGGCCATTTTGTCCTTTTCAAGCTTCACCACCACACATCCGCCTATTCCAGCAGTCACCGTTTCTGGTCCCTCAGGATCGATCAGGTCATTGTTTCGCGACTTGTCACTTTCAGTCCTGTTACGGAGAGGGAAACAGGACCGTGACCAAGAAGGTTGTCGGCACTCCAGAATTCTGGCCTCAACTTCTTAAATATTACATGAGAAACACCAGTTTCTAGAAGCGTCTGTCCCAACAGATGAAAGAACTTGCTCGTTCCTGTGTCCTAGTACAGTGCTTCTCAGACTTTGGGAGTGTGACTCTGAATCACCTGTGGATCTTCATAAAATGCAGGTTCTCAGCTCGGAAGTCTGGGGTAGGGCGTGAGAGTCTCCATTCCTAACAAGCTCCCAAGTGGTTATGTTGCTACCGCTCTGCGGACCATAATGAGGAGAAAGATTCTGGAGCTACGCTGTCTGATAGGGTAGATTTTGAAGACTTCATATAAATAATAAGGTGTGCATAATTTTTATATTGATTACATATTGAAATGATATTTTGGCCATACCAGGTTAATATAGTAAGTAAAGTATATTAAATGTGTATCTTTCAAATATGTTAACATTCATTTCATCAGTTTCTTATTACTGTTTTGAGTTTATTTTTATTACTTTTTTATAAATGTTTTTAAATATTTATTTTTGAGAGAGAGCACGAGTGGGGAAGGGGCAGAGAGAGGGAGACACAGAATCCAAAGCAGGCTCCAGACTCAGCTTTTGGCACAGAGCCTGACGCAAGGCAGGAACCCACGAACCGCGATATCATGACCTGAGCCTAAGTCGGACGCTCAACCGACTGAGCTACCCAGGCACCCCAGTTTTGTTTTGTTTTGTTTCGTTAAGATTTTATTTTTAAGTGCTCTCTGCACCCAATTTGGGGCTTAAACTTCCAACCCCAAGATCAAGAGTGACATTTTGCACCGACTGAGCCAGCCAGGTGCCCCTTTTTACTGTTTTTGAGGTGATTACTAGAAAATTTAGAATTTCACACGTGGCCTACATTATGTTCAGGTCGGACAACGCTGTTCTAGAACACATTATTGGCGTTCTTTTTTCGGATGACCCCATTTCTCAGTCCCCTGGTTACCATTTCACATTCCCTATTAGCTCAAATCCATATGCATTCAGTTCTTTCTGTGTTTTCTGTTCCCACCATTACTGTCCTTCACACCTTCCTCATCGCCATCTTTTCCATCGTCGTCCCAGGACCCCATCCAGTATTTAGACGCTCCCAAGAGCCACCACCCAGGCAGCACCTTTGCTCAGAGCTTTTGGCCATGACTCTCGCAATGGGGTTCCTGGAGGCAAGAGCCTCACCAGGGAGCTGGTTAGGAATACAGAGTCTCAGGCGCCACCCCAGGCCTAATGAAGCAGGATCCTGGTTTGCAGGATTCCCAGGGATTTGTCTCTCTCAAGAGCTTTACCGGTTGCCTTTCCTAAAGCACCCTGTTCCCATTGAGCTCCACATCTGTTCTTTCATTTGGCTTTGATGAAGTCTCTCCGAGGTTGAGACAATATGAAAGTTGTGGCTAAGAGAAAATAGTTTCTCTCTCTGTCTCTCAGAAGAATAAACAGTGAATTTGGGGCAAATGGCATCCGGAAGGGGAGTCCAGAGATTGAAATCCTATGACTTCCTGCAAATGGATTCAGATACCCTTATCTGTCTTGGAGGCACAACGGGAAAGGCATCAGCATCCCCTTTGCCCGTCTCAGGAGCATTAATGCTGCAGGCGAAGCGAGCCTCGCCTTGCTGCATCTGCTTTATGTCTGACTGTTGGCCACAGTCACGGGCCACATCCCAGAGCAGACCACACCACCCCTGCAGCTAGACGTCTTCCTGGGTTTGGGTTGGCCACGGAGGCCTGAGGCGGGAATGTGTGGCGGCTGGGTCCAGGTCAGGAGAGGAGGCACCTAACAGAATGCAGATTCCAAGTCTCAGTAATGAGCACGCCAAGGGACTCGGGCACAGTAACCAAGAACCACCGCTCTCTGTGGCATCTTCTCCATTCCGGGCTACAGCACGTGTCAGATTTCGGGGCATCTTAATTTCTCATTTATGCAACAGGCCCCCTGGGTTCCCTGAGACCCACGCCCGGCACATAGGAGGTGTTGGAAACATTCATTGAACAAATGAACGTTCCCTTTTGTAAAGTCCTAACTCCCGTTATCTCTGACCTGACCAAGTGGGAAGGGACTGGGACAGCGAGAGAGGCTTTAAGCCCAACTGCATCAGCCGTTGGGGGCTGAAGCCGTCAGAGGAACAGCAGCACTGAGGCGACGCCGGGGTGGAGAGCCAGCCCTGAATGGAGGCGCACGCTCACAGAAAGGAACTGGGGCAAGCTGTCATGACTCCTGGTTTCCCTCTGCCAGCACTTGTTACCATTTGTCCTTTTCTCTTTTTTAATGTCACAATGAGCTCTAATTGAAGATGCTTGTATTGTTCCCCCAAAGACTTTGGGTTGCTCTGCAGGTATCACAAAAACTGAAACCCAATCCGTATTCTTCTCTGGGCTTTGGGGAAGCGGAACCACGGGTGAGTTTGTCATTTTGAGCAGTCGTTGGCGTAGAGCCAAAGCTCCAGGAGATACTACAAGTATTTAGAATCGTCCGATTGGCTGTTGGAATTAGCTGTTAAACAAAGCAGCCAGTAACTGAACACCGGGGGCCTTCGTGAACTCCAGTTGGGTGGGAGACCTTCTAGCGTGTGTGTCGGCTCTGAACTAGGACAGAAAGGTAGAGATTGGAAACACAGCAGGCCGGGGACAGAGCAGCTGATAAACGCACTCTCCTCTCCGCCCTTTGTCTGGGAGTTTTGCCTTGTCTCCGACTCTCTTCCTTTCTTTGTCCCTGCACTCAATTCCAAGGCTGCCCTGGCCGGTCAGATTTACCAACCAGCGGAAGAGAAACCCCAAGGGAGGCCCTGGGCTTGAGTTCCACAACAAATCTGATCCAGGGACTAGATGCTGTCTGGTACACAAAGGGATCTTGTTCTGTGGATTGAAAGCAGAAATAAGGGAAAGGGGAATTTTGGGCATCGACTCAGTCTCATTCACTTCACTCGGTTACAGGGGAGCGGATTCTTTGTTGCAGCGATTTCAGAAAAGCGCCTGAGTTTATGGGTTTATCGTTTCTCTGCTCCTGAGCGGACTTTGGAGAGACCTGACACACGATAAACAAACCCGGTTGTTGTTTTTAAGTGGCACCGGCACACTCTGTTTCAAAATCTAGCCCCTCGCAGCCACAGAGCATCTTGCCAATGCCACGCTAGTCCTCGCCCCCAGGGACTGACCTACACGCTGAATGGCGTACTTTTCAGAAAGAAGTTACGAGTTTAGGGGTGCCTGGGTGGCCCGCTCAGTTAAGCATCCGGTTTCGGCTCAGGTCATGATCTCCCGGTTTGTGGGTCCGAGCCCCACGCCGGGCGCCATGCTGACAGCTCAGAGCCTGGAGCCTGCTTCGGATTCTCTCTCTCTCTCTCTCTCTCTCTCTCTCTCTCTCTGTCTCTCTACCCCTCCCCCGCTCGTGCTGTCTCTCTCTCTCTCAAAAATAAAACACTTGTTTAAAGAAAAGAAAGGAAGGAAGGAAGAAGTTACGAGTTTAGACTACAATGTCAGAGAATTGAAAATTAGCATTGGCATAAGGCTTGAAAAGCAGATTTCATTGTTTTTATTTTCCATAGAGGGAGAGAGACGAACACCTTACTGTCACTCTAGAGATGGCCAGTGTCATCTCAGGGCCGGCTGAAAGGACTACTCAGATAGATACACGTAAAATGACAGAAGTGCACGTAGTTACAAGGCAGCAATGCCCAGCAGCATGTGTCTGCATTGAGCTTCCACAAAGCTAGTTGGAGACCAGCGTGGGCTCAGTGGAAGTCAGCAGCCAGACCTGACATCCCACGACAACAAAGGTAAATGAGCCAAGAGCAAGCCTGCAGGAAGTATTTGGTGCAGGTTAAGCTACTTGTGGCTTAGGCACACGCCACTTCCTACCTATGTTGGAGACCGGGGGCCATCAGGTGGAATTTACAGGGTCTCAAACGGTAAAAGCAGCTATTTAGAGTCTGAAAGGAAGCAGCAGTTGTTAAAAAGGGCCGCACATCCCTTTTTAGCGCCCGCGCCCTCTCGGATCAAGAAGCGTCAAGCAAGGGAGCGGCACCTCATAGTTCCCATAATCCACCTGAGTGACAGGAGTTTTGCTACAAATTGGTCTCAAAACAGATCTTTCCGGGATATATATATTTTTCTCTGATCTTTATGCCTGTGCGGGATGGGTGGAGAAGGGCTTATTCACCCATTTTCCAGATAAGACGGGCCCCCGTTGTGACTTGTCCCTGTCCGCATGGCGAGGTTACCGATCTTTGAAAGGAGCTAACACCTTTCAGCTCGCTCTGCCCTCTTCCCCTGGAAGCAAAGGCCCGTGGGACCACCATGTTCTAGGAGCTCCTGTCCATACTGTTACCTGTCAGCTGAGACACTTCAGCCTTCTGCTACGTCGGGAGCAGCTATTTAAATCCAGTGGTTCAATACTGCTTACTTGGGAGTGCCTGGGTGTCTCAGTCGGTTAAGCATCTGACTTCGGCCCAGGTCGTGATCTCACGGTTTGTGGGTTCGAGCCCCGTGTCGGGCTCTGTGCTGACGGCTCAGAGCCTGGAGCCTGTTTCAGACTGTGTCTCCCTCTCTCTCTCTGCCCCTCCCCTGCTCCCACTCTCTGTCTCTCTCTCAAAAATAAATAAGCGTTAAAAAAAATTGTCTAAATAAATACTGCTTTCTTTTTTTAGCATCTTCTGACTAGACTCCAAGCTCCATGAAGACAGAGGCTTCGCTCTTTTCCGCCTCGCACCACTCACTACACCCCGTGTGGCATTTTGAACCTAACAGGCACCTTACTAAAAATGCGCTGATTTGATGGTTCCAGTAAGGAGCGCCACTTGGATCACGTTATTGGCAGTGCGTCTGAGGGAACAGATGTTCCTATTCAAATCCATGAAACTGGAAACATTAAAAAACAACAATCATGACATTGATTGATAGTGATATTTACCGTGTCAGACTGTGTAAGCTCAGCTATAAAATAGACTCGCATACTGTCGTTCTTTACATTTTCATTTCAAAGATTCTCAAACGTTGAAATAACGCCGCTTGACTCAGATCCTAATTCCTGCGTGATGCTCTGTATAATATTTCCTTAGCGAATTACGGCCCTCTTCTGTTGTGTGTCACACACTCAAAACCTCTCCTCCCTGAGAAAACGGCACCTCCGGGTGCTTCGAAGATATTTTCAGTCCATCATAAGAAAACATGTATCCGCTGGCAGGGAGCGTGCTGCTAAGACCACGGGAGGTCAACGCAAGGCTCGACGCTCTGTCTTTGCCAGTTTCCTAAATACCTTGGTGACGGGTGGGGGGCCGTCGTCTGAACTGGTTTCTAAAAGGTCGTCCTAGATCCCGAAGTGTCCTCTTGGGAGCAAACGCGTCTTCCTGAAAGGCTGTCTTTCTTCCTCCAACTCAGGTCCTCAACAAGCAGAGCTCCTCTCCATGAGTACCTCGGGTTTCTTTCGTTGGCCCGCACCGCTGGCCAGAATGTGCACGGCGCCGTGGGGACTCGGGCTTCGGGGGAAGCCAGCGCCGTTAGCCCCGGGAGCGGCAGTCACCGCGGTCCAGATGGCAGGCAGGAGGGACCGCCCCGCTCTGCTGCCTCCCCTGGATGAGCGTGACCTTGAAGAGCAGTTCGTGAAAGGGCACGGTCCGGGGGGCCAGGCAACCAACAAAACCAGCAACTGTGTGGTGCTGAAGCACATCCCCTCGGGCATCGTCGTCAAGGTAGAGGAGGAAGCCCGCTGGGGGTCCCTGGGTTTCGGGGGGGGGGGGGGGGCTTGAGTGACGGCGGTGGTGGGCTGAGGTGCGTTCTCCTTGCGGCCCGGTTCAGTTGGCGCTGCAGATCCCACCTCCGGCCCTGAGGCAGAGCCTCAGAAGCTTCCTTCCGGGGGCCCGTGGCGCCAGGGGACACCTGCGGGCCTGGCATCCGGCAGGCAGCGCGGTTCTCGCAGAGCCGTGGGGTGTTTGCAGTCCGGCAGAAGCCGCGGGGTCCCCGAGCAGCACGCTGGCCTGGGGTGTCTGCCCGCCGTCCCGGCCCTCAGCGACCTGGCCGTGTCCCTCCGTCCCCTCTTGGGTAAATGTCAGTGACACCCGCCCTTCTGAGCGTGAGGTAACAGGGGCGAAGCCTCTCTAGCCCTCGGAGTAAACACGCGACGGCTGGCTGCCTGTAGGAGTCTTCCCTTTTTGTACCAAAACCAATCTCCGATCAGAGCATCACCAGCTCTCAGCACGGTTCGAAGCCCCCAGAAATACGGAAATGCTTTTTCCCCGTTTTCCTGGCTTGTAAGTAGTGGCCCCGCTGCCTCAGTGGAGCTGGCAGTCCCTTCTGAGTGGCCCAAGGGCCCGAGGGGCGGCCCGGGCAGAGGAACAGAGGAGATGGCGAAGCCGCTGTTCCGTGTGCCGGCGGTACTAACCGCAGCGACGTCCGTCACATCCACACGTGGTAGGCGCCGTGCAATGAGGCGCACAGTCTTTGTCCTCATGAGCCCTCCTGCCTTACCTTTTCCACAGTACAAGTGCGGAATCAGGCACAGAGAGGTTAAGTAACTTGCCCAAGATCCCACAGCCGCAGGCATCAACCGAGAGCAAGCCCACAGTCTGGCTCCGAACAACTGTTTTTTCACTGCCAAGTTTTTGAGCCAAGAGCCTATCAACTAAAAACCTCACTCGCTTTTCTTTTTTTCTCAATCGCTTTTTTCCTCCTTGAGAAACGGTGTCATTCATGAGCAACAAATAAAATTCTGAAACCTGACACGGTTTTTGTTTAACTATTTTATAACCTCACTGCAGATTCGCCTTTAGTAGTATGCTTTGACTCTGATTTCACAGGCTTTATCAGATAGCTTTGCAAGGCGCTCACCCTTCCTAACTCAGGTATGACATAATCACTGTTACGGTTGATTAATAATAAAGATGCTATCTCCCTCCTTGAGACAGAAGTTTACATTTATAAATTTTTCTAAGTTTATTTTGAGAGAGAGAGAGAGAACACGAGGAAAGAGAGGGAGAGAGAGAATCCCAGATTCCACACATCAGTGCAGAGCTCAACGCGGGGCTCAAATTCACAAACCACAAGATCGTGACCTGAGCTGAAGTCAGACGCTTAACTGACTAAGCTGCCCGGGCGCCCCCAGAATTTTACATTTATAAATGGTGCAGAGTGTTTGTTCCCTGGCCACAAGCTAGACATAGCAATTGATATTTTCAAAACCATTTGGGGACGTTATGTTACTGCTGTCATTGCTTCCGAACAAAGCAACGCTCTTAATTACAAATAATCACAGAAGAAGCCACATCATACGTATGCGGGAGGGTGGGGCAGGGCGAGGGCGGAGCAGAGCAGAGGCAGGAGGGCAATATGGTCTTTGTTGTGTCCAGAATGAACTTTTTCACGGTGTGAATTACTGTCTCTTGCAGTGCCATCAGACAAGATCAGTCGATCAGAACAGAAAGCTAGCCCGGATAATCCTACAAGAGAAAGTGGATATTTTCTACAACGGCGAAAACAGTCTTGTCTACAAAGAAAAACGGGAGGCAGAGAAGAAAAAGCAAGAGAGGAAAAAAAGAGCAAAGGAAACTCTAGAAAAAAAGAAACTCCTGAAAGAACTGTGGGAATCAAGTAAAAACGTCCACTGAGAAAGAATTAGAAATGCTTTTTTGTTTGTTTGTTTTGTTTTCAAGTAATCTCTACACCCAATGTGGGGCTTGAACTCGACCCTGAGATCAAGAGTCGCACGCTCCACTGACTGAGCCGCCAGGCACCCCTGAAAGAACAGCAGATTCTGACTAAAGAACCTGCCAGATGCTTCCAGGGAATAACGGTGGGGAGTTCTATTCCACCTCAAGCATTACTATAGTGTTTCTGTATTTTTAACCGACTTCAAATTTTAAATAAAAAAAAATTTTTTTTTTCAACGTTTATTTATTTTTGGGACAGAGAGAGACAGAGCATGAACGGGCGAGGGGCAGAGAGAGAGGGAGACACAGAATCGGAAACAGGCTCCAGGCTCCGAGCCGTCAGCCCAGAGCCTGATGCGGGGCTCGAACTCCCGGACCGCGAGATCGTGACCTGGCTGAAGTCGGACGCTCAACCGACTGCGCCACCCAGGCGCCCCAAAATCAAAAATTTTTTAATGGCGGACTAAACTGGTGGATAGAGATACACTTTTTTTTTAAGTTTTATTATTTTGAGAGAGAGAGCAGGGGAGGGGCAGAGAGAGAAGGAGAGAATCCTAAGCAAGGCTCCACACTTACCACAGAGTCCAATGCGGGCCTTGAATTCACAAAGCATGAGATCATGACTTGAACTGAAATGGAGAGTCCAACGCTCAACCAAAGGAGCCACCTAGATGCCCCTAAATGTGTTTTTTTGTGTGTGTTTTTTTTAAGTGTAGGGGCGCTTGGGTGACTCGGTTGGTTAAGCATCCAACTTCAGCTCAGGTCGTGATCTCGCGGTTTGTGGATTTGAGCCCTGCGTCAGGCTCTGTACTGACAGCTCGGAGCCTGGAGCTGCTTCGGATTCTGTGTCTCCCTCTCTCTCTGCTCCTACCCCACTCACGCTCTGACTCTCTCTCTCTCTCAAAAATAAACAAATATTAAAAAAAAAAAAGTTTATTCATTTGGGGTACCTGAGTGGCTAAGTCGATTGAGCATCTGACTCTTGGTTTCAGCTCAGGTCATGATCTCACAGTTCGTGGGTTTGAGCCCCACGTCAGGTTCTGTGCTGACAGTGCGGAGCCTGCTTGGGACTCTCTCTCTCCCTCTCTCTCTGCCCCTCCCCCCCACTCTCTTTCAAAGTAAATAAACTTTAAAAAATACTATTATTAAAAAATAAAAGTGTATTCATTTATTTAGAGAGAGGGCACGTGTGCAAGTAGGGGAGGGGAAGAGAGAGAATCCCAAGTAGGCTTTTTGCTGTCAACGAGGCGCCCAACACGGGGCTCAAATTCTTGAAATGCGAGATCATGACCTAAGCCAAAGTCAGACGCTCAACTGGCTGAGCCACCCAGGCGCCCTAGAGATGCACATTTTGAGAATAAAACTATAAAGAGACACACAGAAGTCATTACTGTAAAAGGACAGCAGCTACTTTTTGTGGGGAGGAAGGGGGTCGCCACGAGGTGACACTCAGAGGGGTGTCGGATGGCTGGCGGTAGTTAGAAGGATGTCACCATATCTTTTTAAGCTACACATTTGTGTATCTTGTTTTATTATCAAAAAAGAAAACATTAATAAGGTCCATTTTGGGGGCAGGGGGGAACTGTGGAATTGAGCCAAACATTAATGGCATTTAGCGCCACCGTTCATCCACTGGGAGGTCATGGCTAGGTGATACTTGACATCCCTTAGCTTAACGTCAGGCTAAGAGAATGAGAGAAAACCACGTGGAGAAAGATGTACACGTCAGTAAGTTACTTGCCCATTTACCCCATTAACTTAATAGACTGTATGTTGCCAAATATCCTCTCTGATGTCAAAATACACACAATGGGGGCACCTGGCTGGCTCAGTCAGTAGAGCACGCAATGCTTGAGGGTTGTGAGTTCGAGCCCCACGTGGGGTTTAGAGCTTACTTAAAAAGAAAAAAATATATATATACCCGACATTCCCTAGGAGTTGACTTATAAGTTGATTTACGAGATGAAGGCCCAGAACCTGATTTGTTTGCGAATTTGTGCAACACCGATCACTCAAGCTGCATTTGACCCTACAACTGTTTGGGGTTTTTAGGCATGAGTAGTAGCTTGGCTTGTCAGAACACATCTGGAGTTCACACATAACACAAGTAGGGGGAAGAAGCCATGAGGCGAGAAGGCCCATGTCGTGGTCTGCAGTCAAAACCAGCCCATTCCGCAGGCACAGACGGCACGCCCAGTGCACGGATCCAAATAAATTTACCTTTAAGGCAGCCAGGTGGGGCTCTTCTCACCTTGGAGTGACCTGGTTTGGAAGTTCAAGCGGCATCCAGGGCCCTTCCCCGTTCAGAAGGCGGCCAGGTACCTGCAATGGCACACGACAAGCCGGTAATGGTGGGAAGGGAAATGGGGAGCCGTAGACAGGAGAGACAGAGGCTTCAGTCTGTCTCCTTTCTCGTACCTTCCAGGACTTGCCGTCACGTACACGAAAGAGAGGTAGATAAGCCCGCTTGCTAGAACCTGTTCTTGGCGACCTTTAGAACGGACATGGCTGGGACCTTGCCTTATGCCTGCAAAACTGCCCCCGTCCCTCATTTGTCTGTCTCCCCCTCACCCCAGTGAATCTTCATTACACGGGATTAGTGCCTACGGAACGTAGTAAAAATTACCGCAAAATTCCTTCGGAAGGCACTGCTGGAGACCACCAGATTCTCAACACATCCGGCGCGACCTGGTTTTCCCCAGCACAGAGCAGGCCATTCTTCGGCGAGCGCCAGAGCGAGCTAGCTTGCGTTTAGCGGCTGCATTATATGAAAACCAGATTCCTTTTCTTTTTTTTTAAGGTTTTATTTTTTTGAGAGAGACAGGGCGTGAGCAAGGGAGGGGCAGAGAGACAGGGAGACACAGAATCCGAAGCAGGCTCCAGGCTCTGAGCCATCAGCACAGAGCCCGACGTGGGGCTCAAATTCAAAGAGATCATGACCTGAGCTGAAGTTGGACGCTCAACCGACTGAGCCACCCAGGCGCCCCTGAAAAACAGATTCCTTTATTTAGCACCCCGGAAACGCTCACAGGATCAATCAGAGAATGGCCTCATCGCGAGCGAGGCAGTGGCAGAGTCAGTAACACCGGTTCCACTGATGTCTTGTGCTCATCCCCGGCACGCGTTTAACTCAGCTGCAGTGAAGACGCGCTGTGATGCTACTTTTGACCCCTACCTTCTGACTTAAGCAAACACATTCCTTCCTCGGCCCGTGGTGTTAACAGCATCGTCACACAAGATGTTTCTGGGCCAGGTGGAAAAACACCGTGACAGGTATCTGCCACTCTCACTGAGATGTTTTTTAAGATAGCACTTAAGAATTCAAGGAACCCACACCTTCACACAAATTGTTAATGAAAATAAGCTTTATTACATCAAGTAATAAATACATACAAAGATGCAAACAGTTTTAATCATTTTCTTCCAGATGTTTGGATCAACTTACACGAAAGGCAGAACTGAAATCCACACACAGTCTTAGCAGGAATATTTTCGGGGGTTCTTGTTAGGTTTGGTAGGTTGCTCTTTCTTCTGTATTTATAACTTGTGCATTTTTAAATTTGACCTCAAAGCACTAATAGTCATGCAGGCAAATGCTTAAGCACAAAAGAAGTTACATTAAGCAGAATCCACACCATGTGGCAAACGTATGCACTAGAAACAAAACCCTGGAGTTGTTGTATTAGCTTATGAAAAGGAACGAAGAACAATCTGGGTAACATAACGGTATTCAAAAGGGAAGATAAAAGGGAGACACTGGTATCTTTGCTGTGAGATAGGTATCTTTTCCGTGCATCTTCTAAATCAATGCTTAAAAAAAAAAGAAAAAAAAAACCTGGGTAATTCCTAACTATTTAAAATGTAAATCCTAATCAACGGCAAAATATTTCTCAATCTTAGAGCCTCATGAACCATGGCAGGGACACGGGAAGGAGAAACCGAACTGTTACCATTTTGAAAACAAGAGTTTCATCTGAACGTGGGAGTTGAGCTATAACTTCTCTTCTTGGAAGAAGACGGAAAACCTTCCACGCAAACAGGCAGCTAGGATCTGGCGTTCCGCTCCGTTTCAGCCAAGCACTCTCGAACCAGTCCTCTGGCATGAATGATGCCTGGGAGAGAAGCAGAGGCTGAGAGTCATGCGGCAGGACCCATTCCAGAAGAGAGGGCCCTTCACAACCCAGCTGAAACACCCTCACCCTGGAAGGGAACTGGGGCCCTGCATCCAAGCCACCCCAGGATTCCCGCGGTTTGGAAAGGCGCTAGCATCCCATCCCCTCCTGGAAGGCCTTCTCTCCTGGCCAAACTCCTCTTCCTGGCTCCCTGACAATCCCTTCCTGCACACAAGGGGGCAACCAGCAAGCTCTCTTCATGTCACACCGTCAGATGACTGGAGTAAACGTGTCCCCCGCTTTCACTAAACCTGACCCACTTTGGAGAGTCTGTGACTTCAAATCCTTATTTTTCTCTGGCTTCTTCACATTCTAAACTCTAGAAGGGACTTGTCCAATGTCCAGCCTGCACAGTTAGAACGCAAGACTGCTCATTTTCGTTCAACCTTGGTCCACCGTGACGTCCGCCCGCCGGGGTGCCTAGTGCGCATCTTCTGCCCTATTACGCCCCTGTGCATCTCTTCTCTCTCTGCTCTGGTGGTTATGATTTGGTTGTTGGGGTTTGTTCGGTTTAGCCTTTACTGAACTCCGTGAGATACTGATCTCATTTTAATAGACGCCAAGAATCTATTCCTCCTGAGAGACGACTGCCGGAGGGCGCTGTGAATGACGTCCCCCAAGTCACGTAGGCGTCCCACGTGTCACAAATCTTATCTCTGAGCTTCAGAAGACCTTCTCTGGAAAGGGCCAGACGGTAAATATCTCCCGACTTTGCAGGCCACACGGTCTCTGTCACAACTACTCAACTCTGCCACTGTATCGATAGAGAAAGCAGCCATTATACAAGCAATGGGTGTGGCCATATTCCAATAAACCTTTATTTATGGACGCCGAAGTGTGAATTTCAGATACTTTTCATGTGTCACAAAATCATTTTTCACCATTAGAAACTAAAAACCATTCTTGGCCTATTGGCTACAGTTTGCTGACCGATCACCAGTGCTCCTGACTCCCTTGCACCTTTTATGACCCTTCTTCAACCTCGTTATGACATAAACTTGGCTAGCCAATGGTGCTCACAGGTGCTCACGCAAGACATGCCCTGGAGGGGTCACCAGGCTTATCTGTATGTTGACTTGAACCAACAGGTTTTTTGGGTGACTGCAGATCGCCTGTTCGACTCTGGCGTCCAGCATCTTCCCAGGGATTTCCACTCAGGGAACCAGCACGCCGGGTGCCAGGATTGTTTTGCTTCTCCTAACTCCAAACAGCAGCCCAGACGCAGAGCGATGCCCACCTCACCCCCAGCTTAGGTCAGGTCAATCCCACCACTCCCCAAGTCCTCTCCAGGTCCAGCCTCTTACTGCCAGCTCCCCTTCCGCACGCCGGTGCCCGTTCACCACCCAGTCGGCCGGTCCCTCCACAAAGGCTTCATCAAGGGCGGTGAAGCCCACTGCTGTGGGCAGGCGCCCGTCCTCAGCCGGCCGTGCCCATCGCTGCCGAGTCACATCCCCCACGGCAGCCCCTTCTCATGCCCCACACTTATAACCACAGAACGTTCTTCTCATTTCTCTCCGAACTTGCCTCTCCAACCTTCTTCAGAAACCCCACATCCCTTCTGAAATTAAATCCGCACCTAGGCCACTGCTGCTCTGAACTGCCACCTTCTAAAACAGAAATCCTCTTCTCCCCTCCGCCCGACTCACGTAGCGAGGGGACAACCTATCTCACCTGCTCGGGCAGTCACATCTTCACGGGAGTCACTTGTTTTCGTGACCTCATGCTCCCGCCCTCCCTCCCTCTTCAGTCACAGAAGAATTTCACAGTGTTGTCGCTCTCGTCTGCCCAGACCAGGACGGACCCATGCGCCCCACTGGGCTCTGCTCCAAAGATCTGACAGCAGAGGGCAGCACAGGACCCGGGACCTCATGACTCCTGGTCACCAGCTCCCCCAGAGGAGGGAGACCGGTGTCAGCCAACATTAGACAAAGCTGCAGGATCTGGGCTATAAAGATTCCTTGTTTAGGGGT
This sequence comes from Lynx rufus, assembly GCF_022079265.1. NCBI lineage: Eukaryota > Metazoa > Chordata > Mammalia > Carnivora > Felidae > Lynx > Lynx rufus. The sequence goes on along the minus strand of NW_025814839.1, from coordinate 1,119,935 downwards.
GCCTGGGATTAGTATTATGTACAGATTTTCTAACAAGAAGTCTCTAACGTCATCTAGCAGTTCTCAACCTGCTTTGAAACTCAGAGACATGTAACTTAAATCCAGACACTCCTGAACCTGTGTAAGCAATTATCCTGTACAAACAAGTAACCAACATGGAAACACAGGGGCAGTTATGTTAAGGATACCTGTATAGCTGTTTTAGGGAGAGAGTCAGTAACAAAATTTGATGCCTTCACTAGTATTAATAACAGCATACTTGGAACATACTTTACATTTAAATGGGATTTACACAGATTGAAAAAGCTGGGGGTGGGAGGACCTGGGTGACTCAGTCTATTAAGTGATTCTTTTTTTTGTTTTTTAAATGTTTGTTTGTTTTTGAGAGAGAGGGGAGTAGAGCAGAGGGGCAGAGAGAGAGGGGAGCAGAGGACCCAAAGTGGGCTCTGAGCAGGGAGCCCGATGCAGAGCTTGAACTCCCAAACCGTGAGATCATGACCAGACGCTTAACCAACTGAGCCACTTTTAAAAAATTTTTTTAATTTGGGGCGCCTGGGTGGCTCAGTGGGTTGAGCGACCGACTTCGGCTCAGGTCATGATCTCACGGTTCGGGAGTTCGAGCCCCGCTCGGGCTCTGTGCTGACAGCTCAGAGCCTGGAGCCTGCTTCGGATTCTGTGTCTCCCTCTCTCTCTGTTCCTCCCCCACTCACCCTCTGTCTCTCAAAAATAAATAAACATTCAAAAAAAAAAAACAAAATTAAAAAAAAAAAAAAGATTCCTTGTTTAAAGCACGAGGACCCTCCCCCGAGGCGCACCAGGCCTTCCCATCAGATCCCAAGGATGGTCTACATCCCACACACCCGCCCCCCCCAACTGCCCCTGCCTGCTGTCAACATATCAGATTAACAAAAAGGGAGCCCAGGGAGCCCCTGGGGCGTAGGGGACTCTCCTCCCAGAAAATCTTTCACAGCAGTTAGCACCCAGCAGGGAGGTCCAGGGAGTCGGGGACCCACGACTTACCTCGTTTTAGTCTCTCCATGGCGCTCTTACTCCCCGCATAGGTGGGTCTGATCTCTTTCCCCAGCTCCTCGATGATGGCCAGCAGCTCAGCATATTTGCTTTGGGGCACCTGGCTGTTCCCAGTTCCCTGGAATGAGAAGGAGAAGTTTAGCTGGACCGAACCCTAACCTGACACCAAGGCCACGGTCAAGACCCCACCACAGGCCAGCCGCAGCGAGAGCAGGGCAGGGAGAGGCCGACCTAGAGGGTCCAGCCTGAGGGACGACCACAGACCAGACTGCCGGGCCTCTCTGCTGTCCTCCTACACTCGAGGAAACCACTAGCGGCCTCCAGAAAACTTTTATCATCTCAAATGAGGAAAAGGAGAACTGGTTTTCTCGGCAAGAAAGGGTCTACCGGGAATTTCCCGGGACCCAGGTGGACGCGCCAGAACATCCTGGGGGATGACAGTCCAGAGCAAGTGCGTGAGACGGGGGCCACACCTCGGGGTCAGCAGGGCTACACATAACTACCAAAGACCATTTGGACAGAATCCAGAATGTGTTTCATTCACCTATCCTCTGCCACCCCCCCACCCCCATCAGGGCCCACCCCACAAAACCCTTTTCTCCAGATCCCACCCACCGCCCCAGCAAGCACCGCAAGGAGTGAGGAGGGGGTCCCCGTGAGTCTCCCCTCCCCTCCCCCCGCCGCGACAAGGCCCTCGCCTGCTCCTCCCTCCTCCTCTGTTGCCTCTGCCTCCTGGCCTCCAGGGCCTTCCTCCTGTCCTTGCCCAGCTCCTCAGCGCCCTCGACACGCTGCCACCACTTCTTCCCGCGGTGGCGCCACACCCGCTTCTGCTCCTGGGACAGCACCGCCTGGTGGGGCATGACCGGCCATCAGCCCGTCCCAGGGGCGGCCTCCACGGCGACCTCAGAACGCAGACACGTTCCGGCAGAGAACCCTACCGCGGCCACGGCCTGGCCAGGTCCCTCCACGAGCAACAACAGGCAGTGAGGCCAGTGCCAGCATCGACCCCACTCAATGCCGAGGAACCGCATCTCCACGAGGTCACCAAGCGGGGGTCAGTCTTGGAAGTGGCAGAATCAGGTGGAAACCCAAATGGCCTGGCTCAGGGGCCACCAGCCCCCGCTGAAGTGCATTGGGCTCCAGGAGGATATCGGCCCTGTCCTCTATCTTTGCTGGGGCCGTGACCTTGTGGGGAGTGAGGGGCCACAGGGTCTCCTCTCCTCTGTCCAGGCTCGGATCCAGAGCCCAGGTCAGGCTTACTTACTTCCCCAAGAACCAGGATCAGAGACCCCCCGCCCAGGGATACACATGGGTGGTGGCACCAATGGAACAGCGGCGCTCAGGGCTTCCAGCCTTTCCTTGGGCTCCCCCATCTCCCATCTCTCGGTGCCCCCATGAACCGCCCCGCCGCCCCCCATCTCTCGGTGCCCCGTGAACCGCCCCACCCCGCCGCTCCTCCACTGACGCACCCAGCCAGGAAGCTCAGACGACTGCTCCCTTACATCATTTTTACTCCTTCATCTGTCCCACCAGCTCCCCCGCCCTGGACGGTGGGAAGCATGTTCCCTCAGTGGCCAGGCCCTGAGGCCACTCAGTGGCCAGGCCAGAAGCCCTCCTGCCAGGCGTCCCCCCACTGCCATACCTGAGTGTAGCCTAAAGACGGTGGCCCGTAGTCGCTCAGCAGCTGGCGGTACTGCGAGGACGTCGCCATACTGGTGGAGGGCGGGTGCACGCTCCCAGCTGTGGGGGGAGGAGAGGAGAGTTCGGGAATCGTGGAGTCGTACCCAAAGCAAAGACTCTGGGTCTTGCAACAGTCCCCCCCCCCACCCAGGACCCAGGCCACCAACAGTGGTCTTTTGTCTTCGTAGGACGGGCCAGAGACCCCGCTCCCGTCCTCTGGTTTGGCGATGGCCAACACAGCCCAGACGAATGGCGGAAGGCAGCTAACAGCTCACTGCTCCTCGTACTCGCCACCAGGGCAGACGTCGCTCATCGACCGCAGAACAACCTCCCATCCGTGCAGTCAGGCTCGGTGGCCAAGATGAAACCCGCTGCCATTCTCAGCCTAATCCTCGCTAGTCCCTTTTCCCTGGGTCCTGCTCCCCAGAGGTCGATGACCTAGAGCCACATCACTGCCGCAAGAGCGCACCTGCTCCTGAGGCTGGTCCACATCGGGCTAAAGCTTCCCGCGTGCCCAAATCTCCGCTGGCCGCATGGTAAGGAAGACAGAGGGAGGGTTTAGAGGATCTGAGACGCAACCCTGGCTGGGGCCGGGTTCGACGGACACCGAGTCAGGAATCCGGAGTTTATCACAGCCTCTCTGTGTGTCCTCAGAAGCCTCTCGCTCTCGCTGAGCCCCCGTGGCTCCCTCCCCAAAGTGGGGACAGGACTCTTGACAGTCTGATTCTACGCCCCGGATGGCTCACATCCAAAGAGGGGAGGGAGAGGGCCCCACTTATGGACTGCAACACTCGGAGACACCGTCCCTCATCTGTGAGGGACCACGTGGGGACAGGACCCAGCTAAGAATGGAGTCTCCTGGATGGGGGGTGGGGAGTCATCAGCAGGGAATTTTCCGGCTCCGGCTCAGTAACTGGCAGCATGCAGACCCATAATGGCGTCCAAGTGGCCATTAGCGGGTAGAGGATGTCCTGCAGAATTACAAACAGCGGTAACCATGGAGAATTTACCTAGCCCTCCTCGGCAGCCGCCCGCCTGCCTCCACGCCCAGTCGAGGAGCAGCTCCCCCTCTGCCTGCCGCCCCCAGAGCCGAACGGTCTCTCGCGCACACGGCGGACTACGCAGACTTGGCCCCGGGGATGGACAGCTGGTGCCAGGCTGGCCAAACCGACCAGCTGCTCATCTGGTGTGAGCAGGGGAGGGAAGGGGAGGAAGGAAGCTCAGGGGCGCAGGCTGATGGAGTGGAAGGGGCCCGAGGGGGGCCCTGGAGCCCCTCAGGGTAGAGAGACAAATGGTCCAGAGAGGGGAGGTGTTCCCTTGAGCCACACGGCACGGAGGAGGCTAGCCCCCTGACACCCGTCCCTCCCTCTAGGAGCCGGGGACAGCTCTGGACCCAAGATGTCTTTCTCGCTCTCAGGCCTGCCCTGGATTTCACCACCTCCTCACACCCCGGGACCCAGGTTTAGGCTCAAATGTGGGATGCCCAGTCGGGAAATACGGATTCTGCCACCTCTAAGCTGCTAAGTGGGCACATCACTGGGCCACTCCTAGCCTCAGTCGCCATGCCTCTGGAGTGGGGATGATAATACACCTGTGCTACAGGCATGCAGCGCTCAGGACGGGGGTGCACCACCAGCACGTCCGTGACCTCCATCCAAGGCAACCGCGATGTGCAGGGGCCAGAGCACAGGAAATGGGACCGGGTGGGTGCCCCCCCCAAGCACCCTCACCACGTCAGCCAAACCCCAACTTCCTGAACCCTCTGACGTGGGCAGTGAGTGTGGTCTTTGCAGCCCCGGACCCGGGTTCCAGTCCTGACTACTACAAGACATCGCCCCTCTCTGGAAGGCCAGAGTGCTAAATGCCAGGGCCCACGGGGTTATGTATCACCACACGGCACCTCAAGTGTCTAGAAGATTCCATTCCCTGGCAGGAGGTGAGGGGACTCAGGTGTGCACCCTCTGCACCACCCTTTGCCCTCACCTCTTGTTGCTCCTGTCTCCCTCCCCGGCCCATCCTCTCTCCTGCTGACAAGGGCCCGGACCAGGAACCGGTCTGGCTGTGCCACTCCTGGCTGCGTGACCTTGGACTAGGGCCTTCGCTCTCTGGGCCTCAGTTTCTCCATCTGTCTGAGGCAATGGTTCCCAATAGAAAGTCTAAAGGCTCTAGATCCCACTCTTCCACGGGGCTAGGGTTAAGTCTCGGGGGGCTAAGGGAGAAGGAGGAGAAATCGCCCAGTTGGGGCTGGGGGGTGGGAAGGTCGGACAACTGCTCTGGGCTTGCCTCTCCCATCGTCAGGTGACGCGGTACATGACCCCGATTCTGGGCCAATGCCAGTCCCTTACTCGGTGTTGAAGGCGGGGGCGGCGGGGGGTGGGGGGGGGGCTTCTGTGGTCCTGGAGAGAGTTGGCAGAAGGGCCCTGAGTTCGACTCCTGCAGAGGCAGGGACGGCCGGTGCATCGGGCTGCAGGAGGCCAGGGAGAAAACCAGACTGGGCGTGAGCACGGCTGTCTCTGAGCATCACAGACAATGCGCGCAGTGTGCGGGGACCAGGGAGGGCCCGGAGCCGAGGGAGGGACTGGCAGAGGCCAGCAGCTCCTGGGGCCAGGCGCAGCTCCCCGCCCCCACGCCAGACAAAGAGCAGCCTGGGCCTGGGGAGCTGGCGGCCTTCCCGCCACTTGGGGCGCCTGGGGAGGGGGGGGGATGTGCTCTCCGGCGGGGAGGCGGGGGCTTTGTCTAACTCCGCCACTGCCACCACCGGCCAGGCCGCGGCTTGGCAACCCGCGAGGAGGCAGGGCTGGAGGGCGTGAGGGATGATGACAAGGAAGCCGGAGGAGCGGCGGCGGAGAGTCCATCTTGGATGCAAATGGCAGGGGGAGATTGGGGTTTCTAAAGGGTCCATGGGGAAGGGCGCAGCCCGCCACGAAAACACCAGATTATCTGGGGACCTCAGCAGTCCTCCTGGAATTCACCATAGAAGAAAACCTGTGCACAGGTGCCGGCCAGCCCAGAACAGGGCTTCAGGGGTCCTGAGTGGGTGCCCCTGTCACTTGACCCCAACCCGCAAAAGTCCCCGTTTAAGGCACCTGCCTCAACTATACTAGGGCAGGCCTGAGTTTTCCAGCGTGTCCAGGCACCCCAGAGACAGACGCGGGAGTCCGGGAAAAATCCTACCTGGGCCACAAAGCCTGTCTTTGTAAGGTCTGCAGACCCCAACGGTGGTGAGAACATTTGAGAAAATAGTGGCTGTTTGCTCTTGGGACTCAGTAACCAAACGTAATCAATTCAACTATGCCCCCAACCGAACCCTGAAATCTTAACCCTTTCCAACCCCCCAATCAGTGTCCCGTAAGTTAAAATACATATACATATATATATGGCTTTTCTGGGTTCCTCTTCAGATTTTTGGAGTGATGGAGTCATCGTTTGGAGACAAGGCCCAAAACTTGCAGCCAACTGCCAACGTGGCATTTCTGACCAGCAAGGCCAATCCCCTCCCCCACAAGGCCTCTGCCCCCTCCCCCCTCCAGCGCGCCTGCTTTTTTGGAAGTCTATTTCCAACCAAGCGTCTAAAGGAGAAAGACCCAGGCACCGGGGAAAAAGCCGGTCACACCCTAACTCACAATTTTCTTCCCTCCCACCCCGGGTCTCCCTTGATCCCTGGGGCAAGCCCCTGGGCACAGCCTAAAGCTCCTGACAACTTCTGGAGGAGTTTCCTGGGATCACCCAGGTCCAGCCCCCGAGGAAGAGAGAGGACGCCCCCAGCCCATTCCCTGGCTTCCGCAGAAGGGGCCTTCCAAGCCCAGACTTGGGGGCTCCGAGATGCGGGGTCTGCGCTGAAACGCCGCTCCCACCCACCGCCCGCAGGCACTCGGGAACCCCCAGTCTCCCAACTTCTGTCACTCGGCGCACGCCTGAGAGGACCTCCGGCGTGCCGCGTTCCGGGTACCCCTGCTCCGGCGCGCCCGGCCGAGCCCCCCTCCGCCCCCTGACGATCGAGTCCCCTGCACCGCCGGTGACCCCAGCGGCCCCGCGCCCTAAGGGGCGCCTGCACCTGGCACGCGGGTCGCCCCCGCCCGGCCCACGCGTGGCTGGGCCTTGCCCTCGTGCACCCCTGCAGCCCGGGCCCCCGGACCCCCAGCCCGGGCCCGCGCCCCCGCTCCGCAAGGGCGGCCCGGGCCCCGGGCCCCGGGCCCCGGGCCCCGCGCCCCGCGCCCCGCGCCCCGCTCCCGGCGTGGCCCGGCCGCTCCCGACTCCCGCCGGCAGGGGCCCTCGCCGAGCCGCCCAAAAGCCGGAGGAAAAAGGAGCAGAGAAAAGCCTCCCCCGCCCTCGCCCGCCGCGCTCCCCGCGATCCCTCGGCCGCCGGCGTGGGGGGGACCGCGGCGGCCGCCCGCGCCCCCGGCCCCGACCCGGCCGATTCCCGCCGCGGCGCGGGGCGCCCCCGCGAACTTTGGCGGCTCGGGCGCCGGAATCATGGCGGCGGCGGCCGCGCTGCCCCGGGCCGGGACCCGGTGCCCGGCGCCCCCGGCCACCGCGGGCCCCCGGGAGCCGGGGCCGGGGCCGGGCGCGCCGGCCCCCAACTTGGCGGCACTTGGGGCGCGGCGCGCGCGGCCCGCGGGGCGCACTCACTCACCGGCGTTGAGGGAGGCGGCGGGCATGTGCGCGGCCAAGTTCGGTTTGTAAGACATCCCCCCGAGCGGCGGGGCGCGCCGGGGCGCCGCGGGGCCAGGCCCGCGAGGGCGGCGGCGGCGGCGGCGGCGGCGGCGGCGGCGAGGCCGGGCGGCGGCGAGGCGGGCCCGGCGTCCGAGCGCCCGTCCGTGCGCCCGCCGAGCTCCCGCGCACTTTTTGTTGTTGACGGCTCGGGCCGCACCGGCAAATATGGCCGTCCCTCACCCTGACACCCGCTGCAGTATATCACCCATACATCGGGCGGGCGGGCGCAGGGGCGGCCGCAAACTTTGAGCGGAGCCAGCGGGGCCGGCCCGGGCCGGGAGGGGGCGGCCCGGCGCGCCGCGGCCCGGCGTCAGGGGGCGGCTCCGCCCGCGGCCGCGCCCCGCGCCTCCGGCCGCGCTCGGCGCCCGCAACTTGGCAAAGTTTGGGGGGCTGGGTCCCGGCGGCGCCCGAGGCCCGCGTGGGTCCCTTTCTTCTTCGAGGCTCTCCTTGTGCCTGGATATTCGCTATTTTACTGCTTCATTTCTTTCTTTCTTCCTTTCTTTCTTTCTTTCTTTCTTTTTTTTTAAATAGCGAGGTAGGATTTCAGAATTACTTTTTTCCCCCTTGACTGTGGGGGCAGGGATGGAAAATTACCTGGAGAAAATGGTGGCGAGTGGTATTTTTAAGCACGTAGATCATTCCAGACGCCGAAGTCTGGCCATTCCCCAGAATAAGAACAACCAATTCTTGACATTGATTTCAAATAAATTTCATGTCCCTGTCTGTATTAAGTGGTTTTTAACTCCTTGGGGGCCTGCGAGTCTCCTTGGATTCTGAGGAAAGCCAAAGGCCTCTTTTCTGGAAAATTCACTCTTTAATTCATGTAACTGTACATCTTACCTCAGTCAGGTATTCGAGAAGCGCCTACTGTGTGCCTGGCACCTGTCCAGGCGCCAAGGAGGATGAATTTGACGTTTCTACTCTTCTGGAGTTTGCATTACAATTTTTGGTTCTCCTTCAACGCCTACCCCTCCAGCCCATCCTCAGGTCTGGCTGAAACATATCAAATATATATCTTGGATTAGATGACTAAGCTTTTGAAGGTACTGCTTCTTGGGGTTCAGCTTAAATGGTGAAGTTCGTCAAAATACACAAGATGCCCACCCTTTTCTGCCCTTTTTAATCGCCATGCCTTGCAGATTTTTTCATTAGTCACAGACCTTCAGGCACATCTGGATCTAGTGAGGAACGCATCAAACTCTCTGCCTAGAGGGAAGGGATACCACACATGCCTTCCTCCCTTCCCTTTAGGATTAAAAGTGCAGGTGAGAGGCACCTGGCTGGCTCAGTCCGCAGAGTATTGACTCTTGATCTCAGCGTCATGAGTTCAAACTCCAGGCTGGGCGTGGAGCCTACTTAAAAAGAATAATTTTTGTTAATGTTTATTTATATATATTTTTGAGTTTATTTATTATTAGAGAGAGCACATGCTGGGGAGAGGCAGAGAGAGAGGGAGACCCAGAATCCGAAGCCGGCTCCAGGCTCTGACCTGTCATCACAGAGCCCGACGCGGGGCTCAAACCCATAGACCCACAGACTGTGAAATCATGACCTGAGTCCAAGTCGGACACTTAACCAACTGAACCGCCCAGGCGCCCCAACATTTTTTTTAAAGTGAAAGTGATACCCCCTCTCCAGCTTAAGCAGTGCCCCCGGTGATCAGCTTTAAGCTAGTTCAGCCAAGGGTGCTCAGTGAAATTTTACTTAGTGAATGAATTGATGTCACCCTCTCCTTTGCTGCCCCAGGGTCCCACAGGGTAGCACTGTTCAATAGAAATATAAATGCGAGCCACAAACATCATTTTCAATTTTTTAGTGGTCACAGTTTAGAAAGTAAAAGACACTGGCAAAATTGATCATAAACACTTAACCCCATATGTCTTGAGCAGAATGATTTGATTATATCATGAACATAAATTAAGGTACTTTATATTCTTTTCATCTTACAGCCTTCAAAACCTAGCGTGTATTGTACACTCATAGGACATCTTAATTCAAACTAGCCACATTTCTTTTTTTTTGTTATTAAAAAAAATTTTTTTAATGTTTATTTTAGAGAGAGAGAGCGTGAGCAGGGGAGGGGCAGAGAGAAAGGGAGATACAGAATCTGAAGCAAGCTCCAGGCTCTGCGCTGTGAGGACAGAGCCCGGCGCAGGGCTTGAACCCGTGAACCACAAGATTATGACCTGAGCCGAAGTCGGATGCTTAAGTGACTGAGCCACCCAGGCGCCCCGGGACTAGCCACAGTTCAAGTGTGCAATACCCACGAGAGTTAGCGGGTTTCCTATTGGACAGCGCAGGGCTAGAAGCTGCAAGCACAGAGCTCACAAAGCACACACACCTGGGCACTAAATCTGGCTCCACCCATTCACTGTTTGTGTCTTCCTCGGCACAAGAATCTGATTCTCAGCGACCTGCCCCATCCCTCCGACAAATGGTCTGGGCTATTCTCTTTCGATGTTAATTTTTGTTAACGTTCATCTGTTTTCGAAAGTCAGAGCGAGACAGATCGTGAGCGAGGGAGGGGCAGAGAGAGAGGGAGACACAGAATCTGAAGCGGGCTCCAGGCTCTGAGCTGTCAGCACAGAGGCCGAGGCGGGGCTCGAACCCACAGGCTGTGAGATCATGACCTGAGCCAAAATCAGACACTTAACTGACTGAGCCGCCGAGGCGCCCCTCCTTTTGTTTTTAATTGACGTATAATTTCCTTAGCACAAAATTTCCCCTTTAAAATATACAATTTACTGGTTTTGGGTATACTCACAGTTGTGCAGCCATCACCGGTACCTAATTCTAGGACATTTTTGTCACCCCCAAAAGACACCCAATGGCTGTCACTCCTCATTTCTCACTACCCCTGGCTTTAGGCAACCAGTAACCCAAATTCTGTCTCTACGAAGTTACGTATGCTCGACACTTCATATCAATGGGATTATAGAGGGGCGCCTGGGTGGCTCAGCCAGTTGAGTGTCCGCCTCTTGATTTCAGCTCCGGTCATGATCTCACCGTAAGAGTCCGAGCCCCACCCCCGGGCTGTGCGCTGACAACGCGGAGCCTACATGGGATTCTCTGTCTCCCTCTCTTTCTGCCCCTCCCCTGCTCACTCTCTCAAAATGAATAAACATTAACTAACTAAATATATAAATAAAAATGGAATTATACAATACATGACCTTTTGTCCCTGGCTTCTTTCACTTGGCATGGTGTTCTTAAGGTTCATCCATGTTGTAACACATACCAGTACTCTGTTCCTGTTTATGGCTGACTAATATTCCACTGTATAGATAAACTCCATTTTGTTTACCTCCTTACCCGTTGAGGTACATCTGGATTCTTTCCACTTTCTGGCTCTTGTGAATAGGGCGGCTGTAAACATGGGTGTGTCTGTGTGAACACGTTTCCAATCCTTTGGGATCTATACCCAGGAATGGAATCCCTAGGCCATGTGGTAACTCCGTTTCATTTTTTGAGACACTATCGGACTGCTTTCCACAGTGTCTGTGCTATTTCCCCCTCCCACCAGTGATGTGTTAAGTGGCCCAGTATCTCCACGTCTTCACCAACATTTTTATTTTCTGCCTTTTTTTTTTTTAATTTTTTTTTCAACGTTTATTTATTTTTAGGACAGAGAGAGACAGAGCATGAACGGGGGAGGGGCAGAGAGAGAGGGAGACACAGAATCGGAAACAGGCTCCAGGCTCCGAGCCATCAGCCCAGAGCCCGACGCGGGGCTCGAACTCACGGACCGCGAGATCGTGACCTGGCTGAAGTCGGACGCTTAACCGACTGTGCCACCCAGGCGCCCCCCCTTTTTTTTTTTTTTTTAAGGCTTCCTAGTGAGTACAGACTGGTATCTCATGACTGATTGACATCTCTCCCTAACAAATAGTGATGTCAAACATCTTTTCCTGTGCTCCCCAGCCATTTGTATATCTTCTTTGGAAAAATGTCTATTCTGAGCCTTTGCCCGTTGTTTATGGTTTTTTTTTTTTAACATTTATTTATTTTTGAGAGAGAGAAGAGACACAGAGCGTGAGCAGAGGAGGGGCAGAGAGAGAGGGAGACACAAAATCCCAAGCAGGCTCCAGGCTCTGAGCTGTCAGCACAGAGCCCAAAGCGGGGCTCGAACCCACGAACAGTGAGGTCATGACCTGAGCCAAAGTTGGACGCTTAACCAACTGAGCCACCCAGGCACCCCTTTAATGCTTTTTTTTTTTTTAAGATTTTATTTTTAAGTACTCTCTACACCCAATGTGGGGCTCAAACTTAATTCTTTTATGTATTCTGGAAACCAGTTTCTTCTCAGATATACAAATTGTAAATAGTTTCTTCCATTCTGTGGGTTGTCTTTTCATTTTCTTTCTTTCTTTTTTTTTTTTTTTAGTTTATTTATTTAGTTTGAGAGACAGAGAGTGCGCCCATGAGCGGGGGAGGGGCAGAGAGAGAGAGAGAGAGAAAGAGAGAGAGAATTCCAAAGCAGGCTCTGCACTGACAGCACAGGGCTCGAACCTATGAACCTCCAGATCATGGCCTGAGCCAAAATCAAGAGTTGGACACTGAACTGACCGAGCTACCCAGGAGTCCCTGTTTTTTCATTATCTTTTTTTTTTTTTTAACATTTATTTATTTTTGAGACAGAGAGAGACAGAGCATGAACAGGGAGGGTCAGAGAGAGAGGGAGACACAGAACCTGAAACAGGCTCCAGGCTCTGAGCGGTCAGCACAGAGTCCGACGCAGGGCTCGAACTCACAGACCGCAAGATCATGACCTGAGCCGAAGTCGGACGCTTAACCGACTGAGCCACCCAGGCACCCCTGTTTTTTCATTATCTTGATACTGTCCTTGGACACACACAGATTCTTAATTTGAGGTCTGATTTATCTATTTTTTTTCCCCTTTGCTTTGCTTGTACTTTTGGTGTCCTATCAATTCCAAGGTCATGGAGATTTTCACCTACACTTCCTTCAACGAGTTTTATAGGTTTTGTTCTTACGTTTAGGTGTTTAACCCATCTTTAAATTATTTTTTCGTGTATGGTGTGAGGGGGGTCCAAGTTCATTCTTTGTATGTGTATCTAGTTGGTCCAGTACCATTTATTGAAAAGACTATTTTTCCCCATTGAATGGTCTTGACAGCCTTGTTGAAAATCAATAGATGATAAATGTGAGGGTTTATTTCTGGACTCTCAATTCTGTTCCATTGACCTATATATATTTTTTTTTAATCAAAAAATTTTTTTAAAATTTATGTTTATTTTTGAGAGAGAGAGACAGAGTGTGAGCAAGGGAGGGGCAGAGAGAGAGGCAGACACAGAATCAGAAGCAGGCTCCAGGCTCTGAGCTGTCAGCACAGAGTCCGACACGGGGCTCGAACTCATGGACCTCAAGATCATGACCCGAGCTGAAGTCAGAAACCCAACCGATTGAGCCACCCAGACACCACATCCACCTATATTTCTATCCTTAAACCAAAATGGCACTGCTTCGATCACCCTGGCCTTGGGTAGGGCGAAGTCAGCTTTGAATTTAGGAAGGGTGAGCACTCCAACTTTTTCTTTTTCAAGCTTGTTTTGACTATTCTGGGTTCCTTGTAATTCCATACAAGTTTTAGAATCGGCTTGTCCATTTTTGCAATCAATCAATCAATAACAACTGGAATTCCAATAGGGTTCGTATTAAATCTGTGTATGAAAGTCGGGAGTATTGCTACCTCTTTTTTAGTGTTTGTTTATTTTGAGAGAGCGTGAGCACAAGCAGAAGAGGGACAGAGAGAGAGAGGATCCCAAGCAGGTTCCATGCAGTCAGGACGGAGCCCGACCCACGAACCTTGAGATGTGACCTGAGCCAAAATCAAGAGTCAGACGCTGACCCGACTGAGTCCCCCAGGCGCCCCAGGACATACTGCCATCTTAATCGCAACATATGTCTTCCAGCCCACGAATGCAGGAAGTCTTTACACTTAGGTTTTTTCCCTTTGATTTCAGCAATGTTTTATAGTTCACAGTGTTCAAGTCTTGTAATTCTTTGGTTAAAATTATTCCTGAGTATTTCACTATTTTTGATGCTGTTGAAAATGGAATTGTCTTCTTGATTTTGGATTGTTCACTGCTAGTGTATACAAATACAACTGATTTTTGTGTGTTGTCGTGTATCCTGCAACTTCCCTGAACTTACTCTTTGGAACTTACTCTTTGAACTGACTTGCTTGTGTCTATATGGTTTCTCTAGGATTTTCTGTATATAAGATCATGTCATCTGTAAAGAGTTTTACTTCTTCCTTTCCAAGTGGGATGTCTTTCATTTTTCCCTTTCTTGCCTAATTGCCTTAACTAGAATCTCAAGAACAATTTGGGCATAGGTGATGAGAACAGACATCCTTGTCTTGTTTCCGATTTAGGGGGAAAGATTTCAGTGTTTCGCCACTAAGTGTGATGTTCACTGTGGGCTTTTCATAGATGCCCTTTATCAGGTGGAGGAATTTCTCTTCTATCACTAGTCTGTTGAGTGTTTTTATCATGAGAGTTGGATTTTGTCAAGGGCGTTTTTCTGCGTCTCTTGAGAAGATCATGTGGGATTTCTTTTCCCTTTATTCAACAAATATTTGCGAGTCTCCTAAGTGCCAGACGCTATTCTAGGGGCACCAAAGGAAGACAAGCCCCACGCTGTCATGAGACTTCCTGTTCTAGGCACAGCAGCCACACTTAGCTCTCCCCCTTCCCCCCACCACATGGGAGTCATTACCTCACCCCTCACCTCCCACTGTTTCTTATTCTTCTTCAGGCCAGACTGGGTGATGAGTCTGGTTCTTGTTCATCCTCACACCTAAGCCTTCATGAAACTTGCCCCTATGTTTCAGCGCGCAAACTTCTGCTCGTCTATCAAAGCCCGGCTCAACTCTCCCACCTCTGTAAAGTCTCCCCTGGCTGGCTGCCCTCTACTGGTGTCTGCTCTTGTGTTTAATCTGGCCCGCCTCCTTCTCGAGTCTTGAGCTTCCTGAAAGAAAAGAATTGCATCCTTGCGTGTTCTAGTCAGGCACATACAACATTTCATAAATGGCCTCCATACGGTCCTAGAAAGGAGATCAGTTCTCCTCTGGAGGAAGGTCTGCAGTTCCCCTCTCTTTTCCTGCTCACAGCTCACTTCCCGTAATCGATGCCTTCGTCTCCTTGCGCTGCCATAACAAATTACCCGGAACTTGGCTTAAAACAAAGGAAGTGTGTTCTCTCACGCTTCTGGGGGCCAGAAGCCTGAAGTCAAGGGGTTCCCTCCAAGACTCCAGGGAAGAATCTTCTGCTCTCCCACCGGCTGGTGGCTCCAGGTGTCCCTTGGCTTGTGGCCACATCATTCCAAGCCAGTCTTCACACGGCCTTCCTCTCTCCTTGTCTTCTCCCCTCATATGAACACTTGTCATTGGATTTAGGGACCACCCGAATCTAGGATGATCTCATGTCGAGATCCTTTTTTTATTACTTTTTAAATGTTTATTTTGAGAGAGAGAGAGAGAGAGAGAGAGAGAGAGAGAGAGAGAGAGAATCCCAAGCAGGCTCTGCGCTTCAGCACCCAGAGCCTGATGTGGTGCTCAAACCCACAAACCGTGATGACCTGGGCCGAAATCGAGAGCTGGCCACTCAACCGACTAAGCCACCCAGGCGCCCCTCATCTTGAGATCCTTAATTACACCTGCAGAGATATCTGCCCCTCCCCTCCAAAAGGTCACATTCCAGGTGGACACATCTTTTAGGAGGCAACCATTCAACCCACTACAACAGGCTTCAAAAACGACTTGGATTCCCCCCCTTTTCTTCTCTTCCTTCTGTTTCTGAGTTAAAACCCCTCAAAGGAGAAGAAAACAGACCTAGTGGCTCCATTCAAAACGTGTCTGTGGTGACACTCAAAGAACCTTTTAATGAGTGGTTTTAGAATGATCTAGAATGGTTCCTCATTAGTTTAATGGGCATTTCGCAGATTGGCTTGCCAGGAGCAGAGCAGATGAAGGAGACCAGAAGCCTGGTGAAAGAGCTTGACGTAAATCAGAACAACATTATTAAAATAATGCTCTGGGGGCGCCTGGGTGGCGCAGTCGGTTAAGCGTCCGACTTCAGCCAGGTCACGATCTTGCGGTCCATGAGTTTGAGCCCCGCGTCAGGCTCTGGGCTGATGGCTCAGAGCCTGGAGCCTGTTTCCGATTCTGTGTCTCCCTCTCTCTCTGCCCCTCCCCCGTTCGTGCTCTGTCTCTCTCTGTCCCAAAAATAAATAAACGTTGAAAAAAAAATTAAAAAAAAAAATAATGCTCTGGATCCATATACTTCTCCTTAGCCCTCAGCTTATTTAACCTCCCTGGGCTTTAGTTTCAACTGTAAGTTTGGGGATTTGATGGGACAGAGCTCTAAGAATTCTGGGAACTCCAACATCTTAAGAAAGCAGGGAGACAATGCACAGCACAGACCATTTTCTCTAATGATCTCTAAAGCATCAGCCCAGAAAGGCCTTTGCATCATCACGTTGGAGCCATTTCCATCACTGGACAACATTCTGGAGCAATCTGCTCAAAGTGGGCTGCACCTGGTAAGAAGGGGGAGTCATAGGACTGGGGGAATATAGAAATTCTATTTAAGTGGGCTTTACTGTGTACCTATTAGCACAGCAGCATACACAGAACTTACAAATAACCTAATCAACAGTAGTAAAGGTATTCTCAGAAAAAAAAACTTAAAAAAAATTTTTTTAACGTTTATTCATCTTTGAGAGACAGAGAGAGACAGAGCATGAGCAGGGAAAGGGCAGAGAGAGGGAGACACGGAATCCGAAGCAGGCTCCAGGCTCCGAGCCGTCAGCCCAGAGCCCGACGTGGGGCTTGAACTCACGAACTGCGAGATCATGACCTGAGCCGAAGTCAGACGCTCAACCGACTGAGCCACCCAGGCGCCCCGGAAAAAAACCTTTTTGAATATATGACCAAAAAAGTTTGGAGACCAGTGACCTAAGAAACTAGTTAGGTAGGCAGTTTGACCGCCAGACAAGTTGTGGGTTGCAGTATCATGGTTAGCTTATCACAATCAGTGACTCCAATGTGGCGTTATGCCCTCAGGACGGTAAAACTAGACTTGATTTTATATCAAGTCAGGTTTTGATCAGAGATCCATTCCCAAATGTATTAATTTTCGGTTCGGTTTCTGCCATTACTCCCGTTTGTAGGCCAGGAGCCAGCAAGCTTCTCCTGCGAGGGGTCAGATAACCAACTTTTAGGATTTGCCGTATAGTTTGGACATACAGTCTCTCCCATTGTAGCACTGAAGCAGCCTTACACAATACATAGAAGGAAAGGCATGACTGCGTGCCAATAAAACTTTATTTACAACACTGAAATTTGGATGGCATGTGACTTTCGCGTGTTATAAAACAATCTTTTTATTGTTTTCAACCATGTAAGAATGTAAAAACTATTCTGAGCTTGCAGGGTCTTTCGAAAACAGGTGATGCACTGGTTTTGACCCGTGCGTGGACTGTAGTTTGCCAATCCCTGTTTTAGACTACAAAATTTGTTTCTCAAGCTTGATTCCCTGTGGGTAGAACACCAAAAAACAGGGCATGTAAACCTTCGAGGGCAGAATGAACTTAGTTTCAGATCGATACCTCTGAACAAGAAACACACTCAAAAAATAAACTGTGGGAACACAAAGTTAAACAAAAACCCAGGATTAACGCAGGAACTGAGAGAAATGTGTAATTTATCTTGATCTTAGGCTCGAGATGAAAATGGGGGATGTTTTGGAGAGTCTTCCTGTTCTAACCTGCGGCACCTTCACGAAACACTCAACTTCCTACTATGGGTTCACGCTGTTACCCATAGTAGGAAGTTTGGATTTCTCTAGTAATTAAGGGCTCGCACATCAATCTTTGGTGAAAGCTTATCTCGCCTGGAACCAAAGGTGAGCATTTTGGTGTTTGTGTTGCTAAAAGAGGTCCCCTCCAGAGTTCCCCCAGGAAGGGATACTGAAGAAACAGGCGAGACAGGCTACCTTGAGGGGTGGAACAGCCCCCGAGGGGCTGCGGGGGCGAGTGGTAGGAGTGGAAGCAGGTTTCGCTGTGTGTTCTCGCCTGCCGATCGACTTCGGTCCCGTGGTATTATTTAAGCGAACGACTAACCCGAAACGTTAAGTCTCCCAGACTGATGTAGCAGCCACGTAGTCCTCCTACCCTTGCCTGATACTCTGTGGTAATTCTTAAATGAGGAGGGTTTGGTGATTTGGAACCAACCGCAAGGCACTTGCCTCTCCTAACCCAATAGTGCACTTGATGCCCGGCGTGGGTAGCTTTCGGGAGACGAAGCCAACGTGCCGAGAATCGGACTCTAAAAATAAGCATTTTGCACATTTCTTTTAGCCTCTTTTCTCTCCATAAAGGCCTCCACAGATGGCTTCTTTACATCATGCTCTCAAATGACTAGCTGTTAAATATTCATACTTATGGAAATGGTACTGTACTTGCTCCAACCCCCCAGCCAGTTAACATTTGTATTTTCCGTATCTCAAGGCCCTTGTTCTTGGGCCTTGTCCTCTGTAGAACACAAACTCGTGCACACACACACACACACACACACCCATCGTAGACACCAACTTTTTGCCTCTTTATGACTAATTTGCCTAGAATAGTTCTTTTATTTTTAAAGTTTGTTTTCTTTATCTTGAGAAGGGGGTGGGGCAGAGAGAGAGAACCCCAAGTAGGGTCCACGCCATCAGCGTAGAGCTCAACTCCGGGCTTGAACTCATAAAACCGTGAGATCACGACCTGAGCCGAAGTCAAGAGTCGGATGCTTAACCAAATGAGCCCCCCGTGTGCCCCTCGGGCAGTAGTTCTTGACCAAGGGGAGATCCTGCCCCTCGGAGGACATTTGGCCATGTCTGGAGACACCTGGGGCTGTCGCAACCGGGAGGACAGCAGCGCGTACCACTGGCGTCTCATGCGTTAGGACCAGGGATGCTGCTGCACTTCCCACGACAACAAACGGGACAGCACCTCACGAAGAATGGCCCGGCCCAAATGTCAATAGCGTGAAGGCCCAGGGTCCCACGGTGAGGCTGAAAGCAGACATGAAAACACCGACGGGGAACAAAGTCCAAGCAAACTGGAACTAAAAACTCGGGGATGGTGGAGGCGTCCAATGAAGGTCAGGTCTCTTAATTTCTTATTCAGGTTAATACTAAGGTTATACCTTTAAGGGGCGCCTGGGTGGCTCAGTCAGTTAAGCGCTTGACTTCGGCTCAGGTCATGATCTCATGGTTCCTGAGTTCGAGCCCCGAGCGGGGCTCTGTGCCAGCAGCTCAGAGCCTGGAGCACACTTTGGATTTTGTCTCCCTCTAGTCTCTGCCCCTCCCTCCCTCACACTCTGTGTTTCTCAAATAAATAAATAAATAAATACATGTAAAAAAATTTTTTTAAAGTCCTGTTTCAGTCTTTAAGCTCAGCTTACAAATATTTTATCTTGTATTTTTAAAAGATTTTTATTTTTTTTTTAATTTTTTTTCAACGTTTTTATTTATTTTTGGGGGACAGAGAGAGACAGAGCATGAACGGGGGAGGGGCAGAGAGAGAGGGAGACACAGAATCGGAAACAGGCTCCAGGCTCCGAGCCATCAGCCCAGAGCCCGATGCGGGGCTCGGACTCACGGACCGCGAGATCGTGACCTGGCTGAAGTCGGATGCTTAACCGACTGCGCCACCCAGGCGCCCCAAAAGATTTTTATTTTTTAAGTAATCTCTATGCCCAATGTGGGGCTCAGACCTACAACCCTGAGATCAAGAGTCACATGCTCTACTGACTGAGCCGGCCAGGTGCCCCCTCAACTTACACGTATTTTAATAAAATTTTAGTTAAAATGTAGAACACTCCCTTTCACTCGTTCCATTAATACTCAATTATCTCACATATTTGACAGATTAAATCCCCCTAAACATTAACACCATTTACAAACTTGATTCAATTCCCTCAAGGATTTCAAGCTACAAATTGAGATGGTTCTCTTAAGCATTTCAAACCCCACAAAGACTCACAAATAAGCTGTATTCCAAACATTAAAAAAAAAAAAAGTCCATCCACGCGTTCCCACCCTGCCTCCCGCTGCCTTTCTCCAGGACAACAGTGCTGGCTCCTGGCCCAGGCCACCTGGGTGGTGGACGGGAGCCCACCCCGCGCCGGCTCCCAGATCTGCGCTGGTCTCATCTGTAAAGAGGGAGGGACTCCAGCCTCCCAGGGAAGGTGGCTCATCTTTCCGTGGTGTCCTCTCATCTGTCCTGTTCTCTGGCTTCCCAAGGCCAGCGCAAGACTGGGCCTCCTGGCCAATCCTTCTCAACGAGCTCCAGAGCTCAGCGGGAGCACAACACTGCGGCGCACCGGCCTCCACCCGTCCCAGCTTCTCCGGTCACTCACCTCCCGGGCCTCCCCTGCTCGGGCACACGTGAGCATTCCTGCTGTTCTCCTAACTGCCAGGACCGCAGGAATCTCCCGTGCTTGCTCGTCTGCTGTCTCGACAGTAGAGGAAGTACCCGCGAGGAATCACCTGTGGGGACAGCATGTGACCCGATGCCAGACACACGCTTCTTCTTAAACTCTTACTAAATACAGGCACCAACCCCCCCAAATTGGAAACTGAACACCTTTCACAGCTCACGAGCCAAGTAACTTCATCTGAGAACAAGGGAGGGACTGAAGACCAGGGAAATGAAGACAGAGAACACCCCACAGCCACCGGCATACACTAGGCACTCCGTATTTCCGGATAGTTTTCTACATCAAACATTTTCAGTTTTTTCAGAAGCAGAGCTCGGATCGTGGACTGGGTGGCTCAACGCCAGGAATGAATGATTTTAAACAAGAGCCTCGTGCCTGCCTCCACGTCCTCCGATGCTGGCGGCCACCCTTCTGTTCCGTGGCATCGCTCAGGGAAGACACTGGAGAGGGGAGGCCTCAGGAGCCGCGGGAGGCCGGAGGACCCCAGCCCAGGCCCTACCGCACCGTCTGCGGGTGCGGCGGTGTGCGCGCTTCTCACCCCAAAGAGTGCCGGCTTCTGGGGCGCCTGGGTGGGTGTCGGTTAAGTGACCGACTCTTGATTTTGGCTCAGGTCATGATCTCACGGTTCGTGGATCGAGCCCCGTGCCAGGCTCTGGGCTGACCTGCTTGGGGCTGACTCCCAAGCAGGCTCCACTTGGGAGTCTCTGCCCCACCCCCACTCTCTCCCTCTCAAAATAAACAAACTTAAGAGGTGCTCGGCACCCAGATAAAGAACACACAGGGTGGGAAAAAGTGTATTAGCCAGTTTAATTTATTTAAGAATCTTACAAAAAAAGAAAACAAAACAAAAACCACAACAACAAAAAACTAAATACAGAATTGGTTATGCTTCATGGTTGATCGTTTTTTACTTGCGAGGGTAAACCTCGCTAAATGCAGCCGACACATTTTTATTGCATGAGACCCAATTTTTAAAGTTACACATCAAAATGGTTGGAACAGTCATTTCTGGACACTCGGTACTGTTTTCATCACGGAAGGCTGAATGGAGCAGTGCAGTATCATCAGAACAGTGCGTACCCTTCGTACACTGACAGACATTCAAGACAGAGTAGCAATATAAAAAGGGAGATTTAAAAAAAGAGAACCAAATAAAAACAACCAAGAGTTTACATCCACCTCTGTTTTCAAATTGTCTTTGGATTCCATCAGACGTTGTCTCAAGATGCACCAAGTCAGATCGGTAAAGGAGGAAGATCTATGCCTACGTATAAAAGTATCCTTTGCTCAGCGGAGGTAGAACCTGGCAAAAGTTTTATTGCAGAGATACAGCGGCGTACCTCTTCCCACCTCTCATGGTTGATGGTAGATACAAGTGGTTATTGAAAAATAATATCAGTAGTTTGCAAATTCAGTATAAACCGTGAACAGGATGAGTTTTTTCTAATGGCGGTGAGACTGCAGATGTGCTACGTAGAAAAAAAGCTCTCTGCCCCCTAAAGGGGAAGTCAGAAAGGAGGCTCAAGCTTCTATCCTCTTCAGTGCCACAAATACTGTCATAGCAAGAAAGGCCCTTGGGGCGGTGGTGGGGAGGGGAGGCGGAAGGACGAATGGGGTGTCCTCACTGAGGGGCCTGTGGACTGACCCTCGGGCCCGGAGGCGGCCTGAACTGCCAGTAGCAAAGAGAACGGGGCTGGCGCTGCTGCGCACAAGCTCAACCACTCCTCGGGCGCCGGAGGAAGGGGGAGGACGGGGCGGGTTTGGGCCGGGATTCCCACTGGAGCTCATCTCTGACAGGGCCTGACTCAGGACACGCTAGGTTCCCAAGACTTAGCTATCTAAATGCAAACAGCTTCTCAGTTTTCAGCAAGTGTACCAAGTTCAGTAGTGGTGAGTGCAACATGTATGTGAGGAAAAGGCCCAAGAAATGCCCACGGCAATCCTTCCTCAAAGTTACAGGGGAACATTTCCTTAAAGGTGCAAAATCTTTACATAAAAACCCAACGGTTGCCTCCCGGCTGATGATTCCCACCACTTTCACGAGCCAGCCCGGGGTCTTCCCTACTGGCAACGCTAACTGTCAAGAGGGCCTTAATCTGGCTCGGCACTGGATCTGTGGCCGATCCAGTCAAGGTCAATGCCCCAGTAGCAGTCCACTGGTGGTGCGAGCAGCTCAGGGGATCCTGCTGGCCACTCCAGCCACAGTTCACTGCCTGCTTTACCCTCAGCGCAGAATCAACCTATGGGCTGAAGGCTCGCGTGAAGCCCCCACAGCAGCTGTGCTGCTCTCTCTGGGAGGACAACGGTTCCTGACAGAACATTCTTCCGCGTTACCTGTCCAAACAGAGACCCACGTGTACCGGGCCGGTCTCCCCGTCTGCTCTTAATATCCTTAACAGGTGAGAGCAGAGGCAGATTACCTGTGCTCCCTGCAAAATAACTTCCTGATTATTTTTTGCAGGTTAATGGTAGAGGCCTGACTTGTTTAATTCAAGAAACAAAAACAAAAACACAGAAACTCTGCGGCAGCAGGCCACAAACCAAGGTTCAGATCTGCAAGATTTTCTTCTCAGCTGGAAAGCCACACAGATGAAGGATTTGGTACGGGCCTGAAGAATGGAAAGGGTAGGAGCAAGTCAGGTTACTGAAGAGCTACGTTTGATCCCAAATGCACTGAAGAAGTTAGAGGAGCTTAAAGAAGTCTTGGGAAGAAATGTTTTTTATGTGAAAACATCAGGCTCACTACAGCTTCCAAAGAGCAACATAAATGAGCATAACTAGTCATATAATGACAGTATCAGAAATTGCACTCAAGTACATTCCCCCCAATACAATGCATTGCACACAGTAAAAATTTGTAATAAAAATGCAAAACACAATCAGGCATGTTGAAAAATATTAACACAAAACAGACATAGGAATTCTATAGTCAAGATGCAAAACTGAATCCTAAAATATATGAACAAATTCAACTAAGAAGTTTTTCATACTTTTATATATATATATATATATAAAAAAAATTATAAGATGCCCCGTATGGGAAGTCAAGAAAAGAATAAATAGGATTGAAGGGAGGGGGGAAAGAGAAAGAAAGAGTGGGTAGGGTCCCAATTTACAAGAAATATTTACATTCAGAATTCAAAAGAACTCAGCATTTCTATATATACACATTTATGTACATATATATAAGTACAGCATAAAATCAGAAGGTGGGTTTTGGGATTTCACCTCAAGTACTCAGAAAGAAATTACTAGCTAGCTTGAGTTGCAGGTATCTATTTAGTTGAGTTTCCTTCACTTACATGCCCCTTAAAAGACACCGCATTTGTATCGGATAATTGGCATCCCATGAGGAATTTTCACAAATGGGTTCTGCTCGCGGCTATCGCCACAACGGGGACTGCTTGCCTCATTCCAGCAGCAAAGCGTGCACGGCCCTGTGCGTGGGTTTTGTGGTTAGCCAGGGAGACCCCGGACACAGGAGGGGGAATCAACAAATGCCCATCGTCACAGCGGTTGCCTTTGCCACTGGGATGCCTGAACTAACCAGACATCTGGCTAACTGGATCCCGGCCTAACGGCGACTCTTACGTAGCACCATTCTTAGAAGCTATCAAATATCACCCAGGTAACGTTTTTAAAATAAGAGTATTTAGATAGGGACCTTCCTCTTAACATCTTACCAAGAACAGGACTGAAAGGGAAAATACTTTTCGTCTCTCTTTCGTGAATTGAGATGCACCAATCATTTGCCCTCATGCTAACTGGGAAGTAGAAGGGGTAGGGACAAGGGTTCCCGTTACACAACTGTTAAGTGCTGTGCTGGTCATGCCTGTTAGAAGTTCTAATAGCATCACACGGAGGCTAGCAGATGAATGCCCCAGGGACTACAGGCACAAAATCGCGCCTCTAAAATGTTATATTCCCCTGGAACTTGGTAATCTAGAACTTTTATCTTCACAGATAAAGCACACTAAAATGAAAAGGGTTATTGTTGCAGCTCAAAAAAATGTCTCAAGTGCTAATTAATTGGACTGGAATAAATATATGTACACAAACACACACTACTACATTGCTTTGGATGCAAGTTCTTGCTAACTTATATACAGATGTAAAGAAAAGGTATTGAAGACTGTATCTGCAACATAGCAGCAAAAAGGGAAAATTGCTTAGGATATTTACTTGTTGATCAAGTTGTGTTTAAAGACATACTTTGTTAATACTTGTAGGACTTTACACATTATTGATCCCTATCTGGGTAATCTCACTAAACTGCAGATAAAGACCTTGTGGTGTGGAGGTTGCTAAATTAGGGGAACACTAATTCCCCCCAAGATACCATCTGAGCGGCTCTGGACTCAGGAAGTGAGTGGTTTTCAGCACAATCGACACTGTAAACTCTGAAAACGCTAACATGATTTACAATCAAATCTTTGTGCTCAGAGCCATATTGCTAAAAAGGGAGGGAGGAAAGGCATTGCAGGGGCCAAATGGACTCACATCAGGTTCAGCAAGGCCCTGGGGTCAGACGTGGCATTCAGATCCTGAAACACACGGAGCCGTTTTATAGAAGTCAGCTGTTGTTAAGACTTGGGTTTTTAACAGAGGGGGACCCTGAATGCTGGCCAACCTGGACGTGCTGGCTTAGATGAGGATGAGGGCACAGTGTGAAGGTCGTACGTTCAACCTCCAGAGAGGGGGTGAGCAGCGGACTCGTGGTGTCCTGTTGGGAGAAGCACAGGCGTGTGGCACCTCAGCGCCCACCCCCCCTTACACCAGTTGCCTTTCTGAGGTCTCCTTTCAGACTTTGCAGAGGCCTTATTTCTGGACCTTATTTTTAAAAGCGAAACAATGCTGCTCCTCCAAGAACAGAACACGCCTATGCCCTTTTGTATCAAGACAGCTATTCAAAGAGCCAACACCACATCAGGAATCGTGGGGGTCAACTGACCACATTCGTCTCCCCGGAGGGAGCAGGCTTGTCAGGGTTCGGTCCCCGTCCCCAACTCTACTTCACGTTAGTGCGCGGATGGATGCCGGGCGGGCTACCGGATTAAAACAGAGGAACTAACTGGGAAGTTCTGCTGCAGGTGGGACGGTCTGCCCTTGGCTGCCAGCTGGGTCCAGCGGCCCTGACAAAGAACACTGGTTGATATTCACACGGATCACTGCCTGAGATAGAAAGCCTAGACTGAGGATAAAAGTTGCATCCACTTGGCAACACATGCCAAAGAACAGAAATGATTCTCGATGTGTTCTTTCACGTATCAAGCATAAATAAATCCAAAGGAAACGTACGGTAAACTTGACGTAAGCAAACTCGGCCTTAAAGAAACACAGGAAGATGAAAGCCCTAGCCATCACCGAACAGACATCTTGCCTGATTCTGCAAGAAGTTTCAAAAGTGACAAAGGAGAACAATTCAACTTGAGAAACATTCAAAACGACTATCGCTACACCCCTTTCTCGACACCATCTCAGTTTTGAGGGGTAGGTTTTAAGCCCAAAAAGGCTGCCTGGAGTGCCGCGTAACACGCCAGTTCTGCAGAATCCCCGTCACAGACTCTGCCTCTGAAGGTGGTGAGGGCCTAAGCAAGAGTCCACTTCTGGTTAGTAGAACAACTTTTTATTTGACATCTACAAGACTGTGGTATCTTGCAGCTTTTGACCAGGTTTATACAATCTCAATTTTTCAATAGTGCAACCTGTGCAGGCAAAACAAAGGGAAAGGAAAACAAAAGGAAACAAAAAAACCCAATTGTCCCCTCACTTGTTTCATAAACATCTATTATAGGCGAAACAAAACTTACCCATATTATAGATAAGTGTCTATTCACATTTGTACATTACCATTTTTAACAGCTTGAGATAAACTCTACAATGTCTTACAACACATTAAACGATATTCAAGTTACTGGGTAACAACAATAACAACAAGAAATAAACATACAGCAGAAGCCTCAAGTGTTTCCTCATTGTCTAGTTTACAGCTCAAGTACGGTTTCCTTTTTTATGAGTGACAAATTAAGATAATGGAGTAAAAAAAGATTGTTTGCAAGATGGAAGCCGATTTGTACTTCTTTCTAAAACGATCTTTAAGTTAAGGAAAATGTAGTTTTAAGAAAAGCAGGCTTGTAGCCATTTTTGCAGCACACATTAGGAATACTATTAATACATTAAAATTAACTTTCAGAGTTTTACCACCAAAAAAATGTATATACTCATTACCTTGACAAGAAACCTGGGGCAGGGAGAAGAGGGTGAGGGGAATCCGCGGGGTGAGAAGCAATACCCAGGTATAAACACTATAAAAATGCAATAACCAATGCTGTACATCTACAAATGTTTCTCTCCGTTACTTGACTTGTTTTCATCTTGTTTACGCATGCTTTCAAAGACATGCACTGTCAGAACAAAAACTAAAAAAGAACCCGAATGCATGATATGCAACCTTTCATTTCATGCTTTAATAAACCTATTGTTTAATAAGTTGGAAAAAGAAACCAATATATATTTTCTATATTTATAGACTCAAAACACATGCATCTGGGGATAAGTCCCACAGCAATTGCATGGATGTACTGCGTTAACCCTGAGCACTGTGTAACATAAAAGTAAAGCCAGTTTGGGAAGTTCCAAGCATTTTTAAACCAATTGTGGTTTGTAGCCTTTAACAAACTCACAAACAAACAGACACACGCACGCATACATACCCCTCTGCTCACCCAAAGTAAAAGCATATGGGAAGTACCATGGGAAAAGCAAAAGGAAAGACATATGTACCACCATCGGCACTGCTGATTTTCAGTTTTGCTATCTATTCCAGGTTTGTCCTTATTCCCAAAAAAATTAACTAGAGAGAGCACAACTGAAAAAAATTATAATTCTTTGGAAACTGTCCCTGATTTTTATGCAAATGATATGCTTCAACAGCATTTCAGATACATCCATGTTGAAACCTGTCTGTTCTTAAGCGTTGCTCAAGTTGGCGATGCTCTGCGGGTGACGCTGCTGCCAGAGCTGTTTCTGTTGGACCGCAAGCTGTTGAGACTGGTCTGAAGTTGACAGGAGATTTACAAGAGGAGACACACAATTTGCAGGAATGATCAAACCTGCAATTAGAAACAAGAACTTATCAAGGCTATATCCAAGAGAAATCATACTGTGTTTTACAGCTGCACAGCACATTCCAAATGAAGCATAACATTAAGTGTAACAAATAAGACTCCACCCAAACACTAAACGAATACTTGAGACCTGAAACTGCCCCCTCAGAAGTAACCCAATTCCTCAGCAGCATTACTCGCAGAGACCTAAGCATATGCAAAGTCTACAGCAACACTGACTTCTCGGTGGAGGATTGGAAAATGGACTATAGTGTCTCTCTATCTACTGTGTTTGCAGCTCCACAAATGCAGGCGAACACGACCTTCTCTGGGCAAGTATTAACGGACCAACAAGGCTACAGAATAGTGGATGTGAATTCAACTGCTTAGTGAAGCAGGTAATTTCCAAGTGGGCACGCTACAGGCGTTAGCAAACTGTGGAAAGTATACGCCCTCGGTAAAGGAACTTTAACTCCTCCCACGTGGGAACAGGGGCTAGATGTTCCACATAAACTGTGTGTGTGTGCGCGTGCATGCGTGCGGTTTTTGAGAAAACAAAACCCAGGCTTTTGATTTTTAAATGTTGGCCAACTAATTCAAACGCAGACTCGCAAAAACCAAAAATATCAAGAGGGTCAAAAAAAAAAAAAAAAGGTCATGGACTGACTCTGGCCCATGGGCTGCCAACCTGCAGCCCACAATAAAAAGGAAGGTCGTCGTAAATGCAACAAACACGAAACCACAGGCCAAAGTGCAGTAACGATGAATTCCTGCGAGGCCTGTCATTTAGAGGATGGTGGGAACAGCTAGCCCGGTCTGCCCATGCTCTCTGCTAAAACTCCAGTCCCTCCTCTGTGCAGTGACTGTAGTTCCAGTCTCAATTTGGCTCAATGACTGGAAACGGGTAGACTTCAGAGGATCCTGGGCAAGAGGCTGGGCTCGGTCTTTTTTTTTTTTTTTTTTTCAACGTTTATTTATTTTTGCGACAGAGAGAGACAGAGCATGAACGGGGGAGGGGCAGAGAGAGAGGGAGACACAGAATCGGAAACAGGCTCCAGGCTCTGAGCCATCAGCCCAGAGCCCGACGCGGGGCTCGAACTCATGGACCGCGAGATCGTGACCTGGCTGAAGTCGGACGCTTAACCGACTGCGCCACCCAGGCGCCCCATGGGCTCGGTCTTTATACCACAGCCTGCACAGACAGCGACAGTGAGGAAGGGGAGCAAGAACAGCTGAGAGCGGCCTAAAATAAATGACATTGTAACTTCAGCTAGAATCAACAATGCCCATTCAAAGGTTTAACTTCCGTTCAACCTTTTAAGAGCATATAAAACAAGCTCTCCCCCATTACTGGAAGAGATACTGATTCTAAAATGTTAGAAGCAAAATAAAAAAAGAATAGGATCTGATTTTTCCCGATAGCTCAAACCCCCCAAAATTAGACTCACCTACAATCCGTTGTCCATCCTCTGTTCTCAGTCGAACAATCTGCATTTTCACATTTGTGCCACTGACAGATGCTAGAACACCCTCAACCTTTGTCCAGACACTCAGTACGGAGCCACATAATACGTAGTATGTGCGGCAACGAAGACCTATTTCACAAACTAATCCCAAGCTTGCCTTTTTACAGTTGCCACGCCTAGGAAAAATAGGGGAAAATATATACGTATACACATACACGCACGTGAACAGCTAGCAAAGTCTACCTAGGTTTCAAATGGAAGATGTCCTAGTCCAATTTGCCTTTCTTTATTGACAGTTTCTTTGATTACACTCTTATTGACATATTGGATTATCCTGTCCAATGTAAGGTGTCATTACTGGTTTGTTAAGTTTCTAAAATTTGTTTTAGAAAATAAGATTTCTGGGGCCTGACCCCTAGTTAAAAGGGTTTATTTACTGGGTTTGATATCCATTTAAACATTTGTCTTTTGAAAAATTTTTTTCATTTACATCCAAGTTAGTTAGCATATACCGCAATAATAATTTCAGGAGATTCCAGTGATTCATCCCCTATGTGTAACATCCAGTGCTCATCCTAACAAGTGTCTTCCTTAATGGCCCTTGCCCATTTAGCCCATCCCCCCACCCACAACCCCTCCAGTAAACATTTGTCACTTTAACATCTGTTAGTTTACTATACTGACGCTAGCTTATAAAATAATTCTGCCAGTTACTTCTAAAGTATTGAACAACCAATATATTATAAATCATGTCACTGAGAAAGGCCTCAGCAAACCAAAAGAATGGAACTATTAAATTTTTTTTTAAACTGTAAGAAAAAGACATGGTTTATAAAACTATACAATTTATAAAATTTTTAAATGTATAAATTTATGTAATTCCTCAATAAAATTATATTTTTAATAGTAATTCAAGAGGATACACAGTAGTATTGGGCACTTGTCTTGCTAATGCTCAAAGCAAATGTTTTAGAGAGGACTACTGTAAGTTAACTTTAAAAATATTTTATCTTGAAAGATTTTCCTAATTTCCAAAACACTAATTTGCTCTCAAAATGAAAACAAAAAACATTGCTCGTATCAAATTTATCTTCCTACATGTCTTAAAAGAAAAAAAAAAACTAGCTAAAATTCATCCATGTCCTGTATTCCTTTTCATAACATGGGCCAGATACCCCATTGTCTACTTAATGGGTGAGGAAACAGTGGGTAAGGAAATAGGGGAACCATGATGTGCAGGGTATTACGTGCCCTCCACACCTACGGCCTCAGCTGAAGTGGACACTGTAAGTTAGGGGATGACACAGTGACTTGAAAGAACACACCTCCAGCCAGCCTAGTGGCACAGTAGGACCACTTCCAGGGCTCAACAACAGTCTTCTGGTGCTGTCAGCAACTCTAATTTCCTAGAAGTTTCCTAGCCTTAAAAATGAAAAGTGATTTGGGATGCCAGTACCTTTTTTTTTTTTTTTTAAGAGAAATAAATAAACAAACAAATAAGTGAAGGGAAGGAAGGAGAGGAGAGGGAGAAAAAGTCAGCTTTAACAAGGAGGATAGACAAGTCCGTACTGCCAGACTGCAGCTGGCCGGAAGTAACAAAGCACTGGTGAAGAACACAGGGGACACCTGAACAGCGTGTGGTCCACAGACATACAAGCAATTCTAACTGAAGAATGACACCTAACATCAGATAATCTGTTCACGGACTTCGAGAGACAGACAACTAAAGAGCAAACGTGTGTTTCAATTAAGTCTTGATTACATTTTGGAAAATACGGTGAGAAACATGAAATACTAACCAATAAGCATGAGTACAAGTGTCTGCAGATGAATTATACTGATCTAACCAGTGGATCAGGGCATCATCTGAGACTACCTGTGAAAATAAGACAAAAATTCCATTGAAACAGGATTGTTTTAAACAAGCTGGTTGCCTTCCTATGTTCTCTAAAGCCAATTTACAATCCTCTCTATACAGAAAATCTGGCCCGTTACTAGCTGCATTTGAACGCCCTTCATAAAATCCTGCCATTAGGCTCTTCCTATGTAACAAATGTTTCCAATAGCTAGTTTAATGTTAATTGTTGAAACTGGCTAGGAAGAATAGTAATACAAGGTAATACTAAGAATAAATAATAGTAATGCTAGAAAAAAAGTAGTCATTCACCGCTTTTCTACAAATCGTTGTAAAACAAATATTTTTAACAGTTCTATTTTTTTGAGTTAACGCTGGAAGTTTCTTTTTCTACAACACAAGCTCTTTCAAATAATCATCTTACAAGTTTCTTAAATGGTTGATAACATTAAGACTGGTATGTTAATGTAACAAAATGTGACAAAATGTTTCCTAAAAATAATTTCCCTGTAATCAAGTAGGGAAAATTCACAACATAATTTTATATATAGACATAAAGCACTCCTAAACAGTTTCAATATATTATTATAAAACAAGTATTCATAGATAGTATAATACAAATGAAAAAATACCTTCTTGTATTTCTTTTTTAGATCAGCATAAATTTCTAATTTGAGCTGTTTTCCAGTATTTGGTCTATAAACTAAGAAAAGCTTCTTTTTTGGGTTCACTTCTTTAACCAAGATGGCAGTTTTCTTGTTGTTCCTTATCTATTTAAAAAAAAGTGAGAAAGTATAAAGATCTGTACTGCATACCTTAAGATACACTTTTTTGTACCATCACATTAGCAAATGCAATCCTTTGAAAGACTGTAACACCAAATAGGCACATGAATCTGTAACTGTGGAAAAGGACAGCAGCTGCTCATCTACCTGAGTTTTTACAAGGTCTCACCAGAATGAAGACTGAACCTGAATTCTTAGGTACACTCAAAACATAGGTTGAGGGCCAAGACACTCCTTAGGAGATTGTTTAGAATAAGTTTTAAAGCATAAATGTCCAGTGGAGACAATTTCGCTTGTTCTAGGCCATGTTCTTGCCTCAGAGATCCAGGAGATAGGAGATTAGGGAGGGGGTAGAAAGGGTCTTCAGAGGAAAATCCTTTTACCTCTACTCTATTGTTCTTTAAGTGTTTATTATTTTTGAGAGAGCAAGTGTGAATGGGGGAGGGGTAGAGCGAGAGGGACAGCAGAGAGCCTGATGCGGGGCTCAAACTCATAAAGGGTGAGATCATGATCTGAGTCGAAACTGGACACTTAACCAACTGGGCCACCCATGCACCTCCCATTTCTTCTTTCATTTATTTTGAGAGAGAGAGGGAGAAAGGGAGACCATGTGCAGGGAAGAACAGAGAAGGGGCAGGGCAGGGAGAATCCCAAACAGGCTCCAGGTTGTCAGCACAAGAGCACAACACGGGACTCCAACTCACAAACCGTGAGATCATGATCTGAACTGAAATCAAGAGTCAGACATTCAAATGACTGACCCACCCAGGCGCCTTACCTCTACTCTATGTTTAGAAATTTTCATAATAAAATGTGTGAAAAAAAAAAAAAAGTTACTCTCCTTGAAGTTACAATGAACCATAACCTCTAAGATAATGATTTTGATCACCCACAGTTCCCTGCACCCATCTATAATCCATCCATCAGGGCTGTCTATCCCTACGGTTGCTGTAGGGTGAAGTTAAGACATCACATGATCTGTAAACAGTAAAGCTACGATATAAAAAAGCCAAAATGTTGAGCAAATAATAAATACATATAGGTAAAAAGGGAAGACGTGGATGTATCAGACAAATGATGGAACTTACACATATTTTTAATTTTTTTAAAAAAGTTGGGAGTTATGGCAGAAACACTAAGAGGAAGGAAAAAGCCCATTAAACTCAAGGAAAATTAAGACTGGAAAATTAAGATCTCCTTTAAAGAATGGTGAACAATTTGTAAGCAATAATCTCTGGAGCAAAACTGAAGGAAAAAAAGAAGTTTCAAAGTAAAGATACTTTCTCAGCTCCTCTACAAAACAAAATGTTCTCTGAGCTACTAACTTTACATTAATTCTTATGCTGATAAAAGAAAAACACTTAATATTTTACTTATCTCTCACAGATATTAAAGATCATTTGTATGATCTTGAAACATTGTTTATACATTTACAAAGTCTATAAAACAATAGCTAAGGTAAAAATTACATTTTCTGATGTTTTATCAGTTGATGTGAAACTCCATATAATAATTATGCTTGGAGGACAGTGTTTAAAGCATTTAACAGTGTAATCTATCTTTACAGTGTCAAATTAATTCATTACAATTACAAAATAAATCATCACGTTACAGTGGAAATAAAAGTGATTTTGACATGGTTTTCCTAATGTTAACACACATTAAACACTGTAAAGCACACCTGGTTATTTCTGTAGAGTGTCAAACAACACCTGCACCTTCCTGGAAGGATTGCCCCTTCTAAGGCTGCGTCTCCTCACATCCAATGGCCCGCTGCCGTGCAGGAAGTAACAAAGGACCAGTGTTTACCATGCCCTTCCACTCAAAGGGAGACGAGGATCAGCACTTTCCTCAAAACCGACCAGCGTGTAAATTCTGGCCATAGTTTGGAACAAATAAAGAATAGCCAATACCCTAGCCCGCATCAATAAAAATCCCATCTAAGGGAGAATAATAAAATCTGTTGAATTCGATCAGTAATTGTGATGTAATACTGGTTTTGATATTATGATGCTGTAGTTTTATCAAATGTTACTGTTGGTGAAAACTGGTGTACAATTTCTCTGTATCATTTCTCATAACCTCATGTGAATCGACAAATATCTCAGTAAGATTTTCAAAAAACAAATTAACTAGGAGCCAGATTCAGTTTGAGAGCTTTGCTCTTGGATCAAGGGCCAGTAAATCAGGACTGTGACCAAATCAGGCCTGAGGCTCCTAAGCTTAAGAACACTTTAAGGAAAGTGATGCCTGCATGGCTCAGTCAGTTAAGTGTCCGACTTCAGCTCAGATCATGATCTCACAGCTGGTGAGTTTGAGCCCCACATCGGGCTCTGCTGACAGCTCAAAGCCTGGAGCCTGCTTCAGATTCTGTGTCTCCCTCTCTCTCTGTCCCTCCCCTGCTCGTGCTCTGTCTCAAAAATAAACATAAAAAAAAAATCAAAACAAAACAAGAACAGTTTAATAAGGAAAGAAGGAAGGAAGGAAGGAAGAAAGGAAGGGAAAAAGAAAAACAAAAACAAAAAAGAATAGTCAGTGGAAACCATCTATGGCCTACAAAACCTGAAATATTTACTATCTGATCCATTGTAGAAGTTATTTAAGGATACCTGTTCTACATAGCTTATTTATGACAGCACCATATATGGTCTCTTTTATGCAGTTACATCTTCAACCTGGTCTTCATTTACAGTTGGCCTCTCCACAAATTTTGCAAATCAAAACTAAAATGTGGCACATACATACAAAGGAAGATTATTCAGTCACAAAAAGGAATGAAGCACGGACACGTGCTACAACATGAATGAACCCCGAAGGCTTTTATGCCGGGTGAAAGCCAGACACAAAAGGAGAAGTATTCTATGCCTGCACTTACATATACGAGGCACGTAGATATGCATATTCATAAACAGAGGGGAGATTAGAGATTATTAGAGGTTAACAGAAGGGGGAATAGAGAGTGTTTAACGGTTGTAGTTTTTGTGGGATGATAAAAAAGTTTTGAAAATAGAGAGTGGTGATGGTTGCACAATACTGAACATAATGCCACTGAATTATACACTTTAAAGGAGTTACAGCGGTAGATTTCGTTATATATCTTACAACTTTAAAAGTTAACAATGTACACTGAACTATACACTGAAGTGAATTGGATGGTATATGAATCCTATCTCAATAAAGCTGTTTAAAAAAAAAGAAATGAAGGAATAGATTAAAAACAACTCACGACAAAATAAATAAAAGGTGAAAATCTAATCAAGTTTTTAATGTTTGTTTTTGAGAGACAGAGAGAGAGACAGCGTGAGAGTGTGGGAGGGGCAGAGAGAGAGAGGGAGACAGAATCTCAAACAGACTCCAGGCTCTGAGCCATAAGAGAGCCCAATACAGGGCTTGAACTCAGGAACCACAAGATCATGACCTGAGCCAAAGTTGGACTGAGCCACCCAAGCACCCCTCTAATACTTAGATAAGAAATCTTGATAAAAGAGAAATTCAAGGAAACCATACTAAAGTCTTTGCAAATAAAAATAACTTAGAAAATTTTCTGAAATAAAGACTTGAAAAAGAAAAAAAAAAAAGATTTGAAACTTCCTATATTGAAAGAGGGTATCACATACCTGAAAATACTAAGAATAACTAATACCAATATACGTTCACAAAATTATCAAACTCTAAAGGGAATCCTTTGAGTATGTAGATGAAAACAAAACAACCAAATTAAAAAGGAGAAAATTATGGGCACCTGGGTGGCTCAGTCGGTTAAGCGGCTGACCCTTAATTTCGCCTTAGGTCATGATCTCATAGTTTGTGGGTTCAAGCTCCACCTCGGGCTCTGAGCTGACAGTGCAGATCCTGCTTGGGATTCTTCCTCTCACTATGCCCCACCCCTGCTGTGTTCTTTAAATAAATAACATTTTAAAAACGAGGGTGGGGAGGGGAAGATTCACTGAACTGTATTAAGATTTATGTTATGTATGCTATACCTTAATAAAAACATATAAAACAAGAGCTGAGAAAAAACAATCTTTTTTAAAGCAATTTTTTAATCTTTATTTTTGAAAGAGAGACAGTGTGAGTGGTGTACAGAGAGAGGGAGACACAGAATCCAAAGCAGGCTCCAGGCTGTCAGCACAGAGCCTGACATGGGGCTCGAACTCACAAGCTGTGAAATCATGACTTGAGCCAAAGTCGGATGCTCAACTGACTGAGCCACCCAGGCGCCCCTGGTAAAGTGGTTTTTAAGTACAAAGGCACAAACTTTAACCATTTAAGAACTCAGGGAGTAATGCTCCCAAGCCCTTCTTGAGGATTCTACTACAGAACAGGCTTCAAACAAGATGATTAGTGATAGTAACCTCAGGACTAGTGAGAGGTGAGCATTAAATTTAAGAGCTAAGGTTAAGTATTAAAAGAAAAGCATACTATGTAAGTGCCATATGCTAACAATGCAGAAAAACACAGCTATGTTTTAAAATGGGAGAATGAGGGGAAGGAGAAGCTCCCCCCCCCCCAAAAAAAAACCTCATGCTTTTTTTTCCAAATTATTTTCAGGAATACTTAGGTATAGTATCGTTATTATTTTATCATCCTGTGCACGATGGAGAATAAAGATTATTACTGCAGAAGAAAAGAACACACAGATACCAGAGAAGAGAGGACATAAAAGTTCCACAGTCTTTAAGAGGAAAGTTCAAGATATTAGGCCCTATGTGATTTCACACAGACACGCGTGCATGCATTTGTGGATGTAGGGATGTGTGTCTAGACGTACACACACATACATATACCCACCTCCCTCCTCCTTAGCTCTACTGACAA
This sequence comes from Lynx rufus, assembly GCF_022079265.1. Lineage (NCBI taxonomy): Eukaryota > Metazoa > Chordata > Mammalia > Carnivora > Felidae > Lynx > Lynx rufus. The sequence continues at coordinate 1,083,975 of NW_025814839.1, read as the reverse complement.
ATATTAAAGAATTATTTACACTAATAGCTAAAAATGAATCAATGTTTAAGACATAAAGCTTAATATAAGACTACAAAACTATGTAGTCCTTTATATTGGCAAAAGAAGGTCACTATCCCATGCACAACAGTCCAATTAACTAATATATAATAATCCAAAACTTGTACCTAATATCCTTCATAATCCATTAAATGAAAGTGTCTATAAAAGGACAAACCCAGTTACAGAGATAAATGATCAAAACAGAAAAAGCTAAATACAACTGGAAAACTGGCACAAAGCAAACAGATAATTCGAATTCTGGCAATGGTGATGCATTATCTATCTTCACAATTAGCACTGCAAGGAAACAAGTCTTACTTGCAGTGACAAGTAAAAGCCATCATCTGGTCCTGTCAGCTCAGCCCAAATCTTGGTAGCTTCCTCCCAAGACATTCCTCTCTCTACACTAATCTGTAAAAGAAATAATAAAACTTAAATTACACTCATTTCTGTGAGTGCCTGTCACAAAAAGAAATTACATTTAAATGTGCACATTTTCCAAACTTACAGTGTATAACTCTACATGACCAGAGGTTGAATATCCTGGAGTCAAAAACTTCTTAACATCACTTTTCCTCACTTTTTCATCTCCAGAACCAAGATCTTAAAAAAGAAAAAGCAACATATAAGTGAAAAAAGAACATTTTATTAGGAACACACAGGACATTTTCCAAGTTTCTCCACTTACCTAAAATTCCCATATCATATCGTCCATTTTTTTTGGCATTCTGAACAACGGCTGTAAGTGTGTCTGCAAAATACTGAAAGAGCGCATTCTGCTGGTGCACCTCCATGCCGAGAATTCTGTTTAAGAATTTTCCTATGTTATTATAATCTGGAAGGACAAGATTATATCAAAGATTTAATACATTCAAATGGCAATTAAAATCTACTCGCCCCTGGAATTAACAACAACAACAACAAAAGATGGGGCGCCTGGGTGGCTCAGGTCATGACTCAGTTCAGGTCGTGATCTCGCAGTTCATGAGTTCAAGCCCCACAACAGGCTCTGTGCTGACAGTTCAGAGCCTGGAGCCTGCTTCAGATTCTGAGTCTTCCTCTCCGACCCTCCCCCACTCGTGCTCGGTCTCTCTCTCCCAAAAATAAACATCAAAAAAAAGAAAGAAAGGAAAAAGAAAAAACTCATTCATCTAGGCCTAGGCCACGTCTCCTTTCTCCCCCATGCTCTTCCCTCACAGCCTTGACTTCCCCCTGCTCCCAGAACAGAGCTGTAACCTGACCATGTCTACCTCTAACAATTAGTATGGCCACATACATGCTCCAAAAGATAATGATCCTATTGAATTTCTGCATCTTCAACTCCACTTACTGAAAGTATGAACACAATTTAGCACATGAGAATGTTTATTCTCCAACATGAAATCTTGATTTATAAAGTTCTAAGTGCTATACGTCTGTGAAGCTCAACTTTGGCTACAACATTTGGAACTGTGGGAAATAGCAATGTCTAAGCCCCAGCCCTGGCTTCAGCATTTTCTAAAAGCTTGATAGTTGATCATACATGCAACCTGGGTTGAAAACTGCTGCTATATGGACATAATAAAGGTTTAATCTCTTTTGAACAACCACATTAGCAAAAACCAGCCAGAGTGGTTTAGGAGGAGCACTGAGGAGGGATTGAGAACTACAAACTTGAAACTTCAAATTGACAAAAGTATAAACAAAAGGGGCGGTAATGATACAGCAACACTTATGTCTATGTACAAAACTCATACTCTTACCTTTATCTAGAGTCAGAATTCCTGAGCGATCTTCTACATTTATCAGGCCAACTCCTATCAGTCCTTGTCGAACATCTGTCAAGAAATTGATAAAAAACCTTATAGCCCAAATGACTCAACGAGCTGTGAGATGACCAAACTACATCAAGTTCTAGCATTAAAACACAGCCTAAAGTATTTTTCACAGTTCCTATTAGCTGAATTAAATGGCCATCCCCACAGGTCTTCAGGCATTCCAAAATCCTATAGTATTCAAACTTCACTCTATATTACTTCATTAAAATATCTCATCTTCCCAACAGAAGTCATTGGAAGTGGAGATGTTTGGTTATGCAGCTGTCACCCACAGGCCATAAACAATTTTGGACACATAAAGAAGACTAGCTGATTAAATAATTGTGTAAACAAGCTATTAATCTTGCTTCCCTCTCAAATGTTACCCATCAGCATTGACAAGGTGGTACAAAAGCAAAATGTGTAACAGTTAGTTAACATGTTCTGAATTATGTTACTAAGAAGGCAGTTTATGGGGCCTTTTTTTTTTTTTTTAAAGTTTATTTATTGGGACACCTGGGTGGTTTAGTCTGTTAAGCATTGGACTTCGGCTCAGGTCATGATCTCACAGTTCGTGAGTTCAAGCCCCGTGTCAGGCTCTGTGCTGACAGCTCAGAGCCTGGAGCCTGCTTTGGATTCTGCGTCTCCCTCTTCTCTGCCTCTCCCCCATTCACACCCTCTCTCGTTCTCAAAAAACTAATAGAATCATTAAAAATAAAGTTTATTTATATATTTATTTACTTATTTAAAGAGAGAGTGAGCGAGCATGTACAAGCAAGGAAGGAACAGAGAGAGAGAGAATCCTAAGCAGGCTACACACTGCTACCATAAGGCCCAGTGTGAACCTCGAACCCATGAACCACAAGATCATGACCAGAGCCGAAAGCAAGAGTCGGACGATGAACCCACCCATGCATCCTAGTTTATGGGGCTTTTTATTACTGACGTCCAGGGTCCAAACCAGACTTACAGAATGAGGGTCTAAGAGAACAGAGTCAATAGGAAAGCATGATTGCATCCTATTTACACATTTAATGAATCAGTCAGTACCCTGCTACACACACAAAACTGTTTAAATTCTGTAGGTGACAACTCTGCAGCCAGAGATCTCTGCTGCCAAAAATCCTCCTTTTTGGAAACCAGTCTTGTGGAAGAAAATCTGTACAGAAGGATAACTGTATAATTTCATCACTGTTTATGATGGCAAAAAAATGAAAACCACCTGAATACCAATGAGGGAATGATTAAAAAACTGTTGTATAAGCTAGCTGTAGAGTATCATCCAAATGTTAAAAATACATCAGTGCTGGGACGCCTGGGTGGGTCGGTTGGTTGAGCGTCCAGTTCTTGATTTCGGCTTAGGTCATGATCTCGTGGTTCCTGAGTTCGTGCCTCACACTGGGCTCTGTGCTAGCAGTGCAGAGCCTGCTTGGGATTCTCTCTTTCTGCCCCTCCCCTACTCATGCTATCTCTGTCTCTCTCAAAACAAATAAATAAAATTTAACAGAAAGAAAAAATTAAAAAAAAAAAAAATGTTAGGGGCGCCTGGATGGCTCAGTCAGTTAAGCGGCCGACTTCAGCTGGGGTCATGATCTCGCGGTCTGTGAGTTCGAGCCCCGCGTCAGGTTCTGTGCTGACAGCTCAGAGCCTGGAGCCTGTTTCAGATTCTGTGTCTCCCTCTCTCTGACCCTCCCCTGTTCACGCTCTGTCTCTCCCTGTCTCAAAAATAAATAAATGTTAAAAAAATGTTAGTGCTATAGCTACTGAGTTTTAAGAGGGGTCTATGTCATTAAATGAGAAAAGTACACTGTACGTGATATCAACATTAAAAAAAAAAGCCCTGTGTTTAGACAAACAAGGAGAAAAGATGTAGAAGGCGGTCCTTGTTCAGACTGTCAACACTTGTGACCTCAGCAGATGAGAAAGGGGGGGATTAAGGGGAGAGTACTGGTTCTTCATTATATACTTTGACTTTTTTCATTGCTTGTGAGTAACATGTAATTTACTTATTTTTTTTAAGATTTTATTTTTAAGTAATCACACCCAGCGTGGGACTTGAACAAACAACCCGGAGATCAGGAGTTGCATACTTTATCAACTGAGCCATCCAGGTGTCCCAAGTAACATGTAATGAAAAAAAAAAAAAAAAAAAAAAGAAACAAATGAGGGAGTCATTTTAAACACAACAACAAACAACAAACAACAAAAAAACAGGAAGAAAAAAGAGAAAGAGGAAAAGAATTAATTGGTTCTTTGCTTTGGGTTTTTTTTTTTTCTTTTTTTGAGAGAGAGGCAGCACGAGATGGAAAGGCAAAAGGAGAGACAGAATCTTAAATGGGCTCCACACCCAGCGAGGAGCCTGATGCAGGGCTCGATCCCACAACTCTGGGACCATGACCTGAACTAAAATCAAGAGACGGAGGCTCAACCAACTGAGCCACCCAGGTGCCCCTGTAGTTTTTGCTTTGTTAAATGCCATCAGTGATTATAAGCATCCTTGCCAGTATGTCAATATAGCTTGTTACCAATACTAAATAATGAACCAATACTGGTTCAACTGGAAAGGACTTTCTAGTGAAAAATTCTAACTCTACAATAATGTTTCAAATACCCTACATCTACATATTTGCCAAAATATTTTCTTTTCTCTTAAGATTTATTTATTTTGAGGGGTGCCTGGGTGGCTCAGTTGGTTAAACATCTGACTTCGGCTCAGGTCATGATCTCATGGCTCATGGGTTCGAGCCCTGCATCAGGCTTTGTACTGACAGCTCAGAGCCTGGAGCCTGCTTCAGATTCTGTGTCTCCCGCTCTTTCTTTCCCTCCCCCATTTACACACACACTCTCTCTCTCCCTCAAAAATAAACGTTAAAAAAAAAGGCTTATTTATTTTGAGAGAGAGAAAGAGCGTGTACACTAGCAGGGGAGGGGCAGAGAGAAGGAGAGAGAATTCCGAGCAGGCTCCACACCATCAGCACAGAGTCCAATGTGGAGCTCAAACTCACAAACCATGAGATCATGACTTGAGCCAAGATCAAGAGTCGTACGCTTAACCGACTGTGCCACCGAGGCAGCCCCTCCAAAGTATTTTCATAACTTTCTGAATTATAAAATAAATCATCAAAAATCAAAATCATTTAGACTACTTACATTCATGGGGAAAATGTATTCTACAGATTTGCAAGACAGGTCAAAAGAATTTCTATAGCACTACCTGGGGCTTTTTTTTTTAAATATGAAAATTTCAAACGTATAGAAATATAAAAAGAATTACTCTATGAACCAGATACACATAACCCATCATCCAGTTTTAACAACTATTAATACATGGTTAATTTTGTTTTATGTACATCCTGTACCAACTTCCACAGATTATTTACCTAGGCACTTTCTAAAATTAAAATTTAAAAGCTACCTGGCATAGTCATTTTACATTAACGTAACAAATCCACTTTCCTCTATTAATCTAGTATTAACATGCAATAAACTGCCAATGGCAAAAAATACCTCATATAAATGAAATTTAATAATCTGATTGTAAGAAGTCAACTTAGGTGTCTGTTAACCTTTAATTTCTAAATTTTATACAATTTACATCCAAAGAAAATGTAAAACAACAGCGCATGTCAGAATAAGTTTTAGTGCCTACCTTGTACTTGTTTTCCTCTATTGTGATTATTTTTATTTTTATTTTTTAAAGTTTATTTGAGTGGGAGAAAGTGTGAATGGGGGAGGGGAAGACAGCAAGGGGAGAGCAAGACTGCCAAGCAGGCTCTGCATTTCCAGCATGAAGCCTCATGTGGGGCTTCAACTCATCAACTGTGAGATCATGTTCTGAGCCAAAGTTGGACGCTTAGCTGACTAAGTCATCCAGGCACCCCTGAGTGATTATTTTTGAAAGTTACCTTTAAAGAATTCTCCAGGATAGTCCGGAGGTGGTGATACCATAGGAGAATCCAGGTTGACAATAGATTTCATGACAATTTCTAAAGCGTTTCTTCCATACTGCAATAAAAAACAAAAGTCAACCAATTCCAGCACTTGCTACACTTCAATCACATGACCAGCTGAATGCTATAAAAACTATTATGTATGGTACCAAAGATTCAAAAACGACAGGACTTTATATATATGTATATACGTATATATGTGTGCGTGTATGTGTATATATATATATGTATATACACATATATATATACATATATGTTAGTTCACACAATAGCAGAAAGCAGATGTCCAATAAATAACTTCCTTTAAATTCACATTTGATTCATTCACAAGTATTTATTATATTCCTATTTCCTAATAAGGATGAAAATACGATTATACTGCAGAGTTGATCACCAAAGGTCTGATATGGGAAAATCTGTGTCTTACAGGATGCTATCATTTTACAGCAAAAACAGAAGAGGAGGCGGTTTTAAGTTTTACACAGTAACCACTTCCCCTTTTTGTTCACCAGAGAACTAGACACTACCACAAATTTTCAGAGATACTGAAAGCTGAAATGTACCTTATTATCAAAATTGAACCTGCTCAGATCTCTAGATTCTGTTGCTCTTCTGTCACCATGTGTAAGCGCTCCCTATTAAAACAGAAAGTTTCCAATCAAGGCACAGAAGACAGGTTAACATTCACCATCTCTTACACACAACTATACAACTTCAAAAACTTACCAAACTCTCAAGTCTTTTAGCAACAATAGAAGCAAATCTTTGCTCTCCTGCCAATTCAGAAATCAGAAACACATATTCGGGAGCAGTGACTTGGTTTGATCTATGAGTCCGTCCTGTAAAGACATTAAAAATACTGATGTGTTCCCTATACACAAAGTATTCTGAGATCGATTTCTAGCATTTTTTTTCTCTCTCAACGTTTTTATTTATTTTTGGGACAGAGAGAGACAGAGCATGAACGGGGGAGGGGCAGAGAGAGAGGGAGACACAGAATCGGAAACAGGCTCCAGGCTCCGAGCCATCAGCCCAGAGCCCGACGCGGGGCTCGAACTCACGGACCGCGAGATGAAGTCCGCTGAAGTCCGCTGAAGTCGGACGCTTAACCGACTGCGCCACCCAGGCGCCCCGATTTCTAGCATTTTAACACTAAGCTGGTATCTGGAAACTTTTAAGAGAAAAACTGAAGAATGTAACATTTGGGGCACCTCGGTGGCTCAGTCGTTTAAGCTTCCAACTCAGGTCACGATCTCACGATTCAGGAGATTGAGCCCCATGTCGGGCTCAGCACTGATACTGTAGAACCTTCCTGGAATTCTCACTCCCTCCCTCTCTGTCCCTCTCCCACTCACACAGTGTCTTTCTCAAAATAAGTAAATATTAAAAAAAAAGTAACAATTACTGTGACTCTCCAAAAGGCACAAAACAGAAAACACTCGCTTGAACAACATCCATATTCAGAGCACTACTCCCCCCTTACAAAAGGACAGAAACTGCCACAGAACTGTCCAATGATAAACGTATTATTACTGCTGCCCCACTTGGGGTTAACCACAATGTTTCTGAAGCAAAGCCACTCTGGGTTCTTCCAAAATTTTTATTTTTTAAATCATCAAGTCACAGGGACATGAATGTGTAGGGCAAGGGAGGAGTAATATGCCTTCAGTAAAGCCACTGAGGGCTGAAAAGGACATGAGGTGGCAGGTGCTCTGACAGAGACCACATACATTCTGAAGATCTATAATGAAGATATTCCCGAGGAACCTTATTCTTAGATATAATGCCAGAAACCCCCAAGAAATCCAACACAGTTCTTTTACATTTCTCACAACAGGTAAGAAATGAATTCACGTATTCGATTTTTAGGTATATGCAATACAAAATCCACTCCAAAATTACACATACTTCATGCTTTAAGATATCTGACATTAAATATAGGTTTTGATATGTACACATTTCCCCAATGATCCCTAGCTATCTATTAAGTGATATTCAATGTAGGAACTTACCGAACTGCTGAATTGCTCTATCAGCACTCCAGGGTAATTCCAAAGTCATGTGAACCCGTCGCCTTTGATTTTTAGCTCTCCGATCTGCTTGTAATGAAATACCCGAGCTGGCAGCTTCTGAGATGATAGCAATATTCTGTATTAAATGTAAGGGGGGGAAAAAAATAATCACCTTTGCACAAAGACAAGTAGGCCAGTACCCTAAGTAAATTTCTTAGAGTACTAGTGGTCCACCAATACCTATCCTCCCCTCCTTCTTCAATTATGGAACCCCAAATTAGGCAGGTACACGGCTACCCAGAATCAAGATTGTATTTCTCACTTTGCAGTGCAGCTAATTGTGGGCATACTCCAGTAGGCTGTAGGTGATACGAACATCTAAGTAATGTCCTTCAAAGTCAAGAATGTGCCCTTCTCCTTTTTTCTCCTCTCTGCTAGATGAAATGTAAAGGTATTATGACTGAATCGAAAATAGGTAACTTGAAAATGGAGGCCCACATATTAAAGGAATAAGACAGAAGACGCATAGTCTTCAAGGAGCTTTAACGGCCCTGGTCTACATACTCAAACTTGTACATGGGAGAAATTACCTTCTACCTTGTTTAAATCAGTAGGATTTTGGATTTTCTGTCATTTAACAGCTAAAACTAATTCCACTAATACAACTCCCAATGCACATGGGTAAAAATTCATGAAACAAAGTACATAGCACAACTGGTAATACCTCTTCCTACAATCTTTAAAATACATAGCATGAGCTTTTAAATATACTTATAAGGGGCACCTGGGTGGCTCAGTCAGTTCAGTTAGTTAAGCATCCGACTCTTGATATTGGTTCAGGTCATGATCTCACGGTTGTGAGACTGAGCCCCAAGAAGGGCTCCATGCTGACAGCAGAGAGCCTGCTTACGAGTCTCCTTCTCCGGCTCTCTTCCCCTCCCCTGTTCATGCGTGCTCTCCCTCAAAATAAATAAATTTTTAAAATACATAAATGTATTTCCAGAAGACTTTGATAATGGTAACTACCTTCAATTATTTCATTTGCAAAGGCAGAAAAACTCACTGAAATATAAAGAAAAATGTGAGTAAGGATTTAAGATTTTATTCTACCTTTTAAATTAAGGAATTAAGTTTAAGTGGCACTCCTACTTTTTAGCAATCTCATCAGCAAATGCTTATGGTTAATTCCAACTAAATGGGGAAGAACTAGTCTGAGAATCTCAAAATTGACTGATGGTTACTTAACAGTAAGAGGCTATACAAAGAGCCTCCGGAGGCAACCAAGGTCTGTCTCCACAGCGGTGAGGTATGCAAGCCAATCTAAACGTCATTCAGAGCAATCACCCTAATATGACACGGCACAGCAGTAAGAATCAGCAAAACCAAAGACCATCAGGAATCTGTGTGTGCTTAAATGTATTTTTAGACTCAAAATTAGACTGACACTGGAGAGTAGCATTAGATGTGAAGTCATTAAGATGACCTGTGAGAACTCAGTATTTTCATATTCTGATTAAAAATGTAGAAAGCCTCCAAAATTATTAAGATCCACACTTAATTTTGTGCACAATAGAAAATACTTACTACATCCAATTTGTGAGAAAATAATGAAAATGTAAATGTGCAGTATGGGCAATTACTAAAAATTACAGAATAATAACAACATTCAACGCAATTTCTTTTATTTATTTTTAAAGTTTATTTATTTTGAGAGAGAGAAGTGGAGGGAGGGGGCAAAGAGAGAGGGAGAGAGAGAATCCCAAGAAAGTTCATCCTGGCAGCCCAACACGGGGCTCAATCCCACAACCCTCTGACGATGACCTGAGCTGACATTAAGAGTCAGAAGCTTAACCAACTGAACCACCCAGGTGCCCCCACACGTAGTTTCTTTTAAAAGAAAAAACAAAACCAAACAAAAACCCTAAACATTAATTTTAACATATGGGCATTGTTCTTTTCATTGAAAAGCATCCCAGAAAAACATACCTTATCTCCATCCATAAATCTTTGTTTTTCTGTAATATTTAGTATTTCCACAGGGACATCAAGTTCAGATCTTGACTCATAAGATATGCTTCCATCATCATTGCTTACAACCCTCCCTTTGCGGCCAGTCATCTGAAAAACCAAAGTGTCCTTACAATTAAGTTACCTGATTAAGACGCAGGACACCCAGGACTCCTTCATTAGAGAAACGTGGTGGGGGACAGAAGGGGATGATGAAGCCAGTATGTACTGTGCAGCCTGGGCCGCACAGGCACCCTGGGGGAGAGAACACTGCAATACAATCTCTGGTTTGGAGAAGTTCAGATTCCAGCAGAGAAAGCAGATGTGGGGCAATGATCACAAAGGCTGCATGACAGGTGCAGTAACAGATCAGTGTTGGGTAAACACCAGATACTAAGGATAAGAATTCACTGACTCTAGGAAGACAAATACAGAACAAGGTTCTAAGATCTAAGAGAAAATTAGACACATTATTATGATATCCAAAATAGCACTCATTCCTCAGCATTTTGGAAGTGGCCAAAAGGAACACAAAAAAAAGACCAAAGAGAGACACAGCCCTGATCGAGTCATATTTACCTCAGCAACATTCTCAGGGCCACCAAGTTCATCAATAAGTTCATCCAGGGTATTAGGAGGGAGGTCTTCAGCTAATTTTTCTAGTTTATCAAGTAGGTCTTTCTTCATCTGCTGGGCTCTTTCCACAGCATCCTGACTCGTTATAAGGCTACTGTTACTGTTGGTGTTACTGTTGGCTAGATAAGGCACATTTGGTAAGAAAAAAAAAATCAGTACAAAGTTTAAATATGTTTTGTTTAAAAAGTACATTTCAAGGACAAAGCAAGCTTCCTCTTAAGATACCTGGTGCACTGTTAGGAGCAGGCAAAATTACTGGCGTAGATGAAAAACTAGGTCGTTTTGATCCAAGACCTGATGCTAATAAGGCACTTTGAATAGAATCTGGATCTATACTTTTCTTTTTTTTTTTATCTTTGTTTTTCTTGTGATCTTTCCTGATTAACCAGGGATCTGAAAGTTAAGAAGAGATGTGTCAACTCATTTGTGAACGAAGCAGAATCTTCAAAGGCAGTAACAGTTGAATTTTCTGTATTAACTAGTAACTTATAATTGTCACCAGCTACACTGGTCCAGTAATACATCCAACACACCGTAAGGTACAATGCCAGAGTTTGAGGTTAAAAAGCACTACACAAAACGGAGGCCACCATCTCCCATAAATGAGATAAACTGCCAAAAGACAAACAAGCTTGGGAGTTGTCCACCAGGCAAAGATGAGAATCTGTGCGATGATTTGTACTGCACGGGGGGGGAAAAATGTATATATATATATATATATATATATATATATATCCATCCCATTTCAGACACAGAGAGAAGTATCCTTTAGTTTATATTTAACCGACACACTTACCGTCTTCGTCATCCTCACTAGACTCATCTCTGAACGGGTTGAAGTCATCATCGTCTCCGGAACTCATGTTTTTTGAGCTCTCATAGTCACTTTCTTCATGGTCAGACGCGTCAGATTCACTCCCACTGTCATCAGAACTGCTACCAGTAAGGCCACCTACTTTTCGTGCTTTTTTGGCTTCTCGGGTTATTTCTTCACCTACCCTCAAACCCCCAAACAAGACAGTCAGCCCAAACACACTATTCTAAATATCCAAAAAATTACATTTAACTCATGAGTTATTCAAATGAGAAACACAGAGGGGGCGCCTAGGTGGCTCAGTCGGGTAAGCATCCAACTTCGGCTCAGGTCATGATCTCATGGTTCGTGAGTTCAAGCCCCACGTCAGACTCTATGCTGACAGCTCAGAGCCTGGAAACTGCTTCAGATTCTGTATCTCTCTCTGTGTGTGCCCCTCCCTCACTCACTCACTCGTGCTCTGTCTCTCAAAAATGAATAAACATTAGAAAAAAAAATGTTTTTAAATCACATGAGAAAACAGAGGAAAAACATTTCCTTAAGTACATAAAATTCACAAGTGTTAACCTTTTAGACTCCCATAAGAAATCAGGTTAAGTTTAGTTATTAAGAAGAAATGAAATATGTCAATACATATCCAAGACTGCCTTTAAATATATGTTTCAAAATAATTGAGGACAATAGACACAAAACAGAATCTCTGGCATTTTCACACAATCCAACTGCATATCAGGTTGAGAGAACAGACCTAATAATTATAGGTTTATAGAGTACTTAAAAAATAAAATACCTTAAAAAAATAACTTACGGGATACTTAAAAAAAATCTATAACACACCATTTTAGAAATCAAACAAGGTGCTGATTTGAATTATTTTATTGAATATTCAGAAAAGAGATCTGGAACAAACCATTAAAAGTTCACATATTAATATATATATGGTAAGAACATTAACTCAGCAAAGGGAAACGACCACACGACCATTTAAGAGGCCACTGATTCTAAAACACAGCATTGCTTTTTGTGCCACTACCATAAAAAAATGTTCTCAATTATAATAACCAACCCACTTTCAAGCATATTAAAAATGTAGGGGCACTTGGGTGGCTCAGTCAGTTAAGTGTCTGACTCTTGATTTTGGCTCAGGTCATGATCCTAGAGTCGTGGGTTTGAGCCCTGCTTGGGATTCTCTCTCCACCCTCCCTGCCCTTCCCCAGCTCGCGTGCTTTCTCTTTCAAAATAAACTTAAAAAATGTGAAAAACATGTACTTACAACAGATAAAAAAAATTAAGGCTCAAGTATCAGCCACTGTGTTTAGAATACACAGCATCACAGACATTCCAATGGAAGTTATCACTGTCCTAGAGAAAGCCTGTGAAGTTAACTTTTGTTTCTTAATGTTTATTTTTGAGAGAGAGAGAAAGAGAGACAGAGCATGAGCAGGGGAGGGGCAGACAGAGGGAGACACAGAATCCAAAGCAGGCTCCAGGCTCTGAGCTGTCAGAACAGAGCCCAATGCGGGGCTCGAATTCACGAATGATAACATCATGACCTGAGCTGAAGTCAGATACTTAACCGACTAAGCCCCCCAGGTGCCCGAGAAGTTAACTTCTGAAAGCCAAACATCTTACTAAGCATCTAAACACAAGCTGAAGTTTGCATATTATAAAATGTCTAGTAAGCACAGAGTGTATTCTTAAAAATAATAAATTAACAAATGACTCTTTAAAGACTGTAAAAACACCATATGTGTGTATGCATATACAGCTATAACAATAGCAAGGCCCAGATTTTGCTGTGTACTGCCCACTAGCTATGTTAACCTGGGAAGATTCCTTAACCTCTTAATCTTTCTGTGCCTTAGTGTCCTCTGTCTAGAAAACAAAAAGCAAGACCTATTTTCATATGGATCCCTTGTGGGTTAAATGAAACAATGTATGGCCAGTGCTTAATATAGTGCCTAGCACCAAATTTTTCAAGTCCTAATTTAAAACAGGGAGTTACTTGTGTGTTCAAAACCACATAGGCAACAGTGAAAATATACAACTACATGCCAATTTAAGGAAGGCAGCTCAATCCCAAAATATAGCTGCTTCAAAATGCTCAAATTTACACTATTTTCAACATCATTTAAAGAAAAAAAACCCACCTTTCCGCTTCTTCACTTTATTTTCTTTACAAGGACTATCTCTTGGTGAACTATTGTTACTTGGAGCTGTCAAATCAATTCCTAACAAACTATACAGTTTTTTTCGATCTGGAGCAGGGAAGTGTTTTTCAATTAGTGACTGCAACACCCCTCTGTTTATAGGAGAAAAAAAGTGACAATTAGTGGTTCAGTTTGCCAAATAGTTTATTATATGTAAAGTCTTACTGAATATATTTTTAAAATACATTTCCTAAAAACTAAATACTGTATACTTTGTTCAGTTTTACAAAACAGTGATAATCCAGCTGAAATAACTTTAATATTGTAGGTCAACGCTAACTGAAATAAAGTTCAGGCCAAGCCAAATATGCAATTTTTACATTTTCTAGTAACTACATTAAAAAGTAAAAGAAAACTAGACAAACGTTTTTTAATAATACATTTCAGGACATATTCTAGTATTATATATCAATGTATCATTTCAAAATGCAATCAGTGAGATGTAAAACATATACTTTAAGTCTTTGAATGAAATCTCCTGTGTTTACATTCACAGCGTATCTCAATTTGGACTAGCCATTGATAGGCACCCGTGACTAGCTCCTACCATTTTAAACAACATAGTAATAGGCACGTAAGTACAAAAGACAACAGATTAGCAGGTGCATGTTTTGTTTTTAGAAGCAGTTTTGGATTATATCCACCTTAAAAGGAACCACTTGAATGAATATATCGCCTGAGGCAAAAGATAGGTGGGGCAAAGGTTATTTTGCTAATTTTACTACCACAGTTAACATGGCTAGGGTAGGCAAATAAACTCAGAAACGATGTCTAAAAACTTCTTTTTAAAACTCTTTTTGAATATCCCATGATTGCGTGCAATTTTTATACACAGATTACTAAACTGGGGCAAACTCTACTTATTGTTCGTGCGGATAATGGTAATTTCAAACACACAACGCTGAAACTAAAACAGAAACTAATCCAAGCTGTCACACATTTCCAAGATCTACAAGACAAAAATCATACCCTTCCATTAGTTCAAATACTGGGCACAATATTGTCAAAATGCTTAACAACTGAGCACTCGTATGTTGTTTTCCAAAGGATATACTGTCATGGATCACACAGAACTGCAAAAACTAAGATCAGAAAAACTTTAATGATGATATGGATGAATCAAAACTTTTGCCTCCAGGAAACGCGAACACTTAAAACTAATCTAAATAAAAACTTAAAACCAAAAACATTACTTGGCAGTTGAAACAAAATCATTCAATTCTCCTCCACCCTCCTCCAAGGCTTCTAATGTTCTAGCTTCTCCTGTCGACTGCAGACCAATTACGACACACTGGAGAGAAAAACAGAATTATAAATAATACCACGCATGTGGTTTCTTAAGATGTATTTTACATATTTAGTTAAGAAAAAGGATTTCAAACAAGAATGATCCATTATTGTACATACGTGCTCATTTATTTATTCTGTATATATCTGAGGCATGCTACTATGTGTAAAAAACTTAGCTAGGAAATAGGATTACAGCAGTGGACATAATTAAAGCCCCTGCCTCAGTTCTTTGGACTTCAAGTATATCTATATTTTGCTGAAAAGAAAAAACTGTATGGCAATAAATACCCACATGTCATCAGTAGTTATATCTATGGATGGCCAAATTATAGTGGTTTATTTCTTTATACTTTTTTGAGCTATCTAAATTCTTTAAAGAAATGTGTATTTTAAAGTCTGACTGGGGCGCCTGGGTGGCGCAGTCGGTTAAGCGTCCGACTTCAGCCAGGTCACGATCTCGCGGTCCGGGAGTTCGAGCCCCGCGTCGGGCTCTGGGCTGATGGCTCAGAGCCTGGAGCCTGTTTCCGATTCTGTGTCTCCCTCTCTCTCTGCCCCTCCCCCGTTCATGCTCTGTCTCTCTCTGTCCCCAAAATAAATAAACGTTGAAAAAAAAAAATAAATAAAATAAAGTCTGACTACATTAATACTTTTACAACTCTCAGAAAGAGCAGGCTTTCCAAGCAGAAAACCTGAACACACAAGACTAGAAAACATAACCAAAGAATAAATCTATTAATGTGTTCTTCAACTTACTTTTCCATTCTTGATTTCTTCTCGAGCTAGTTGCACAACCCTTTTAACTTTGGATGCTATACACAAGTATTTGAAAAATCTCTGGTGAGCAGACCAGAACTGACCCCACATGGATTTCTTCATGCGTTGCTCAGCATCAATCAGATCTGCAGCTTGCTGAAATCGCTCTCTGGCAATGACCCACTGAAGATACACAATCAACATTTTAGATATTTCATCTGTAAGTGTGAATTATTTAAAAATCACTGATTCGGGGCACCTGGGTGCCTCATTCAGTTAAGCGTCCGACTCCTGATTTTGGCTCGGGTCATGATCTCACGGTTTCTGAGTTCGAGCCCCGCATCAGGCTCTACGTGCACAGCATGGAGCCTGCTTGGGATTCTCTGTCTCCCTTTCTGCCTCCCCCCCACCCCACCCCCGCTCGTGTACTTTCTCTCTCTCTCAAAAATAAATAAACATTTTTAAAAAATGACCGATTCAAGCAAAATAATGTCAGGTGCAAGACTACTTAACATTAATTTAATAAACCAACTTCAGTAGCTTGGGAAGCTCTAAACAAATGTTTTTCAGGATGTTCACAGTTGCCTCGAAACTCTTCTTAGCAACTACAGTCATTTTAGGGAATAGTTGCACTGTAATTTCAAAACTATGCGACTTAAATAAATGGCTTTTTAAAAAGTTTATGCATTTAAGTGATGTCTACACTAAATGTGGCTCGAACTCATAACCCTGAAGATCAAGTCACATGCTCTTCAACTGAGCCAGCCAGACACCCCATTGTAAACAGATTTTCTATGTTGTTTTATTTATTTATATTTACTTGAAAGAGAAAAAGCGCGCGTGCACAAGCGGTGAAGAGAGGCAGAGGGGGAGAGAAAGAATCTGAAGCAGGCTCCACACCCAGCATAGACCCTGATGCGGGGCTCGATCTCATGACCCTGGAATCATGACCTGAGCCGAAATCAAGAGTCAGACGCTCAACCGACTGAACTACCCAGGCTCCCCAATAGCTTTTTTCTCCTAATAAATTACTTTAACAAAGAGAAAGCTTAGAAAATTAGGAAAGTAAGGATCTGGTGATTTATCTGTTGTTTTACAGCAAAATATACTCTTGTGGGCTGACAGACATTAAAAATACTAGGAATTAAGAAATAACTTCTCACCAGCTTGACTGCTTTGTTATACATTTTCACATAGCTCTGAGAAAGAAGAACTTCCTCAATTTTGAAGGTCACTCCAGTAAAGCTCAGCTGTCGAGCAATGTACATTCCTCTAAGTTTCATATCCATAGCAACTATTTCCATGGCACCAACACCTCTGAATAAAATTAAAACACACAGTAACTATCATTAAATATAGTAGGGCTTTAATATAAGTGGAAAAGGTTTTAGCAGTAACACCTCTTTTAAACTGCAACTGAGAACAAATAGTGTATACCGTAAACTACCTTACCTCCGTTCTACTGCTTGGATAAAATCACTGAATTCTCTAAATGGAGTTCCCTCACCCCATATTCCAAGACGGTTCATATAGGCCATGTTTCGTGGTTCAGAAGCACCTGAAAAATCCCAAAACAAAACATGTTATAGCTGAATAAATAACTCACACATGTATCTTTCAAATAAAATAACAACTCACCAGTGGCACTAGCATAAACAACTCTGGCCTTTGGCAATTTGTTCTGAAGCTCTAAAACTGCCAAGCCTGTCTTGGTTGGCTTCGAAGAACCAACAGGACATAAGTTTTTTGCTTTATGGCATTCGTCAAAGACTATCTGTACAGAGTGAAATTAAGGAACATATCACAGTAGCAAGTATTTCTAATCTTTAAAGAAGATTTAACTTTTATTTCCTTAAGGTCTTGGGGAACATCCCAAATTTCTGTGGTAGAGGAGTGGGCCAAGTTCAAGATAATCAGGAAGGGAGAGCTGCCACGGATAATAAGCCCCTGAGCATTAACTTTTTAAAATAATACCAACATACCCATCATACAGCTTTGTAAAACCTATAACATTTTACCTTATTTGCCTCAGATTCTTTTTAAGATCACAAACATAAATGAAGCCCTCTACGTGCCTCTCTTTGATGTAACCCCTCCCTTTCAAGTCTCAGAGGCAACCTCTGATTTGCGTATTTCTATTAACCTGATATTTAATTCTTGATTAGAATGGAGGAAAGGATCCACCCTGGCAAGAAAGGTCCACCACACAATTTTGGCAAATTCTCTAAGTAGAAGTACAATTGGTAACTAACTTAATGAGCATTTTAAAAACTGGCATTCCTCATGCAGGACAGCAAAAGGTTTGCCATGGGTAAACGGGTTTGAACATCACTAAGTTCAGTTTTTTCCCCTTAGTCGTCTCAGGTGCTTTACTATATCAATATGCACCGTGAATCCCCAAAAAGAGGAATATAGCATTCATCACGTCCCACACCTCTTAACATTTCCCTAAACCAGGAGCTTACATACTGGTCTCCTATATGGCAGCTACAAAACAGAATCAACTTTCTGACCCCTTGGATGCTGAGCTATCCTAAAAGCTCTCATCCCAGCAATTGCAGTTAACCTCAGGATGTAGTTTTCCAAAGGTTTATTCTCACATGCACTTTTGTGTCATTAAAAAACATAAAAACATTTATTGAAAAGGATACCACTCCATCGAAGTCATCACCACACCAATGAAGAAGTTGTTTTAATCTAGTTTTGTATTTACCACCAGACTGACTTTCACCAATAAGGGAAGAATAGGTAGCAAAAATAACACCCTTTTTCACGCTCCCGTTATGTTTGGAAGAAATTTTTCCATATTTAAACTAAAAAAGAAAAAAGAAGTTATAAATATACCTTTTTCTCTGAAACATTTATCTTACCTAAGCTTCTATAGCAGGAAACTGGTGAGTCTATCATGGGTTTTAGGGAAGTCAAAGGACCCCTAAGACCATACACAAAATTTCTTCTACATACGTATACACACACACGTACCATTGTATGCATGTACGTACACACACACACATAACTTCATGACATAAGGATCCAGTTTTCATCAAAGTCTCAAAAACCTTTTTTTTTTTTGAGAGAGTGCTGGCAGGGGAGGGGCAGAGGGAGAGGAAAAGATTCCCCTAAGCAGGCTCCAAACCCAGCAGGGAGCCACCCAGGCCCTCCTCAAAAAACTTCTATCAACAACAACAACAAAGATTACAGGGGCTCCTGGGTGGCTAAGTCAGTTAAACATCCTACTCTGGATTTCAATTCATGTCATGATTTCGCCACCATGGGATCAAGCCCCGCATGGGGCTCTGTGCTGGATGTAGAGCCTGCCTAAGATTCTCTCCTCTCTCCCTCTGTCCCTCCCCTACTCCCTCTCTCAAAAACAAAACAAAAAGCCGAAAGGTTATAAACCAAGCTCCCTTCTAAGAAAAAAGTCACGATATTCATTTTACAAATATTTATTGTGCACTTGCTATATGCCAAGTCACTGTCAGTCCTGTGTCATATATAACGAGCTATGCCAGTCAGTTTTTTAGTTTGAGCTGTTGGTTATCAAGTCAAGAACCAGCACCACCAATCCACTCAGTCATACCCCCCCCCCCAAAAAGCCGATGATGAGCAAGGCAACACTGAACCAACTTAGGGCCACATGGAATGCTTGTCCTTACTTATTTTCAAAAGGCTAACGGGGAGGCACCTGCAGGAACCAGGTCTGTCTATTCCACCCTGGTAACTCCAGCAGTTGGTGCACAGGAGGAGGTCAGTAAGGGTTTGCTAAATGAACATGAAGATTCTTATCACATTAAACTGCTTTAGATACCTACCCACATTTTCTTCCACTTGACAGTATTGTTCTTACATAAACGCAGGTACAGATACACAAATCTACCAGACAAATCTCCAAATCAGTCTCCAAAAGTCAACAATTCCCTATGTGCTGTGATGGGCACACTACCTGTCCACACAGCTTTACTACAGTGCACCCTTCTACACACAGTTGTGAGCTTCAGCATATAAAGTCACCTCAGAAACAAAGACCAACACTGAAGACTGAGAATAAACTCCGTAACGACAGAGACAAGGCCTATTTTGTTTGTCACCACCCAACCGTACCTGGCACAGTAGCTGACGTACAGTAATCCACAACCCAATGAGAATGGCTAGCCCTCAACTAATGCTTTCTGTAAAATAACTCACTTGATCTTTGTAACTCTACAAAGTAGAACCTGTTATCATTCCAATCTCACAGATGAATCAATATTTACTGAATGACTGAATAGAAAACTTTCATACCTTATTTAATGAATGAACCAAAATGTTTTTTGCTCCAATATCCCTCAAATCTCTTTCAGCATCATACTTCAAGTCATTTGAAACACTGAACCTGCCACATAAAAAAGAAAAAAAAAAAAAAAACACACACACACAAATTAAATGCAAATTCCATCAATCTAGCAGTACTCAGGATAAATAAAACCAGGCCTCGACACTTAAAAAATACACCTACTCAGTAATAAAACCCATCTCACATGCGTAAGTAATTATTCACAAAAGAAAGCTTACACAGTCTTTGGCACTTACTTACCATAATGCTCTTTTTCTACTCAACAAATAATTTTCATAGATGATTCCTGCTATCGTCCTTCCTTTTCCTACACCAGCACCATCACCTATTAAGAAGCCAGCACGATCTCCATTAGGTAGGAATGTTTCATGTTGCTAAAAAAGAGAAAGTTGATAATTAATCTACTCCTTCAAATACCTTAGCCATCAGTCTTTTAAACAGGAAAACATTAATGTGATTTATGCGTATACAAATGACATACACTTTGGCTTAGTATGAATACTTTCTTTATATTTACTAAGTATTGTTTCTTGCCACACTCACATGCACCAGGTAACTGAAGTCAACAAACTGATGAGCATTCTCCCATACCTGTTTCAATGCTTGCAGAGTCAAATACAAACTTTTAATCACACATAAACATGGGGGATGGTTAGCTGTTTGGCCATTCCTTATTTTACAGAAATGGAGTACGACAGAAGCCCTCTCAAGACAACTAGCATAACTCTAATTCATGGTTTTAAAAGACAGTACCATACCCATACACTAATACCACAGTTTATTCAAACACCCACAAGGGTATGGGCTTTTAAGTCTTTTCCAGCATTCTACCACCAAAGTTAAAAAAGCTGCAACAAATAGTCATCCACCAAAAACAAAAACAAAGTCAACCACCCATCTATCCATCTCTTTAGTATATATGTTCTCAATCTAATAGTTCTGTTGAATAGACTTCCAATAATACACTTGTTAGGTCAAAGGATATATGTTATTTTTTCAAGCAAGCTCTGCGCCCAACGTGGGGCTTGAACTCGTGATCCCGAGATCAAGAGTTGCAGGACTCCAAGATCAAAAGTTGCATGACTGAGCCAGCCAGGCGCCTTATGATATATGTATTTTTAATTTTAATACACATTCCAAAAAGGCTGTAACATTTGTCATTTCTAGTAGAAATGTGCACCTCCTGAATCCATGCTACCTCTTTAATTATCAGACACGTGAAACTTCTATAAAAATCACATTCACAAGTTTTTCATGCAAGGAAAACGTAACCTTTGCATTAAAACAACTATATTATATGGACCAGGATTCAAAGATAAATATTGTATGTAGCTACGAAATATTATTGCTTACCTGCGCTGCGTAAGTAATTGCCTCAAGCTGTAACGCTGATAACCAGCCATTATCAATGGTTTCTTCCGAAATGGATGTTTTGTACCAAACATCAGGAGGAGTAACACTGGATAAAGAACTAGTTTCCACTACAGCATCTGGATGACGTAGGCCAATTTTTACTGAACGAAAAATTTAAAAAACTTCATTTTAATTTTTCTAGGTAATAACACTTCCAGTTTTATTATATGATATTGCCATATTTTTCCTATCATAGAAAAAGTAAAAGTAAATAAGTATACACTTCAGGATTCTATAAAGGCATTGATGGGTGGTAAATTACTATTTAAATTTGACTAAAAGGACCTATTTATCAAATACTCATGCTTTAAATAAAGACCCGCTGATTAAAAAAGTCTAGAAAAATATGGACTTGGTTTATACCACCAGGTTCTCCAATAGCAACAAACACAATCCTAGATTTGGGAATTTATTTGAATGAATCATTCCCTTGCATCAGTGAAACAAAAGTTTGGAATGTAATTTTATTTTGAAAGGGATTTTAATGGAAATCTTGGCCATAAAATTAAACAGCAACTAATTCCCCAAAATGCATTATGTGAATAGCTTTAAACAGAGGTCAGCAAACCTTTTCTATATATAGTCAGACAATAAATATTTCCAGCTTTGCAGAGTATCTGGTGTTACTGAACATCGGTATTGTAGCAATGTAAAAGCAGCCATAGCCAATAAATAAATAAACTCACGCACATGGTTATGTTCCAATAAAACTTTATAAAAACAAGCAAAAGTCCAAATTTAGTTTGCTGACTTTGGTTTCAAGGGCCATGGATAAACTCTCAATCCTTTTATGAACTATTATGGGTGGGAGGGGGAAACTACCCATTTCGGATACCATAACCTGAAGTTCGTAGTTTAAAAATGTATACAGGTATGTAAGTATATGTGTATGTATTATTTTTAAGTAGCTTACACATCCACGTGGGGCTTGAACTTACAACTCTGAAATCAAAAGCTACATGTTCTACCAGCTGAGCAAGCCAAGTGCTCTTTAAAGTTCGTCAAAAAACAATTATTTTTACTGTATGTTCACTAACTTGGATTTAAATTAAAAAATAAAATTTAATTAAAAAAATTGTTTTTCTTTTACTTCTAAAGTTCATTTTAGGGGCACCTGGGTGACTCAGTCAATTAGGTGTCTGACTCTTGGGTTTCAGCTCAGGTTTCAGTTCTCACAGTTTATGACATTAAGTCCCGAGTCGGGTTCTGTACTAACACCATGGACCTGCTTGGGGGTTCCCTCTCTCCCTGTCCTTCCCTGGCTCGCTCTCTCAAAATACATAAACTTAAATAAATAAATAGAGACACCTGGGTGGCTCAGTAGGTTGAGCGTCCAATGTCGGCTCAGGTCATGATCTCATGGTTCATGGGTTCAAGGCCCCACACATCCAGCACTCTGCTGTCAGTGTGGAGCCCGCTTTGGATTCTCTATTCCTCTCTCTTTCTGCACCTTCTCCTCTCCCACTCACATGCATGCACGCTCTCTCTCAAAAATAAACATTAAAAATAAATAATTTCTTTTTAAATGGCCAGAAAATTATGGGAGCTTGAAGTCCATACACAGTTGGTAAACAGATTTTTTTAGTTCAAGTGGTAATATTAGTGGCTTTTTATAGAAACCCAGAGTACATAAAAGATTCTAGCCATGTGTATATTTTTTCCATCTTATCACCACCATATAATGAGAGTGAACATTTGTTTTTTTTTTTTGAGAGGGAGGGAGTACATGCTCGAGGCAGGAGGGAGGTGGGGAGAGGGAGAATCTCAAGCAAGCTCCATGCTGAACTGAAGCCCCACTGGGCTCAAATGCACAATCATGAGATCGTGACCTGAGTGAGCCTAAATCAACAGTCGGGCACTTAACCAACTGAGCCACCCAAAGTGAACATTTTTCTACTAAAGTTAAAAACTATTAATTTTCAGTTTGACATAGTATAGTGGTCACTGAAAAAATAAAACAGGGTTGTTACGGCAAAAAGGGAGAAATGTTAAGGTACACTATTGAAATAAATAGCACATTGTATTTTTAAGATTCCCATGCTTTTGTTTGCATAAAGTATATAAAGCTAAGGTACAGACTTACGCCTCTATAATTCACTATGATTTTATACCTGCTGCTGACATGAGCAAAATTAACTTGAAACAAAATAAAGCCCAAGCTTTTTTACTCTAAGTTTTAAAGGACTTCAACCCAAAACAGTTTTAACTTTCTGTAGGAAAAAATACACCAGTAAAATTTTCACCTAGATATTTTAAAACCTGTAATAATTTAAAACAGATTATAAGGCTCACACTTGTCAAATTCCAAGGTACCCAATATTGATAGATCCTAATAGGTAATAACATGTGTGGGAAAGTTACTTAAGTTCAAGAGGAACCCAAAAGTCTTTCATCATTTTGACAAATCCCAAAGACATACATTTTATTGGCATATATTCTGCGTAGGTTTCTGCATGACCCATTTCTTCTTCATCTTCCTCCTCTGGTTCATCTTCCTCTTTCACAACAGGGACCTTCTGTAACATAGAGCATGATCAGAGACTGGAGGTCCAGCCAACACACAGGAAAACTCCTCTGTAGGAATACTAGCAATCTTCAGTCTTGGAAACATGACATTCCTCTTCTATGTTCCCTCAAAGCTGGATCATACTTTGGTTCTTTCGTGCTTCTCTGATGAGCAAAGATAATCCATGCCCTACTCTCAGCTCTAACACACTGCTGGGTCACCTCAGGGCTCCACCTTCCTTCCAGTCACTACCTCTCAAACTACTTTCCCCTTTGCCTACCACCCTCCCTGATGCCCAGAACTCTTTCTAACCTCAGTCCGTGTCAGTTCCAGGAAGAGAAGGACCAAAAGGCTTAGGAAGGAAGGTGGATGAGCCCCGGCAGCTCATCCTACAACATCAATGGCAGAAACCACTGAAGCCACACATCCCACCCTCATTTTAGTGAACCTTCACGTCACCTGTCTTCTCTCCCTCGGACATTGAAACTAAAACCCCAGAAAACTCTGGATTTAAAGGTTCTTCTGAAGGACGGAGCATTTACTTCAGACATCTGTGTCTCCACAAACACAACAATCACATATAAGAAAGCCATATCACTTACTCTCTAATCCTTGGCACACGTGAAAATGAAATGGGGAGCTATTAGTTAAGTACACCAGGAAAACTAGAATAAAGCCAGACTGTCCTAGACAACTTGTGCGAATGGTTACCAATCACGTTCCTTTTTTTCTTCACAGAATCTTAAAGGAGGAGCGGTAGGGAGAAATAGGGGAATAGAAAGCCCCTGAACAAGTCTCTTTTCACTACAAGTAAACCAACACCAAAGATATTTATTAATGTGCTTGTTCAAGAAAGACTATAGAAGGGCGCCTGGGTGGTGCAGTCGGTTAAGCGTCCGACTTCAGCCAGGTCACGATCTCGCGGTCCCTGAGTTCGAGCCCCGCGTCGGGCTCTGGGATGATGGCTCAGAGCCTGGAGCCTGTTTCCGATTCTGTGTCTCCCTCTCTCTCTGCCCCTCGCCCGTTCATGCTCTGTCTCTCTCTGTCCCAAAAATAAATAAACGTTGAAAAAAAAATTAAAAAAAAAAAAAGAAAGACTATAGAGAAAAATCTGTGAAATCCAGTATATCCAGAAAAGGAGGGGGAAAAAAAAAAGAGAGAGAGAGAAGCCAGTCAGGGCCTACAGGCAACGCCAAGGATAACAAAACATTGAAAGGTAAGGGCAGGCTCTTCGATTTTTTATTTTGTCTAGAGTTATGATGGCAAACAGATGCTCAATAAAAGTGGGAAGGAAGAGGGCGATGGTAGATAAACATCCAATCAACATCAATCCATGGAATCCTTAGGAAAAAAATCCAAAAAAGTTCCGAATGTTCTTAGAAAGTATGCCAAAATAAAACTCAATTTGAGAAACCGGAGACAAAGTGGGGTTGGCAAAGAAACACATACAAATCCTCATTCTGCTGTTAATTTGTGTGGCCTTGCTTAAATCACTTAAATTCTGTGTCTTCCCCATCCCACCTTCAGCCCTTTCCCCACGTTATCAAATAAGACTAGGGGACCTGGAGAGTTCAGTGGGTTGGGCTTCCGACTTCAGGTCATGATCTCCCAGTTCGTGAGTTCAAGCCCCATATCAGGCTCTCTGCTGTCAGTGCAGAGCCCGCTTCAGATCCTGTCCTCCTCTCTCAGCTCCTCCCCCACTCATGCTCTCTCTCTCAAAAATAAATAAAACACAAAACATTGAAAAAAACAAAAAGAATGCATACTATGCTAAATGACCAGCCTCCTTCCCTCTCCCTCTATCTTATCTTCCCTTACCTGAATTAAAAAAAAAAAAAAAAAAAATCACCAAGAGTGTTAACTGGAAGATAAGCTGGTCTACTGTCTGGTCACAAAATCCAGGGACACACAGGTAAATTTCAAAGCCAATAAAAAGGCAACTGAGGGTCCCCAAGCTTCAGGTCAAGGAGATAAATGAGGGGGAGTGGGGAGACTATGGTACCTGCGGAACGCCCACCCAACACACAAAGTCCACGTTCCTACTCAGCCAGAAGCCTGTTCAGGTGGGAATGTGGGCCCACGGTCGTCAGGTACTCCTGTTTTTCAGGAGAACCCGGAAATCAGAGGATTTTTATGTGGTAGCAACAAGTTCAAATTTTTTCAAAATACTGTGGAGTCCCACCCAACAAAACACATTTGTCAACTGGCTTTGGTCCACAGTCTACCAGTTTGTGATCTCTGCTAGAGATACAGATTTTTTTTTTTTTTTTTTAAAGTAAGCTCTATGCCCAACGTGGGGCCAGAACTCAAGACCTCAAGACCAAGAGTCACATGCTCCCCTGACTGAGCCAGTCAGGCGCCCGTTAGATGTTTCTTTCTTTCTTTCTTTTTTTTTTTTTAAAGTTTATTGGTTTTGAGGGAGAGAGAGAGAGAGAGCGGGAGGGACGGACGGAGGGAGAGAATGAGTAGGATAGGGGCAGAGAGAGAGAGAGAGACAGAGACAGAGAGAGAGAGAGAGACAGAGAGAGAGAGAATTCCAAGCAAGCTCCACGCTGTCAGCACAGAGCCTGACGTGGAGCTTGAACCCACAAACTGTGGGATCATGACCTGAGCCAAAGCTGGATGCTCAACCAACTGAGCCACCCAGGTGCCCCTCTTTTTTTTTTAATATTTATTTTTGAGAGAGAGAGAGAAAAAGCATGAGCGAGGGAGGGGCAGAGAGAGAAGGAGACAGAGTATCTGAAGCGTGCTCTGTGCAGAGAGCCCCATGCAGGGCTTGAACTCACGAATCGAGAGATCATGACCTGAGCTGAAGCCACCCAGGCACTCCCTGTTAGAGGTTTCTTAACTGCAAGGACAACAAAGAACTTCTGGCATATTATGGGCAAACATAAGCTGAACTGGGAACCTGAGTACTACATACATTTTTTAAAGAAAAACGCAATCCCAGGGTATCTAGGTGGCTCAGTTGGTTAAGTGTCAGACTTGGGTTCAGTCATGATCTCATGGTTCGTGAGTTCGAGCCATGCATGGGGCTGTCTGCTGTCAGAACAGAGCCCACTTGGGATCTTCTGTCCCCCATTCTCTGCCCCTCCCTGGCTGGTTCTCTCTCTCTCAAAAATAAACTTAAAAAAAATTAAAAAAAAAAAAAAAAAAAAAGAAAGAAAAACGCAATTGTATTTTCTAAAAATCAACTTCCATGTAAGTTGCTGGCACACAACTATTAAGTAAACTGGGTCCGGCCAGCATTCACTCTCCTAGTCCCTGTTCAAAACCTCAGGCACAGACGGCTGCGCTGTGTCTCCAGTTCCTTATTCCGTCCCCAAGTCTTAGCAATCCTCTGGTATTGTTACATGTTTTCCTTTTTTTCTTCCCTCTCACCTTGTTCCAATCATTCTCTTCGTAGTCCCCCAAGTTTAATTTCTAATACTTCCTTCTGGAGTACTTAACCAAAGGGTCTTCCCCCCACCAACCCATCCTGAGTCACTAACAGGATCCTCCACTTCCAGTGGCCCCGACTGGTGCTGCACCAAGTCCAAATCTTTCAAACTCAACTCAGAACCCTCCAAAGTGCCAAATCCAACTATTCGAACTTCCTCATGGCTTACGGTCACCTAAACATATAGCCGTCTCCTCTGTGCCAATGCATTAGCTCCCTTCCTAAAATGCCCTCCTACAGTCTCTCCAAACTCAACACCCAATCTCCATTATATCTCTGCCACAAAATGAAATCTTCTCAGGCCATGTGAGTCCAGGGAGACCTCCTCTTCCTCCAAAGTCATAACCCTAATTGTGACTGTCCCAATGTACTTTTTGCTGTACCTTCTATTACTACTTACACCATGTGCTTGTCAAATTGTGTGATTATGGAAGGGGCAACCATGTAGTATACCTCTTGTACAAACCCACCACACACATGCAGTGTTATACACAGCAATGAAATAAATGTACAGAATTAATTAACCCAAAACATACAACATTTCCAAACTATAAGGAAAAAGATTACTGTAACTAGAACATTATATGATCTGACAGCTCAGAACTAGCTATACATGCAAGTTCAATCCTAAAATGGACAGTTATCAAACACTTTTGGTTAACTCACATTGTCTTTTTCTACCAGATGAGATCCACACAAAAAGGATGTGAGTACTGCATGTAATACTACACCCTATCAAATATGCAAGTTATTATCACCTTGTTCAGTATGTTAGTTTACTTCAGTGAGATTTAATGCTTACTCATTAGTTTATGCAGTTGAGTAGCCCCCCTTCACCCCAAAAAAGTTTTCTGAGGGTTGTTTTAGAGTACTTTTAGCCAAGTGTACTTCCATAACACAATACAGATACAGCTTTTAAAACTCACCATGGTTGGGGAAAAACTCCTCATTTTCATGTCGTTTATCCATATTCTCGCTACTTCTTTATTAGAAGACTCCTTCTTGACTGTACCATTGCTTACATCAGCTGAGGGGGAGAGTCATTACATTTTAGAACGATTTCTAAATTTCTTTTCCAACAGTTTTTTAAAAACTCAGTAGTTTACCCACTTCACAAATGAAAAAATACCGATCTGCTTATCACTACCTTAAATTAAGCATAAGGATAAAAACATGCAAGGCAATGTGTTATCGTGGAGGTAAGAATTAACCTTAGAAAACAAGTTACCTTAAACGGATATGCATGTACAGGAAACTTGAAAACTATCAAAAAGACACCTTAATCAGAATATTTGATAGTTTCTTTCAACACAAACACCAAGAGCTAGCATTGCTTTGGGACACTTCACTTGGTTCATCAAAAAACCCCACAAAACTTGGTATTATCACCAAGACAGAATCAATCTCACCTGAGTTGATGATACTTGCTTTCAAGGCAAAATAATTCTTTCTTGGAAGGAAAAAAGAAAAAAATTTGGAAATTCTACGTTCCTCCTCTCCTCAAAGATCCGAACAATGAATTTTTTCTTCTTCTATACCAGTGGTTTGCAAACTCTTTTTACACACAGCAAGAGAACTGAATCCTTCAATTCGAGTACTAGGCCAAGGAGAACTTCTTGACTGAGGAGTCTAGAGCCCCGTAACCAGCCTACATCCCTGAAGTGCTCGCTTCAGGTACCTGGGATCCTTGAGACCACAGTGTGACAATCACACCAGGAGCACTGACCGGATCTGATCTATTCTACCAAAAGATAGGAGTGTTTGGAGGCCTGTCACTTGGGACTCCAAAATAACAAAGTGTTAACAAAATAAGGAGGTCAGAACAGAGATAACGGATTTATCTGTTTAACGTAACTGTGCGAGAGCCAGTGAACAGTTCACAGAGTTACAGAAGCGGACTCAGAACCCAGAGACCCAAAGAGCTCATGGCTCCAAAAGGCGCAACACCCATAGCTAAGTGAGGGAGGAACATGAAAATCTTGCTCTTTGCAGTTTCATACTTTTATTGTTCTTCCCCTTTAGTAAAAAGATGATCCTCTGCTACAACACAAAAGTATGCTTATCTTCGGCATTCACTTACATGTTTCTTTTTCAGCCCTGGTCTAGTCTGACGGTTTCTCAGGCTTCCACACAAAGATGGCCTTGATTTGTACTCTTTTGTCTTTTTAAAATTACTCCACTGGATGTGGTAGATGTTACTGTACTTACTAAGTATTACTGGATCAGCTCCAAACCTATCCTGTTTTGTTTTGCTTTCTGAACTTCCCTCACAATAACACAGTCTTCTTTACATTATGAGGACATTTGCTCTGAGGGGTAGAATGCTCAGAAAGCCACTCAAAAAAGCAGCAGTATTTCCTCAAACCCAAAAACTTTTAATGAAAGTTGCTTCCAAAACTGATCACCCCACCCCACCCCACCCCTAAGTCTCCCAAGAGCCATCCCAGATGCTGCCCTGCACCCCAGCCAGGTCAGGGCCACGGTCCTGCTCTCCATGGCAGAAAATAAAAATCTGTCCTAAGGCAGTTAAAATTATTTTTCAGTTGGCATCTAGCTGCCAGGCTGCAGTTGGTTCAGGACAATGACCTTGAGTAAACTATAACCATAAAGCCACAATGGTATGGACTCAAAGAAAAGATTAAATAATTTGATATTTTTAATCGCATCTCTCACTGGAGACAATGTTAGTTCTACATCGCGCTACAAACACTTTTTGACCACTGCTTTCGAACGCCCCAGCCTTCTTCTTTATAAACATAAGCACAACTTCCAAGCAGTCAATTCTGTCCCTAAATTATATATTGGTCTATATCAGGTATTAGAACTTATTTATTTCCCACAATTAGAAATACAAATACCTTTTTCCTTTGGAAAAAGGAACTGTACAATACCTATCACCTCATTCCAAAACCCTAATAAAATGCTATTTATGTGCCAGTATAAATCATCAGGAACCTCCATTCTATCTCCTTAATCCAAACATACAATAATGCCAAAGAAATCTACTTTAAATTTTTTTTTTTTTTCAACGTTTATTTATTTTTGGGACAGAGAGAGACAGAGCATGAACGGGGGAGGGGCAGAGAGAGAGGGAGACACAGAATCGGAAACAGGCTCCAGGCTCTGAGCCATCAGCCCAGAGCCCGACGCGGGGCTCGAACTCACGGACCGCGAGATGGTGACCTGGCTGAAGTCGGACGCTTAACCGACTGCGCCACCCAGGCGCCCCAAGAAATCTACTTTAAAAAAAGGCACCAATTCCTATGCTAAAACTATACAATAGTGGTCAGCTCAGACTATGACTGAGGTCAGTTACCGTTTCCAACAGTGCCTGTCATGGTACTGTTACATAAAAGGCACTCAAATAGGGGCGCCTGGGTGGCTCAGTCGGTTAAGCGGCCGACTTCGGCTCAGGTCATGATCTTGCAGTTCGTGAGTTCGAGCCCCACGTCGGGCTCTGTGCTGACAGCTAAGAGCCTGGAGCCTGTTTCCGATTCTGTGTCTCCCTCTCTCTGACCCTCCCCCGTTCATGCTCTGTCTCTCTCTGTCTCAAAAATAAATATACGTTAAAAAAAATTGTTTTTAAATAATAAAAAAAAAAAGGCACTCAAATATATTTCAGCAGAATGTAGAGGGAAGGAAAGAATATCCCTCTTAAGAGTTCACATTTTTCAGTTTCTAAAACTATACTACTAAAATATGACATTGCTAAAATTTTTAAAAACACCAATTAATTCTATTTTACCCTTAAAAATTACCTCAATACACTAAACACGAAGCTTCCTCTGAACGTTCCACTTAACACTGTAACCTCTTCCTGCCCTGTACCCCATTTTCTATTTCTTTCCACAGAGCTTGTCCGTATCAGATGTACTGTATAACTAACTTATTTTGTTTATTGTCTGCATCTCTCCACTAGGATGCAAGCTCCATGAGAGCAGAGATTCCAACAGTTTTTCTCCCAGCCATAGCCTCAAAACCCCAGAACAGTACTTGGCATATAGAAGGCACTCAATAAATATTCGTTGAATAAATGAGCAACAACAAACTCCAAAGAAAAACTACAAAATCTATATTCTTTATGCATAAATGAACTCTTTAAAAATGTAATCAAACCATTGTGGAACTTTTTCCCGTTAAACCCTATCCTTAAGGTATTATGGATTAGCTAGTGGTGATGGTTTAACAACTGTGAATATACTATAATCTACTCAACCGTATACTTTAAATTTTTTTTTTCAACGTTTTTATTTATTTTTGGGACAGAGAGAGAGACACAGCACGAACAGGGTAGGGGCAGAGAGAGAGAGGGAGACACAGAATCAGAAACAGGCTCCAGGCTCCGAGCCATCAGCCCAGAGCCTGACGCGGGGCTCGAACTCCCGGACCGCGAGATCGTGACCTGGCTGAAGCCGGACGCTTAACCGACTGCGCCACCCAGGCGCCCCTAAATTTTACCTTTTTAAAGTATACGGTTGAGGGGCGCCTGGGTGGCGCAGTCGGTTAAGCGTCCGGCTTCAGCCAGGTCACGATCTCGCGGTCCGGGAGTTCGAGCCCCGCGTCAGGCTCTGGGCTGATGGCTCGGAGCCTGGAGCCTGTTTCTGATTCTGTGTCTCCCTCTCTCTCTGCCCCTACCCTGTTCGTGCTGTGTCTCTCTCTCTGTCCCAAAAATAAATAAAAACGTTGAAAAAAAAAAAATTTTAAAAAGGTAAAATTTATCGTATGCACGTTATATTTCAATAAAGCTGTTTTTTTAGAAAGTTATTATATGGGTGCTCATTCTTCAAAAAAAATGCAGTAAGTTATTTTATAATGAAAACATATGTATTTTAAAAGGGAATTTACTAAATATACGACTATCCACAAGCAATGAAGCCAGTGACAGGCAAAATCATAAAGCTGTAAAAGTCACAGTAAAGCAGTAAAGTATCAGTTTAAAGCCAGTTACCTCACACATGGTCCAAGGACCACCAGCAATAACACCTCCAAAAAGCTTGTTAGAAAAATGCAGAATCTTGGGCCCCACCCAGACCTACTGAATCTGATTCTGGCTGTGAGCAAGATCACATAAAGTTTGAGAAGCACAGATTTAAAGGACCAAGAAAGTGTTAACCAGTTATTCCCAGTATATAAAACCAGTATCTCATGGTGTTAATGACTGTAGCCACCTGGAAATTTCATATTTTACTTCAAGGTAAATGCTAAGGCTTCTAAATTCCTTCTTCCTTTGTACTGTATAAATACTGTAATTGTACAGAGTCATGCAGACATCTCCTTCTTGCCCAGTTCTTTTAAGACCCAAGCAAACCCTTAAAAACACACTGACCTATCTTACCTCAGGGAGACAGGTGACACCATAGAAAATAGAAAGACTTACTAGCTGCTGTTGCAACTGGCTGAGCAATATTAGCTGGTGGCTTCAGTTTCATGAGTTCGTTCAGACTATTATTTTTTAGTAGATCCTTCAGCTGAACCTGGTCTTTTGAGGGTGCAGAGGTCATGGCATTTCGTACTGCTGGTGCTGAGACTGAAGGGCGTGTGTTTGCAGTAGTCTGGATAAACTTTGTTAATGTGATGGTCTGCCTATTCGTTGTTACAGGCGGTGTTTTAGTCATTACAATTGTAGATCCCAAGGTCGGAAGCTGATTTATTTGATTCAGCACAAATGTTGTAGTAGATGGAGGCTGCTGCTATAAAAGAAAACCATAACACATCAGACCACTGAGAAGTACTTTACTCTCTAACACAGCCTAGATCCACACACATGGAAGGCCATTTAAAAATCTAAAACTAGGGGCTCAGTCAGTTGAGTGTCTGACTCTTGATTTCGGCTCAGGTCATGATCCCAGAGTCATGGGATCGAGCCTGGTATCTGCATGGAACCTGCTTGAGATTCTCTTTCTCCCTCTGCCCCCTCCACTTGCTCACTCCCTCTCTAAAATTAAAAAAAAAAAAAAAGAAAAAAAAATGGTGGGGCACCTGAGTGGCTCACTCAGTTAAGCATCCAACACTTGGTTTGGTTCAGGTCATGATCTCATGGTTTGTGGATTCAAGCCGTGCACTGGGCTCTGTGAACGTGCTTGGGATTCTCGCTCTGTGTCCCTTCCCTGCTCCCATGCGTGCACATGTATGGGCTCTCTCGCTCTCTCAAAATAAATAAACATTTAAAAGTTAATAATAAAAAAATAAAATTTAAAACTGACTTTCTTACCAAACTATTGGTGCTGTATTTTTAATTAAATATGCCTAACTATAAACTACCAAGTTAAAACACACCATTTTGAGGGGGAAAAAAAAGGTATAGTAGTAGTGTGACATTTTCTATAACTGTCAGGGGCAGCAAGCATAAAATAGGACTATCCCAAGCAAGCTGTGATGTATTGCAACCCTATATAATACAAGGGCTAGGAAGAGAAAGTATTTCTAATCCCAGCACTGCCTCAACTAGGTCAATAACCTTAAGCAAATCACTTCACCCCTGGAGGCCCAGGCTCTCTGAAGTCCATTTTCCATTTCTAACATTCTGTGATTCTTATACAATGTTTTGTTTGCTATCATACAGACTACACCAACATTTAGAACTTAAAAGAGAAAACTATCAAGCAGCATTTTTTTTTTTTTTTGAAGATTTTACTTTTAAGTAATCTCTGCACCCAATGTGTGACTTGATCTCATGACCCCGAGATCAAGAGTCCCATGCTCTATTGACTGAGCCAGCCAGGCAACCCCAAGCAACATTTTAAATACCTATCTTGCATGAATGATCCAGGGAATCCACCAATATCATCAATATCAAACATTGGTGATAATACAGGTACTACCTTTGAGCCTAAGAAAAACCATATAGCATTTTATCTTTTATAGTTGGGGGGTGGGGAGGGGACATTAGAAGCTGGACAAAAATGCAGGAAAAAAAAGTCAAAGATTTGAGAATGATAAAATATCTGTGATCTTAAACGACTGAAGTACAACTGAGTATTTTTATAAATTTCAGTCTATTTCTACTTCCTTCCCTCTTCAAAGTATTTGGTATTTTTCCATGACTCCTATAATAAGAATTTTGTAGGCTGCCACTTATCCCCCCTTTTTTAAAGCAGGGAACTCTTTTAAAGATTTAAGTAATCTCTACACACAATATGGGGATCAAACTCACAACCCTCACATGCTCTTCCAACTGAGCCAACCAGGCGTCCCACCACTTACCACTTTCAAATAAAACCCTCAACAATAATTTATCATAATTATCAAACTTTTAACTAGGATGTCCTTTACACCACTAGGCTTAAGTTCATAAATGCTACGTTTAAGGTAAACTCTGTATTTAAAGCACAATTATGATCACATAATGGACAAAAGCTGAAATAAACAAGGAAAAATTAAGTGCAGTGGGTTAATGTGTAGTTCACAAATTTTATTATCATTTACAATGAGTAAATTCAAAAAATTTTCTGTTTTGTCCTAATTGTCTTTTGATCAACATAGCTACCAGAAGAATGAAAGCATTATTTTAGCAAGTAGGATGTGAGAGTAGCATATTGGAAAGCAGCAAAAAGCAGAACTAGTAAGATAAAAATGACTTCATCTTATAGGTTATTTTCTGACTATGATCCTAAACCATTTTAGTAACAATGTCAAATGTAAATTGTTCTTACCCTAACATTTAACAGTGCTGGAGTAGGTACTGTCTCTTGTTCTGGTTTAACAGGAACTGCTGCTTCAGTCTCCAAACCCAATTCTAACGCACTAAGTGGCACTGACTGGAGAGAAAATAACATCAGAGAAAGAAATAAAATATGATGGGAGTGAACTGTTTTAAGAACCAAAGATGTATTCATTTTATCAAAACAACAAAAACAAAAAAGTTTTACCCTCAAAAAAATATGATACCAAGTATAAAGTAATAATCTTTCCAAGTACAATATCTTCACAAAATTATGCTAACACCAGAATCTTATTTTAACTTTCAGAGAAAGTATATAGTGAAACCTCAGAAGGTCCCCAAGAAGTACAAAGACAACTAGTAAGGAAATTAACAACCCTCCCACAAGAGCTCTAAATAATACGTCTCTCTTATATAAATATATATGTATATCAGAGCAGAAAATGTCTTAATTTTTCACTGCAAAAATGTCCCTCTCATGAATGAAGACTAATAACATAAAAATAACATGCACATGCATATTTAAAATTATGTCTTGGGGCGCCTGGGTGTCTCAGTCAGTTGAGTGTCCGACTTGGGCTCAGGTTATGATCTCATGGCTCAGTTAGCAGGTTTGATCCCTGCATCAGGCTCCCAGAACCCACTTAGGATCCTCTGTCTCCCTCTCTCTCTGCCCCTCCCTAACCCACTTACACACGTGCGCTCTCTCAAAAATAAACATTAAAAAAATTTTTTTAATGTATCTTAATACCTATTTCTGTAAGGAGAAATGAAATTTAAGCAATCTACTTTTTACAGAGGCTTTGGAAAACTCTTACCTGCTGAACTGGAGGAGTAGGTGTTGGAGTTGCAAGCCCTGCATCTCCACCATCAATATCAAAGAGGTCATTCGGACTAATTCCACTCTCACTCAAAGCAGCAAGCAGTAAATCTTGCCCTGGCTCCACCATCTTTAGAACAAAAGATTTAATGTTAACATAAAAAACTTAAAATGACAATTAACTCTCTTCTAAATATAAACGAACATTTTCTACTAGATCCATTCACTTGATATTTATGAAGAACCTGTTACATATCAAGTAAGAACGACTAACGAGAAATAGTCTCTGATTCCAAAAAATTCACAAGATGGAAAGGACAGAGAAATATGTAAAACACAGCAAGAGTATTTGTGCACAAAATGTGGTGGGAACACAAAAGCAATGTTAAACTTGGCCTGGGGAGAGAGGGGACAAAGACGACCGGGAACTACTGAGTCTCAAGGAAGAAATCACCAGGTGGGGAAGCATCTTCTGCACAGTGCATTAAAATTTATGGAGGCATGAAAGACATTAGTACTTTAAGAACAACGTTTATGAGTAATTTACCATTGGTACGGAAGCTCAGAACAGAAATCCAAGGCTCAGATAGGTGATGACGAGAGATGAGGAAAATGTCACCCACAACCTTCTATACAATGCTAGAGAGTTCACTTAATCCCGTGGGTGGTGGGGGTCACTGAAGAGTTATCAGATAGAAGACTGCAGAACACAGTCAGATTTGTGACAGGTTACTCCACAGAAGTATGGAAGCAAACTGAGAATGGGTAGAATAAGACCAGAAGCAGAGAGACATTTTAGGAAACCACTACACACACCAAGAGAGAGATGATGTGCTATAATAACAGAGTGTGGAAAGAAGGGGGGATGGATTCCAAGATATTTAGGAAGGACAATCCATAAGGCTAAGTTTATACAGAAGCTCTTAAGATCAAAGAAAATATGAAATACACAAAAAGCATGAATTGATGGACGATTAGAGATAAGCCAACACAAAGTGAAAAAATAAGCATTGAGCCCAGGAGACCCAAAAAGGAGTTATATGGTTTAGTAGGGGAAAATGAAGCAAGCAAATACATTTCAGGTTTGGGTTTTCCAACTGTACTCTAAGGAACCAATGTACTTTGATCCAATGTATCAAAGTAATTTAGCACCAAAACAGATTTTTATCCATTTTGTAGAGGGAAAAAAACAACTTTCTCAATTTTTAACTTTTGTCATTATCTGAAATAACCAATTTACATACATAAACACGGGGAAAAAAATGACTGTACTTGTTTTTCTCAAAACACTAATTTCATGTTACATAAATATACTAATTTTCAGCTAGTTCATTTGTTCTCAGGCTGTGTGACAGAATTTAATGCCAGTGTTTTCATTATGTCCTACTAAAAGAAAGGTGTTAGTCACTATGACCATGACTTCCAATGTGCAGAAATACTGTTTCAAATGAAAGCAAGATACTTAACAGAGAAATCCTCTACTAGGTAGGCCTATGTCACAGGAGCCTAAGTATCAATTAGAAAGAAGTTCTAACAGAAACATGAATGAGTTTAAGATAGAAACCACAGATACCCAGAAATGAAACTAAGGGCAGACTGTTTAAAGAGGGTCTTAAACAGCCCCAAGGAAGAGCAGATAAGCCGAATGAGACTCCCCCAAAATTTTTCAGAAAAAGGAAAAGAAGTCTTTGGAATACATTTTGAGCAGGAAGAAGGACAGAAAGGAAATTGACAACTAAGTATCTTTTACAAAGCTCACAGTGTTAGGCTCTTCATGTACACTATGAGCCCACAACAACCCCGAAAAAGGTAGGTATTATAATTCCAGAGATGAAACTGAGGCGCAGAAAGCTTATATTACCTACACCTACCCAGATCTAGATTGTTCAAACTCCCAAAGCCCATGCATTCTCTTTCCAATGAATAGATCAAGAAGTCAATGTTGCTAACCTAAGAAGTTTCAATACTTAACTTTGGAATAAATGCCAGTTTGATTTAAAATCAGAAGGAAGACAGATCATTGCACAGCAAGATGGAAACGGTATGAAGGGAATGAACAGAGGAGACAAATAGGAGAAATGTCCCAATGAAGATGTAAAATAAATAGCTGACCATATTTTACAAACTAATCCTAGTAATGTAGTACAAACATGTACTGAGAGCTAAGCCAATGCTTTAGAAACATTTTCAGGGGCGCTCGTGTGGCTCAGCCAGTTAAGTATCTGACTCTTGGTTTCGACTGAGGTCATGATCTCACGGTTCGTGGGTTCAAGCCCCACATCCAGCTCTATGCCGACGACACAGAACCTACTTGAGATTCTCTCTCCTTCACTCTGTACCTACCCTGCTCACTCGAAGTAAATAAACATTTAAAAATAAAAAATAAATAAAAACATTTTCAATCCACAAAATACTTCACTAAGACCAGTGACCTGGCGGAATGTGTGGTGGTCCTGGTCTGCTTGCTATGACTAATCCTGACCTAGGCCGATTGATAAAACTCCAGAAACTATCAAAATGTCATCTTTTTAAAGTCAATATTAGAAATAATGATTTACTTACATTTGAAATAAAAATACATTGTTTTGGGGCGCCTGGGTGGCTCAGTCGGTTAAGCGGCCGACTTCAGCTCAGGTCACGATCTTGCGGTCCGTGAGTTCGAGCCCCGCGTCAGG
This sequence comes from Lynx rufus, assembly GCF_022079265.1. Taxonomy (NCBI): domain Eukaryota; kingdom Metazoa; phylum Chordata; class Mammalia; order Carnivora; family Felidae; genus Lynx; species Lynx rufus. Next base: position 1,045,619 of record NW_025814839.1, on the reverse strand, counting down.
CTCTGGGCTGACAGCTCAGAGCCTGGAGCCTGTTTCCGATTCTGTGTCTCCCTCTCTCTCTGCCCCTCCCCCGTTCATGCTCTGTCTCTCTCTGTCCCAAAAATAAATAAAACGTTAAAAAAAAAAAAAAACATTGTTTTGAACCAGTGACACCTAAACTACAGACCAAAGAACGCTTGGGAGGCCAAGGGATCCATTAATCCACTAGAGGCACACCAAGCCCTACCTAATTATACTAAAAAGTATAAAAACATCATTAATGAAAAAAAATCATTGAAAAGCGTTACTAAATTCATGAGAGGTTTTTGAAACATATTTTCTGAACAGTGAGAATTGAAAGTACAAAAATATTATCAGGGAAGGGAAAAATTTGGGAAAAACTTGGTATTTTTACAAGAAATAACAGCACAGTTATAAATAACACTCAATGACCTACTGAAAATTCATTCACAGGAATAATAATTCGAGACCTCTAACCTCAGTAGTGACTTAGTAACGACAATGACTTTTACAAGCTGTTAATGAAGGAGATTTTAGGTTTATACACATCTTATACACAAAATCTAGGGATCCTTTTTTTTTTTTTTAATGTTTATTTTTGAAAGAGAGACAGAGCATGATGGCGAAGGGGCACTCCGAATCTGAAGACACAGAATCCGAAGCAGGCTCCAGGCTCTGAGCTGTCAGCACAGAGCCTGATGCAGGGCTCGAACCCACAAGCCATGAGATCATGACCTGAGCCCAAGTAGGACACCCAACTGACTGAGCCACCCAGGCGCCCCTAGGGATCCTTTCTTAGTCAACTGGGCACAAATTCTTTACTTGCACTTTTTTGCAGTGAAAAAGGGGGAAAGGGATATGGAGGAACATCTAATGCCATTCTCTAATGCCATTAGGCAATACTCTTAATATTTAATTTTCCTATTCTGAAACTATTACAGACTCACAGAATTTCAGTGTTCAGGCGAAGAGAGCTCTTAAAAAGGTTATATTATTCAATCTTCTCCTCACCTTACGAGTAAGATTTATTGAGAGGAAAAACAACAATTTTACTTTGAACCCTTTAAATACAATATAAATGCAAATACTGTTAGATAGATATAAAAGAACTGTGTTACAGTGTATCTAACAAAGGATTTCGTAGACCTTAGGTGAAGTTGAACATGTAGCAATGTTTAAACAAACCCCAAAATTGCTAACCTCAGAGTGACTCTATCTGAAACAATGAACAAAAGGTTCCATTTCTATCCTAAATAAACACATTCAAAAATACCACCTATTTCAAAATAGTACACCTATGAAAGCATCTACGATAAATAAGAAACAAGGACACAGTAGTAGAAATGAAGAGCCATCCTTGGCAAGAAGAGAATCCTGAGAAACAAGAGCCAATCAGAAGAATGCAAGGGTACAGTTCCCACTGAGAATACCAACACTGAAACCTATCAACCAGGACAAGATTGCTCTTGTTGAGACCTAAAGCAGATCTTTATAGCTCTGGGCAGATACAAGGGGTCTATCTGTAGCAGTGGCAAGTGTGCAGACAATGGGGTCAAACAATATCTGGGTTCAAATCCTGGCCACATCATCCACTAGCAGTACAATACGGTCAAATAATAACTTATGTGATCAAGTAATAACTTGTTTCCTCAAATGGGAATAAAAACAGAACCTATTTTACAGGATTGCTGCTGCATAAATGTTACATTACTAGCTATTAAATATCATTTGGATAAATATTAGTATCACGTCAAAAATACAGGTTTTCTTCCACATCACTGATCCAACGCTTTATTCCCTAAAATACAACTTTACTTGTGGGCAATCTATTCAATAACTTCCACATTAGTTCTATAAAATACGAGTTCCTTTTTACCTATAAGTGTCAGATATTCAATTTGTCCAGCTAATCAGTTAGGTTGCCTAGAGGAGACTGGTAGACCTCTTTATGTAAAGCAAGTATCTTTCTTTGCCTGAACTAATAACAAACAGGACTTTTTCTCCTTAACAACGCTAAGTATGTCTGCCTTTGAACTCCGCTTCAACTTTGCTTTTACAAAGCCCACACGTAACGAATGACATTTAGTTTAAGAAGTTGAAGGATAATGATCCACTCAGAATTTAGCTAATATAATCTATGAACAAGGTATTTATTTAGTGTCTACTGAATGCAATTCCTTAATTAAGAACATCAGGAGAGGGGCACCTGGGTGGCTCCGTTGGTTAAGTGTCCAACTCTTGGTTTCAGCTCAGGTCATGATCTCACGTTTTGTGAGTTCAAAGCCCCACATCAGGCTCTGCGCTGACAGTGGGGAGCCTTGCTTGGGATTCTCTCTCCCTCTCTCTCTCTATCCCTTTCATGCATGCATACTCTCTCGCTCTCTCTTCCTCTCTCAAAATAAATAAGTGAAACTAACAACAACAACAAAAAGAACATCACGAGATATAAAAGATAATATAAAAAATTCATTAACAAGGATTTTCATTACCTTGAGGAATATAATTTGTATTTTTTAATAGCTATTTTTCAAGGGAGCAATTGCTCACTGAAGTTTGCCTCTTCCTGCTCTCACTACAAAACTTATAGGAAGAATGGATTCACAAAGGAACGTGCAGATAACAAAATTTCAAATATGCTTTACAAAAAAAACACATGAAAGAATGGAGGGGGTGGGACAACTTTCTTGATTACCACCATCAAATCCAGATGGTTAGACACCTTGAGATTTACTACAGTGTTGATTTTTTTTCTCTTTTAACCCTCCAGATAACCCATGAATAAATATTACCTGTTATCCCTTTGTCACAGATAAAAACTGAGCCTTAGAGAGATGAACTGTAACAAGGTAACAACAAAGCAAGCATGGAGCAGAATTAGAAACCTAGGAGCTCTGACCCCACATCCCCCCAAGATACTGTACTCTTAACCCTAGAACATATTTTTCAATCTGCTGGTCACACCACAGTGAGTTGTCAAGTCAATTCAGTGTATCATGATCAGCATTCTTAAATATTTCAATACAGAACAGAAAACTAGCGCAGAGTGCGTAGAGAGGATAAACATTTCACGACATGACTTTTTCAGTTCCGTGTGTGCGTATATACTAGATCACAACGTAAAACATGTCATTATGTTTACACAACGTAAAAATACCATGGGATGCAGTAAAAAGGTTTCAAAATCACTACTCTGTACTATACACTGCCTCCCCAGAATTAAATAAGCAAGCTAACTTGATGGGTTCTGTACTGTACTCATAAAACCAGAGTTCCTGCTCTTCAAGAGCCTATCTTTCCATCTACACAAAATTTCAGTGGTATCCCAAGACTGTCCTAATAAGTTCAACGACATCAAAGTCAATCTTCAGCATTAAAAAAAAAAAAAAAAAAAAAGACAACTGCAAAAACTTTAGGATCCTATCATTTTGGTAACTACGTAGCTATTTCATGTGAAAGCAGTTCTTCTCAGAAAGTATCTTTACACTAATTTTAGGCAGACAAAGCACGGGAACTGAGAGACTCATGAAGTCAGGGTACCTGCAAGACCAGATCTCAGATCCGAGCGTTCAGGACCTTCACAGGAGGCAAGTCTCAAATCAAAGCTCAATTTAGAAACTAAGAAACGCAGAAATGCATCTGCAGCCAGAGTCTTTGAGATGAATCATTTTAAAAAGCATGAAAGAATCTCCACACTGTCCGTTTTTAAGCAGTACGTAATTTCAGCAAAGCCCTTAAGTAAAACTGCCAGACGCTTAACAGCATTCAATGAATGAATGAATGGGACTGTCAGCCACCAACTAAGCCTCCCCTTCTAATACTTACCCACAAGCTAGAGTAAAATTCACTTAAAATTCTATAGACAACTGTGTGTAATTAAGTTAGCCTGGGGGACAAAAGAGCAGAAGCCAAAAGAATATAGATGTTTTTCCAGATAAAGGAAATTTTGGAAGCAGCTTCTTTAAACGCGAAAATGAAACGTTCCCTTGCTCTCAAAATCACGGTCCCATGCAAGGCTCCCATGCCAAACTCTGCATTTTGTCCTAGAAATTCTATACAAACTGTCTTTGGGGCAATGATCCTGGCTTTCCCCGCAGCTTACGGAAAAAAAAATCACTTGATTGCCGTAAATATACTGGGGGAAAGGAATCCCTTCGCACTGTTAGCTGGCTCGTGTCTCCGAGTCTATCTGCTCTAGGGCAACTCCGGATTTGACAGCTTTCTAGACCTTCCTGGCCGACTCTGTACAAGCCCTACTTCGTCCCTAATCATGGCTGTCTGGAAAAAAAAAATACAAACAAACAACCATTTAACCCAACATCAACTGCTAATAATCAACTCTCAAAGGTCAAAGGGGACCCAGCTTTTAACCTTCCCTCAGCAACACGTGTTTAGTACAAACTTCCGGGTGCGGTTACAATTGGCTGCGCAATTCAATGGATAAAAACGTTGCTTTATTTGACTCTCATTTTCTTGGCCCTTCTTTCCCCACGTTTCTCAACCAGCGACTCCCCAAAACAAAAGCTTCCTACAGTAAACGGAGCCCGCACATAAAAAGGGCTTCTCTGTGCGAGGATCAAGTTAGTGGTCCGCAAACATGAACCAAACAGCAGCACAAAGCCGGGGTGGAAAGGGGAGGAGCTGGATGCCAGGGTCAGGAAAGAAACAATCACAAGGGTTCGGGCACATCCAAATCTCCTCAGCGGTTAAACCGATCCCAAACCACTTCAGGGAAACCACCAGCAAGCACTGGTTTGGGGAACTTTAGATGCTCGTTACGCCAAGCACTCTTAGAGCAAGCAAATCCGCAACCGCCTTTCTCTGCATAGATGCTTAGGGTCTGGGAGGCGAGCGAGCTGGAGACAAAATTAACCTGATCGCTCGGTGAGGCTTGAAGGTGGCCCCCACGTGTCCCACGTACCGCTTCGACACCCTGAGAGCGAGGTAATCAGAAAACTGCAGGTGTGGGGTCCAGATTTGGGGCGCTCCCATCGCCTCCCGCACTCGTCGTAAGCCGGGGGCAATCCTCCGACAGGAGGACTTTTGAAGGATTGCGGAGCTCACTTTCCTGCGGGTCCGGGACCTCGCAGTCCTCGAGTGGAGCGGGGAAAGCAAGGGGGGCGACCCAAGTAGAGTCGGAGCCGGAGTCCGCAGACCTTGCCTCCCCGCCCAAACTGGGTGCCTCCGGCCCGGGACAGCGGGGCCCCCGGGGCCCGAGAGCCCCACGCGCAGCGACCGCAGGGCCCGGCGCTGACGGGCGGAGGAAGCGAGTGCGGCGGGGCTGCTGCTGGGACCGTGCCCCCGAGAACCCTGGGGCGCGCAGCTGAGGGGGCGAAGAGGGGCGAGGGAGGCCCCAAGCCGGGGTGAGGTGGCTGCCCCCCCCCCCAGCCCGGCCCCACACGGCCCCCTGAGGAGGGTGGGAGTGGGAGGCTGGCTGTCCGGGAGGGGGAGTGTGGAAGCAGAAGAGAGCTAAGGAAAGGACTTACTTTCCCCGCGGGATCCGACGCCGGAACAGCTTCTCCCGGGTGGCGAGAGCTTGAAGAACTAGAGGCGACTGGAGCGGAGGCGGCGGTGGCGGCGGCAGCAGCGGCGTCCGGCTCTGCCTACCTCCCCGCCGCCATCTTGACGCCCCTCCCCCCGGCCCCCCCGCCCCGCCGGAGGGGAGGGGGTGGGGCGACGGATGAGGCGCCGCGCGCACGCAGCGCGCGCCGCGCGCCCCACGTGACTTCCTCCCTTCCCCCCCCCCACCCGCTCCCCAGCGCCCCCCTCCGCCCCGCCTCCCTCCTAGGTGAAGGAAGATGATTTCCCCCCCCATCTTGACCGCCCCCTGCCTTCGCTGCCAAGCACGGACTCCGCCGGCCCCAGCCGACCCGGTACCAGTGGTTGGATCCAAGAGAATTCCGGAACCCAAACGGTCCTTTACCGCGTCTCCGGGGTGGGCGAGGGGTGAGGGGGCCGGGTTTCCGAGAAGGGGGAGGGGGGAAGGCGAAGGCCTCTTGGAAGAGTCACGTGTCTACTGCTTCCGCCGGCGCTCAAACACCTCGCGAGAATTCCGTTCCCCCTCCCTTTCTGCCCCGCGGGCCGTCGGGAGGAAGGTCCGCACTCTGGTTTTGCCACGAGGAGGTCAGCCGGTGGTCCGGGCGCATGCGTCCCACACCTGCTTTCAAAAGTCGGGCTAGGAGGGGCCCGAAGCTATTTTCAAAACCTTTTGGTGTGTGGCTTCGGCCCAGGAAGTTACCTAGTGGCGTCTCTATCACTTTGGAAAGCTCTTCGTTACCCAGTCAATCCGAGAAAAAAATATTCGCTTATTCTTTGCTTGTTAGGCTCGCTCAAAGCACTTTATTCAGTATGAAACCGCAGTATAACTCGGAGACCTTCGGCTGGTCCACTGTCATTATCATACCCTAAGGAGTGTGAGCAGAGTCAGCCCCATTTCTTTTTTCTGAACTATTGCTCTTGATTAATGATTGCTGCAGAAAAGGTTTGTCGCCACCACCTCTCGCTTCCTTATTTTCTTCTCCTTCCCCTTATTCTTACCACTACTACTATTATTATTGTTCTTATTAAATGACCTGACAGAATAAACAAATTAACTTCTTGGTAACCCTTTTGTAAAGTCATTCTGAATGCTGTTTGACTCCGTTGCTTAGGTAATAGGCACGCCTGGGTGAGTCTTGCCCCCTACTGGCGGCGCATCCCGCTCGCCTTGCGTTGAAAACCAAGTCCCCAAAACATTTGGAGGTTAAGGTGTGAGCTCCTCAGGAGAAAGTAGAGAGAAAGTGGGGAGGAAAAAAAAGTAGTCATGGCAAGATGATTATGAATCTTCCAACTGGGCGTTTATATACATAAGTATGTGTCATATATGTATATATATATTCATATAAGTGAACATTTTAAATTGCTGACTAATTACTTTGCTTTCATGATTTCATTTCATCCTTACACACAAAGAAACCTGGTAAAGGTAAAAATGATAAAACTAGTCCCATAAGAACAAGGCCCTCATGTGTCCTGTTCACTGCTGGCCACTAGACTAGCCCTAGTTTATGGTCTAGATGACACCAAACAAGCCATTACAAATCTGTCAAATTATGAAAAGACAAGGAAATGAAAGGAGAAAGGATGCAGAAAAAAAAAATCTAAAACACTGTATTTAATGAATCAGTGTCTTCTGAGCATGGCTGGTACAATTTGGTTTCCAAGTGGCCCTCAAACTCTAGCTGCCGGCTAGGACTAGGTAAATACTAGATTCCAAAAAGTGGAGGTCTGACCTAGAAACCCCCACCTTTAGTGATACTTTCTGAGCATCCAAGCCAGGTCCTTGCTGCCAGATCTGCATAATCTCCTTCTCTGGGACCAAAGTAAAAGATGGTATTTCAGGAGATATTGCAATATAACTGTGTATTTGCACACAATGTCACACACAAGGTTATTCACTGCAGCATTATTTGTAGAATCCAAAGATGGGAAACAAACTAAATGTCTTTGAGGAAAGGACTGGTTAACTGAACTGTGGCACTTTCCTACAGTGAAAAACAGTTGTTCAAGAGAATGAAGCACCTCTATCTATGAGTATGTATAATAATATATTTTGCTTGCGTGTACACATAGAGCATCTCAGAATGACAATGCAAGTAGCAGTTGTATCGGGATGGGAGTCAAGCTACTGAGGACCAGAAGCAGGAGGAAGACTTATTGGGTCCACCCAGAACAGAGATGCTATTGGAAGCAGCTAATTCAGAAACAAAACAAAACCCTGTTGAGGCATGGTATTGACTTCTCCATGGCTGTTAAAACTGCACTTCTCACTCCATTCAACAAGTATTTATTGAGCCCTTACTATGGGCCAGGTACATTGTTAGAAATTAGGGGCACAAATGTAAGAAAACCAAATGAGAATAGAGACGGGGATGGTTCCTACCCATAGATTAATGTCCTTACAGTGTTGGGGCACCTGGGTGGCTCAGTCGTTTAAGCGTCCAACTTTGGCTCAGGTCATGATCTCATGGTCCGTGGGTTCGAGCCCTGTGTTGGGCTCTGTGCTGATAGCTCAGGGCCTGGAGCCTGCTTCAGATCCTGTGTCTCCCTCTCTCTGTTCTTCCCCCGCTGGTACTCTGTCCCTCTCAAAAATAAATAATCATTAAAAAATTGTTTAATATCCCTACATTGTAGTGGGTGTTAATCCAAAAATTACACAAAATGTAAACTTGTAATTGTGACATTGTTACAAAGAAGCTAACAGCCTATTACAGAGGGATTTGACCTCACCAGAGGACTCAAAGGCTGCTTCCTTGAGGAAGTGGGAAAAGTAGGTATTAAGTGGGCAAAGAGAAGAGGGAACTGCATTTCAAGAAGAGGAAACAGCACATGCAAATGTCCTGAAACAGGTAGGAGCAAAGCAAGGAGAAGCGACAGTAACAAGGCAAGCGCACGGGTCATTAAGACAGACGTCTCTCAGCTCCAAGCCCAGGCCTCTCTAGTCTGTATCGTGATGCGCAAAACCACATTTCTGCTCTGCCAGCTGTTTCAGTGTTTGTTTCTGCAACAGGGAGTGCCAGAGGGAGACGACAAAGCTGGAGGAGGAGAAAGTTTCCTGTGAACGTCATCCCAACAACACTTCTTCACCCTAGCAGCTGCCTCTCCTTCCTGTAGCAGCAGCTCTCCTCAGTGTCCCCCAGGCCTGCGGGATAGTCCCACCAAACCCTCCTCTCAGGGGGCGGGACCAGCAGGACCCTCCACAGGGCCACCCTGTAAGGTCTGAGATGCTGGCACCAGCTGAGCAGAGCCCCCTCCTTGGAGTTTAGGTCTGAGCAACACGGGTCCCTCTTTTGTGTTTCTAAGTTTAATGACACCAACCCCTTCCCTGCGTCCCCGTAGCCCAAGTGGTGGGAGCTGCTTCCTGCAGCTGGAGAGGTGATGTCTTAAAGTTCTCTTTTCACCCTTTCAGGTCACCTAGTTAACCAGCTTAGACCCAGTTAACAGTTCTTTACATTAATGGATCTCTATTCAAAACCCGGTGTAGTTTCGGCCTCCTGTCTGAACCCTGATTGACATAGCAAGTAACAGGGAATTATCAGTAGGATTATAAAAATAGATGAAGGTCATTCTCCAAGAGCATTTTGTAACTGAGTTTGGACTTTATTCTGTAGGCTACAGGGAGCTCAGAAGCCTGTTATGCAGAGAGCTGCCATGGTTGGCTAGACATTCTAGAATATCACTCTGGGAGCAGTGTAGCAGAGGGATCTAAGAACTGGGCTGCAGATATGAGGACTAGATAGATCAAGAGAAGATTAGAACAGAAGGTGATATGGAGCAAAATTCTGTTGAGCAAAAGAAGAGGTCCAGGTTCAAGAGATATTTAGGAGATAAAGCCAACGACACACAGTGGCTAGTTGTATAGGGGTTGTGAGGAGGGAGGAGTCTATAAGGAAGCCTCAGTTTCTCTCTTCGGAACCTAGGTAGATAATAGTGCCACAGCTGAAACTATGACCTCAGGAAGACCAACATGTGAAGAGGAAGACAATGAGTTTGGCTTTAGATAATGGGGAAAGTTTTGCTTATCTATTACTATGTAACAAACACCCCCAAACCTAATGACTTAACCACCATTTTGGTTTTTTCTCACGCTGCAAGCTGGGCTGGGCTCAGCCAGGATGCTGGAATAGCTGTATTTCTCTCTCTCCGTGTGGTCTCTCCAGTTGCCTCATGGTTCTTACATGGTGGCTCTGGGCTCCCAAAAACACAAAAGCAGAAGCTTACAGCCTCTCTTGAATTTTTGGCTTGCAACTGACCAAGTGATGTTTCCATCACATTCTGTCAATTAACAAGGCCGCACAAGATTCAAGGAAAGACAACACAAGGGTATGAAGGGGTGGGAAGGGCTGACTGGCTCAGTTGGTAGAGCATGCAACTCTTGATCTTGGGTTGTGAGTTCAAACCCCACATTGGGTGTAGAGATTACTTGAAAATACAATATCTTTTTTTTTTTTAATTTTTATTTTGAGGGGCGCCTGGGTGGCGCAGTCGGTTAAGCGTCCGACTTCAGCTTAGGTCACGATCTCGCGGTCCGTGAGTTCGAGCCCCGCATCGGGCTCTGGGCTGATGGCTCGGAGCCTGGAGCCTGCTTCCGATTCTGTGTCTCCCTCTCTCTCTGCCCCTCCCCCGTTCATGCTCTGTCTCTCTCTGTCTCAAAAATAAATAAACATTAAAAAAAATTTTTTTTAAATGTTTATTTTGAGAGACAGAGAGCACGCAAGTCGAGGAGAGGCAGAGAGAGAGAGAGAGAGAGTGAGAGAGAGAGAGAGAGAGAGAGAGAGAGAATTCCAAGCAGGCTCCATGCTCAGTGCAGAGCCCAATGCGGGGCCCAATCCCACAACTGTGAGATCATGACCTGAGCCAAAATCAAGAGTCAGACACTTAACCGACTGAGCCACCCAGGCGTCCCTAAAATAATCTTTAAAAAAATATGAACAGTAGGAGGTATTGTTCATTGGAGGCCATGAAAGTAAGTCTATCATGAGGAATTTTGAGGGGCCAATGGGACATCCAAGTGGAGAGGTCTAGCAAGCAGTTGGGAGTCTACAGCTTGAGGATCTAGATGGGGATTAAAACATGAAGAAGGATAAAACTGTGCTAGAAAGAATGCAGAGAGGAAAGCAGGGGGCCAAAGGCAGAACCCTCAGAGTGTGTATCTAAGAGGTGAGCACTCAGCCTGAGTAAAGTCAGGCAGAGAGGTAAAGCAGAACCAGGGAGAGATTATATCACGGATGCCATGGAAGTGGCGTTTCAAGGGATGAGTGGTGAGCAACCTAATGCAGCATCAGAATGTGACTAAAGCATCTACTAGATTTTTCACAATGGCAGACATCATGTGGACAGAGGCTTTTGGTGGGTTGTGTTTTGAAGGCCTTTTTTTTTAATATATATTATATTCACAGCAAATTTGAGGGGAAGGTACAGAGACTTCCCATGTACCCCCACCCCCACCCATGCACAGGCTCCCCAGTTAATCAATGTCCCCTAATAGAACAATACATTTGTTACAGTTGTGCTAACCCCACCTTGATACATCACTATCACCCAAAGTCCGTAGTTCACCTTAAAGTTTGCTCTTGGTGGTATACGTTGTACGGGTTTGGACAAACGCATAATGACATCTATCTATCGTTACAGTTATCAGAGTATTTTCACTGCCTTAAAAGTCTTCTGTGCTCTGGAACAGGTTGTTTTTGACTGCCCCCCCCCAAATCCATCTCTGTCTCTTTTTTTTATCTTTATTTTTGAGAGAGAGACAGTATATGTGTGAGCGGGGAAGGAACAGAGAGAGAGAGAGAGAGAGAGAGAGAGAGAGAGAGAGAGACACCGAATCCAAAGCAGGCTCTGGGCTCCAAGCTGTCAGCACAGAACCCGACCCAGGGCTTGAACTCATGAACCGCGAGACCACGACCTGAGCTGAAGTCGGACGCTTAACCGACTGAGCCACCCAGGTGGCCCACCTGTCTTTCTTCAGATAGTGGCACTTTAATTTTTATCTCTCTGTCTCAAAGTCCATGTGGTTTGGAGAACAGTAATCATCTCCCATACACATTACTCCAGAGTTGAGCATGTAATTCAGTTCTGGCAAATTGAAGTGTTGGGTGCATTTCCAGGCCACACCGATAGATTCAGTGCCGAGGCAACGAGTTTCAGTTTCAGAACTTTATGTTGAAAGTAGTAGGCAATGAGTTTCAGTTTCAGAACTTTATGTCGAAAGTAGTAGGAAAAAGAGGCGCCTGGCTGACTCAGGTCAGCATGCAACTCTTTATCTCGGGGTTGTGAGTTCAAGCCCCATGTTGGACCTAGAACTTAAAAAAAAAAAAAATCGTTATAAAACCAAGACATGAACTGAAAGCAGTTGGAAAAAGACAGTTCCTTGCCACTGACGTTGCTAAGATAGCAACAGGAAGTGGGGGAAGAGGCCACGTAGAATGGGAGACCAGTCTGTGAGGCCGACCTAACAGCAGTAGGGCAAAGAGGTGGACAGGGAGGGAGAAGGAGACACTAAATGCAGATGACACTCTTTGACTCCCTGGATCCTGTCCTGCCTGAAGTTACTTCTACCCTTGAACTTTTCTGTTATGAGCGATAATCCACATCCTCATTTCCTTGAGCCCGGTCGAGCTGGGCTTCTTTCAAAGGCAATCCAAAACCAATCTTGATTAATACAGACACTAATTAAAGTGAAAAGTTGAAAGGTTTAAACATATATTTAAACAAATTTTTAAAAGTCTTCCCTGGCCTGAGAACCAACTTTTTGGAGTACAGACTGATATGGACTCAAACTGTCCCAAGAAAGTATGGACATTTTTAATCCCTGTGGAGTATCTCTTTAGGAAAGGGAAAACGAAATGGAAGAATGACAAGAAAAAATGAAGGCCCGGATAACAAGAGTTGAGTTTCTTGTGGGGCTCGATGCCATGACCCTGGATTGTGATCTGAGCTGAAATCAAGAGTCGGATGCTCAACCAAATGACTGAGCCACACAGGCGGCCCTATTACCTGTTTCTTAATACAGATTTTCAGAATGTTCTGACGACTCTTCACACACAAAGTGTTGACGGTCATTATTGGTTTGGATCATTGCCATAACCTGTCTTTACCTTCTCCAAGGCAGTATAGTAGCATATGCATAGAATGGTTCTGGAGCTGGGAGAATGAGATTAAGGAGGAGAAGGGTTTCTGTTTAAAGTTTTCACCCTATGTGTGTATTAACTTAAAATAATACTTTACTTTTTTTATGTTTTTATAATGGATGCCCTGCTATTCGTTTTTGTAAATTTCCCCTAAAAGCATCACATTTAAATTAGACATAAGAGGGGCGCCTGGGTGGCTTGGTCGGTTAAGCGTCTGACTTCGGCTCAGGTCATGATCTCACGGTCCGTGAGTTCGAGCCCCGCGTCGGGCTCTGTGCTGACGGCTTAGAGCCTGGAGCCTGTTTCCGATTCTGTGTCTCCCTCTCTCTCTGCCCCTCCCCTGTTCATGCTCTGTCTCTCTCTGTCTCAAAAATAAATAAACGTTAAAAAAATTTTTTTTAATAAATAAATAAATAAATTAGACATAAGACACATCACATTAAACATAAGATGTTTAAATTATTAAACTCAGACACACTATTGTCCTGTACTGAGTTGTGTCTCCCATGAATTCATATATTGGAGTTCTGACCCCCAGTACCTTGGAATGTGACCTTGGAGATAGGGTCTTTACAAATCAAGTCAAAGTCATTAAACGAGGTCAAACGAGGTCATTAGTGTGATTCCCTAATCCAACATGGGTGTGTCCTTATAAAAGGGAAATTTGGAGGCACATGCAGACAGGCAGAAGGCCGCATGAAGATAAAGGCAGAGGTCGGAGTGATGCTTCTACAAACAAGGAATGCCAAAGATTGTCAACATGCCACCAGAAAGCAGGGGACAGTCATGGAACAGACCCCTCCTCAGAGCCCTCCAAGGGAACCAGCCCTGCCGATACTTTAGGCTGTTTTTTTTTTTAATTTTTTAATGTTTATTTATTTTTGAGAGTGGGGAGGGGCAGAGAGAGAGGCAGACACAGAATCCGAAGCAGGCTCCAAGCTCCCAGCTGTCAACACAGAGCCCGACACGGGACTCGAACCCACGAGAGCATGACCTGAGCTGAAGTCAGATGCTTAACCAACGGACCAGCCAGGTGCAGGCAAGATGGTTTTATTGTTTCAACCACTCAGTTCCTGGTGCTCTGTTACAGCAGTCCCAGCAAACTGATCCAGCTATTAAGTACATCTCTCAGAAAGAAAATGATGTTTATTCACCCCCTTCAAACTCACAAATTAAAGAGCTATCCAAAAACTAAAAGCCCATGCATAAAAGAAATTTAAAAATCACATTCTAGGGGTGCCTGGGTGGCTCGGGTGGTTAAGTGTCCGACTCTTGATTTAGGCTCAGGTCATGATCTCACAGTTTGTGGGTTTGAGCCCTGCCTTGAGCCCTGTGCTGACAGCGTGGAGCCTGTTTGGGATTTTCTCTCTCCCTCTCTCTCTCTGCCCCTCCCCAATCTCTCTCTCTCTCTCTCAAAAAAAAAGTTTTAATCACATTCTAAATTAAACAGTTTGACCTGTGCTGTTAAACCATCTTTAAGCTTGACTTTTCAAACAAACACCCTTACTGATCGATACATACATTCCCCATTTACTTTTTCAATACACTAATAATGTTAAACCCTTAAGGAATTCTAGTCAACTAAAGAACTAGTTTATAATACTGTTTCTTAAAAAGAGATGTTAAGATGGAAGGAAGATACACCCATTTTAAAGGATGAGGAAAAAGACTGAAGCATAGAAGCTATTGGTTCTATATCACCTGATACCAAATTTTATGCTATAGACATCATTTTCGCATATTGTCTCCATACTCAATAACAAGGAGCCTGACCACAGAGTCCTGTCTTGAAATGCTGCTCAATAGACAAGTTTTGGCTTCCCTCTGAGGACACCAAGAAAAGAATGGAGAAGGAGAGGAAACTGTTAACAACCCAAATTATAGCAATTCACTAAGATGCAATTTTGTAACTTTATTTTAGTCACTGCTAAATGGCTACCATTTCCAACTCCTACATCCCCATATGCTTTATATTCAGTCTCCCATTTGAGCCTAACAATAAGCCTATGAGGTAAAGAGTATTGTTTTACTGTCACTTGTTTGCATTCCAAATATGTACATATATTGTATACATATTACACATATTAATGTATTACGTGTATATACATATCGAGAGGGGAAGTTTTATATATTTGTATGTGTGTATCCATGTATCCTTCATATATATATATATATATATATATATATATATATATAAATACACACACATATACATGATAAAAAAAATATATATATATATGTGTGTCTATATATGTATTCACAGAGAATGGGATGCAGTTAGTAGATCACAGTGGCCACCAGCCATGAAACTTTAGGGTGCACATTCCCCATTTGATAGAACCTTACAAGAAGTGATGCTGATATGAAATATTTAACAATAGCAAAAGCCTGGAGCAAACATGAAAGCAAAAATAACACTAGAGTAAGGAAAGTAATCATAGCATTGGTGTGATTTCACCCACATGATGTAACCATCTTAGGAAAGTAGGGATCATTAAGCAAACAGTCCAAAAACATGTCACATTATTCCACGATTCCAAACCTCAAAATAGATTATTGTAATTTATGTAACTATTTGCAGTGAGAAACTATTCAGATTCACCCACCTATCTATCCTTGGCTTGAAACCATTTAGTGGCTTCCCATTAGACATGGAATAAAAGTCGGAGTCCTTGCTATGACCTTTGTGTCCGTCTGGGTCTCGTTAGGAATAGAATCTAAAATAGGAAATTCAGGGGCACCTCGGTGGCTCAGTCGGTTAAGCGTCCGACTTTGGCTCAGGCCATAATCTCCCAGTTTGTGGGTTCGACCCCCGCATCGAGCTCTGAGTTGACAGCTTGGAGCCTGGAACCTCCTTTAGATTCTGTGTCTCCCTCTCTCTCTGCCCCTCCCCTGCTCATAGTCTGTCTCTCTCTCTCTCTCTCTCTCTCTCAAAAATAAACATTAAAAAAATTTTAAATGAAATAGGAAATTCACTAAAGAGGTCGTGGGACCACTAAGGTAACTTAACTGCAGGAACTAGCTCTCTCTTGAGGGCTGGAGAACAAATTGGGGAGGTTAGAGCTAGAAGAATCAGAGGGGGAGCCTGTAAGAACATGGACGCTGAACCAAATGCCACCGTGAGAAGCAAAATGTCATTACTTAGGTGACCATGATGGGAACTGCAAGCAAACAGGCATTAGCAAGTCCCCTCTCCCTCCCCTTGATTTCCAGATTCCCTGTTTCCTCTCCTGTTGACAGACCTAATGCTAGCTGACAAAGGACCAATGTGGCTTGTAGCCCCAATATTGCAGAACAGGGTCGAGAAAACTAGATTTGGAGCTGAGAGGCCAGCACAGCCTTCAAGGGCCTATGTGATCTAGCGCCTGCCTACCTCTCCAGCCTGATTCCCTCCATTCTCCCCAGCACGTGCTCAATTCCAATGACATTGGGTGTCTTCTTTTTTCCCAAGCACACTAAGTTCATTCTTGCCTCCAGACATTCACACACGTTATTCCCTCTACCAGAAGTACCTTTTCCCTTGCGCCCTATTTATTTAGGGTATAACTTAAAGTTACTATTCAAAGATGATATATCTCACTTCATCAAATCTATAGAAGCAACCCTCTCCCCACTCACGTGGTAAAATTCTCCCTTTTCATTCTACTCATAGCATTCATCACTATTTATCTTTTTAAAAAGTGGTTACTTGTTTGTTTTTTCCCTAAAAAAATATGGTGAAGGATCTGTGGCTTATTCATCACTGTATCTTTAAGGGTACCAGATGGCACCAGGTATATACAATTTACTAAGTGTTGAATTAATGCATCTTAGAGAAAGGAAAAGCCTGTGTACATTTGTGGAAGCTGGGAGAACCTTGAAGAGAACAGTCCTAGTCCATCATTTGACAACTGGGGAAGTTGAGTTCAGAGAGATGAAATGATATATGAAAGCCATACAGGGGTGCCTGGGTGGCTCAGTCGGTTAAGCCTCCGACTTCGCTCAGGTCATGATCTCACGGTCCATGAGTTCGAGCCCCGCGTCGGCTCTGTGCTGACAGCTCAGAGCCTGGATCCTGCTTCGGATTCTGTCTCCCTCTCTCTCTGACCCTCCTCCGTTCATGCTCTGTCTCTGTCTCAAAAATAAACAAACATTAAAAAAAAAAAAAAAAGCCATACAGTGAATTCATGACAGAAGTGTCACTTTGTACTTTTCCCAATGTTTTCACATATATCATACATCACCTCATCACCTTAGTTTTCCTTTTTTTTTTTTTTTTTTTTTTTTTTTTTTTTTGTTCAATGGTAGGGTCCTTGGGCGGTGGCATGGACTCCAAAACCTTCTTGGGGACCAAAGAGAGACAATGGATGAGTGACCTCTGCCTACATCTCCAGGAGGGGCCCCCGGAAGACAGCTGTAATTGGACACCTTCCCTGTGTTCAAAGACTATCCAAGACATATTGTGTTTCTCTGGGAACGTATGACCAAGGGTCCCCTGGTGGGGCACAAGGCAGGGTTGTTTCCCCGGGATTAAGGTAGTGGACTCAAAGTCACAAAACTCATCCAGGCCCTGCAATCATACTGCTGGGTGATCTTGAGCAGCAAGTAAGTTACCTGGTCCTTCTGGTCGTCTCTCTTTCTCCGTCTGTAAAATGGGTAGGTAGGTTGGGCTAGGATCTCTGAGGTTCTGGCCCATTCAGTGCCAGCTAGTTTTGAATACTGAAGACTCCCTAAGCCTTTCAAACTCAGGAATGAATGAATGAAACTGCTGGGGTGGGTCAAGGTGCTGGAGGCGCCAAACTGCTGGGAGAACTAGGCTTTGCAGGTCATGACGGGAGGCCGAGGGGTCAGAGGTCGGGTTCCGGTCAAACCCAAGAAGAACCGGAAGTCCCAAATCCGGTCCTCTCTGGGCCCGGGCCTCCAGCCGCGTGACTGAACCTCCCGAGGCGGAGCTTCAGAGCCGGGAGCGGGCGGAGCTTGGGGCCTCCCAATGGCAGCGCGGGTGTCCTCCCACTGCAGCCAATCAGCGCAGGACGACGGTAAAATTTAAACCCCCTCCCACCTCCTCCGCCGGGACCTGTCCCTAAAGCGCTCGTGGAAAGTGCGGCCGCTTGCCCCGCCCCAGCCGGGGAGGCGGGAAGAAGGGCGGGCTTTTCCTCCTGCATTCGCCTATCGCGGCGGACAGCCTGGGGAGAGGCGGGCGGCGGCGCCAATCAGGGCAGCAGCCGTAGCTCCGCGGAGCAGTTGGCTACAGTTGTTGCAACTTTTTTCGAAAGCTGCGTTTCCCGGGAGATCCCAGGCGGTGACAGAGCCGGGCCATGGCTAGAGGTATTTGCCCAGGTGGCCAGCGCCGGGGCGGTTCGGGCTGGGGAGGGTCATGTTGTGAGTGGGGGACCAGGGCGTCGGGAGCGGCAGCGGGGAAGCGCCCTGCTGAGGGCTGCTCGGACTGAGCGCGGAGACGGGGCCGGGGGGGTGGAGGGGTTGCTGCGGAACCTTCCCCAGCCAACCCCCCCAAGCCTCCAGAAGTCCCTCCCACTTCCGTGCCTAGGTTTCCCCTTTCTAAAGTATGGGCACCCGCTGGCCTTCCCCTCCAGCGACAACAGACCCATATGTCAAAGCTCTTTGGAAACTAAAGCACAGGGCACCTCCAGGGAATGGTTGTTATTGATACGAAGAAGGGGGAGGGCGAAGTTTCGCCCGTCTAGGGTCTCTCTCTTGTTGGGAAAGGAGGGGACTTCCAGGCCAGGGCGCAGATGGGTAACCTCCGTGGTGGGGAGCGCATCGGAGTGGACACCGCAGCAGGCGCCTTCCCGCCGCACGCCCTGAGTCAGCTCTGCGCCGCAGGGGCGAGGACTGGGCCCCGCCGGCCCACTTTGGGGTGAGATGAGTCTCACCGCACCACCCGGGGCGGCCCTTCATCCTGTGGCTGGTCAGGACTCTTGCCCTCGGGAGACGGTTTGGGTGGGATTGTCCATCGCGGGAGGCTACGTCCCAGCCTTAAGAGCTTTGCACACTTAGTTTGGTGTCAGGACAGGAAGTCCCACGTTATGCGTCAAAGTGATCTCTAGCCACTGGTCATTTCCAGCCGCTGTGTCTCCTTCAGTGCAAAAACTTGGAGCGTGAAGGTTGAGAAGAATTATTATTTTAGAAAAATAAGTTGCGGTTTGACATTTTTCTCAAAATTCCAAGGGACTACGTTAGTAGGAATTTGCCTTAATGCGTTACGCTCCCTATAGCAGTAACAATGAATAAAATAAAGATTCATTTGGTAAATATTTATTGGGCACCTTTGTTTTCAGGCCCTGAACCCAGTTGCATCTTTTATTATACCAGCATCTGCTTAGGGTCTTTTGGGACAAACCAGATTCTGATTCAGAAATGAGGCAGAGTGAACTTCCAAGTTAAAGAGCTTTGTAACCCAATCCGCAGAGAAAGCTAAGACGAATATTTTTTCCTTGGAAAAGTGTTAAGCATCTAAAAGTATATTTAATAGTATCTGACAAGTCTTAATAAATCGATGCTTCCCTGGTTCATTTTTCCCATTAGAACAAAAATCATTTAAGCTAACTGCTTCAACAGTATTGCCTTTTTTAAAAACAAAATAACAACATGGCTTGCTTTAATTGATCTATAGGGAAAACAAAACTAAGCACTTTGCCATTGAAGTATTTAAGGACTTAATAGCGGCAAATAATAATTACCAGTGAGGGCCAGGCAACAATAACAAGTTGTTATTCCCATTTTTCAGAGGTGGAAGCCAAAGTCCACAGTCAGAGTCTAGACACTGGCCAGTCTGTGGCTTTCCTTGTTCCACTCTCCCTCCCTTAGCCAAAGTGAGCACAAGGGTTCCTAGCTCCTACCACAGCAGGCTTACAAATCACCTTTGTAATTTATTGGTTAGAGATCCTCAGTATCTCACTTGACCCCCAAATTAGTAGTTACTTCTTTCTTTTTTTTTTAATTTATTTGTTAAAAAAATTTTTTTTTTAATCTTTATTTTTGAGAGAGAGACAGAGTGTGAGCAGGGGAGGAGCAGAGAGAGAGGGGGAGGCACAGAATCCAAAACAGGCTCCAGGCCCTGAGCTGCCAGTGCAGAGCCCGACGCAGGGCTGGAACCCACAAACCATGAGATCATGACCTGAGCCGAAGTCGGACGCTCAACCGACTGAACCACCCAGGCGCCCCTTTTTCTTCTTTTTTTAAATGTTTATTTTTGAGAGAGCATGAGCGAGCATGAGTGGGGGGGGGCAGAGAGAGGGAAACACAGAATCCAAAGCAGGCTCCAGGCTCCCAGCTGTCAGCACAGAGCCTGATGCGGGGCTCAAACTCATGACCTGAGCCAGAGTCTGACACTTAACCGACTGAGCCACCCAAGCACCCCGTTAGTTACTTATTTCTTAGCCTTTATTTCTCTTGTAGATTACTAAATTGGGCATTGGGTAGTGTAAATATCAAATCATTTATAGTACTTCAAATGAAGGGTCAGTCTTTTTCTTCTAGAAAAGCGGTCTTTGTTGCAAACAAAGAGAATCTTGCTGGGTCACATGAGCGAAATGTTCAGATACCAGGCAATTCCTCTCTGGTTTTGAAGTTTTACAATCACATAGATATTTTCAACCTTAAATATATTAGTTTGAGGAGGATCTGTCCATCTGCTTTTCTCCATTTCTGCTGCCACAGCCAGATGGCCTCCTATTTGGTCTCCCTCTTTCCATTTTTACCATTTCCAATTTATTATCCCCCTAGCAGCTAGAGTGATCCCCAAGAACACAGATTTTTACCATGTGACCTTCACTCCTCTTCCCTCCCCCACTGCTCTTAGGATCAAATCCACAATCCTCACAGTGGCCTGTGGGGTCCTGCCTACCCCTCTGGCCTCAACTTGCCCTGTCTGTCCCTACCTTTACTGTTGTGTCCTTAGCAAGGGCCTGGAACAAAGTAGGTATTCAATAAATGTTTGTGCAGTGAATGAATTGCTGTTTTTGTGTTTGACTTCAAGGGAAGTGATATACATTCTTTTTCTTTTTTATGTTGAATTTATTTATTTTGAGACAGAGAGAGAGAGAGAGCACGTGAGCAGGGGAGGGGCAGAAAGAGAGGGAGAGAGAGAATCCTAAGCAGGCTCTGCACTATCAGCACAGAGCCCTGAGATCATGACCTGAGCTGAAATCAAGAGTCAGACACTTAACTGACTGAACCACCCAGGCACTCCAGCAATATGCATTCTTTATGATAAAGTACCCTCATATAGCAGCACTGGGGTCAGATCTCAGCTCTGTTACCACTTCAGTCGTGTAATCCTCGGTCAAGTGATTTATCTTCCCTGAGCTTCAATTTCTACATCTCTGAAATAGGAATAGTACTTTCTCATAAAGGGTTGGGAAGGTTAAGTTAACGCATGATTACAGGGCCTAACACATAGTAAACATTGAATAAATGTTAGCTATTGGTATCATTTTTGTTGAATTCTATTTCTGTGCGACCCTGGGCAACATTAAGAGTTTTTATTTCTGCTGATGGGTATATTTGTTATATGCACCTGGACACCTCATGTACAGAGAAAGGAAAACCTGTTTTGAAGCTTACCCTGAATGAGTTGTATTACATCTTCTAGTACTGGAGCTGCAGAGTTGAGGAATGGGTGCTAGACTTGGACCTTAACGAATGCGCCCCTGCATTTGAGGGCTGAAATCGGGAAGGCTGCGGCCATGAGCATGTGTGTGTATTTGAGGGTGGGGGGTCGGGTGATGTTGAAACCATATGTAGACGAGATAATCTGAGAGGCTGCTTCCTGTTCGCAAACCACGATTCCCATGATAGTTTGACGACAAACTGCAAACCTCTGCCCTGGAGATGTAGCACACAGTTTCAAATGGCTTGGCCTGGGTGTCAGAGTGTTATTTTAGAATCCTCTTTCACTGTGTGCATAGTGTCTTGGGTATTCACATGGTCAGAGGACCCTACCCGACTGGAGTTAGGGTTGGGGTGGGGACTGAGATCCGGTGGGGAGGAGGGTGCTCCCCAGCCCTGCCCAGGATGCTACAGCATGAGCTGATTTGGGAGACATTTGTCCTGAGTCTGTTCCTGCCATTTAATCCTACTTAGTCTTATCCCTTCTAAGGGGAGGCAGCTACTTAAAGTGACAGCCATTTGTTTATCTGTAGATGTTGAAAGGTGCCCTGGGTGCGTTAAGAAATTTAAAATTCTTGGTTTTTATTGATGAGGACACTGAAGTCTAGTCCAGGGAAGTGGCTTGGTGGTCATGGTCACAAAGCACCTCTGGGGCAGATGCAGGGAGAGAAACCCAATCCTTGCCTCCCAGGCCATGACCCAAGCAGTAGGAGCTGGATGTCCCGAGGTGTCTTGTTTGCATCTATGACTTTGCACAAATACAGTGACTCTTGGCTGTGGGCCCTCAAACCCTAATGGCCTCAGCACAGTGGTGCAGGGCAGTGAGCTATGCCAACACGGACACCTGAGTGCCTGGAACCCCTGCCTCCCTAGGATGTTTTCTCATGGGGTGGCCAGGAGAGTCGGGTGACCTGCTAAAGACTTCTGCAGCAGCATTTGGCTCTCCCATCTTGAATTTCCTCATCTGTGTCTGGGAGTTCAGCCTCCGGGGTCAGTTGGCCTGGAAATCGATTTCTAGTTCTGAGAATTTGGCCAAAGCTCCTCACTTCTCTGAACCTCAGTTTCAACATCTGTGGAAAGGAGATAAGGGTGTGTCCCTTCGCAGGCCTGTTGTGAGGTTTGGATGAGATCGTGTATGCACGGGAAGCACCCCACCAACTTACCATAATAACCACTGATTCTATCTCCCCAGGGCCCGAAGGGTCGGGTGCAGACCACCTGGGTTTGACACTTGACTCCCTCCCCCCCCCCGCCCCCCATGGCTTTCTAGTTCTGTGGCCCCATCCAAGTCCCTGCACCTCCCTTGAGCCTCAGTACGCTCATTTTTAAGGGGTTTGCCACAGGACCTGCCTCCCCCTCCTCCCCTCCCCGTCTCCTGGGGCGGGGGGACTTGCGTGGAGAATTAAATGTCCCTATAATGCTCAGGGAGCCCAGGCTCGGGCACACAGGAAGACCCTCGTCTGTCGCGCTCACCGCTGCTGACTGCGCCTGGCACCGACGGGCCTCCCAAAATATACGCGGAGCCAGCGAGAGAAGGAGCCCGGCCGGCGAGAGCCCGGGCTGTCATTATCATGTTTCCCACCCCTTCCTCCCCGAGTGGCTGAGGACGCGCGAGAGGGGGCGCGCCCGAGTCGGGATTCGTCGCGGCCGCGCGGCCCGCCCTGCCTCCCTCCCTCCCGAGGAGCCTCTCAGCGCCGCCCCTGCCAGCCCCCCTCCCCGGGCCGGGAGCCGGACGGTGGGCGGCGGCGGCGGGCGAGCGGGCGGGACGCGGAGGACGCGCCGCCAGCGCCTCCCTCCCTGCGTCCTCGGTCCCGGGCCGGCCCGGGCTGCCGCGGCGCGCGGGTGCCGGGCCCTGCCTCGCAGGCCATGGGGGAAGGGGGCGCCGTGGGGCGCCGCCGGCCCTTCCCCGGGGCGCCGCGGCGGCGCTGGTGGCGGCGGCAGCAACAGCAGCAGCGGCAGCGGCAGCGGTGGTGGCCGGGCCGCGGCGGCGGCGGCGGCGGCGGCGAGGGCGAGGGCGCGGGGCGCGCCGCCATGGGCCTGGCCGGGCTGCAGGTGGGTGTGGCGGGCCCGGCCGCGCGGGGGGCGGGCGGCGCGCGGGGCCCGGCCGGGCCGGGCGGCGGGAGGGCGACGCGGGCCCCGGCCCGGCCCGGCCGGCCGGCCCCTGCCTCCCGGCGGCGCGGGCGGCCCACCACCGCCAGGCCCTCGGAACATGGCTGCGGCGGGAGGCGCCGCCGCGGCGCCCGGCCCGGGCGGCCCCGCTCCCCGCCCCGCCGCGCCCTGAGCGCCCCCTCCCCCGCTTCCCCCGGGTCCCCCTCTCCAGGCAGGAAGATGTCCAAGCCCCGCGCGGTGGAGGCGGCGGCGGCGGCGGCGGCGGTGGCAGCGACGGCCCCGGGCCCGGAGATGGTGGAGCGGAGGGGCCCGGGGAGGCCCCGCACCAACGGGGTAAGCAGGCACCCTCCCCGCACTCACTCAGCGTGCCCCGAGGGGCCGCGCGGCCGGCCGCCCCCGCCGGCCCAGAGCGGCGAGCACGTGCGCGCGCCCCTGGACCCCCCCCTCCCCTCCCGCCCGCGGCCCTGGGCCCGGGGGCGGGGGTGCGGGCGGGGCGCCCGGCTCGGGTAGCTTCCTTTTCTGCTGCCTGCCTGGGAGTGGCGTCCACCCTGGCTCCGCCATGACCCTGGCAATATTTGACCTCGGAAAAGTTTGTGTCTTTATGGCATTTCCGCACCCCGAGACCCAGCTAGCCCCGCGGTCGCTGCCTTCCCAGGGTGTGCGGGGCCTGCCCGGGGGCCCTCAGAGAGCTCACGGGTCTCGCTGACTTGGTGTTGAAAGGTTCACCCAGCAGAAAGGCCCTAGCAGTGTTTCTGGGGAAGTCCTCCTCCATTCCGTGCTTACTCAGAGGGGGAGGCCCCACGCCCAGAGACGCCGGCAGTGACCTGTACCGCCCCACCCGTCTGCCCACCCTCCTACTATTGATGCCAAGATGCCGTCTGCAATAGAGTGACCGCCCTAAATGAGCTGGCTATAGGCTCTGCTTTTATTAAGCTCTCCACCCTCCACCCCACCCTTCAATTACCACTGCAGTCCGGTCCGCAGTCCTGGGAGGCTGCTGGGCTGCGTTGATTCGAAAGGGGCCAGGCTTGGGGACACAGACGGCTCAGGCAGTAGTAAGTCCTATCGGCTGACTTCGGGACCAAGAAGTAGTTAATCAGATTCCCTGAGGCCTGTTTCCGTGCTAGAGTTCCTGCAGCTCCTGCACAGAGGCCAGCCCTTCAAATTCCGCATTTGTTTAGTCTGGGTCATTCTGACCTCTCTGCTACTGGTAGGTTGTCTGCTTATGTACACCTTGGTGCACAGCTGGCTTCCTGCTGGCCAGATGTGCCCTGAGTGACCAGAATTAGAGACCACACGAGTTCAGGAAATGTCTAACTCGGACCTGGGAGATCCTAAACCTCCCACTGATCTCCTGGGGCTGGCAACCCTGGGTTGGCTCGGCTTTTGAGAGATGGTGTCTGTTTCTGGTTTTCGTATTCTGATTGCCCTTCTCCGCCATTTGCCACGGGATCTTCTTCAAGCCTCTTTCAGAGCATGCATTTGTCGTTTTAGGAGAATGTATTTACCGGGCAATCAAAGATCTATTCCTACATGAGCCCCAACAAATGCTCTGGAATGCGTTCCCCCCTTCAGGAAGAGAACTCAGTTGCACATCACGAAGTCAAATGCCAGGGGAAGCCATTAGCCGGACTCTACAGGAAACGAGAAGGTAAGGTTCTGAAGTGGCCCTGTTCTGACCGCAGCTGGTTGGGTTGCAGAAAGCCCCTCTCTGCCATTAATTGTGCATATAAATTAAATGATTATCCAGCCTTTTCAAACCCAAGTTCAGAAGGTTGGATCCATGTTCTGTCTTGCTGCTAAGAAACAGACACAGGGGGGAAGAGTGCCCCGTCCCAGGGTGTGTTCCCTGTTGGTCTAACCGGTTTTCCCTGCTTTCACGAGAGTTAGCACGTCCTTCAAGCTCGATTGTGTCGCCAAGTTGCAAGAATAATACACCTGGCCTGTATTTAAAGAGGCTCACAAGTGCCCAAAGTATAGAAATTCTGAGTCTGGGTTGTACAGGCCAGGTGCTTGTAGTCCTGATTGTGTTGTGTGAACGTAGGGAACCGACTTCCTTCCCTCTTTTGAGCTGGCCTTGACCTCATTTCTGAGTTTCTTTCTACTCAAGTGTTCGGTGCCGCTCTCTGAAGCAGCATACTCTGTGATGAGATTTGGAGTTAAAATACTGAACAAGAAAATATAAAGTTCCGGAAAATTCTGTTTGGCCCAGCAAAACAAGCTGAAACCTCATAGAAATCGTGCTCTATTCCAAATATTTCCTCTTAAAGCTGCAGTGGGGAATATGAGCTTTCCCAAATTCACCAAGCTCCTTTCTAATTAAAACTTGTCTTTAAGATGTAGCACTCTGGCTGCCAGCAGCTTCATACAAGGCAGCCTTGTAATTCATTTATGAAAAGTGCCGTAAGTGATGCTTAGGCCAACGTCTGGGACCAGATCTGAGAACCGAGGGTCGGGACACACAGAACTAGGGGCAGGAGCCAGCCCTCTGCTTGATTCTCCTCCCCGGTGCAGTGGCTGATACTATTGCAGTCAGTCTTCAAATGGCTTGGGTTCGAATCCTAGCTCTTCTACTTACGAGAGGCTTGAGCAGCTTACTCCTATTTTCTGAGTCTCAGTTCTTCCGTCTTTGAAGTGGGAGAGAGGATTCCTACCTCGTAAGGCTATCCTGAAGATTGGTTAAAGCATGGATGCAAAGGGCTTTGCACAGTGCCCCACACCGGCGGCCCTTTCCCCTGCTCCTCCCTGGATCGCCAGCACTTAGGACAGCACCTACCATGCAGGCACTGGGGAAAGGGCCCTCTCTGAATGACCGGCAGCCAGTCTCCCATCCCTTCTGGAATGGGGTGGGATGTAAATTATCCTAAATGGTGACACGGTGCACAAGCTAGCTTATTTGGGTGTAGTGTTACTAAATGGCAACAATTAGAGTTTGGGGCCAGATACACTCTGGAGGAGAGCCCAGGGGCCACGCTTTTTGTCCTTGACTCTCAGCCTTTTTTCTGCCTTGATGCAGACTGATGTGATAGTTGACATTCACGGGCATCACATACTCCTTGGGTTTCTGCATGATGTCCCAGACTTAACTCCCTCTGGTTCCACTTGATACGTGTAAGGGAGTGAGAATGGTCTGGATGGATTTTGACGTATTTATTTTTCTCTTTAGCTGATTGAGATATAAGTCACGTAGCCTAGTGTTCACCATTTTAAAGTGTACAATTCAGTGGTTTTAGTCTATTCACAGATAGGTGCAACCATCACCAACTGTCTAATACCAGCACGTTTCCTCGCCCCAAAGAAGAAACCTTGTACCCATTAGCTGCCATTCCCCATTCCCCCACTCCCCCCCGGCCCCTGGCCACCACTAATTTACTTTCTGTCTCTGTGGATTTGCCTGTATTAGACATATCATGTGAACGGAACCATACATTATATGTGCCCTTTTGTGCCTGGCTTCTCTCACTTAGCACCGTGTTGTCAAGGGCCATCCATGTTGCAGCAGGTGTCCGGGCCTCCTTCCTTGCTGTGACTGAACAATACTCCATCGTGTGCAGAGACCACGTTTTATTTACCCCTTCATCAGTTGACGGGCATTTGGGTTGTTTCCACTCTTTGGCTATTGTGAATAATGCTGCCACAAACTTTCCCATACAGGTCTTTGTGTGGACATATGTTTTTAATTCTCCTAATAGCCGCCTAGGCGTGGAATTGCTGGGTCATATGGTAACTCCATGTTGAACTTTTTGAACCGCTGCCAGCTATACTCTTTGCGAAAGTGACTGCGCCATTTTATGTTCCTACCAGCTGTGTGTTATTTGCTTATTCTTTAAAGTAAATCATTTATTTATTTATTTACTTATTTAATTTCTTAACGTTTATTTTTGAGAGGAAGAGACAGAGCATGAGGGGGAGAGGGACAGAGAGAGAGGGAGACACAGAACTGAAAGCAGGCGCCAGGCTCCGGGCTGTCAGCATAGAGCCCAACGTGGGGCTCGAACTCACGAACCGTGAGATCATGAGCGGAACTGAAGTCGGACGCTCAACCGACTGAGCCAGGCGCCCCTAGTAAATCATCTTTTTAAAAAAGTGAATCGTTCACCCACGCTGGTATTTCGCAACTATTTTTCGTAACAAGTCATTTTTGACGTCCTTTACTGTGACACACTGACCAGTATTGGTCACCATACTGGGAACCACTGTGAACATAGGGCCTGGACCGCTTTAGAAGAGGAAACTTCTTTTCTTAAGTTTATTTATTTATTTTGAGAGAGGGGGAGAAAGAAAAAATGTGAGTGGGGGAGGGGCAAAGAGAGAGGAAGAGAGAAAAAATACCAAACAGGCCTTGCACCGTCAGCACAGAGCCCGCTGAAGGGCTTGGACTCATGAACTTCAAGATCACGACCTGAGCCAAAATCAAGAGACGCTTAACCCACCAAGCCAGCCACCCAGGCACCTCAAACTTTCTTTTTCTTCTTTTTTTTTTTTTTAAAGAGTCTGAAATGAAGTGTGCCAGACTTGGGGAAGAGGTCTTTGCTAGGGAAGAAGTTCTGCTTTATTACCTTATTCCTGTCCGTCATCGCTGGCCCACTCTTTAGGAGTTTAGCTTTTTCTCCGGGGTGTGCATCCCAGTTCCTGAAAGTTACGGATTGAGCACTTACACTGCTCTTGCTGTCTTTGGTGCTTCTGCAAGGGCTCTCCCCCGCCACGATGCAGAAGACCAGAAGTGTTCATGAACTAGATGGGAGGAGGGATCCTTCCACAATGTGTATCAGATTGTCACGAAGTACACTGTCAATATCTTATGATTTTGTCAGCTATACCTTAATAAAACTGAAAAAAAAAAAAAAAAAAGACACGGACCGGAAGCTCTGCCCAGTGCCTGGGTCAAAAAGTAAAGCCAGTGCTTCCCCCATGGAAGCCATTAGTAGACACCCAGCTTAACAGGCAGAGGGCAATGCTGCCTGACACACCCAGGATCCTGTCTCCTGTAAAAATGTGTCTTAGGGGCACGTGGGTGGCTCAGTCGGTTGAGCATCCGACTTCGGCTCAGGTCGTGATCTCACAGCTTGTGGGTTCGAGCCCCGCATCAGGCTCTGTGCTGACAGCTGGGAGCCTGGAGCCTGCTTCAGATTCTCTCTCTCTCTCTTTCAAAATAAATAAACATTAAAAAAAACCCTTAAAAACGTAAAAAATAAATAAGTAAATAAGTAAGTAAATAAAAGCCTGTCTTAGAATGCAGCTGATGGTCTAGAAATGGAGAGACAGAGAGTCCAGACTAATTTCTCTCTTCCTCCTCCCTCTGCCCGCAGAGAAAAGGAACAGTGGGAACGCAATCCGAAGCACCATGAAGTCCGAGGAACAGAAGATCAAAGACGCCGGGAGAGGTCCCCTGGCACCTTTTCCAAACCAAAAATCTGAAGCAGCAGAACCTCCAAAAACTCCGACCTCGTCTTGTGACCCTCCCGTCGCAGCCGTCGCCAAGCAGGCCCTGAAAAAGCCCGTCAAGGGCAAACAGGCCCCTCGGAAGAAGTGAGTGCCCTCTGGAGCCCTTCCCCTAACTAACGCGGGGCAGTTTGGTTGTTGTGACCCCAGCAGACCCTGCTCAGGTGCTAGCTGGGGGGTAGGGAAGCGGGTAGCAGTGCCCCTGCTCGGCCTGGCTCTCATCGAGGCTCAGCGTCCCCGAGAGTAGGCAGCCTATCTTTGACCCCCGGAGCCGCCCTTGGGCACGTGAGCCTACGTGGGCCCCCGTGGACAAAGGTGTTTACGTGACATCATTTCTGAGGAGCCACCTCCCAAGGAGCCGGGGGCCTCCCGGGTGTGAGTGTGGTTTCGGTGCTAACACTTGGTTTTCTCCTCTTCCCTTCCCACCCAAGAGCTCAAGGAAAAACACAACAGAATCGCAAACTCACGGATTTCTACCCCGTGCGAAGGAGCTCCAGGAAGAGCAAAGCTGAGCTGCAGGTAGAGTCACGTGGCTTTAATTCTGGCTCTTGGAGGGGCAGGGCGGCTCCGAGGGCAGTGCTTGGCAGGCAGGGCTTGAGCTTTCTCTCCGTCATCCCGGGGTAGGTCTGCTTCTGTGGCCTTGGTACTCTCCTTGGTCTAGTTCTAACGTTTGGGGTCACTCCGAGGCTTGGTTAAGATGCTTCTGCGAAGGAGTCTTGTAACCTGTAGCACATGGTGTGGAAAGTCCTGCGTTCCCATGAAGGCGTCTTTTCCAGGACTTGTTGGCAGGACGGTCAGAGCCTGGGACCTCGGGGGGAGGCTGTGTGTGCTTTCAGAGGCTTGTCTGTCCGCCATCCACAAGTTCCCGTGTTGTGTCTCAAGGTGGTAAAGAGCAGTGGCTTGGAAGCCACTTACTGGTTGTGTGACCGAGGGCCAGTTACTTGAGTGCTCTGAGCCTCAGTTTTCCTATCTGTAAAATGGGATAATAATGTGGCATCTTCTGGGAATGTCGGGATATTAAATGGATTAATGTACACCGCACACTTGGAACCATGCCTGGCACCCAGTTAAGCACTAGCTGACTCTCATTATCATCACCATGGCTTCCCCATTGTTGTCACTTCCTGAGGCCCCCTCTCTCCTCTTTCCCTCCCAGCTGTGGTCCTAGGAACACCTGAAAAAACAGGCAGGAAGGCCAGCCAGACTGTGCAAGCCTCCGCCCGCTGTGTTTACAGAGTGCTGAGCTGCTCAGCAGTCAATCAATATTTGATGCAGTGACGTGTGGTTATTGCCTTTCTGTTAAGGAAACCCAGGGCGTGGTCCGGGTGGCCCCACAGCCCGCCGCCCTCCCGCTCCAGGCCGGGCCAGCCCCTCTCTCGCCCACACCCTCAAAGCAACGTCAAGGTGGGGGGGCGGTGCTCAGGATGGCGGCCCCCACCCACCCCGCCTGGAGGCCTTGTCGGCCTGAACCTAAGACGCCTTCAGCGTGTTTTACGTTCAATCTGTAGACGCAGATACGTAGCATTCTCTTCCTCTGCTTATCTGAGTCGATGAGGCTTCGCTTAAAATAAAAGAGAAAAGGGGTCCATTTTCCCCTCAGAGAGAAGCTTGGGCTTTCCTTTCCGTAGAAAGGTGGCGTCTTGCAGCCAATGACAAGCTGTTATGAAGAGTCTGCCTGCAGTGGGAGGCTGTGCTAGGTCACTCTTCCAGACAGCACTGCAGAGGGCGGGGTGGCGCCGGGCCCCAGAACCCGGGGCACCTCCCAGCCCTGGTCGGGGCTGCTGGGGGCTGCAGAGTGGGCGCAGCTCAGTTTGCCTTTTTAATTAAAAAAAAAAAAAAGGAAAAGAGAAGAAGAAGGGCTTTCTGGCTGGAGGAGGGAAGGCTGCCACAGGACGTGGTGCAGGCCTGCTCCGTCTTGCAGCAGAGGAGCAGAAGGGAGCTTGGTCTGCAGCATGGTGCGGCTCGCTCTGTCCCCGGACAGAGGGCCGGTCGCGAGGGAGCCCCACGCTGTGCTCTCACTGTTTGTGTTGGCTCTGCCGAGCGAGCACCACGGCCAGTTGGTTGCTGGCCCGGCGGGAGGCCGTGGCTGGCCAGGGTGCTGTATTCTCCTGACCGCACGGGTAAAGCTCGAGGCTGGGGCAGCCGCGCCTCCCTCACCTGAGCGGTGAGGTAGGTCCCGACCTGTCTGTCCTTCGGGGCCGCGGAAACCAGGGCCCAGGCCCATGGGGCCCAAGAGAGCGATGGGGGTGAGGCAGGAGAGGAACTAAAATCAGAAGCTTTGCAGGCACTTGACTGAGTTGGAAGACCGAGCGGGCAGGGCCTGGTGTTGGGTCCAGGGCAGGAGGGTGGGCATGGGGCCTTGGAGAGATGCCCTGAACCCCTGTCGTTTGGCCGCGGGGATCCCTTTGCCGGTTGGCCTGCTTGCGGGTGCCCCGCACTGGGGCGAGGACTGCACCTGTGGGCCGTGCCCTGGCCTCTTCAGCCCGGCCCAGCCCCAGGCCTGACGTGCAGAGCTGCCTCGACCCAATTTAGGCCTTGCTTACCTCCCACTCGGTCTGCCTCTAGCCCCCCTCCCACGCCCATAGGCTGCTGCCTGAATTCTCTTTTGGAAGCCTGGAGCTGGTTGACGCATGCCCCTAAGCGCCGAGGCCGCAGGATGAAACTCAGACTCTGTGCCTCTGCCTTCAGGACATTCGGCCCGGCCCGGCCCGGCCCGGTCCCGGCCCTCCCCAGCTCAGCTCCTCCCGGCACAGTCAGTCACGGCAGGAAAGTCTGCAGGTGCCTGGCTCACTCCACTCCCGCTTCCAGAGCTTCCCGTACTTCTCGCTGGTCTCCACACGCTTGTAATTAGTTATTTAGCAGGGTGGTTGTGTGTGCACTGCGTGTGTTAATGCTGCTGTTGCTTTGAGGGCTTACTATGTGCCAGGCACTGTCCTAGGCCAGGAGATTCCACGGTAAACAAGATCAGGCCCCTGTACTCAGGGAGGTTATACTCAAGTGATTACCCATTAAAAGACAAGCATAGAACAAGATAATTTCCGGTGGTTCTTTGACATTAACTTAGTAAGACGGTAGTTTGAAGGCATGGTGAGGCTTAGGGCTACTTTAGCTATGGTAGTCGGGGAAATTTCCCTGAGGAGGTGCCTTTTGAGCAGAGCTTGGAAGGAAGGGAGGACACAAGCCAGGTGAATGGACTAGGGAAAGGGTTTTCTAGGCGGGGGCAGTACCAAGTGCAAAGGCCCTGAGGCGGGAACGAGCCTGGTCCTGTAAGAGAGTCAGCCAGTGTGGCCAGAATGTGAGAACAAGGGTGAAGACAGCAAACGAGGCTAGAGATGTGGGGCCGGGATCCTGCAGAGACTCACAGGCCGTCAGAAAAGTAGATTTTATCTCGGTAGGAGTGGGGAGGTAAGGAAAAGCTTTTGCTTCTCTTTAAACAAACCCTTGGAATAATTTTAGATTTACAGGGGAGTTGCAAAGGTAGTACAGAGTATTCCCGTAGACCCTTTACCCAGTTTCCCTCATCATTAGCATCGTATACTATCCTGGTACATTTGTCACACTAAGGAGCCAACGTTGGTACGTCACTATTCAGTGAACTTCCTGGAAGGCTTTAAGCAGGGAAATGACATGATCTTACATACATTTTTTTAAATGTTTGTTTATTTTTGAGAGGGAGAGAGAGAGAGAACACGAGAGAAGGAGGGGCAGAGAGAGAGGGAGACAGAGAGTTCCAAGCAGGCTCCTCACCGACAGTGCAGACCCTGATGTGGGGCTTGAACCCACAGACCACGAGATCATGACCTGAGCCGAAGTCGGATGCTCAACCGACTGAGCCACCCAGGCGCCCCTTTATGTACATTTTTAAAAGACCCCTGTGACTGCTGTGTGGGGAACAGAGTGAAGTGGGTGGTCAGAATGGAAGCCAGGAGACCAGTGAGGTGGCCATGATGTGGCTGGAAGACGGCAGGAGAAGAGCAGGGATGTGGGCTGGGCCTGGGAGTGACAGCCTGGTCAGTCTGGACCTGCAGAGACCTGGGCTTTGCCCGTCACACCGCGGGCGCCGCGGGTACTTCTGTGTGGAGAGGGACTGGGGAAGTGCGCGTGGGCCGCAGACGGTGTCCTGAGTCCTCTGCGGGCAGGGTCCGTGCTCAGCTGTGGGTGGAGGGCTCTGCCATGGGTGTGGCCACCACGTGTGGCAGCCAGTGCAGGGCCTGGGCTCCTGCTGGGTCCCTCAGCGGCTCTCTGTGCCTCCCTGCAGTCCTGTGCATGGACGGAGCATGGGATCTGGGTCCGGGAGGGAGGTGGTGGCAGGAGGCGTGTCCCTGAGGGGCAGGTGAGACCAGGAATGTCCACTCCTGTCTAACTTCCCTATTCATGGTGGTATTACCTCTTTGGGGTGGGAGGCCCTTTTCTCGTCCATGGCAGTGGCTTCCAAAAAGACCCACCTCCAAGAGTTGCTAAACCAAGGCGTCCATTGGGGCCATCAGACAGGAGGAACATAGTGTGCACATGCCCCTTCGAAAGGCTGTGCTCTGATCTGCCCTGGCCGATGTCAGATGAGGCCAGAGTCTCGATTTATAGATGTCGGCAATTTAGATCTTTTTAAAAACAGCGCGTGTGCCAAATGGAACATAGCCCCTCAACCCAGTTCTGCCCTTGGGCCACAACTGTATCCCTCCTGGTCCGTTTGAACCCCAGGTGCCAAACTGTCCACAACAGGTGGGCAGTGAGAAAAGGACAAGGGGTGTGGGGGATTGGGCATCCTTGGGGACCCGTGTCATGGAGGCCAACTGGGAGTAGCCCTGCGGGTGGCCCAGGCTGCCGGACTGCCCTGAACGGCCCAGGAGAGAAAGCTCAGGGGCTTTTTGTTTTTCTCCCTCTCCACACAGTCTGAAGAGAGGAAAAGAATAGATGAGTTGATTGAAAGCGGGAAGGAAGAAGGAATGAAGGTAAGGGGCAGTGGGGCCCAGCGCACGGAGGCGGAGCCTGGAGGGTACCTAGAGAAACTAACAAATTTTTCCTAAACAGTTTTCCTGGGAAATGACAGGACCCGAGAAATTGGCTTTTCTTTTCACATATTGCAAACACACTGGGTGGATGAGAAGGGCAGGGCTCTACAGTGGCGGCCACGTGGGTCTGGGCTGGGACTCCAGAGTCCTAAAAAAAGCTCCCGTTTCACGTACCATCTAGAAGGATCCAAACTTAAGTCTGGGCCCCTCAAGCAGTCAGCCTGCAACCCCATTTATAATGAGTGAGCAGAAGCACAGGAGGGTAAATTACAGAAAAAGGAGAGACCTGGAACACGGGGTCTCTCCCCCTCCGCCCCCACCTCGCCCCGGAAGGGGCCACGGATGCGGCTGCCATCCGGACTTTACCACTTCCCAGCCATGTGGCCTTGGACGTGGCTCTGGCTCTCTGAGCCTCCGTTTTCTCATCTGCAAAATGGGGCAACATCCACCCAGCAGATCCCGCAGGAGGATGAGACGTAACAGTGCTTTGCGAAGGGCACAAGGGAACTTGCTTGGGCGACGGATCGTGGCGATAGTTGCACGGCTGTGTACATTCATACCGGTTGTGCTGGGCACGTAAAAAGAGTGAGATCTAGGGCACACCTCAGGAAAGCCGATGGAGGAAGGGGGGGGCGGGCGGGCAACCCCAGGCGCCCAGGAAGCCGGCCACGCGTGGTGTTAGGAAGCAACGCTCTCTCCTCGCCTCCCAACAGATTGACCTCATCGATGGCAAGGGCAGGGGCGTGATCGCCACCAAGCAGTTCTCCCGGGGCGAGTTCGTGGTAGAGTACCACGGGGACCTCATCGAGATCACCGATGCCAAGAAGCGGGAGGCTTTGTACGCACAAGACCCCTCCACGGGCTGCTACATGTACTATTTCCAGTATCTCAGCAAAACCTACTGGTAAGTCCGCTAGCGCTTCGAGTGGCTTTTCCGCGCCCTGGCGGAGACGACAGGCCCGAGGGCCAGAGAGCCACGACAGCCTGCTGATTCTTTCTGTTGCTCCTGCTTCTTGGTTAGCTCTTGCTGCCCTTTTCCAAAGCCGTGAAGCGGCTCTCCCCCCACTTGCCGCTTCAGCCTTTGGGCCTGGAGCTGCCGTGGCTGCCATCTGACCGGGCGAGAAGCAGAGGCGGACCAGTCCATGCAGACCCGCTCCGAGGCTCCCCGGGCCGCTCCCGCTCCTGCTCCTGGCGTTCGGCCAGAGCGGCTCTAGAAACCAGCGACTGCTCCTGTCCCCATATGGCCAGTGCGCTCGATTCGGTGTTTTGTTGTGTTGGTGGTGGTGGTGTTTGACATCAGGCTTTATTTTTCCAACCAGTTTTGGGTTCCCAGCGAAACCGAGCAGAAGGTACGGAGAGTTCCGATACTCCTGCCTCCTCACAGCTTCCCCCACTATCCGCAGTTGATCTTTATTCATTTATTTCTTATGCACTTGCCTCACGGGCCTCCACAAAGAGCCTCTTGCATTCCTGTCTCCTCCCACCCCCCACTCTCTCGCCCAGTGCCTCCCTCGGCTCTTAAAAGATGTTGTTTTGACTTGAATTGCTTTCCCCAAAAACGTGGCTATAAATCGACATCCCACCCGAGTTGCGAGCTGGCTGTGACTGGGATCAAAAGCCTCTTTATCAATTTAAACCCTCTGTTGCCCTCCCTCCCGCCAGCGTGGATGCAACTAGAGAGACAAATCGCCTGGGAAGACTGATCAATCACAGTAAATGTGGGAACTGCCAAACCAAACTGCACGACATTGACGGCGTGCCTCACCTCATCCTCATCGCCTCCCGCGACATCAAGGCCGGGGAGGAGCTCCTGTATGACTATGGGGACCGCAGCCGGGCTTCCATCGAAGCCTATCCCTGGCTGAAGCATTAACCACCCCGCCCTCCCCGCCCCCTCCCTTCTTCCATGGACAAAGTGCCCTCAAAGGGAATTGATTTTTTTTTTTACACACTTAAATCTTAGCAGATTACTTCAGATGTTTTTAAAAAGTATATTAAGATGCCTTTTCACTGTAGTATTTAAATATCTGTTACAGGTTTCCAAGGTGGACTTGAACAGATGGCCTTATATTACCAAAACTTTTATATTCTAGTTGTTTTTGTACCTTTTTTGCATACAAGTCAAACGTTTGTGCTTCCCGTGCATGCAGTCAAAGACGCAGCACAGGCTTTAGAGGAAAGAGTGGACATGAATTAGGAAGCTGGGCGACCCTCCTGCCTCCAGCCGCAGAGCCAGGACTCTCTTCCCCACGCCCCCGACGGCCGGCGGCCGAGCGCAGGCGAGTCCCGGAAGACGCTGCCTCCCGAGGCCCGGACGGGGTGTTCCCAAGCTCTTGTTTTCCTGACGTCTGGACAGGCGCACAAGGAAGTGTATGAATATTTTTTAAAAAGGTTTCGCAGTAAGCTAGTCTTCCCCTCTGCTTTCTCGAAAGCTTACTGACCCAGCGGCCCGTGAGCGCGGTTCGCTCTTCCGCAGGCCGCCGCTTCTCTGGGCGCCTCCGCGCGTCAGGGCGGGCAGTCAGAGTCGACGTGGGCAGGGAAAAGCGTTGCTTGCCTAGCCCTGCCGGGGCAGGGTTTCCCAAAACTGGGTTGATTCTTTATAGAAATGTGAACACTGAGTTTATTTTAAAAAACAATAATAAAAATCTAAAAATTTAAAAAGACAAAAAAAAAAAAACCACAGAAAACAACTTACATGTATATAGGTCTTGAAGTGAGTGAAGTGGCTGCATTTTTTTTTCTTCTTTCTCTTTCTCTTTTTCTTTTTTTTTTTTTTTTGGTTTTTGTTTTTGTAGAAGAGATTTGAGATGGTACTCTATTCTAATCAAAAATAAAAGTTTTGTAGTGGGACCAGAAATTACTTACCCAATATTCCGCCGCACCCCCCTCCCCGCCCAACCCTGACCCAATTCCAGTGGGTTGAAAGTTCCAGACCTGCTGTCAGGCTTTCTGTCTGTCAGACCACCTGGTATCCTTCCTGCAAAACTGAAGATGCAGCCATGAACCGAAGGGGGAGCCTGCTGGCCCTGAAATGCGTGGCCCCCACCCCAGCCGCTGATGTGCAGGGGAGTGGGCAGGCCCGGCAGCCCAGGGATCAAGGCTAAGGGTAAAGTTTTCACCTTGACTGTGATGCAGGAGGAGTAGGTAGCTTCCTCCTCCCTCCCGAAGGGAGACCTATTCTCTCTGTTAACCTGCAGTCCAGGGGGCCGTGGCTCTGAAGCCATGACCTGGGGTTTCCCGGCCTCCCCTGGTCCCGGGTAAATGTGAATGGAGACAGGTATGAAAGCCTGTCCTCAACCTTGATGCTCCCCTGGCCCCCACCCCGGCCTCACCACGGTGCTACCTACGAAAGTCTTCCCGCCCCTGCGCCCCCACCCCACCCCCCACACTTGCCTGGTCAGTGGTCAGAGAATTGGAGGAGGATCCGACAGAGTGTGTAAATGTGAGATAAAATGTCTTGGTTGTACCTGTTTGTGGTTTAGCTTTGTATTTAAAAAAAAA
Organism: Lynx rufus; assembly: GCF_022079265.1. NCBI lineage: Eukaryota > Metazoa > Chordata > Mammalia > Carnivora > Felidae > Lynx > Lynx rufus. Next base: position 1,008,280 of record NW_025814839.1, on the reverse strand, counting down.
AAAAGGAAATAACTTGAAAATTATTTGTCATCATAAAAATGAAACAAAAATTAAAATATTTATTGCCAGGCGAGGCCACCTGTGTGTCTTTCTGTTTGGGTTTTTGTTTGTTTGTTTGTTTTTTACAAAGCGGAGACAGGAAAATGGTTACACAGCAGGGGCGCCTGGCCAGCCTTCGTCGTCGATAAAGCACACAACTCTCGATCTCAGGGTTGTGGGTTCAAGCCCCATGTTGGGTGCAGAGGTTACTTGAAAATATTCTTTTAAAAGAGGTTAGACAGCAGTATGTGTGTGTTTTGGTGAATGTCCTAGGGGATAGTTTATTTGTAAAATGGGGGTCACAGGTGCTAGATAAGATTAAAAGCTAATGCATGTCGAGTCCTCCCTTAGGGGCGGCACCTGGCACTTAGTAAGCATAGGTCTTTAGCTGCTTGTCATTATTACTGTTTCTAATGTAGGAGATTCGGTTCTCAGGAGGAGTCTGTCATCAACTGCCCGTCTTGTGCTGGAAGTTGCTCCCACCAGATCTCTGTCCCCACCACGCACTCCACCAGCTGCCCTTTGTCAGCTGTTGGTTCCCTTCCTCTCCGGGCACTAGGGGCGGATGGGGACAGTGGATAGAGTCCTTCGGTTGTTTTTTTTGTTTTTGTTTTTTTGTTTTTTTAATTTGTATTCATTTATTTTTTAAATATTTTTTATTTGTATTCACTTATTTTAAAAATATCTATCTTGTTTTTTCTTTGTATTTATTTTTAAAATATTTATTTTTTATTTGTATTCATTTATTTTTAAAATATTTGTCGTTTATTTGTATTTATTTTTTTTTTTAATTTTTTTTTTTTTCAACGTTTATTTATTTTTGGGACAGAGAGAGACAGAGCATGAACGGGGGAGGGGCAGAGAGAGGGAGACACAGAATCCGAAACAGGCTCCAGGCTCTGAGCCATCAGCCCAGAGCCTGACGCGGGGCTCGAACTCAGGGACCGCGAGATCGTGACCTGGCTGAAGTCGGACGCTTAACCGACTGCGCCACCCAGGCGCCCCAAATTTGTATTTATTTTTAAAATACTTACTTTTTTATTTGTATTCATTTATTTTTTAAATATTTATTTTTAATTAATTTTTGTTTAGAGTCCTTGGTTTACGAGCCAGAGGTTTGCTGCCAGCACCAGCTTTAAGTGTTTGTCAGCCTGTCCCCCTGCACAAATCCCTTTCCTTCTCTGAAACTTGCCCGTCATGTGAGAACAGCCTCTGCCCCCCTGACACGCAGGGGGGGTCCTGAGGATTCAGCCGCCGTGGATTATTATTATGTCTTCGCCTCAGAGGGGGCAGAATGGTCTGGTGGCCGAGGGCACTCAGCCCTGGAACGGAACCTCTGTTTCCAACCACTTCGCAGCTGTGTGTCCTCGGGCAGGTGACAGCTTTGCGCGCCCACTTTCGTCCTCAGCGGCACAGGGCGGTGCTGGTGTGTGTGTGTGTGATTGAGAGGGTTGAGTTCGCGCAGGAAACGCTGTGGAGCACCGCCCGTCATTGATGTTTGCTGTTCGGATTAAAACTTGGCGTTGTTTCTACCATTTGCTGTTCACGAGCGCCCAGAACTGATGGTGAAGAGCCTCCACTCTCTGATAGTTGCTGTATTGGTTTGTTTTTTAAAAAGATTTTTTAAGTTTATTGAGAGAGCACAGGTGGAGGGGGGGAGCAGAGAGAGAGAATCCTAAACAGGCTCCACGCTGTCAGCACAGAACCCGATGCAGGGCGCAAATTCACACACTGAGATCATGACCTGAGCCGAAATCGAGAGTCAGATGCTCAACCGACTGAGCCACCCAGTGCCCCTCTGGTCATATTTCTTTTTTAAAGATGACTGCTACAGCGACCGCTTCTTGTGCCTTGTGAAACCCCAACCTTTCAGCCTGTTCCTCCCTGTGCTGGGTTTGTTGAAGAAAGCCCGCAGTGTGGGAGCAACTGTAGCTGTTTCCTGTGGTCGCACCAGGCCCCAGCTCCAAGAGAAATGCTCCCAGGACTTACCTTCTGGAACTCCCACACCCCAGTGTCTGATTTCACCAAGAGCTGGTAATATCTGAGCACTCTTTTAACTGTCACCTTTTTCTTTTTTTTAATGTTTATTTTTGAGAGCGCGCTCTAGCAGGGGATGCGGGGAGAGAGAGGGCAACAGAGGATCCGAAGCGGACTCTGCACTGACAGCACAGAGCCCAATGTGGGGCTCGAACTCACAAACCACAAGATCATGTGAAGTCAGATGCTTAACTGACTGAGCCACCCAGGCTCCCCGAAGACTGTTTTAACTTGACGTTCCTTTTTCTCTTTCTTTTTTTAAATGTTCATTTATTGGGGGGGGGGGGAGGGGCAGAGAGAGAGGGAGACAGGATCCGAAGAGGGCTCTGCGCTGACAGCAGCGTGTCCAACCCAGGGCTTGAACTCACAGACCATGAGATTGTGACCTGAGCCGAAGTTGGATGCTTCACTGAGCCACTCAGGCTCTCCGACATTTCTTTCTGAGTGGGTTTTCTTGCCTCATCTATCCCCGAGAGGGAGAAAGGGGCAGCTAAGCATTGATACAGGGGGACCCCCAAGTCTGAAAAGGCAGGTGATCCGTTTAAGTAGGTTTACTGACAGCAGCACACAATGATCTGTCTGCTTCTAGACTTTATGGTCATCCTGCAGCCGGGAGATCGGGAAACCAAGGCAGGAATGAGTCAGGTGTAGGGGACTTGGCTGCCATTGCTGGGACTCAGGATGTAAGGCTGGTGCCTCGGAGGATGGACTTTAAATGTCATTCCCAGGAGCGGAGCCTGCTCCACAGTCCTGCAAAAGACACAGCACTGCCCCCTCCCCCTCCCCCCCCCCCCCCCCCCCCCGCCACACACACACACACACACACTCTGCTTTGTGACCTCACCGCCCCTGGGTGTGGTCTCCGCACAGCCTCTGTGTGGGGTTCAGACGGACGGCAGGATGCATATTTGTTTCCCCAGCTGGTTCTCCCCTCCAAGGTACAGAAACCTTTCCCCTCCCTCCCTCCATTAAGACAACAGCATCCAGTGAGGACTGCAGCAAATCTGGGGGTAGCAATCAGGAGCCCCTGATGGGAGGAAGGCTCTGCCGAGATAGCATTCTGGACGGGACTCAGCGTGGCCAGCGTTTCTCAGGAGGCAGAGTGGGCAGAGTCTGGGTTGTGGAGTTTGTATCTGGGTTCAGGTCCAACTTCCACCACTTGTGAGCTGGGGCCCCGGACGAGTCCCTCAGCCCTAGGGTGCTGTAACCTTGGGTGTCCCACGGGAATGACCATACCCATCCCACAGGGGTGCGGTGAGGCAGTACGCATAAGGTCCTCAAAACGGTGCAGGCGAGATGCGCATTCATCATTCGCATTAGTGCTGCTTGGAGAGGCAGGGTACGTTTCAGTTTGCAGATAGGAACCTAGGCCTTAGAATCAGGCCTTCACCTGCATCTGGGGCAGCCACCTCCTAGCGACGTGGCCTCGCGGAAGGTACTTTCACCTTTTGGAGTTTCACTTTCCAAATCTGTAAACCTGGGGGGGGGGTGTTAGTGCTGGTCCCCACCTCCCCGGGTCGTTACAGGAGTAAACGAGGTAATCCATTCAGCAGGCAAAACATTCAGCAAGGCAGGGTTCCTTACCAGGACGCCAGGCTCACAGGGGGACGTCCAGCAGGCTCATTAGCTTCCCTGTTCTCTGGACTGTATTTCACCGAATCCTACGTGCATTTTCCCCCTCACGTTTTAACATCTTTGAAATCAGGATGAGCCTTGAAATCAGCATCTTAATGTTACGATTTGTTCAGTTTTCCCAGCAGCATTTGTTGAAGAGACTGTCTTTTCCCACTGTATATTCTTGCCTCCTTTGTCACAGATCAGTTGATCAGAGATCAGTATAAGTGTGGGCTTATTTCTGGGCTATTCCATTCTATTGATCTGTGCGTCTGTTTTTTTGTGCCGGCACCATACTGTTTTGACTACTGCAGCTTGGTGGCATATCTTGAAATCTGGGACGGTGATGCCTCCAGCTTTGTTCTTCTTTCTCGAGATGCTCTGGTTGTCTTGGGAACTTTTGTCAAAAAAATAATAATTTGCGGCATTCTTTTTCTCTCATAGCGACACACAAAATGCTGGTGTGTCAGAGTCACTGCAATATATCTGCACCGTATATATACCACCATCTGCAATATGCATACGTACATACATACAATTTACAGATTTGGCGCGCGAGGGTCTGAACGGTTAAAGCCCCTTACATAAGACCACTCTAAAACACTCCAAGAAAGTATAAAAGTCATTTTACTTTGATACAAAATCATGTAAAATCATGTAAAGTCACATGAAGCAAAATCGAATATTCACTACATATCCATGAAATTACTGGAATGTCATTACCATTTTTTCCTGCGTTCTCTCCTCCCCTCTCCCTGTGGGCTCATGCATTTTTACTGCTACCACACGGTAGAGACGAGGGTCACCTGCGGGACCAGACAAGTGGAAGGCGCATGCGCACACTGGAGGCCCCCCCCCCCCCACAGCGAGGCTGAATGGAGCAGGAATTGGGTCTTGTTTTGCTTTCCTTCTCCTGTCTTGCCCAGGCCAAGCGCCCAGGGGTGTCCAGTTCTGCGGCCTGGCAGACAGTGATCATGAGAGTGCCTCCCCTCCTTCCTCCTTGGTGGCTTTCAGGGGAAACAAATGAGCGATGACGGTGCATATACGTGGCACCGAGAGATGTGTCTGGGAGTCTTGGCGCGTTGCCTTGTTGAGTCCGAGACCCTCTGCCTTAGTCGTGGCCTTAGAGCTGTGTCTACTTCCCTGATCGGAAAAAGAACCTGTGTGAAGAGAGGGAGGGGTCAAGGGCACACAGAGAATGAAACGAGGGGTGCAGAACCCCGAAGGATCTGTAAGAGGCTCTTGCGGGCCACGGACTCACTAGGGGCAGACACTGTCTAGGGCTTTCCTTCCGTCAGCTCACTTCACACTCAAAACAGCTTGATGAGCTACGTACCATCAATGTCCCCATTTTATAGATTAGCACACCGAGGCCCTGCAAGGTTCAGCAACAGGCCCAAGGTCACACGGTAAGTTGTGGAACCAGGAGTTGGAGGACCCAGAGCCCACTCAACCCCTGTGCTGTGCCGATAGATGGTGTCCGACACCTTTTTCAATTTCAGGAGGTTTATCGTGGAGGAAGCATGAGCGCGACCTCCAATTATAAGACGGATCTTTGCAATGAATAAAGATCGGCATGTAAATTCTCAGATGAAACACAGAGATACCCCCGAGACACGAATACCAAGCGTTCAGTGTCTCCCCCCTCATATGCAAAGCTTTGAAAAGGAAGCCTGCTGTCTGGGGGTTGAGTGCAACGCTGTCTCAGCGCTTGCTAGGCTCAGCTATGAGAGAGACCCAGAGCTGGCTGGTGGGTTGGAAAGGCAGTGACAGGAATGCGGCCTCGTGCTTCTTGTCAAAGATAAACCCCTTGAGGACCGTGAGCCGCTCTGCTAGCGATGGCTGGGGCAGGCCCTGGACGCGTGTTCAGATACAGGCGTTAGGGCTCAGCCACTCTCCCCTGAACCTGGACGCACTGCCCACCCCCACCGGTACCCAGTCTCAGGAAGTGACACCATCCCCCGCCTCATCATTCACGCCCGGGAACCTGGGAGTTGTTCTCAGCTCCTCCCCCCCATCTGCTACATGTTAGTCACCATGCCCCAAATATGTTCCTAATCCCAACACTTCTCATCTCCTCCACTGCCACCCCCCAGTCCAACAGCCTTCCCGCCACCCCCTAGAACACACTCACGCGGCAGCCAGAGTGACCGTGTCACTATACAGAGCTAAGTCATTCTGCAGCTGAAACCTTTCCATGGCTCCCCATTGTTCTCAGGATAAAGACAAACGTCCTTCTTAGCACGACCTACTTCCTCAGAAAGTCATTCATTCATTCGTTCGTTCGTTCATTCAATGAGCTGGTCTGACCACGAAATTGTGGCCTCGTGCTCATTAGACATATGACCTCAGGCTGGCTTTTTTTTTTTTTTTTTTTTCCATATCAGGCTCAAACTCTCTAAGGGGCCCAAAGAACTCTCCTAGAAGAGGCACAAAGAAACCAGCAGTTTATGCCTCCTGGAAGCCTTATCTACATGGGCTGTCCAGACAATAAAAGTGCTAAAAGAACACCTTCAGAAATGACACCTAGTGTGGAATGGAGGTGCTCTTTCATTTTATTACTTTGCCTCAGGAGAGGCTTCCTTGGGAAAGAAACACGCCCCTAGGCCCTGCTTTGACTCTGCCCCCACATCTCCTCCATAAAGCAGCCAGATGAGCTTTTACAGGTAAATGTGGTCCCGTTGTCCCCCTGCTTAAAACTCTCCACGTCTTAGCGAAGTTCTCAGAGTGAAATTCAAACTGCTTAGTGGGACCCTCACCATCCCCCCACCCCCACCCCCGCCACTACCACCACTAATCTCCAGCCTCCCCTCCATTCACCTCCTGCCTCGCCTTTATGCATGCTGTTCCCTCTGCCAAGAATGCTTTTCTCTCAGTCTTCATGGTCTTTCGGGGCCCAGTTTGAATGTCACCTCCTCACGAAAGCCTTCCAGGACTCCCCAAAGTGTAACCCCGCTCATGTCTGTAAGATGTCCCTTCTTTAAATCTTTTCAGTCACCCCTTTAACGTGTGCGATTTGTTTCTTGCCAGGACTCTGGCAAATGTCCCCCCCCCCCCATCACTCATCAACATTAAGTGCCTGGCCCCCATAGGCATTTGAGTTTGAGATCCCTGACTGAGGCTGTTTCTCAGTTTCTGTCCAAGAGATCGGGGGCAGGTAACTGTCTCCAGGCCAGACATTCCCAGGACAGCCAAGGCAAACAGGCTGTTTGCTTCATGGCGGGGTGGGAGAAAGCCGTGCCTCGTTGTACCGGCACCTGGTGACCGAGAAGGCACCTCTCGAGGTGTGGTCCAAGGGTTCTCCACATCAGAGCTGCCTAGGGGATTTATTAGAAATCCAGACTTCTGGGCTTCATCCTAGACTTGACTTCTGAGAATCTGAATTTTATTTTTTTTTTATTTTTTTTATTTTTATTTTTTATTTTTGGGACAGAGAGAGACAGAGCATGAACGGGGGAGGGGCAGGGAGAGAGGGAGACACAGAATCGGAAACAGGCTCCAGGCTCCGAGCCATCCACCCAGAGCCTGACGCGGGGCTCGAACTCACGGACCGCGAGATCGTGACCTGGCTGAAGTCGGACGCTTAACCGACTGCGCCACCCAGGCGCCCCGAGAATCTGAATTTTAAACAAGTACCACACACACTATGGTTTGAGGCTTAGCACCCGGAGAAATGACGGATTAACAAGGGAGCATAAACATGAGGGGAGTATTCAAAGGAAACTACATTATGTGGCCCAATGCTGGGAGACACAGGGTCCTCCAAAGTTGGAAGTAAGAGAAGTAATGAATCAGGCCACCCTCCTTTTTTTAAGTAAACTCTGCACTCAACGTGGGGCTCGAACTCACATCCCCAAGATCAAGAGTTGCATGCTCTATCAACTAAGCCATCTAGGCACCCCGTGAGTCCCCCTTACACCCTAATAAGTATTATTTGTAGTATTATTATATCGTAGGGAGGCAGCAGTGTAGAATCTGGACTTCCTTGGGTTCAAATCCTGACTTCGCTGTTTACTCTCTGTGTGACTTCAGGCAAATTACCTTATCTCTCTGTATCTATTTTACCACGTGCAGAATGGGGATAATGACAGTTCCTACCTCCTAAGGTCACTGTGAAAAGTCAATGAATTAATGTATGTTAAGTGCTTAGACTGCTGTCTAACAGATATTGTAATACTTCTCTGAATTTTCCTATCAGCTGCAGTACCACCAACAGGACAGCAGGACCTCTCCACCCTGGGTAGCTGGCCAGCCTCCTCGGGCCCCCACTCCTTCCTTTGGCAATTATTCGGTGGCAATGGGGCAGCGGGGTGACTTACAACTTCCTTATGATGGTCTTCTCCTCCTTGTTACTTCTGGCATTGCTGGGCCTGGTGACAAGGGTATCTTTTTCTCTTCGTCCTCCTGAGCCTTCTCTTGGTGGAATCAGACCACTGGGGAAAAGGGGCCAAATAAATGGGTTGTTTTATGGCAGACCTTCTGTCTGTGCAGCTCTGAAAGTGAAGGGTCTTAAGAATAATTATTACATTAGTAATAACTGAAAGCTAGAGTCAGAGAGATTCTGTTTCCAATCATGAGACTCTTCCTCCCATGTTTCCAATGCCGATCCCTCTTCTTTCTTTCTCTTGTCCAACTGCATTGGCTAGTACTTCAACCTTCTCCAGTCTCTAGGAATATGACCACATATCAATTCTGTAACTGAAGCCTTGATTTTCTTTTTTTTTTTTTATTTTTTTTTATTTTTTTTTTATTTATTTTTTTTTTTTTAAGATTTTTTTTTTTTCAACGTTTATTTATTTTTGGGACAGAGAGAGACAGAGCATGAACGGGGGAGGGGCAGAGAGAGAGGGAGACACAGAATCGGAAACAGGCTCCAGGCTCTGAGCCATCAGCCCAGAGCCTGATGCGGGGCTCGAACCCACGGACCGCGAGATCGTGACCTGGCTGAAGTCGGACGCTTAACTGACTGCGCCACCCAGGTGCCCCATGAAGCCTTGATTTTCTAATCAATAAAGTGAGAATAATAAGAGTAACTGCCATCTAGGATTGAGTGATTAAGTGAGATATTACACAGCACCTGACAGTCACTCAACAAATATTTATTAAGCCACATCCTGTGCCAAAGCACTGTAGCAGTGAACAAAACAGACAAAATTATCTCCTATCATGTAATTCATGTTTTTCCACTGGGGAAGGAAGGAGTCAATAAATAAATAAATAAATAAATAAAGTAAAAAATATATAGTGAGTCAAATGGTAACAAGAGCTAAATTGATATTGACTGATAAGATATTGAGGTCGGTTGACTCAAAGAGGACCAGAGTATTTCCCTGGACCTGATGTACAGAAGCTGGAAGAAAGCTCTTCTCTCTCACTTGGTCAACTGGGGTCGCCAGCAGCCATGTTTCCTAAGATTCCTAGCAGGTGTGTCTACAACACAAGATAAGGAGGCCAACAAACAAAGAGAAGCAAGGAGGAGAGAAAGAGGCACCAAGTCCCTGGCTCCAACCCTGAGGCCTTAACTGCAGTTTTTTCTTTATTTCTGAAGGCAATCCCAAGATCGTTTCCAACTCTGTGGGTCAGTAAATTCTCTTTTGTACTTAAGCTAGTTTGAATTGGATTTCTGTCACTTGCAACAAAAAGAAACCTGACCACAATGCAGTATTTCAAAACATTTTTAGTCTTAATTTTTTTAAGTTTATTTGTTTATTTTGAGAGAGAGAAAGGAGGGAGGGGGAAGAGAGAGAGGAGAGGGAGAGAGAGAGACAGAGAGAGACAGAGAGAGACAGAGAGAGACAGAGAGAGAGAGAGAGAGAGAGAGAGAGAGAATCCCAAGTAGGTTCCTCACTGTCAGCACGGAGCCAGACACAGGGCTCAGTCTCATGAACTGTGAGATTATGACTTGTGCCAAAGTCAAGAGTCAGAGGCTTAACTGACTGAGCCACCCAGACACCTCCCAAATTTTTAACTTTTTTTATGTTAGAGAGAGAGAGGGCACGTGTGTACATGCAAGCAGGGGAGGGGCAGAGGGAGGGAGACAGAATCTCAAGCAGACTCCAGCCAAATGCAGGGCTTGATCCCACAACCCTGGGATCATGACCTGAGCTAAAATCAAGAGACAGACACTCAACTGACTGAGCCACCCAGGCACCCCACAATGCAATATTTCAATGGCATAGCTCGTTGTATCCACCTAGGTATTTTGCTGTGGCACCTGCTGGCAAATTTAAGCGCATGGTGTTTCCTCCTCCCTACAGATTGAATTGTGTCCCCCAGAATTCATATGGAAGCCCTAAGCCCCAGTGTAATGGTATTTGGAGATGAGGCCTTTGGGAGACAACCAGGTTTAGATGAGGTCATGGAGGGGGGACATGGTTGGATCAGAGCCCTTGTAAGAGGAGACATCTGAGGGCTTGCTCTGCCATGTGCAAGAAGTCAGGAAGAGTCAGAACTGACCATATTGGCACCCTGATCTTGACTTCTACCCACCAGAATTATGAGAAAAATATTCCTACTGTTTAAACCACCCGGTCTATGGTATTTTGTTATGGCGACCCAGCTGACTAAGACACCTCTTGAGGTATGAATGTCACAGAGCAGGATTCATCCTTCTCTGTCCTTTGCAAAGAGTGAGCTCTTATTACTTGACATTATTATTTATATATTTACTTTAGTATTAATATTAATACATTATTGATTTATTATTAATAAAATCCCCCCTTCCATCATCTCTTGTTGCATAACACCCTAAAACACAGTGATTGGAAACAAGGAGGATTTATGATTTCTTACGATGACTCCATTTTTATGGTTGGCTTGATGGGTCATGCAGACACAGCTGGGGCACCTCACTTCTCCTTTGTGTGACCTCTCCGTGGGACCATCTTAGCTTCCTCACAGAACTATGGTCTCAAGCATTCCACAAGGATAAAAATGGAAGCTGCGAGGTCTCCCGGCACCCTCACCGCAGAAGCCACACAGCATCACTTCCGCTACATTCCATTGGTCAAGGCAAGTCACTGGGCTGCCCAGACTGAAGGAAAGGGGAAACAGACTCTACCTCTAGAGGCTGGGAAAGTCTCATTGCCAAAGGTATGCAGGATGGGAAAAATCGTGGCCATCTTTGGAAGCCTCCCACCACTGCCTCAATTCAAAACTATCATTAGGGGCGCCTGGCTGGCTCAGTGGGTCAAGCGCCCGACTCTCGACCTCAGCTCAGGTCTTGATCTCACGGTCATGAGTTCGAGCCCCGCGTTGGGCTCCGCATTGGGTGTGAAGCCTAGTTAAAAACAAAACAAAACAAACAAACAAAACCACTAGAGCCTGGACCTCCAAACTGATGCGGTTGCTAGGAGAACACCTCAGCTGGCATGCTAGTTTCTCCAGAATGTAGGACCCACGTGAGTAAGCAGAGTCCTGCTGTCTACTGGCCTATACCAGACGGGACGTGCACAGCTACCGTTCTCTGGGAATTCGGAACTGGCAATAAGGTGTGTCTCTTTATTCGCTAACAAGCTGCTCCAGCACCAGCCGTTCAGCCATTCCCACATCTCACTACCTGTGTCTGAAGGACTTCTTAAATGAGATGAAGACAGGTCTTTCCATTAACACGGTTCCAACCTCAGCAGAAGGAAGAAAATTAAGTTCCTGGTGCCAGAGCTCGGGCTTTCTGGATGTGGCTCGCTACAACTTTTTTTTTTTTTTTTTTTTTTACTGTACCGCTGACCTCTTAATGATTCTACCTTAAGCAAATTTAAACGTAATGTCATGGGGCGGGGGGTAAAGAAAAAGAGTGGTATCACTTGGACTTTGCTTTGTTTTGAATCAGCCTATGTTCTTACTTGTAAACGTGGCCAAGAATTAAAAGCACGGGCTCTGATAATCACACTGTCTGATGTCATGTCTTACTGTAGCCACCACGAGCCATGGGACTTCGGCAGGTATTGACCTCCCTGGACCTTAGAACACCTTGCAGGTAACATTACCGTAACTCACCTTGCTGTGAGCACTAATGGACCTGATGCTTCGAATACGCCTAGCAGAGTCCTGGCACGTATAATATTTATACATTGATAAATATTAGCTGGTGCTGAGTTTTTCATTCTCTTTGTCTTTCCCTCTTCTGCCTTTAAGAGAACCTGCGTTGTTTAACTCAACGGTTTCTCAGAGTTATTCGACCACAGAGCCCCCTTTTCTAAAAGTGACGGCATGAAAGAAAATATTTTGGGAAACAGGATGCAGATGGATATAGCAAAGTCCAAACCCGGCATGTTAACAGCTTCTTCTTGCCTCTCTTGCTTGTCCTACAATCTTTTCCCTACATGTGTTATTGTGATCTTTTTTTTTTTTTTTAATTTTATTTTTAAGTAATCTCCATATCCAACATGGGACCTGAACTCACAACCTGAGATCAAGAGTCACACGTTCTACCCACTGAGCCAGCCAGGTGCCCCTATTGTGATCTTTCATAACTTTTAATTTTTATATAATTTCAAACTTACAGAAAAATTGTAAAATTAGTATGAAGATTTCCTATATGCCCTTTATCCAAATCACCCAATTATTCATCTATGTCTCTACCTACCTGCCTATCCATCCATCCATCCCCATCCACCCACCCATCTACCCATCCATCCACGTATCTGTCTTCTTTCTGAACCACTTGAGAGGAAGCTGGAGACACCTTAACCCCTTATTCCTAAATACTTCGGTGTGTATTTCTGAGGAACGAGGACATTTCTGACATAAACAAGTAGTTCAGCTATCAAGTTACCACATCGATATTTTATTCTACACTTTTTAAAAAATGTAAGCTCTATACGCAACATGGGGTTTGAACTCATGACCTCGAGATCAAGACTTGCATGCTTTACCGACTGAGCCAGCCAGGTGCCCCTCGTGTTGATCTTTTAAAACAGTAAATTGGATCTTGTCATTTCCTTGATTAAAACTTTCCAATGACTTCTCGTTACACTTAACAATAAAATTAGAGCTCCTTCCTGTGGCCCACAGGTGTGGCACACCTCCACCTACGTTACAAGTTCCGCCATGGTGGGTCTCTTATTGGTCAAGCTGGTTCCCACATCAGGGTCTTAGCACTTCTGCTCCACTTCTGCCCTACCAGTCCTTACATGGTTGGCTACTCCTTGTCATTGACCTCAGAGGGGTCTGAGCTGACCACGCCATGTAAGACAGGATCCCTCCATTCCCTAGCACTTTGCTTTGCTGTCATATGTCACCTTGTTTGCTTTTTTTTTTTTTTCATGTTTACTCATTTTTGAGAGACAGAATTTGAGTGGGGGAGGGGTAGAGAGGGAGGGAGACACAGAATCCGAAGCAGGCTCCAGGCTCCGAGCTGTCAGCACAGAGCCCGACGCGGGGCTTGAACTCACAAACTGGAAGATCGTGACCTGAGCCGAAGTCGGATGCGTAACTTACTGAGCCACCCAGGTGCCCCTCACCTTGTTTTGAAAGATGTTTTGTTTTGTTCTGTTCATTTATTGATTTTGAGAGTGAGGAAGCAGGAGAGGGGCAGAGAGAGAATCCTAAGCAGCCTCTGCGCTGTGAGTAGAGTGGGGCTCTAGCTCACTAACTGTGAGATCATGACCTGAGCCGAAATCAAGAGTCAGATGCTTAACCGACTGAGCCACCCAGGCGCCCCATGTCACCTTGTTTTATATTTTTTAGATCACTTGTTGCCATTATCCTGCGTGTTCATTTCAGATTTCCTTGTTGATTGCTTGTCTTCCCCTAGACTAGCATGGACTTTCTCTGTTTTGTTCACTGCTATTCCCCAGGAATACTAGGTCTTTGAGAAACTGGCTGAGTGAACACAAGAACGAATACATAGCACATCACGGAATTCCAGACGGGGTCTGATCCTTCAGTGCAGGGGTCCCCACGGCATCAGAGCCCCACCTCTTATAGCACTGCAGCTCTTCCTGCACCAGCAGCAGCTGGGACTTGAGTTTGTTGCGCTCCTGGAGCACATCCCTTAGCTCCTGTAGAGTGAAGCGTGGCCGGTTGGGATCTGTCAGGTCAACCACCATTTTGTCTGGTCCCAGGTTTACCTGTAAGAAAAGATATCGGGTTGCTTATACAGTTTCCCTCATGCACTTGGACTGTTGGGGTCCCTGGGTGGCTCAGCCGGTTGGGCGGCCGACTTCAGCTCAGGTCATGATCTCGTGGTCCGTGGGTTCGAGCCCCACGTCGGGCTCTGTGCTGACAGGAGCCAGCTTCAGATTCTGTCTCCCTCTCTCTCTGCTCCACCCCTGCTCGCTCGCTCGCTCTCTCTCTCTCTCTCTCAAAAAAATAAACATTAAAAACATTTTCTTAAAAAAAAGTAAAAAGATGGACTGTCCACCCCAGAAAGGAAAATTCTGTTTTGTTACTCCCAGGCACCCTATCGGATGAGACGCTGCCTGTTGGAAGTGTTTGGTTGATGGTAAAGAAGCAAAAGTTCTAAGTACCATTCTCCAAGTAAACAACCAAGGCTCCTTGGAGAATGGCTGATTTCAGGGTTGGAACAGGAAAACTATAAGATGAGCCTGGAACATTTCCTTGTGGAAGGGAACAAAATGTCAAAATGACAGTTTGAAGGAGTTCCCCCTGGCCAGACTGAGAACAATTTGAGTATCAAAACGAGTAATAACAGGAATGGACAGTAACAGTTCACATAAAAAGAGAATTCAGGAGTTCATACTTAAAATTTAAATCAATTAACTAATTAATGGGGATGTGATGGCTAATTTTATGTGTCTAATTTTACTTGTCTGGGCTAAGGGATGCCCAGAAAGCTGGTTAAACATTTCTGGGTGTGTCTGTGAAGGCGTTTCTGGAAGATATTAGCATTTGGTTTGATGAGCTGAGTAAAGCAGCTGGGGGGCGGGGCGGGCATCATCCAATCCACTGAGGGCCTGAGGGCCCACATGGAAGGAAAGGGGGAAAGAGGGTGAATTTGAGCTCCGTCAGTTGATACAGGACATCCCTTCTTCTCTTGTCCTCAGACATTGACACCCCTGGTTCTTGGGGTTTGGGATCCAGACCAGGATTTCCACCATCAGCCCCCCACCCCCAGTTCACAGGACTCACTGGTTCTCCAGCTTGCAACTTGTAGATTTTAAGTAAGATTTCTCAGCCTCCATAACCGCATGAGCGAATTCCTCAAATAACTATCCTCTTTATATTGAGAGCTATTTCTCCTATTGGTTCTGTGTCTCTGGAGAGATCTGATGAGTACAGGAGAGGAGGAGGGGAATTTGTATCTTACAGCAGAAGGCCAAGTAATAAGTGCAGAAGATGACAGAGTTAAAAAAAAAATTATCCATTTGCAACCAACTTAGTAATAATTGATTCAGGCAAGACTAAGGAATGGATCTAAAACTTTAGGGTGAAAATCTGTTGGGGAATAGAATATTTTGCACAGTTTCAAAGCATCTTCCTACAACTTACGAATTACAAAGGGAATAAAGGCACCTTTACAGTGCAGAAATCTCACAGACACCACGTTAACCAAGTGATGCAAGTTAACATCACCAATAATCACAAACTGAAGCAGGTGCCTCCTCATACATCGCACTGAGAAGGACACAGCATCTCTTCAGTGGTATTCCTGCTAAACTGCGTATCTTGAATCTAACGATGACGATGGCACATCAAAACAAACCTAAATTGAAGGACGTTCTACAAACAAACTGATATATAATCTTCAAAGATGTCAAGGTTGTAAAACATAAGGAAAAGCTGAGGAACTCTTCAAGAGTAAAGAAATGTGTCAACTAAAGGTACTATGTAACCCTGGACTAGATTCTGCACCAGAAAGAAGACGCTGTAAAGGGCATTATCATGAATTTTGAATAGGGATAGTATATTAGATCTTAGTATTCTATGACCTTTTTCCCCTGAATTTAATCATTTACTGTCACGATGCAATAGTATGTCTTGTGAGATTTTAGGGTAAAGGGTCCTAATCTTCTACTAATCCTGCAACTAACATAATGTCTGCTCAAATAGTTGAGAAAAACTGTGAGTGAATAAATAATATATATAAATATTACTTTGTATATGCATATATACATATACGTATATGTGTTTTGTGTGTGTACATAAATACTTTGATGTATATTTTCTTCTTCTGTTTTTTTTTTTTTTTTGAGAGAGAGTGTGAGCCAGGGAGAGGGGCAGAGCTGAAGAGAGACAGAATCCTAAGTAGGCTCCACACTCAACACGTATACACATATACGTATATGTGTTTTGTGTGTGTATATAAATACTTTGATGTATATTTTCTTCTTCTGTTTTTTTTTTTTTTTGAGAGAGAGTGTGAGCCAGGGAGAGGGGCAGAGCTGAAGAGAGACAGAATCCTAAGTAGGCTCCGCACTCAACACAGAGCCTGAAGCGGGGCTCAATCCCACAACCCTGGGATCATGCCCTGAGCTGAAATCAAGAGCTGGACACTCAACCGACTGAGTCACCCAGGTGCCCCTATATCTACTTCTTTATCAAATAAGGTGATCTAGGGGCACCTGGGTGACTCAGTCGGTTAAGCATTGACACTTGATTTTTGGCTCAGGTCATGATCTCATGGTTTGTGAGTTCAAGCCCCATGTCAGGCTCTGTGGTGACAGACAGTGTGGAGAATGCTTGGGATTCTGTCCCTCTCTCTCTGTCCCTCCCCCACTTGCTCCTGAGATCTCTCTCAAAATAAATAAACTTAAAAAAAAATAAGGTGATCTAGATGCAGGTCTAGTAAAATACTGAACAAATGCAAAGCTTTAAGATGGGAACTATATTGTTACAGGACTTGAAAATATCTGCGGTTTCCACTGGTGACTGCCACAGGTACTGCTATTATTACTGTGGTTTGTCATCTATATTTGCAACTGAGGAAAATGACACATTTCAGTTGGAGGTTAATGAAAATGAAAATATAATTTTTTCCCATGCCAGGGCATGGACCTCTTGGATTAGAGTCACGATTCCCTTGGGCATCTAAGAACTTCGAGTTAAGAACCCTCAGGCTGAATAATTGATATTGTACAATGGAAGTTTTCAAAGCCATTAAAAGATGAAGAAGCTCTTCATCCTGATTTAACTCAACTTTCATGCTATGTTAAGTGAAAATACACAAAAGGCAGAGCTGGGTATATATTATAATACCATTTGTATAAAAAAGAAAAAAATATTTTCACATCTGCTTTTGTTTGCGTAAGGTACCTCTGGAAGGACACACAAGAAACTGATCATTTTAATTTTTTCCAGGGAGGGTAAGTGGTTGGCTGGGGGTGGAGAGAATTGGGGAGGAAAAGTTTTCAAGGCGAACACTTTTGTTACCTTTTGAACTTTGAACTTCCATTTATTTTTTTTTTTTAATTTTTTTTTTCAACGTTTATTTATCTTTGGGACAGAGAGAGACAGAGCATGAACAGGGGAGGGGCAGAGAGAGAGGGAGACACAGAATCGGAAACAGGCTCCAGGCTCTGAGCCATCAGCCCAGAGCCCGACGCGGGGCTCGAACTCACGGACCGCAAGATCGTGACCTGGCTGAAGTCGGACGCTTAACCGACTGCGCCACCCAGGCGCCCCTGAACTTCCATCTATTTTATTTATTTATTTTGAGAAAGAGAGAGAGAACAGGGGAGGGGCAGAGAGAGAGGGAGAGAGAGAGAACTCTAAGCAGGTTCCGTGCTGTCAGCACATGACAGCATGTAGCCTGAAGCGGGGTTTGAGCCCCTGAACTGTGAGATCATGACCTGAGCCAAAACCAAGAGCTGGACGCTTAACTGACTGAGCCGCCCAGGCACCCCTAAACTTAAAGTTTTAAAAGGGAAAGGAAAAAACTACCTCGCACCCATTAGGGTGGCTATTGTAAACAAACAAAACAGAAAAGAACAAGTATTGAAAGGAGATGGAATTCTCGTGTACTGCTGTTGGGAATGTAAAATGGTACAGTCACTATGGAAAACCATATGGCAGATCCTTAAAAAATTAAAAACAGAATTATCCCATGATCCAGCAATTACACTTCTTTTTAAAAAAATTTTTAATGTTTATTTATTTTTGAGAGAGACAGAGACAGAGAGACAGAGTGTGAGTGGGGGAAGGCAGAGAGAGAAGGAGGCACGGAATCTGAAGCAGGCTCCAGGCTCCAAGCTGTCAGCGCAGAACCCAACGTGGGGCTCGAACTCATAAACCGTGAGATCATGACCTGAGCCGAAGTCAGACACAACAGAATGAGCCACCCAGGTACCCATATACTTTTTTTTTTTTAATGTTTATATATTTGCTTTTGAGAGAGAGAGGGAACGAGAGAGCAAGAGAGAGACCTCAAGCACAGGAGCGGGGGAGGGGCAGAGAGAGAGGAAGGCAGAATCCGAAGCAGGCTCCAGGCTCTGAGCCGTCTGCACAGAGCCTGACGCGGGGCTCAAACTCATGAACCGTGAGATCATGACCTGAGCCGAAGTCGGACGCTCAACCGACTGAGCCGGGTCCCCCCAGCAATTCCACTTCTAATTATATACCCAAAGCAGTGAAAGCAGGGGCTTGAAGAGATATTTATACATCCACGTTCATAGCAGCATTATTCACCCTAGCCAAAAAGTAGAAGCAAACCAGGCATCCACCAACAGATGCACGGACAAACAAAATATGGTATCTCCACACAACAGACTATTATTCAGCTGTTAAAAGGTGGGGAATTCTGACACCTGCTATACCATGGATGACCCTTGAAGACACTGTGCTCAGTGAAATAAGCCAGTGACAAAAGGAAACACATATCATTCTCTTATATGTAGTAGCTGGAATAGGCAAATTCACAGAGATAGAAAATAGATACGGGGAGGGGGGAATAAGGAGCTGGTGTTTCACAGAGACAGAGTTTGTTCTGTGAGATGAAAAGAATTCTGCAAGGACAGTGGTGATGGTTACACAACAGCGTGGATATACTTCAATGCCACTTCACTGTGCACTTAGAAATGGTTAGGATGGCAAATTTTATATGGACTTTACCACAGTTAAAAGAAAAAGAGGAAGAAGATGTATTTTTATGAACTGCCTAGTGGCGCTAAACATTCATTCTCTCTGCCCCTTCACCCACTTCTGGGCTTAGGGTTTAAGGTTTGGGAGGAACATGCCATCTCATCTGCTGCCTGATAAAGCTTGTCCGCTGTGCCCACTACAGAAAATCACCCGGCCCCTGGGCAGAGCACACTGTACATGGTCCGTGTGGGGCTCCCTCCATATCCTTGTTCCTGGAATCGGAGGTGATGGGAATGAGCTCAGAATGTGAGCTGAGCCATCCCGAGCAAGACGTTTAACTTCTCTCGAGTCTTCAAAGCCAGGCTACGAATGGTACTCATGATAGCCACCTTAGATGACGGACACTAAAGCAGAAATGTATCCACAAACACTGTTGTCACTGTGACACGTGAGTAGGTGAAATAAAAGTTTGCCAGAGAAGTGACCAGAAACTTTCACTCTTTTTTCCCCCCGCGAATGTCAGCGCCCTGTTCCTGTTGTCCTTTCCCGGCACACTTCTCGGTTTGTGATTCGGGAGGTGTGGGTGTCTTAGATCTCCCACTCGATGTGAGCTCTGGGAGGGAAGGCTCCTGTCTAATTTACCTCTGCAGCCCCAGGATCCAGCTCTATGAAGTTGCTCATCAAATGTCATTCCAGCAAATGAGGTCAAATGTCTGCATTTAGTGTGCAGAGGTTGAGACTAGCATCTCTGAGCTCAAACCCTGCCTTCATCTCTTACTCCGAGAAAGTCACCTGGCAAATCACTTAACTATTCTGTGCCTCCATTTCTATAAAATGGATATGCTGATAGTCAGAGGATTAAGTGAGATGTCCACTTAGAACAGTTTTGTTTTTTTTCAATTGTGGCTGGAGACCACTAGTAATTCATGGTCTTAATTCAATCAATTGCAACAAGAATTTTAAAACTCATAAAAATAGGGGCACCTGGGTGGCTCAGTTGGTTGAGCGACCAACTCTTGATTTGGGCTCGGGTCATAATCTCAGGGTCATGGGAGCAAGCCCTTCATCAGGCTCCAATACTGAGCATGGAGCCTGCTGAAGATTCTCTCTCTTTCATGGGGCACCAGTGTGTCTCAGTCTGTTAAGGGACCAACCTACCCTTGACTTCGGCTCAGGTCATGATCTCGAGGTTATTGAGTTTGAGCCCTGTGTCGGGCTCTGTGCTGACAGTGCAGAGCCTATTTGCGATCCTCTCTCTCTCCCTCCCCCGCTCTCTCTCTCCCTCAAGATAAATAAATAAACATTAAAAAACAAAAAAGATTCTTTCTATCTCTGTCCCCTCCCCTGCTCATGCTCTCTCTCACTGTAAAATAAAAAAATACTCCAGGGCACCTGGGTAGCTCAGTCGGTCGAGCGTCTGACTTTGGCTCAGGTCACGATCTCATGTTTTGTGAGTTCGAGCCCCTGATTGGGCTCTGTGCTGACAGCTCAGAGCCTGGAGCCTGCTTCAGATTCTGTGTCTTCCTCTCTCTCTGTCCCTTCCCCACTCTTGCTCTGTCTTTCTCTCTCTCAAAAATAAATAAGGATTAAAGAAAAAAAAATTTTATATAAAAAAATGGTTAAAAAACTCATAAAAATAGAACAGGCAAGTGTGATTGTGCATCATGTTTAATAAGGGTGAGTTAGGGTAAATTGTTTCTTGAAACTTCTGTTTCATCAATATTGGATAGTGATATAATGGGTAATTCTGTAAAATAGAGGTATAACACACATGCACTAATCTTGAGTTTATAGCTGGATGATTTTTTTAAAAAACTTATTTATTTTAAGTAATCTCTACCCCCAAGTGGGGCTTGAACTCATGACCTCTGAGAACAAGAGTCACACGCTCCTCTGACAGCTAGCCAGGTGCCCCTAGCTCGATAATTATTAACGTAGGTATACACCCATGTGACCACACCCAGATGAGCTCCCCATGAACCTTCCCCCTGCTCTCCCCTCCCTGGGGTTACCCCCAATCTGTCTTCTATAAAAACAGGTTATTTTGCCTGTGCTGCAGTTTCACGTAAATACACAGTAGATTCTCTTTTGTGCCGGTCTCCTGTCTCCCTGTGTAACACCAGTGAGAGTCATGCCCACAGCTGCTCTTTTCTCCTACTGTGTAGTATTCCACAGCGACTATACCACAATTTAAAAATCCATTCTTCTGTAGCATTGGCTCCAGCTCGGCACACTTCTGAAGAAAAGTGCTCTGAACATTCTTGTAGGTGTCTTTTGGTGGCCTCGGCACTGATTTCTCTCCCTTAGAATTTATTTCTTACTAGAGGTCGAGATTCTCAAAATGTGATGGAACCTGTTAGAAATGCAGATTTCCAGGCCCCCTCTGGAATCTAAAACTCTGGGGCTAGGGCCCAGTGATGTGCGCTTTAATGAACACCCCAGACGATTCCGCGGCACGCTAAAGCAGGAGAGCCACCGCTCTAGGTCACGTCAAAAATGCTGGGAGGGCTGGGAGGCCCTGATGCAGAACAAACTCGGCACAGGGCCCAGCACCTAGTAAGTGCTCAATAAATGTAGCTATCACAATGCTTCTAATCTGAGGATTGGACAGGCGCTGTGGTTGTTTTCAGGGGCTCCGGGCCCCTGGGTACTCTCCTCCCACGCCCTGCAGCCCGCACTCACCTCCCTGCCGGCCGCCGAGCCCTCTGTCCGCAGCCCCTCCACCTCCTTCTTGAGGCTGTCCCTCTCCATTCTCAGCTCCTCCACGGTCAGGTTGCCCTCATTCACCAGCGTCTCCAGCATCTCCAGGACGCGGACGATCTTGAACTGCAGCTGTGTCACCCGGGGGTCGCTGCCCAGGGCCATCAGCTCGCGGCCCATCACATAGGAGATATCATACACGTCCTCGGCGGTCAACTGGAAGGGGCTCTTGCCCAAAGCCCCCTCGGGCCCAGCCTCGTCTCCTTCTTCCTCCTCTTCTTCCCCCTCCTCCTCTTCCTCCTCTCGCAAAGGGGGCTCCTCCATGGCCTCCCAGAACCCAGCAGCCACGAGAGCTGCTTTCTCACAATCTCCAAAAGTCTAACTTCCTCTCGGAGCAGAAAACTTTCCGCAGGCTGAGACCCTGCCTGCCCGGGGACGGAGGGTGGCCCAGGAGCGGCCAATCAGCGCGGCCGAGGGGTGGGCCCGGGACAGACAGGCCAAGCGCTACGGCTCCCGGGCCCGGACGCCGGGTGCACCGACCCCGCTGAGGACCGTGCAGGAGGGCGGCCTCCAGGGTGTGGTTTGGGGCACGAAAAGACAACAGAAAGGGAGGGCAGCCGAGAAGAGGAACGCAGAGGTTAAGGGTGACCGCGATTGCTCCTGGCTGGGAGGGGTTGCAAACCGGAGAGGGGGAGGGGCCTCCGCCTGAGCCCCGCCCCCGGTGACGGCCACCACCGCCGCCGCCGGGTTTCTATGGAGACGCAGCGGAGTTTCCACAGCGAGTCTGGAAAAGAAAGGTGAAAAGCCCACAACTTTTTCTTCTGTGCTCACGCTTTCCAGCCACAGAATTTGCATTGTACGTGGAGGAATATCCGGGTCTCTGTGAGGGGGTGGGGGGGGGGTACTTTCGGAAGCCCACGGCAAAACAGAGGACTGCTGTTGGTGGCTGCGCGCGGGAGTCGGGAGGCCCGGGTCGCGCACAACTCCCGGGTCGGTTGTCACCAGGACCTGTGTGTGGCATCTGACTCTCAATAAAATGGAGAATCCCTGCGCTGTGCACTTGGCCGATTCCTGGGCTCCTCCCCTTAGGCAGCGTTGCAGGCTTGGCAGATTACTTAACCCTCAGCTTCCTGCTCGGGGAGTAAGAGCACTTACGTGGTGAGGTTGCTGCAGGAACATACGAGGTGAGGTCATGAGATACTGCATGTGACAGAAGTACTTCGGAAGTACGCAAAAAGTGTTCTCCAACAAACCCCACTTGTGTGAGAGACACGTGGCACGTGGGCTGGGGTGTTAGGAGTAATAAACAAGACAAAAATCACTGCTTTGAAAATTAGAAAGCATTCTACAGATAGGGTATTAGTAAGAATATTAGCAGTGTGGATTACAAAACGAGTTCTTTTAGGTTTGATTAGAAATTTGTAATAGTCATAGGCAGAAAACTCTGCAATGGTGCTGGTCTTTCCCGGGAATATATTGCTACCTTTCTATGGGGGTAGGTGTACCTGATTTTCTCCACACTCAGGTTCTACCATCACAATGGTGAGTGGCCACGGATAAAACAACCAAAGAGCAAGGCAGGCAAACAGAAAAGACACTATTTTCAGGGTACAGTGTTCTAAAGATTGGAGTCAGGCCCCCGGGCAAGGACTCAGTAATCCATAAATCACAGACGTGACAACGCCCAGTGATTAAATAAGGAGATAAAACGTTAGACTTGCCACAAATAAAATATGGTATATCCAAACAATGGAATATTACTCCACCATAAAAAGGAATGAAGGATTAGAACAGAGTGCCCAGAAATAAACCCTAGCAAATATGGTCCAATAATTTTCAACAAGGGTGCTAAGACCATTCTTGGGCAGGGGGTGGGGTGGGGGTGGAGGACAGTCTTTTCAACAAATGTTGTTGGAAAAATTGGATACCTACATGCAAAAGTATAAAGGTGGACCCTTGCCTTACACCATATATAAAAATTAACTCAAAATAGATACAAAAGACAAAGCTATAAACCTGTTAGAAGAAAACATAGGGGAAGAGCTTTATGTCACTGGATTTAGCAACGATTTCTTCAAAAGCACAGGCAATGAAAGAATAAATACATAAACAGGACTACATCAACACTTAAAACTTGTGCATTCAGGGTGCCTGGGTGGTTCAGTAGGTTGAACATCTGACTTCAGGTCAGGTCACGATCTCAGGGTTGGTGGGTTCGAGCCCCGCATCGAGCCCAATTCTGATCCTCTGTCTCCCCCTCTCTCTCTGCCCCTCCCCTGCTCACACTCTGTCTTTCAAAGTTAAAAGAAAAAAAACCAGGGGCACCTGGGTGGCTCAGTCAGTTAAGCTTCTGACTTCGACTCAGGTCACGATCTCACGGTCCATGAGTTTGAGCCCGGCGACAGGCTCTGTGCTAATAGTTCAGAGCCTGTAGCTGCTTCAGATTCTGTGTCTCCCTCTCTCTTTCCCCCTCCCCTGCTCGCTCTCTCTTCCTCTCTCTCTCTCAAAAATAAAAACCAAATAAATAAAACATTAAAAAAACACCTTGTGCATCCAAAAATATATAAAAATAAGAAAATAAAACTTGTGTGTCCAAGACCACAATTAACAGAGTGTAAAAGCAGCCTACAGAATGCGTGAATATATCTGCAAGTCAAATCCGATAAGGGGTTATTAGGGGTTATTATCCAGATTATACAAAGAACTCCTACTATGCAATAATAAAAAAACCTAGGGCACTTGGGTGGCTCAGTCGGTTAAATGTCGCACTCTTGATTTAGGCTCAGGTCATGGAGCCTACTTTTTTTTTAGTTTATTTATTTATTTTGAGAGAGAGAGAGAGAGAGAGAGCACGTGAGTGTGAGCGGGGGAAGGGCAGAGAGAAAGGAAAGAGAGAATCCCAGGTAGGCTCCATGCTGTCAGCGTAGAGCCCAATGAGGGACTGGATCTCACAAACCGAACTGTGAGATCATGACCTGAGTTGAAACCAAGAGTTGGACACTTAACCGACTGAGCCACCCAGGCACCCCTGGAGCCTACTTAAAAACAAACAAACAAAAACCAAAAAAAATCTAGATAAAACATGGGTAAAGTAAAAATAGATGTAAAATATTTAGCAAGATATTAGCAAACAGAATTCAGCACTACATAAAAATTATTATACACCATGACTAAGCAGGGTTTATTCCAGGGATGCAAGGCTGGTTCAGAAAAGATAATCTATGTCATCCACCATAGTAACAGGCTAAAGATTACACACACACACACACACACACACACACACACAACTATTAGAGCTAATGAACAGCTAAGGTTCCTAGATACAAGATCCATATACAAAAACCAATTGCATTTCTATATACTTGCAAGGAATAATCTGAAAATAAAATTTAGAAAACAATCCACTTAACAGTGGCATCAAAAAGAATAAAATATTTAAAAATAAATTTAACAAATGAAGAAGACGACCTGCACACTGAAAACTACAAAATCTCATTGAGAGGAATTAAGATGTAAATAAATGGAAAGACATCATGTGTTATAAATTATAACAAGATGGTTAAGATGGCAATATTCTCCATCTTACATTTCCAACTGATCTCCAGAATCAGCATAATCCCTATCGAAATCTGTGCAGAAAACAGTTAACATAGCAGGCCCGGGAATGCTCTCACTGGAAAATCCTGCTTTCAAGGTTGGCCTTAGCTAGGATCTGGGAACTTGTGTTTGGGGAGGGTTCCCACCACCCCATCTGAAAAGAGTAGCTCAGTGTTCCTTAATTGTTCATGCAAACAGCATAGTTCACTGGCTTCCTCCTGGGAGTCTGGAATTTTGGTATGTGCTAGGCAGAAGGTACCTGCATGACGAGCCCCCTTAAGAACTTCTGGCACAGTCTCTAAATGAGCTTCTCTCACAGACAACATTTCACATAAGTCATAACTCATTACTGGGAAGTTACACCAAGTCAAGCCAGTCACAAAAGACCTCCTATTGTATGATTCCGTTTGTGTGAAATGTCCAGAAGAGGCAAATCCACAGAGACAGAACACCTACTATTTGCGAAGTCTATAATGTCGTGGTCAACTGGGCTCTGGAGTTGAGCAGTATGACTTGAACCTCACAATTGCTACTTGCTGGTACGTCAGTTTGATCAAGTTCCCCAATCTCTCCAAATCCACATGTCTTCACTGGAAACTGGAAAAAATAAAAGTATTCCCCAAGACTGGCATGAAGGTTAGATGACATAATGTATGAGAAGTGCCTAGTCCAGGGTCTAGCACATCATAAGCATCAATGGATGTTGGCTATTATTGGCTATTATTATAAAGCGTTAATGATCTCAACTCTTAGATCCCTCATAGAATTCGACAGTCTCAACCCTTCTCTCTCCACTGGGAAATTATGAAAACAGTTATGAGTTATAACAGCGGTTCTTAAAGTGTTCTCCCCAGACCACCAGCAATGGGGTGCATGGAAACTTCTCAGCAATGCAAATTCTTGACCCACTGAATCAGAAACTTGGGGAATAGGTCCTAGCAATCTGTGTTTCCACAGCCCTCTAGATAATTCTAATGCATGCTCAAGTTTGAAAAACAATAAATGATAGTACAGTGTTCAAAAGGGTGGGTTCTAGACCAGACCACAAGTATTCAGATATTGAACACTTGAATCTGCCACTGGCAAGCTGTGTGATGTTAGGTAAGTAAATCATGCCTCTACTCTGGGGC
Source organism: Lynx rufus (assembly GCF_022079265.1). Classification (NCBI taxonomy): domain Eukaryota; kingdom Metazoa; phylum Chordata; class Mammalia; order Carnivora; family Felidae; genus Lynx; species Lynx rufus. The sequence continues at coordinate 982,184 of NW_025814839.1, read as the reverse complement.
TTAGTTTTCCCATCTGTAATATGGGGATAAGGATAAAATCTAGTTTGTGGGGCTCCTGGGTGGCTCTGTCTGGGTGGCAGCCTGGAGCCTACTTTGGATTCTGTGTCTCCCTCTCTCTCTCTGTCCCTCCCATGCTCGTGCGTGCCCTCTCTCTCTTTCATAAATAAATAAATAAACAAACATTAAAAAAATCTAGTTCATAAGATTGTTGTGAAGTGCTTTAGAACAGTGACTGGCACATAGTAAGTGCTCAGTAGATGTCAGCTATTATCATAAGCTAGTTACCACTCAAATATGAAACATAAGAAATTTCCCAAGTTCATATAATTATTGGGGAACGAGATATGGAAAGTTGGATTAGTAACACACGTAGAACATGTTTACAACAAAGTTTTTTAAAGTCACAAGGATAGGGGTGCCTGGGTGGCTCAGTCAGTTAATCCTCTGACTCAACTTGGGCTCAGGTCATGAGCTCACAGTTTGTGAGTTTGAGCTCCACATCAGGCTCTGTGCTGACAGCATGGAGCCTGCTTAGGATTCTCTCTCTCTTTCTCTCTCTCTCTCTTTGCCTCTCCCTTGTTCTCTCTCTTTCTGTCTCTCAAATAAATAAACTTAAAAAAAGTCACAAGGATATATCATTATACAAAGTTTAAAAAAATTTTTTTTAAACATTTATTTATTTTTGAGACAGAGAGAGACAGAGCATGAACGGGGGAGGGTCAGAGAGAGAGGGAGACACAGAATCGGAAACAGGCTCCAGGCTCTGAGCTGTCAGCGCAGAGCCCAACGCGGGGCTCGAACTCACGGACCTCAAGATCATGACCTTAGCTGAAGTCGGCCGCTCAACCAACTGAGCCACCCAGGTGCCCCGTACAAAGTTTTTTTTTTTAATTTTTTTTTCAACGTTTTTTATTTATTTTTGGGACAGAGAGAGACAGAGCATGAACGGGGGAGGGGCAGAGAGAGAGGGAGACACAGAATCAGAAACAGGCTCCAGGCTCCGAGCCATCAGCCCAGAGCCCGACGCGGGGCTCGAACTCAGGGACCGTGAGATCGTGACCTGGCTGAAATCGGACGCTCAACCGACTGCGCCACCCAGGCGCCCCCAAAGTTTTAAAAAGAATTGAAGAAACACTCTTCCCCTGAGATTTAAGACAGTATATATAGGGGTGCCTGGGTGGCTCAGTTGGTTAAGCGTTCGACTTCAGCTTAGGTCATGATCTCACAGTTTATGAGTTCAAGCCCTGTGTAGGGCTCTGTGCTGACAGCTCAAAGCTTGGAGCCCTGACAGCTCAGAGTTTGGAGCCCGCTTTGGATTCTGTGTCTCCCTCTCTCTCTGTCTCTCCCTCTCCTTAAAAATAAATAAACATAAAAAAAAGTGTATATAGCTGCAGTAGCCCCCCACTACCCCCACTCCACCCTCTGTGTTTGAGTAGAAACCAAAGTGCAAAAGGGATCCTAGAGTAAAGTCATGCCTTGTGGTTAAACAAAGGAAAAAGTGACATGGAAAACAAAAGTTGTGGGTGGGTCACACTTAAAAAAACCAAAAATGTTTGCAGGCTAATGCCCACCAGCAGTTAAGTTCCATTAGCAAACATCTGGTGGTCCTATCTTGGTACGTTAAGCAGACTTAAGTCTTACGCTCCTGTGAATACCTATGGCACCATTTATTTCCTGGGTGGTACATCAGTATGGCTTTCTTCACGTTCTTTAAATTATTTCCAGGTCTTCTTACCCATAAATCATGCATGGAAACAGCAAAGATTTTGGAGACTTCCCAGTTTGGCTTAAATGCCTGCAATCCCGGGTCAGTGACTTCATCTCTAGGAGTTGAAGGGCTTTAGAAAAGAATCTGGTTGCAGGAAGGGCAGTGCCCAGGGCACTAGTTTTGAATCTGTTTGCACAAGAGCATACTTTTTTTTTTTTAACTTAGGTGAAATGTTTATTTAGGGTGCCGAGTGGGTAGGGAAGCATTAAAGGAAATTTTGGCAGAAGGGAATCAAATTCTCCTCCCCACTCTCCAGCCCAGCTCTTGATCCACCCTGGAATGTAAAAATCTGTTCCTCAAATAGTCGTTGAGAGAAACGAATGATCCCGGCCCAGTGCTGGCAGATCTGCGTAAGATGCTATCCGTGTGCACAAATGTCAACTAGGGTGGTCCACGCTGCCCTCCAGGTCTTCTGCTGGCTTTGTAGAATATTGTGTTATTAATTTCTAATCACCCTTGAACCTGTTGACCCTTGAACAACATGAGGAGTAGGGGCTCCGACCCCACGCGCAGTCAGAAATCCACATATAACTTTTGATTCTCCCAAAACTTAACTACTAATAGCCTATTGTTGGCTGGAAGCCTTGCCAATAATGTAGTCAATCAACACATATTTTGTATGTTATGCGTATCATATACTGTATTCTCACAATAAAGTAAGCTAGAGAAAATAAAGGTTATTGAAGAACATAAGGAAATTATATTTATAGGATTGTACTTATCAGAACAACCCACGTGGACCCGCATAGTTTTTTTTTTTAAGATTTTCTTTTTAAGTAATCTCTACACACAATGTGGGGCTCGAACTCACAACCCCGAGACCAAGAGTCACACGCTCCACCGCTCCACTGACTGAACCAGCCAAGTTTAAAACTATGTCATTCAAGAGTCGGCTGTCGCTAGACATGGCAGTCACAGAGATGCCTTTCAGATGACGCTTCAAGAGGCCAAGAAGCACATGAAAAGATAGCCAACATCGCTAATTGGAGAAATGCCAGTCAAGCCGCCCAGCCATTAGGATTCTTCAAACAAAAACAAAACCCAGAAACTAAGAAGCCTTGCAGAGGATGCGGACAATCGGAACCCTCGTGCTTTGCTGGTAGGAATGTAAAAGGGTGCAGCTCATGTGAAAAACAGTATGGTGTTGCTCAACAAATTAAAAATACTGGGGCGCCTGGGTGGCTTAGTCGGTTAAGCGTTCGACTTTGGCTCAGGTAATGATCTCGTGGTTTGTGGGTTCAAGCCCCGCGTCAAGCTCTGTGCTGACAGCTCGGGGCCTGGAGCCTGCTTCGTATTCTGTGTCTCCCTCTCTCTCTTCCCCTCCCCTGCTCATACTCTGTTTCTCTCTGTCTCAAAAATAAATAAAACATTAAAAAAAAATACAATAGCCACATGATCCCACAATTCCACTTTCGGGCATATAGCCGAAAGAAAGCAGGATCTGGAAGAGATCTTTGTATACCCATGTTCATAGCAGCATTATTTACTCTAGCCAAAAGGTGGAAGCAACCCAAATGTTCATCCACAGATGAATGGATAAGCAGAATGTAGCCTAGCCCTACGGCGGAATGAATTTCTGACAGTTGCTACAACATGCATGAATCTGAGAACGTGATGCTGAGCGAAAGAAGCCAATCATAAAAAGGCAAGTGCTCAGGGCGCCCGGGTGGCTCAGTCGGTTGAGCGTCTGACTTCGGCCCAGGTCATGATCTCACAGTTCGTGAGTTCGAGCCCTGCCTTGGGTTCTGTTCTGACAGCTCAGAGCCTGCTTCAGATTCTGTGTCTCCCTCTCTCTCTGCCTCATCCCCACTCATGCTCTGTCTCTCTCTGTCTTAAAAATAAGTAAAACATTAAAAAGAAAAAGGCAAGCGTCCTATGGTTCTGCTTACACGAGGTGCCTGGAATAGTGAAATCCATAGAGGCAGAAAGCAGAACAGTGGTTACCTGGAGCAGGGGGCTGGGCTGGGGGAGTTTTTATTTAATGGAGACAGAGTTTTAATTTTGCAAGATAAAAAAAAAAGTTCTGGTGGTTGGTTGCACAACAATGTAAATACACTTAACACTATGGAGCTGTATGCTTAGAAATTAAATGGCAATCAGAATTTAAATGGTAAACTTTATGTTTCCTCTGACCACAATTAACAATTAAAAAAAAAAAAAAAAAAAAAGGAACGCACTGGCCGGTCAGTGCGAGGGTTGTGGTTCGCTGACTGCCTCTAGCTTCAGCACCTTTGGACTCCGCACAGCATTCTTGCCAGGGCACACTTCCCAGGGGCTCTCAGCTGATGACTGAGCTCAGCAGGGAGACGAGGACCACACCATTTGTGTCCCCCACGGGACAGCTCTAAGGGGCAACCTGCTCTGGGTCCTCCCCCGCTCCGTGGTCAAGTGCACGCTGTAGTCTGAGGCCCTCACTTCCTGTTTCTTTCCTTTCCTTTCTAACATGTCAAATCTGCATCCTGGTCTGAAGGCGAGTTTCTCTGCCCAGCGTTGCTTCCTCCTTCTCTGTGACTCACAGGTGTATCTCCACTAACCCTCTTTGCGCTCCTAAGTTGGTCTGACCCTTTGCTCACCAGAGGACCTAACTAACACAAGACACGTGTAAATATATGCTCACTGTGAAAAATTGTAAATGTTCCTTGAGTAGATATAAGAGGTGAGAGATCCTCCCCCTGCAGTCCCGCCATTACCCCAGAAACAGCTAATGCTGGCAGCTTGATGTAACCTGCCTACACCCGCACTCATCTAGTAGCCACCAGCATGCGAGCTCTTGAAATGTGGCTAGTCCTAACCAAATTATAAGTGCACACTGGAATTCAAAAATGAGAATATAAGCTGTCTCTCTAATGATACTTCTACTGATTACCTGTTAAAATGATGTTTAGAATGTGTTGGGTTTATTCTATTTAGAATAAATGATTAAAATTAGCTTCACTGGTTTCTTTTTACTTTTTTTTTTTTCAACATTTATTTATTTTTGGGACAGAGAGAGACAGAGCATGAACGGGCGAGGGGCAGAGACAGAGGGAGACACAGAATCGGAAACAGGCTCCAGGCTCTGAGCCATCAGCCCAGAGCCCGAACTCTGGGGCTCGAACTCACGGACCGCGAGATCGTGACCTGGCTGAAGTCGGATGCTCAACCGACTGCGCTACCCAGGCGCCCCTCTTTTTACTTTTTTAATGTGGTTACTATAAAACTTAAGATGACACGTGTGGCTGACATCCTCTTTTTATGGAACATCACTGCTCTAGATCAGTGTGGTCTGACAGAACTTTCTACGGTGATGGAAATATTCTGTATCCACACTGTCGGATATGCGAGCCACTAGCTGCCACATCTATGGAGCACTTGAAATGCGGCTGATCCGACTGGGAAACCAAGTTTTTAAATTTTAAAAATTGGAATGAATTAAGTTGACCTTTATACAGCCAGCCGCAAAGGGCCAGAGGCCACCATGCTGGCAGCCACGGTGCCTCCTGGATGTTCACGTATGTACACACTTCCACGCACATATTTACATTTGATCGAGGTATAAACATGTTACACCTTCTATGGTAAGGTGCACAGATCTCTGTTGTACACCTTGATGGATTTTCATAAACGTGTAACTCTATAACCACCATCAAGATAAAGATATAAAACATTCCCAGCACTCCAGGAGACTCCCTCATGCCCTATCCCAATCAGTAATAACTTCCCCCGTAAGAAAGCTCTATTTTGACCCTTATCATTGTCACAGGTCAATGCTGCTTGTCCTAGAATTTCCCATAAATTAAAATGTGTAGACTGTACTCTTTGAGTCCGGTTTCTTTGCTCATCATCATATCTGAGAGATTCAACCACATTGTTAAATATGGTAGTAGGTTTCTTCTTTTTTCTTTCTAAACACACGCATATGTATTTTAAATTTTTTAATGTTTATTATTTTTGAGAGAGAGAGAGACAGTGTGCAAGCAGGGGAGGGGCAGAGTGAGAGGGAGACACAGAATCTGAAACAGCTCCAGGCTCTGAGCTGTCAGCACAGAGCTCGACGTGGGGCTCGAACTCATGAATCGTGAGATCATGACCTGAGCCGAAGTCGGACGCTTAACCGACTGAGCCACCCAGGTGCCCCTCCACACAGATGCATTTTATAAGCTTTTAATTTAAGAACAACTTCAGATTTGGGGCACCTGGGAGAACACTACTTTATCTGCTTTGGCCGCTGGGGAGCCTTTAGGTGGCTCCAGTGTCCCTGTGACATCATCATCATTGTTTTTTGTTTTGCTTTGTTTTTAGCCCTTCCTTACTTTCTGGCACTACAAGTTGCTCCAAGCTCACCTTGTGTATTTCTTGCCCCAGTGCTAGAACTGCCATTTCTCCAAGGAGCACTGGTTATTATTATTATTTTTTTAATGTTTATTTTTGAGAGAGTACAAACGGGGGAGGGGCACAGAGAGAGGGGGACAGAGGATCCGAAGCCAGCTCTGCGCTGACAGCAGAGAGCCTCATGCGGACTCAAACTCACGAACCATGAGATCATGACCTGTGCTGAAATCGGACGCTTAACTGACTGAGCCACCCGGGCGCCCTGGCACTGGTTACTTTTATTAGAGGATGATACCAGAAAACAAGATCTGGGTGCTAGGTTGTGCTGGTTGCTACTGAGGTGCACATGAATATTTAACAAAACTTTTCTTAACGTGGTAAACACATATGCATATTTACGATTTCAACTCTTCATAGGTGTGCAGTGCAGTGGCATTAGGTGCATTCACAATGTTGTGGAGCCATCACCCTCCTTTTCCAGAACTTGTTCATCCTCCTGAACTAAACCTCTGCATCCATGAAACACTAACATTACACCCCCAACATTCTACTTTCTGTCTCTGTGAACTTGACTATTCTAGGTCCCTCATGTAAATAAATGGAATCATACAATATTTGTTCTTTTGGGCCAGCTTATTTCACTTAGCACAACGTCTCCTAGGTTAATCCACATTATTGCAATGATCAGAATTTCCTTCCTTTTTTTTAATTTTTATTTTTTTAATTTTAAGTAGGCTTCATGCCCAGCATGGAACCCAATGTGGGGCTTGAACTCGCAATCCTGAGATCAAGACATGAGCTGAAATCAAGAGTCAGACACTTAACCAACTGAGCAACCCAGGTGCCCCATCAATACTTTTTTAAGAGAGAGAGCACACACAAGTTGGGGAGGCGCAGAGAGAGGGAGAGAGAGCATCTCAAGCAGGCTCCACCCTGTCAGAGCAGAGCCCGATGTGGGGCTCAATCCCACAACTTTGGGATCATGACCTGAGCCGAAATCAAGAGTTGGTTGCTCAACCGACTGAGTCACCCAGGTGCTCCATACGTTTTAATTAATAATATATTTTTAGAAAACATACTACGAAGAAAGCTGTAGATATTTAGAAACTATGTTCACCTACCAAATAAAGATTCAATAAAGGGGCACGCCGGATGGCTCAGTCAGTTAAGCATTCAACTCTTGATTTCAGCTCAGGTCATGATCTCATGGTTCATGGGATCGAGCCCCAGGTCAGGTTCCTCTCTCACTCCTTGGGATTCTCTCTCTCCCTCTCTCTTTGCCCCATCCCAGCTCACACACTCTCTGCTTCTCAAAATAAATACATAAAAACTTAAATTTAATGAAGACTAGATAACAGTAATACCGTTCTTAGTAGAGATAAACTTACCTTCTAAGGATAAGATTACATTGAAGATACCAGTTGCAGAAATCATCCACTTGTAAGGATTAATCAGAAAATGAGTGGCTTAAGAAAACCACCAGACACCCACCATCAAATTTAAGCACAACTGTATCGAAGAATTTCAAGGTGTAACACAATCAAGTTGTAATCTACTGGAATATAAGCACCTATGAAAAAAGAAACATACCATAATCAGAATGCATACATCTGTTCTACAAATATTTATTGACCACCTGGTTCTCTCTTCCCTCCTACACCCAAGTTTTAAATCTGGGCTTCTTAACCATGACTCTAACGGGCAGGAGTCTTTTAGTATGCTTCAAGAATCATTTGGGGACTTGCAAAAGATGCAAATTTCCAGAGATTCTGAGCTCTCAGATCCCAGCGGGGCCCAGAAAATGGCATTTTAACAAGTTCCCACATGATTCTAAAGTCAAAGGCCCCAAGCTCAATTTAAAAAGCTATTTTGCTTGAGTCGAAAGTGAATTTATTAAATTTAGGGGTTGGGAAAATGTACAAAATTTCATGTTGTTAAAGAAAAATTTTAGGAGTGAGCCTATGAGCAAGGACAAATCTTTATTTAGGTTTGCAAACCCAGAAGGACAATCCAAATCAGTTGGTGTGCCTGTCCAAAGAGGACAAGGAGAGGTGGTATTTTTAAGGCTTATTTTATTTTTAAGGCTTAAAACTACAGCGAGGGAGAAATTTCAGTTGGTATGGGTCACTCAGCGACTGGCTGACTGATTTTGCTCAGTATTGTGAGACAAGTGGAACTTTCCAGGTGTCTAAACACCAAGACATTCATCATGATTCCAGGAAGTGGCTGCTCTCTGGAAAACTCCATAAAATGGTGGCTGTTGCAAGATGGAGTCAGGGTTGTCAACCCTTCCCTGGCCCCTTCTCTTCTTCATTTCCCATTGATCAGTTATGGTGGGGGAAATTCATTACAGTGGAGTCCTTCCTTGCCCAAGTCCTTCCTTCCTCTGCTCATACTCTTGTCTCTCTCTCAAAATAAATATTTATTAAAAAATTTTTTTTAATATTTTTGAGAGAGAGAGAGAGAGAGAGAGAGAGAGAGCGAGCATGCAAGCAGGGGAGGGACAAAGAGAGGAAGATGCAGAATTAAAAGCAGGTTCCAGGCTCCGGGCTGTCAGCATAGAGCCCGACACGGGGCTTGAACGCATGAACCCATGAGATCATGACCTGAGCCGAAGTGAACGCCACCCAGGTGCTCCAAATAATATAAATAAATATTAAAAAAAAAAAAGAGTTGCATGCTCTTCTGACTGGGTCAGCCAGGCACCTGCCTTTTTATCTTTAAAAAACAAGGGGCGCCTGGGTGGCGCAGTCAGTTAAGCGTCCGACTTCAGCCAGGTCACGATCTCGCGGTCTGTGAGTTCGAGCCCCGTGTCGGGCTCTGGGCTGATGGCTCGGAGCCTGGAGCCTGCTTCCGATTCTGTGTCTCCCTCTCTCTCTGCCCCTCCCCCGTTCATGCTCGGTCTCTCTCTGTCCCAAAAATAAATAAAAACGTTGAAAAAAATAAAAAACAGTTGTAGTTTGATAAGATTATAGCAATCAGCTAATGCAAAGATGAGATTTACATCTGTAGAGACCACACTAGGTCCCAGGTGGACATATCTTACAGAGGAAGTGAAATTAGGGATAGGAATAATGTCAAAACAGGGAAAGGAGGTTGAAGCCAATGGAGTTAGGATGCCTCTGGGGTGGAGGAGCGATGGTTAGAGGCACTGCACATGATCCTAATCTATGGGGCATTTTTACTGAACGAAGAAGAGTTAAAAGGGAGCATTTAGTATTTGGTTGGGATGTCTGCTGAGTGGGTTATGCTGACACGCAACAATTCTTCAGCGGGGGTGGGGGGGAATCCCCCGGGCTATGGTTGGGACAGCTTAATAATGGAGTTAGTATTCCAATCAGAGGCGGTTCTCTGTTTGATGGAACTTAGTAGTAACAATATTGTTAACTGGTTTTTCATCTTGAATTTGTATAGGAGTTGAGAACAAAGGGTAGAGACTATAGGGTGTCAAGTCTTATTATTATTTTTAAAATTATTTTTTTAAGTAATCCCTATTCCCAACGTGAGGTCTGAATTCACAACCCCAAGATCAAGAGTCGCATACTGTACCGACTGAGCCAGCCAGGTGCCCCAGTGTCAAGTCTTATTAAAACCTAAGAGTTAATAAGGAAGTCTTCAGTTAAGAACTCGAACCAATGGAGCAGGCAGAAGTCATGAATGACTTCAGGCCTATCTTGGGTGGTGGATGGTGGAAACAAGACAAAAGGAAAAAAATGAGAATTCAAGTAAAAGGAGGGTTCTGGCTTGATCCTAAATTTTGGGTATCAGCTTTTGGGATCAGACATTGTCTCCTTCAGTTCTGGGTTTCTGAAAGTTGTTTTCAGAATCTGGAGCCCTTTTTAAATGAGAAACATGAATCTATACATGAGTCAGCCCCTTGTAGCTTTGCTGCACACAAGGCGGTTAACAATACCCGATAAAGTCCTTTCCATTTCAGCCGTAAAGAATCTCTAAGTTGATGTGTCCTCCAATATGTTAGATCTCCAGGCTTAAGGTTGTGAGTATTTTGTCTCTCAGGAGCACTCTTTAAAATGAATCTTGAACAAATTTGGCCTTCCATATATATTCTGTACTGAAGAATTTCTCCTTATAACAAAGTAGAGGGCAAGGGATCCTCAACTATGTTCATAGGGCACTCGGCGATGATTTTGAATGGAGACAAGTGAGCCCTTCCATTAGGGGTAGATCTTAGATTTAAAAGGACAAGAGGCAAAGCTGTGGGCTGCGGTAGACCAAAGGCAGAGGTTGGTTTGGCCGACTGAGTTTTGATTATGCCATTAGAGTGTTCAACTAATCCTGTGAATATCGAGGATGGTAGGTGCAATGAAAATGTTGAGAGATGGCCAGATTTTGCAGACCTCTCAGATAGTATGACCAGAAAAAAATGTGTTCCTCAATCACCGTGTAGCTGTCAAGGAATGCCCCAATCGGGAATGATTTTTTTCTAATAGGTTTCTGGCCACTGCTTTTGCTGTTGCTTGAGTGCAAGGAAATGCCTTGGTCTGGTGAGAAACACACAGATCATTACCATTGAGGAAGCTGGATGAAATCAATTTGCCAGATGTCAAAAGGCCCACTGGGAAGAGGAACTTGACCTAATGCAGTGTGATATGGTTTCCCAAGATTGTGCAAGGGGCTAAATTGTACATTTTGAAATATTTGTTGGGCAATAGTTGGAGATGGCTTCCAACAGTATTGTGCCCATAGGACCATTTTATTTGTGCCCCATATGTCATACAGATGGACATTTGTGAATCAGAAGTTAAGTGTCACATCTTTGGTGGCCGGGTCAGCATAATGATTGACCTTGGCTTCAGGGGTATCTTGTTTGAAACGGGCTTGAACTTTTAATAGATAAGCTGGAGAGAACTTTTAATAGATAAGCTGGAGGAAAGGAGAATGGTGTCAAGTAGTTTTAATATGTAAGTTTTTAAAAACATTTTTATTTTATTTTTAAGCTTTATTTAATTTGAGAGAGAGAGGAGAGCACACACAAGCAAATGAGGGAGGAGCAGAGAGAAGGAGAGAGAGAATCCCAAAATCTGTATTTGGGAATTTCATGAAGGTCTAATCAAGGGGTAAGTAATGAGTCAGTTACAAGGATGCCGTCACAGGATGTGTTCAGTTGAGTTTTGGAGGGGTAAGGGACATAAGGTAGAAGGACTGAGAGGGGGACAATGAGAGACTAAAACGTTCGGAGAGCAAAGAAACCAGAGTTCCAATTTTCTAAGTCAACTGGCAGACAGGTGTGTGTGGTGGGAGTCTAACAGAGTTCTAACTGTATGTAGGCCTAATACCTATGGGGGAGAATCTAGTGTTCGTTTTTTGGTGGCAGTAATGAGTATAGAGTATACTCATATAATGAGTATACAGGTGGGTTGTCAGGGCACGGAGGCAGGGAGGTGAACCTTTGGCCACAGGGTCTAATTGAAGACTGCCATACCCTTGGGGGCATTGTAGGCCTCCATGCCTTTGGGAAAGGATGTTCAAATGGACAAAAACAAAGAAAGGCAGTTGGTAACTAGGGTGTCCTGGAGCTGCAGAAGAGGTGAGGTTTTTTTTGTTTGGTTGGTTTTAAATTTATTTATTTATTTTTGAGAGAGAGAGAGAGAGAGAGAGAGGCAGAGAGAATCCCAAGCAGGCTCTGCACTGACAGTGCAGAGCCAATGTGGGACTTGAACCCACGAACAGTGAGATCATGACCTGAGCCAAAGTCAGACGCTTAACCGACTGAGCCACCTAGGCACCCCTGTTTTTTAAAGATATAAAGGCAGGCACCTCGCTGACTCAATTGGAAGAGCATGCAACTCTTTTTTTTTCTTTTTTCTTTTTTTAATATTTATTTATTTCGAGAGAGAGACAGAGTACGAGCAGGGGAGGGGCAGAGAGAGAGGAAACACAGAATCCAAAGCAGGCTCGAGGCTTGGAGCTGTCAGCAGAGCCCGATGCAGGGCTTAAACTCACAGACTGCGAGATCATGACCTGAGCCACCGAGGTGCCCCAAGAGCATGCAATTCTTGATCTCAAGTAGAGTTTGAGCCCCACGTTGGGTATAAAGATTATTTAAATAAACAAATAAACTTAAAAAAAAATAACATGGGATCAGGTTTGGAGTGGTAGTAGTATGGAAGGCTTAGTGTAAGGGTTGAGCTATGAGGAAATATTTGGGAATCCAAGGGCGACAGTATCTAGCAAGACCCAGGAAACCGTGTAATTGTCTTTTAGTCTTGGGGTTGAGGGAACTGGGTGAAGGTAGTAATTCTGTCTGGTTCTATTTTTAGCCCATCTGGCAGAAAGGTGGCCTAGGAATTGAGGCAGAACAGAATTGTCATTTATCTTTAGATACTTTGTGTCCTTTGTTGGCTAATTGCTTCAGAAGGCATTTAGTGTCAGTGCCACAGGCCTTTAAGGTAGGAGAACATAATAATAAATCATCTATATATTGCAAAGTGTAGATATCCCAGGGAAATCAAGATCTTGTAGGTCAGCATGGAAGATTTGAGAGAAACAGGTAGGGCTTTCAGTATATCCCTAGGGTAGTATTCTCCAAATGTGTTGGTGATTGTTCCACGTAAAAGTAGAAAGATACTGACTTTGGGGGTCGACAGGGATGCTGAAAAAGGCACTGCGTAAGGCAACAACAGAAAAAGCAGTGGTTACAGCTGGTATATTAGAAAGGAGGGTGTGGGAGTCAGGAGCAACAGAGTGACAGGGTATGACAGTACTGGTAATTGCCCTGAGGTCTTGAACAAGATAGTTTCCTCTATTACGGAGCTCTTTAACTGGAAAAATGGGGATAATACAAGGACTAGTAATGGGGATGATCAATCCTTTGTTGATAACAGGAGTTATTCTTATAATGGCCATAAGTACTGCTTAATATTGGGTGAGGCCTTTATTAAAAAAAAATTTTTTTTAACGTTTATTTAGTTTTGAGACAGAGAGAGATAGAGCATGAACGGGAGAGGGTCAGAGAGAGAGGGAGACACAGAATCTGAAACAGGCTTCCAGGCTCTGAGCGGTCAGCATAGAGCCCGACGCGGGGCTCGAACCCACGGACTGCGAGATCATGCCCTGAGCTGAAGTCGGACACTTAACCGACTGAGCCACCCAGGCGCCCCTGGGTGAGGCCTTTAATGATCAATTTGAATAGTTATTGGGGAACCAAGGTTATGTGTCATATATCGGTGGAAGAGGTGGCCCACAATTGATCAGGGAGTGCATTTAGGAATGGGGGGCAGTGGACTGACTGGAGGACAGTCCTGAACAGATCAGTAGAATTAGGAATTCTGAAGCTTGAGAAGGCAGATCTAATAGCATTTCATTTTTTTGGTCAAAGGAAATATGGGCCCAGTGAGCCTGCAAAAAATTTCTTCCTAAGAAAAGTGTTTGGGAAAGGGGGGTGGTGCACCTCGCTGGTTCAGCCTATAGAGCATGTGACTCTTGATCTCAGGGTCCGGAGTTCAAGCCCCAAGTTGGACATGGAGCCAACTTGAAAAAAAAAAAAAGTGCTGGGGATGAGGGCACCCATAAAAAAGAATGGTTGCCTTGTTAAGTGCCAAGAATAAATCTAGGGGTTGAGATAATGGGATAGTTGGTGGCTAATTAAGCACCCTGATCATGGTCAGATGCTTTCGTATTCTTGAGGCAGGGGACTGGAAAATAAATTGCGGCTGAGGACTGAATAAGGTGCCCTAATGTCTATAAGAATAAAACCATCTTCGTTCTGAATTGTTATAGGTGTTTGCTAAGAGAAAGGGGAAAATCCCCTTTTTGTCCTCAAATCTGATAAAGGAATGGTTTTTGAGATTTTTGTTCTTTTGGAACCACCGTTTATATTTCAAGTATTCCTTTTTGGAAGGTTCAGGATTTATTTATTTATTTTGTACTGCCTTCTAATTTATTTTGAGGTCCCCACATATGGGGAATCATTTTGACTAAATTTGCAACTATATCAGTAGTTTTTTCTAGGGCCTCATTATGAGGAAATTTTAAATCCTGTAGGGGGTCTTCCCATCCAGCCTTATTTACCCATTCTTGGGCCTATATTGGTCCAACAAGCATGCGCACTAGTTGGTAAAGGTCAGAAGGGCCTGGATTATAGGCACTGATAGTCCAAATTAGTTGTCGGGTAAACTCTTTGGGATTTTCTTTAGGGTTAGGAAAGTCTTGCAAGATTTAGAAGTTCTGTTTAGGACCAGAGGGTCAGAGGACCAGATTACTGGGATTAGGGCTAGTGCGTTTGACTTTGAAAGGGGCTATGATGTTAATTTTGGGAGTGTGGATGGTGGCAAGGCTGGGGAGGGAGAAACTTCAAAGAATAAGAAGGTTGGAAAGACCTGCATACACTGGAGGAAATGGAAGGCGTGCAGTGGGGGGGAGGGAATTGGATGGAAGAGGAGTGGGTCATTTTTGATTCAGTATTGAGTTGTTCTAATCCTTTTCATCTTTCTTTGGTTATTGAAGTTTTTTTTTTCCTTTTGCAGAGGCCAGAGCAGAGTCTGTTCTTTTGGAGGCTACTTCCAAAAGTACCAATTGAAATAGGTTTCCACTGATTTGGGGAAGTATGATAGTTTCACCTTTCCAATTGTGCTCTTAAATACACCAATTTAGGGATACCAAAGGTGCGCCCAACGGGACCAGGGAGGTTTTAAATGATCCTTAGTGATTTGAGCCCAGGTTGAGGAAACTTACAGCTCCCTGGGCCCCAGATGGCTGGTGAGTAAGAGCTCTTTCTGAGAGATTGGTACCCATTCTGCGTTGGAAGAATCCTTCCCTGAATTGCTAGCAGAAAAGTCTCCTGAATTCTACCAAGGTGGGTGGTCGGGGATGTGAGAGGACCATACCTGTCATCCCCCACTCCCAGCCCGGGATTATAGGAGCCGCCGGAAGAGAAGCAACCCCGGGCTGCGGTGCTCGCTTCTGCAGGTCCAGAAATCCGCAGGAGGTGTCTAGGTCGCTTCATATCCCAAACTCGGCTCCAAACTGTTAAGCAAAAACCTCAGGAGCGAGCCTATAAACGAGTGAAAAGGAGTCAAAGCTTTCTTTGGGTTTGCAAACTGGGAAGGGCAGTCCAAGTTAGCTGGTGTGCCCGTCCGCAGAGTTGTTTTTAAAGCTTAAAGCCCCAACGAGGGAGAAATTTCAGTTGGAAATTCAGTTGGTTGCCGAGTAATCGGTTGACCTCTTTTGCCTCACTATTATGAGATGGGGGAACTTCCCGGGTGTTCAAACCTCAGGATGTTTATCATGATTTCAAGAGGTGGCGGCTCGTCGGGGAACCCCACAAAATGGTGGCCGCCGCAAGATGGAGTCAGGGTTGTCAACCCTTCCCTGAACCCTTTTCTCCTTTGGTGTGAACCAGCACACGCATCCTTTGAAGACGCTACTACACCACCCGATTTCCAAACTGCGTCTGAGAACTGACACTCTCGCTGCGCTGCCAGATCCCTTCGCTGCGGAGGGCGATTCGGCCACTCCCAGACCACTAACTGCACTTTCGGTACTCGTTCAACTTAACTGTTCCATTTAGCAGTTTCTGTCTTCGTGCAAAAAGACAGAAAAATGGAAAATTCATTCTCTTCGGGGATGCTGTACCGTCGACGCTCAACGCACGTGGATTAAATTTCTTAAAACAAAAGCAAAAACGGAAAAGGAAAAAAAAAAAAAAACCACCAAAACACTGCCCGTGGCGAATCTGCTTCTCCCAATGTAAAGCTCCGCTCAGGCGGGCAAGAGGGATCTACCGGCGTTTGGAGTCTGGTGCTGGCTTCCGTGGGAAGGGATCCCGAGCCTTTCTGAGGTGAGTGGGAGCGGCTTGGTGGCAGCAGGGCCCACTCCGGCGGGAAGGACGAGAGAATTCGGCCCGGATAGTGCGCGCGCTCCTGTCAGGGCCGCCATGTTGAAGCCTGGCAAACGGGAAGCCCTTTTAGGGTTGTGTTGCGGGAAGCGAGGGCGGGAGCTGGGGTGGAAGAAGGACCCCTTCTCCCCTTCGCCCACTGAAAAGGCGAGAGGTCGGGGAGGGCCAGCCTCGAGGGCCGGTGGCCAAGGCGGGGGCACTGCGGGGCTACTGGGGTGTAGGCTTCCCGTCCCCCCTCCCAGACTTCCGCCTTCGCGTCCACCGCGCCACTGCGCATGCTCGGGAGAGTTCCGTCGGTCCGACTTCAGTTCTGTTTCCTACCTGGATGCGAAGCGCGGGAATATCCGAACTCGGCGGAGTCAGTAAGGAGAGGCACGCTTTGTTCGGTGGTTTCTTAATTAACTGACCTGTATCGTAATGTATAATTATAAAGCACCTTCACGGACACTGCTGTTTCTGATCTTCACAAAAACCTAGTCGAGTGGCATGTAGCTACATTTTACAGATGATTTAAATTTTTCCCACGATAGGACTGGGTCTTAAACCTGGTGTTCTGTCTCCAGATCCAGCGTTCTTTTTCACTTTCCACACTTCTGTCTTTAATGATTAATTGCCCCTTCCGCCTCCATCCCCCACCACTCATCTCTCACATCTCATCCCCGTTTTATGAAATAATGACATGAATCTAAAAATCCAAACAAACTGTAGGAAACCTCAACATAATGCGGCAAGGGAGGGAATACTCCCAGAAAGACGAATGGGAAGCCGTGAAGTCTGCTGCTCTCTTGGCATTTACTGCTTTAAAATTATTAATTAATTAATTAATTCATTAATTCATTCATTCATTAATTGTTTAGAGAGAGCGTGCACAAACATGCGAGGGGCAGAGAGAGAGGGAGAGAGAGGGTCTGAAGCGGGCTCTGTGCGGACAGCAGAGAGCCCGAAGTGGGGCTCAAACTCACGAAGGGTGAGATCATGACCTGAGCTAAAGTGGGACGCTCAACCGACCGAGCCACCCAGGCGCCCCCCAAAAGAAAGCCTTTTTGTGTCTTTCATTCCTCACCGGAGATGGCATTAATAGTAAAACCTAGATCCTGACAGTTTTGGGAGGTGAGGGGAGTTAAGTGCTTAGCATAGGGCCTGGCACCTCCTACGTCTTCAAGTTAACAATAATTATTATTATCGTCCTTGTTGTTTTCCTGCAACCCTGTGAGGGAGGGTGGGGAGTGCGGCCCAGAGTGGTAGGGCCAGTAGAATGGGATTGTTAGAGAATACTAGAGCAGGGAGAGAGTCAACATCGTGCTCTCTCTTCTTTTTTTTTTTCTTTTCTTTCTTTCTGTCTTTTTTCTTTCCTAATGTGGAGAAATTCCATCCATGAGAGAGAAGAGACCCAAGAGTTAGAGGCAGTGCCCAGAGGGGCCTGGAAATCCTCTCTTGTCTCATTGCCCCAGCTGTTCCTCATCCTTTCACTGATAAGGGTGCCAGAGAGGCGCTTCCTCCAAAGTTGCTGGTTAGTGCTGGCAGTCATATACCTCCTTTTACGGTTTGGTGGCAGACAGTATAAAGTCGTTTTGGCTCTTAGTTCGCCATGAAGTCATCTTTTTTGTCTGATTTGGACAAAAGAAAAATTTCATTGAATTTTGATTGGAGTTAGTTCAGTTCCCCAGTGTTTATCAGGCAGTGTCGTAGAATCTGGAGATAAAGTGAAGCAGACACTAGACTGAAGAATGTTTACTGTGCGTTCGGGAAAACAGACTGAGCCACTCAGATGCCCCATATTTTAATAAATAAATATCATGGGAAGATGTTATGAATGAGGATTACTATATAAATTTGACAGAGTCCCAGTTTTATAATTTTTAAATTTTTATTACAAAATTTTTTTAAGTGTTTATTTATTTTTGAAAGAAAGACAGAGCGTGAGCAGGGGAGGGTCAGAGAGAGAGGGAGACCCAGAATCCGAAGCAGGCTCCAGGCTCTGAGCTGTCAGCACAGAGCCCGACGTGGGCTCGAACTCACGAACCATGAGATTGTGACCTGAGCCGAAGTTGGACACTCAACCGACTGAGTGACCCAGGCACCCCTACATTTTTCTTATCTTTATTATTTTTGTATTAAAAATTTTTTAAATGTTTATTTATTTTGGGGGAGAGAGAGAGACAGAGCGTGAGTGGTGAAGGGGGCAGAGAGAGAGGGAGACACAGAATCGGAAACAGGCTCCAGGCTCTGAGCCATCAGCCCAGAGCCCAAAGCGGGGCTCGAACTCATGGACCGTGAGATCGTGACCTGGCTGAAGTCGAACGCTTAACCGACTGCGCCACCCAGGCGCCCCTCAAATCCTTATTATTTGTAAAAGTAAGCTCTACAGCATGGGGTTGAACTCACAACTCCTAGGTCAAGAGTCACCTTCTCTACTGACTGAGCCAGCCAGGTTCCTGGAGTCCTGGTTTTTGTTTTTGTTTTTATAAGTTTATTCATTTATTATTTCTGAGAGAGAGAGCGGGGGCTGGGGGGAGTGAGGTCAGAGAGAGAGGGAGACACAGAATCTGAAGCAGGCCACAGGGTCTGAGCTGTCAGCACAGAGCCCGACACGGGGCTTGAACTCACAAACTGTGAGATCATGACATGAGCCAAAGCTGGATGCTTAACCGACTGAGCCCCCCAGGCGCCCCTGGAGTCCTAGTTTTAAGGTAACATATTTCAGTATTGGCTCTAAAGTTTTACGGAGGTGGTCATGTGAGCAGTAGCAGTGTCTTGAAATGTTGGCAAGTATTATTCCAGCAGATTCACCAGAATGTGAATCCATTACCATGTATCAGCCTCTCCTCTGAACTTAAACTTTCCACCCTCTTTCAAAAAAATTATCATGTATCAGATAATTGGAGTATGCTTGCAGGCTAAAATTACCATTGCAATCAATTCCCATGCCTAGAGGCATAAACAGATTATCAGCCAGGGAATTGGGAAGAAATCCCATATTCCTTTTTGAACCTGAGAGCCTGCTGCTGCTGAGCCACTGTAGTTTTAGCTTTGCTACCTGTTGCAAAATACTACGTTAAAAGCACCATTTTCCCTTGTAGTTTTTTTTTTAAGTCCTTATCTTTCTATTCTTTTAATGATGCGTACCAAAACATTTGCAGATGAGCGATGTAATACCTAGAATTTCCGTTAGAGTAATCTAGGAATGGGGATGTGAGTTGCCGCACAGATGAAACCAGGCTAGGTATGTGTTGGTCAGAGTCAGGTGATGAGTTTGTGGAGGGTTATGCCATTCTTTACGTTGGTACATGTTCGAAATTCTTGGTAGTAAAGTTTTTAAAAACACCATTTTCCGTTAGCAGTTTCCAGGCTGGTTTTCCTATGACCTTTTTTTTTTTTTTTTAATGTTTATGTTGGCGGGGGGAAGGGCAGAGAGAGAGGCAGACAGAGGACCCAAAGCCGGCTCTGCGCTGACCGCAGAGAGCCCCATGTGGGGCTCAAACTCATGAACCGAACCATGAGATCATGACCTGAGCTGAAGTCGGACGCTCAACCGACTGAGCCACCCAGGCGCCCCTTAGGGCCATTTTAGAGTCTGAAAGGCAAGCCTGGATGTCGATCCGTGTTGCCACGTTGTAATATAATTGGTAAGTGCCCTGAGATGATAACCTGGTTGATACACAGATGGACCACACTCAAGCACGATGCCCTCTGCTTCTTCCCGGGAGGGACGGAGGAGCAGCGGGTGAGAGCATCCTGGAGCCCCGCTGTCTGGCTTTGATCCCCATTCTGCCCACTTTCTAGCTGGGAGGCCTCAGGCCCTGGGAATCGTGTTTCCTTCCCTGTTGAAGGAAGGGGTGAATGGTAGTATCTGCTTCGTGGGGTTGTTGTAAGGATTAAATGGGTAGCTCGTAGGAGGTGCTCCCTAAAGGTTGCTGTGATCCCTCCTAGAACATGAACGATTGGATGCCCATCGCCAAGGAGTATGACCCGCTTAAAGCTGGCAGCATTGATGGCACCGATGAAGACCCACACGATCGCGCTATCTGGAGGGCAATGTTGGCACGATACACCCCCAACAAAGGCGTCACGGGAGACCCCCTCCTCACCCTGTTCGTGGCGAGACTAAACCTGCAGACCAAAGAGGAGAAGTTAAAGGAAGTATTTTCTCGCTACGGGGACATCCGGCGGCTTCGGCTGGTGAGGGACTTGGTCACGGGCTTTTCGAAAGGCTATGCCTTCATCGAATACAAAGAGGAGCGTTCTCTGATCAAAGCTTACCGAGATGCAGACGGCCTGGTTATTGACCAGCACGAGATATTCGTGGACTACGAGCTGGAAAGGACCCTCAAAGGGTGGATCCCTCGGCGCCTTGGAGGAGGTCTGGGGGGGAAAAAGGAATCCGGGCAGCTGAGATTTGGGGGGCGTGATCGACCTTTTCGGAAACCCATTAATTTGCCAGTTGTTAAAAACGACCAGTACAGAGAGGTAAAAAGGGAAAAGCGGGAGCGATCTCGGTCGCGAGAGAGACACTGGGACTCTCGGACGAGGGACCGAGACCATGACCGAGGCAGGGAGAAGAGATGGCAGGAGAGAGAGCCAACCAGGGTGTGGCCAGAAAGTGACTGGGAGAGAGAGAGGGACTTCAGAGATGACAGAGCCAAGGGGAGGGAGAAGAGGGACCGAAGTAAGTAGAGGCTCACCAGCACCACCAGAGCCCAAACAAAGACACCGCGGAGGCACAGAGAGATGCGTGGCTTTTATACAAAGTGTACGTCCAGTGCTTGAATAAAACTTGCTGGTGGTGATGGGGTCTGGAGTTGAGTTTTCTTTCCAGTCTAGAACCCAGGTTTAAGCTGAACACGCTGATAATTACGGGGTTTCTCCTCTTCACCTTGTAGTTCTAAGGACCCATTACATTTATTACAGTCGTGTCCTCACCGGCAGCCATACAGAAGGGCACGTGTACGGAGCCACCACTCTGGTTTAATTTGGCAGTAGAGAACTTGTTTTGCGATTCTCCTTTTCTCCTGTCTACTGGAATTGACCGTTTTGAGGGGCTGGCAAAAAAGAAGTGACGACCGAAAATCCTTTGCATCGCTCTGACTCCTGGGAACCCGAATCTGGCTAGATTGTTGGGAAAGTGGTATCTTTCCCATCTGTATATCTATAGCGTACAGGCCTGCTGAACTGAAATGAAAATGGGATAGAAAAGTGAATTCAGGGAGAACGTCCAGACCTTCGTACCAAAGCCAGTGTGAGCAGTGGTCTAGGTCAGCAATCAGCTACCCTTGAACAAATAGAACTCCATTCTTGAGCCAAATGCTGACTGCCTTTTTTTCCTGTTTTTTGGCAGGGAGACTGGTATTTAAAGTGAAAAACCAAAGTTGCAGGGCTATGGGGTTCTGGTTTATGGCAGCCTTCCAGCCCTTTGAAAAGATGAAGCTCCAAAGAGAGTGAAATGAAAATGAGGAAAAGCCAGTGAAAGGTTTCTGTCTGGTTCTGATGGACTGATTGGTCTTCTCCCTCTTGGACACCTGGCCTCCCATTTGTAGGAGGGCTGCATAGATCATATCGACTATAACTTCTTCTGAGGGCTTTGAGTACCAGGCTGTTCACGTGGTTTTAAAAACAGTGACACTTAATGTTTCTGTTTTAGCAATGGCTGTATCTTTGCAAGTTCAGGGTCTTAAAACTCAGGATGTTGCATGCAAAGCAAACAATTTAGTATCGAGACTCAACACATTCACGACTAGGTTTTTGCATTACGAGTATGAATCTCTTTGTTATGTAGGGAACCTGCCCTATCTTAAAACTGCTGTTAGCTGTTAGAACAGTTTTATTTATTTATTTTTTTAATTAATTAATTAATTTATTTTTAATGGATGTTTATTCTTGAGACAGAGACAGAATGTGAACAGAGGAGGGGCAGAGAGAGAGGGAGACACAGAATCCAAAACCGGCTCCAGGCTCTGAGCTGTCAGCACAGAGCCCGATGTGGGGCTCGAACTCACGAATTCTAAGATCATGACCTGAGCCGAAGTCGGACGTTTAGCCGACTGAGCCACCCAGGTGCCCCAAGAACAGTTTTAGAAAAATAGGCTCTTTCCTTTGTAAATTTCCAGTGCAGAATCTTACCACGTCCCCCATGTCTCAGAAAACAGCCGTTCAGGAACACCCTTCTGATTTCACACAGGTTGTACAAAGGGCTCCCTATTACAGCACCGAAAGTGCATTACGGGCTTGAGCTGGTAGGTATTTCAGCTAAACGAGCACTCCACCCTGGAGGTGTGTTGTGAGACAGCACTGGAAGAAAGAGATCCAGTCGTGGTGCTTACATTGTCCAAGCCAGTGGCTGTCAACCCTGGGTCCCAGAACATGGATGGATTAGACCCCTCAGACCGCATCCTTGACATTGAGGCTTCATCTTGTATGGGCCCTGGTAACTAAACAAAACAAAAAAATTGGTAGAGCCCCCACAGCAGAGACCTTAGCAGTAGCTACACAACAAAGGCATACATCTCACCTAGCAATTTTTCTAGTTTATTCTGCAGACTGACGCATGGGTGTGAAAGTGTACAGTGCTAAAGGAAGCTCCCTGTCCATCCGTGGGGTCTGGACAAACATGAAAAATGACACATCTACGTGGCAGACGGGTCCTCCATTTCGCACTATTACATCTGGTGCTGAAAGAGTCTTTGTTGTGGGGCACTGTCCTGGGCATTGCAGGATGCTGAGCACCATCCCTGGAACCTACCCACTGGATGCCAGTAGTAGTTGTGACAACCAAAACACCAAAAGGTCTCCAGACGTTGCCAAACGTCGCTGGGGGGCGTTGAAACCCACTATCTTACGTACTGATGTGGAATCATTTCCAGGGTATTCTAAGAAAAGGAAGGTACAGCATAGCACATATATAGTATGCTGCCATTTATGTAAAAAAAAAAAAAAAAGAAAGAAAAAATATATTTTGTTACATAACTGCATGTATATTTATAAACCCTTTCAGGAAAGACACCCAAGAAACTGGCAACACTGGTTGCTCCTGGGGAAAGGGCAACCAAAGGTGGCCAGGGGAAGGGAGATTCCTCAATACACCTGCTTTTATACTCTGAGAATAAACTAGCGGCAGTTTTGAGAACCACTGCGCAAAAGCAACGTTATCTTGTCTGATCATTATTTTCAGCAATGTGGAAACAGAGTCCCCGTGAACTCTGCAAACCAACTGATGGTTTCTCAGCAAACCAGGGGAGAAGGTGTAGAACGTGGACCCGTCAGATGTACTTGAGAGCTCTGTTAGCACACGCTGCCTCTCTCAATCTGTCAGCACCCAGCCTGTGCCCTGGGTCCTCCGTGGGTAGAGAGAAAGTGCTATTTGGGCAAAACCCCAACTCAGCAGATGCAGGCTTCTGGCTCTCCGTCTGCCACCACAGCCCCATGAGTCAGCCAGACGTGTAGTCCCCAAACCACCTCTCCACCCACTGCCCTCACCCTGGCACTGGCAGGTCTACTCCCCACCCCCATCCTGCACCCCCTAGGCTCCCCAACCCCATTCCACATCCGCTCTGGGACACTTGTCTTCTTTATAGGGGACTGTGTTTAATGGATTGAAGGCTAAAAGAAAAAAAGGGTGGGGGGGAACAAACGAGAAATGAGAAAGGCTGCAATGTCTCATCCTTAGCAACTTTGTTTGGTTAGCACTGCATAACTCACAGCCGATTCCAAGGCACTCGCTACATGCTCTAGGCAGTATCAGTAACAAGGTGCAAAAGAGAACCACCAGCTCTTACAAAGTTGTGTCCAGTTTCTGGGTGGGAGGACGGTGGTCCTTAGCTTCTGTTGCTTTGCATCTAAGTGGGGCCAGCCCGTCTGGTGACTTTGGGGGCCCGGTTTATCTAATGGATGCATCCTACGTATTATGCTACCACCGCTGACAATTCCATGAATGAGCTAATGAATACCACTTCCCTGCCTCCCACTTAAGTATGACAAACAGGTGAACAAAACCTCTACACACAGAATTTCATACAAAGCAAGTCAAACAGCAATTATAGTGGCATGTGATGTATTTGGCTTAAAGAAGCTTGTGTTACTGAAGTTAATGCAAAAGTCTGGCCTCTGCTCATGGTTATTATTAAATATATATCCTAAGAGATCGGTCATCTATTATAAACGGTGATAGCCCTGGGTATAAATAAACATTTCTTTAGAGTTTGGCATCAGTTTTTCAGTGTGCTTCCTCAAAGGAGACAGTCTGTTTGAGGGATCAGTCTTGAGGGTGCATCTGAACCAAGAGGTGTGCAAGGTAGTGACCCCTGCCAGGTTCCACTGCAGGTGCTGGCGGTGGACAGTTCAGGTCCAAAGGCAGAGGTGGGCTGCGGTCACAGGTGCTGCAGGGCTTCCTGTCCTTGCTCCGTGTAACCGTCATCACGGTGGGAGTTGTTGACCCACTGGCCGAAGGACTCCTGGATGTGCACGTTTCTCTGTGTGTTGGCCAGACGCTTCTTATCTCGGGAGAAGAAGCTAAACCTTTCGAAAGGGAAAGAGAGAAATGAGAGCCCGCCTTCGCTGTGCACTGTAGCGTTTTTGCAATGCTGGGACACACAGCAGCAGACGTGGAAGGAAGCAGATCAATCCAAGGTGTGAAAGGAGAGGTAGGGGTGCAGGTCAAAGTTATGTGAGAAAGCAGCAGGGGATTCTGCATGTCATTGTCACCGCACCTTGGAGGTGACACAGTGTGAATGGGGCATATGCAACTACTGATGTGTGATGTATCTCATCTCTTACTCAAGCACTGCTGAGGGTCTGTTCTCATTATCAGCGGACATAAAAAAAAAAAAAATGACTAGAAACACACGTCTGGAGTCTCTTTACCCTAACGATGCAGAGAAAGTAATGACTGAGAGCCACCTAGAATTTAAGATGATTCCGACATAAAGAGACAAATGTTTTTCCTTTAGGTAGTTATGTAACGTGAATCGGGAAACTACAAAAGCAGCACATCAGGGCCCAGATTTCCTGGATATTACTGCTAGAGAGGAGTCGGGAGTAGTTATTTTAGAAGAATGAGACAACCAAAAACAAGTAACGGTGCACACAGTTCTGTGACTAAACGCTGTGAAAACCGTCTGCAAATGAGACTGGGGAAACCGTCGGTTTACAGTGTTGAAAACTGACTTAAGGGCGAAAGCCTTTAGACCTTCGCACAGTGACTTGCTGACTGGCAGTGGCCGACATAGACCAAGGGGTCTTTTTAAAACAGCTGTGACTGGGGCGCCTGGGTGGCGCAGTCGGTTAAGCTCCGACTTCAGCCAGGTCACAATCTCGCGGTCCGTGAGTTCAAGCCCCGCATCAGGCTCTGGGCTGATGGCTCAGAGCCTGGAGCCTGTTTCCGATTCTGTGTCTCCCTCTCTCTCTGCCCTGCCCCCCGTTCATGCTCTGTCTCTCTCTGTCCCGAAAATAAATAAACGTTGAAAAAAAAATTAAAAAAAAATAAAACAGCTGTGACTGCTGATCACTGATCAGAGTGAACCATCTGATGCCTAAAAGACGAAGGCAGAAATTACAGGCAAAAAGCTTATACACTGGCCCGTTGACTTTTTAAAATTTTATTTCAAGTAGGCTCCACACCCAACATGGGGTCGCTCTCACGACCCTGAGATTAAGAGTAGCACGCTCCACAGACTGAGCCAGCCAGGCGCCCCGGAACTGGCCCATTTAAAAGGAGGTCTGCCGGGGCGCCTGGGTGGCTCAGTCGGTTAAGTGGCCGACTTCGGCTCAGGTCATGATCTCGCGGTCCGTGAGTTCGAGCCCCGCATCGGGCTCTGTGCTGACAGCTCAGAGCCTGGAGCCTGTTTCAGATTCTGTGTCTCCCTCTCTCTGACCCTCCCCTGTTCATGCTCTGTCTCTCTCTGTCTCAAAAATAAATAAACGTTAAAAAAAAAAAATTTTTAAAAAATAAAAGGAGGTCTGCCTTACTTCCACCTCCACAAAGACCAGGGCCCTCAAGTAAACCTGAGGTGGCCCACCTTGAATTTCTCCCAAAAACCTTGGCTAACTTGCCCTTCGATACTCGTACTTTCTAATGAGATTCATTCTTCTCTCACCAAGTTCTGCTACTCTTCAATTTTGGTTCCTGAACTTGGTGAGAGAGATAATAGCTATGTTACGTTTCCCGGGGGCAGGAATAGGAATGCACCGCTGAGAAACTGAAGCTTCAAATCAACTATTTTTAGTTCCTCTGTCTGTTCACCTATTAGCTCCCCCCTACTCCCACCCCCCCGGCTTGTAAGTGCTGTGGCCTATGGAGTTCAGTTTTAATCACATCTGGGCAAACATGATTTTATTATTCTGTGATTACTGGACCCTACGGTCACCTCCTACCGGGAATAAAGTGGTCTTTCACTGTAAAGCTGGGGCAAGCCAAGTGTATCTGGAGAAATTCTCCCTACCAGCTAAAGGCTTTTTTCTCTACAACAGACATGCGTCCTGACACACAAAGGCACAATTTTCATACCGGGTTATTTGCGAGCTCTCTCCATAGTGTGATCAGGGCAATCAGCTGGCCAAAAATACAGCAACACATCACTGCCACATGTCACCTCTACCTGACTCAAGCAGGAAAGCCACATGCCGCTTCCTGTCCAAGGGGACCCAGAGAGACACAAAGCGTTGGTCCCCTCCTCACGGGATCAAATGGCTTTCTGACGATGGCTCGGCGAAACAAAGCGGTTTAGAAAGCTAGGGCGTGAAGGTCGAACACGGCATTAGTGTCACTCGGGGGTTGGGGGGGGTGGTGGTCACAGTGGGCGTTGATTACTGACCCGTCACTTAAAGGACCTTCTTTACTGGATCACGGACAAGGTGATTTTTAGAACGGAAACGAGAAAAGACAAAAAGAATTATCGGTGACAGAGCCGAGAATTCCGCAGCTGCCCTCGTGCAGATCGAGACTCACGGGCACAGGTCTGAAATCACATTCCACACACGCGCGCGGGTGGGGGCCATGCAGCTGGAGTGGCCAAGGAAGACAGGCCGGCCTTGGCAGAGCCTCAGCACACATTCCAAAGGCACAGCTCAGAACGCAAGCAGAAACACACACAGTGCCTACAAGGGAAACGAGTCGTCGGACAGGTTGCAGGGTGGGGTCATCTATTATCAGTCCCGCTGCTACCATGGGCATTATGGCTGTAAAGATCCTGGTTAGGAAAGTACAGATAGACACAGAGAAGATAAAAACAGAGGAGGCATGAAAAACAAACACATTCCACGCACAGACCGGCTGAAGGGTTTGCTTATAGGAGGCGTTACGGATGGAACTGTGTCCCCCCCCCCCCCCAAACTCATGGTGAAGTCCTCCCATGACCTCGGAAAGCGACCTTATTTGGAGGAGGTAACAAGAGAAAGTTCTACTAGAGAAGAGTGGATCTTTTTTTTCCTTTTTTTTTTTTTTTTGTTTATTTTTGAGAGACAGCACGAGCAGGGGAGGGGCAGAGAGGGAGACGCAGAATCCGAAGCGGCTC
The DNA here is from genome assembly GCF_022079265.1 of Lynx rufus. NCBI lineage: Eukaryota > Metazoa > Chordata > Mammalia > Carnivora > Felidae > Lynx > Lynx rufus. Next base: position 954,748 of record NW_025814839.1, on the reverse strand, counting down.
CAGGGTCTGAGCTGGCGGCACAGAGCCCAACGCGGGGCTCAAACTCAAGAACCGAGGGATCATGACCTGAGCCAAAGTTGGATGCTCAACCGCCTGAGCCACCCAGGCGCCCCGAGAAGAGCAGATCTTTATAAAAGGGGGAAATCTGGACACACACACACACACACAGGGGGGCTGTTCTGTGAAGATGAAGGCAGAGATCCAGGTGATGCCTCCACGTGCCAGCAAAGGCCAAAGATCGCAAGCAAACCACTGAAGCTAGGAGAGGCACGGAACATTCTCTCCCGGTCCTCAGGGGGAACGGGCCCTGGCCTCCCCTGGCTCCGGGACTCCCAGCCTCCAGGAGGGTGAGACAAAGCATTTCTGTCGCTGAAGGCTCCCAGTTGGCGGCTCTTTATTAAGGCAGCCCTAGCAAAGTCACGCAGCACCGAGGGAAGACAGGGTCGGCCTCGGGGCTGAAAAGCAGGCCTGGGTTTGGGAAAGAAGGAGTCAAAACCCGCTATAGCTTAGTGGGGACACCCTCGGTGTCTTCCAGCAAATCTCCCCCACTACCACGCACCGCAGGCCCGGTGCCCCGAAGAAGGCAGCTGGCGTGGCGGGGGGGGGGGGGGGGTCCAGGAGAGAAGACGAGTGGGCGGGGCAAGAGGACCGAGGCAGAGCATGTGCACGGGCCACCCCCGCTGCTAAGTCAGAGCTGACACCGAGTTCTCGTCCGTCCCTGGTCTTGGCAAGGAAAACGAAGAAGAAACGACACTCAAGTCAGAATCAGAGCTTATTCTGAACAATTTTGATTTTTTTTTTTTTTTTTTTTAGATGCGGCTGGGGAAAAGATAGAATGTGAGTGTCTAGTGAGGTTTGGGATTATCTGTGTTTGGATTTACCTTTGATACACTTCAAAAGGCAGCTGGGAGTTGGCATCCTGGCAGAACCACGTGGATGTCTTCTCACGGCGATGAGAAAAGGGGGCACCTTTTGTCATCTGAACGTGCCCAATCCCCAGAGGCCGGGCTGTCCGGCACTGTTGGCTTTCCAGGGGCTCGACCTCTGCCAGGACCCCTCTTGGCCCCCAAAGACACAGTCACTGTGGAGGATGGCCCCAGATGCAGGGTGAGATGTATGCCCGCCTGGAAATGCTGGGCTTCATTTGGGGTCCCATCAGGGGTCAGACTGGTGCACAGGGGACTCGGGACACCTGGAAGGTTCCAGTCAAGTAACTATATGCTTCACTGAATGGACGGCCCCCTTCCTTCCCAGAAGCCTCCCTGTCCTCTGAAGGGACAGCCACTTCCTGGGAAAAGACTGGCTTGGGCACCTGGGTGGCTCAGTAAGTTAAGTGTCTGACTTACGCTCAGGTCATGATCTCATGGTTCGTGGGTTCGAGCCCCGCGTCGGGCTCTGTGCTGACCGCCTGGAGCCTGGAGCCTGCTTCGGATTCTGTGTCTCCTGCTCTCTCTGCCCCTCCCCTGCTTGTGCTCTGTCTCTCTCTCTCTCTCTCTCAAAAATAAATAAGCATTAAAAAAAAAAAAAAAGACTGGCTTTTTTTGGTCAAAAGTTTATGTCTGAATATGGTGTGGCTGGCTTTACCTTCTCCCTCCCCACTGATTATTTCTGGAAGATGCAAACCAAATGCAGTTCTAACAGTGGCATTTCAGGCAGTGCAATGGGCGGCTGTGAGGAAGCTATTTCTGGGCTGAAGCAAGGAGGGCGGTGGGTAGGAGGACAGGGACTAGTGTCTGATACTTGGGTGGCTGCCTCCTCTGAGGCCAACCTCTCGGGCGCAGAAGAACCATTGCCTGCGCCCTACCTCCCTGGCCGGCCCCTCCGCCCCTGCTCAGCAGACAGCTGGGTGCTGTGTGTACCTCTGTAACGGAGAGACAGAGGCCACACAAAGGGGGCGCTGGTGCCTGGTGGCCGCTGGGGACAAGACTGGAGTCACTCAGCGCTCCCTCGTGACCTTCCCAGGCAGTGCCAACCTGGACTCTCCGGCCGGCAGCTGCTCAGTCACAAGCTTTTCTTGGACCGTCTTCTGGGCACAGTTTTAACTGGTGACAGGAGTTTCTGGTTCCCTTCGCCGGTTCAGCTTGTGGTGCACTTGGGACAGAAGGGACTGGGCAGTCGGCCCACAGCTGGTGACTCAGGAATGGGGCAAGGAAACGGGCGGTGGGAGGTACGCAGAAGGCACGGTTCAAACCCCACCTCTGACCCTTCCCAATGGTACGATCTAAATGAAGTCAGTGGGCTTCTCTGGGCCCGATATTCATCTGAGAAGTGGGGCTAAGTCTCCCAGCTCTGAGTCTCTGATCAGGGGGAAGATACCTCAGTGTAGGTGCTCTAAGCTGATGGAGCCCCTGCAGACCTCCAGGGTAGGTACTGCTCACACACTGGTGGGTGGAAAAAACCGGTCAAGGGCATGAGGTTGAGCTAGGAAGCAGCCAGGTCCTGTACTAAAGAGGCTGTGTGATTCGTATTCCACAAAAGCAAGGACCGAGGGACAAGCGGACCCCGATGGGTGCCAGAGGTGTGAGGGATGGGAAGGGAGGCGGGCATGAAACCATGTTAAGAGCCCCATTCCCTGCCCCAGCCCCAGGAAAGATTCGTCCCGGCCCCTGGCTCTGGGCTCACAGGCCACACTGACAGTTCTCAGTCAGCAGCCGAGGTGGACAAAGGCGACCAGTGTCCTGCCTGGGCTGGTCAAAAGCCTTTTGTGCCAGTCTGATCTTCTAGTCATCCCCTAGAAGGCCGGGGTGGCCATGGGACTGGCCACCTGCACCCTGTGGACGGGGGGATTCTGATTTCTCTCTCCCCCTCTGTGTGTTTCTCGCTCTCTGGCTCCCCAATTCCAGCGGCTTCTCTTCCCAGTCTCGGAGCCCCAGGTCTTGCTGAGCAGACAGAGGCCACAGTGAAGGGGAGAAGGGCCCAGAGTCCTTTGTAGAACAGTCTGGAAAAAAGGATTAGACACCACAGCCTATTCAGGTGTGGGTAGAGGGACCAGTGGGAAGAAGACTGTTGGCTAATTCTGATAACTCGTCTCTGCATTTTATCCAGTTTGGGATACGCAAAAGCCCCTCTTAATTGTCTGCTTGCGAGTAAAGGGGGGCTGGAGCAGAAAACTCTAAAACCGAGGACAGCCCCGCTTGGAGGGCAGGCTTACAGCTGTGTACATCCTAGGGTTACGGCGCTAGAGGCGTTAAAAGATTTGTTTTTAGTTTATTTTGAGAGAGAGACAAAGAGAGTGAGTGGGGGAGGGGCAGAGAGAGAGAGAGAGGGGGAGAGAGAATCCCAAGCAGGCTCCGCACCGTCAGCACGGAGCCCGATGCCAGGCCCGAACCGTGAGATCATGACTTGAGCTGAAACCAAGAGTCAGACGCGTAACCAACTGAGCCACCCAGGCGCCCCTAAGAGGGTCTGATTTTTAAAGACCTGGCAACGAATCGCTGAAGGAAGCACAGGCCTGGTCTCTCGGTCCTGCCCCTCCTCAGCCCAGGGGCGGATTATGTGGGCTCATGAACTTTGTCTCAGCTTCCCCAGGTCTTAACCCAAAGCTGTAGCTACTGAAGCACAAGGTCAATGATGCTCATTCCTGCACGTCTGTGTGGGGCTGGCAGATGGCTCAGGGTTCAACAAAAGTCAATCCCATTGCTTAGCGCTGGATGAGAAACGCTAACCAAGGGTGAGAGTCTCCCTGGGTACTGAGTACATCATAAGACTTCAGACTGGAGGACCCTCACCCCCATGATGAGGCCACAACGGACACCCAATCCTTCTGACCGCCCAGCCCTGTGAGCCCCGTGGGACCCGTCCTCCCCCCTACTTCCGGTCCATCTGAACCAGACCAAGTTTGAGCCATCCCAGCCTCAGGCATGTGGAGGAGACCCAACCCGGCTGATGGATATACTGTCCTGTGATTGGCTTAGAGGCCATGTGAGCCGGTCTGAGCCAATGAGACTTGATTCCGTGACTCCTGTGGAAGATTCTCTTCCCACTGGAGTCTCAGACAGAAGAAAGCAGAAGGCTGAGCTGATGTCTGCCATGTTGCCACCCTGAGGGACAGTGTGTTCAGGAAAACAGCCAGAGGTGGAGGGAATGAGGCAAAGCCCTGACGACAAGGCCTAGATTCAGCTGAGCCTGAAGCCAGTCTGACCTGGGAATTTTTGGTCCCTTAGCTCCCAGTCTTTCTTCAGTTACTTTGAGTGGAGTTTCAATTGCCAATGTTATTACTAATTAATACATGGCCAAACAGTGCTGGGACTCAGAGGAAGCCTTTCTGGTTACAAGTTCCACCCTTCAGTAAGTATTTACGGCTAACCAGAACTGGGGACTGCACACAGGGATCGAGGGCCAAGCAAATAAGCAACGTGAGGCTGGCGAGAGGGGCTTGGGAAGGAGCCACGCGTTCACGCACATGCTCCAGAGGGCGGCCGGCCTTTTCCAAGAGCAGTCACAAGGCTGCACGTGTCCTGGTTTCCCCTCCCGGCCACCAATGCTGAGCGTTCAGTCGCTTCACAGGGTGAGGGCTAGCCGAGGATTTCCTAACGTAACTGGCTTTGTAAAGGGTGAGGTCCCCGAGTGACACCCCAGTGCCCCTCCCCACACACTCCCGGTGGCTCTTCCGACTCTTGCCACCTCCTTTCACAAAGCTTCTGCCAGAGTTTGGGAGAAAGAGAGGAAGAGGGTAGAGCCAGAAGGCCCGGAGGGAGGAAGACCCTCTCGGGAGAGACATCAAGGCTACAAGACAACAGCGTGAGCACGCGCACCCTGCAAATAGTTCGAAACGTGGGCTCTGGGGCCAGGCTGCCCAGGTTTGAACCCTGGCTCTGCGTCTTAACAACTGAACGTCCTTAGGCAGCTGCCTTAGCTTCTTTAACTGTAAAACGGGAATGACAGTGTCTCTACCTCCCAGGGATACGGTGGGGACTGGATGAGATCATCTATCTGCAGGAAAAGAACCTGGCACATAGTAGGCCCTTAGCAGACATTAGCCAACGAGACCAGAAGTTTTAACCCTCTACCTAAAGGGCTGCAGGTGTCAATGAACCTGAAGCCGTATGTGTGGTTTTTCTCTGCCCTCAGGGAAAGGGTCTGCAAACTCTCGGAATCTCAAGGGAGTCTTTTGATGTAAAGAAACACTGAAGTAGTTTAAAGTCTGGTTGAGGGGCAAGGCTGAGTTTCTTTCTTGTGTGCTCCCCACAGCAAACAGGGCCTGACTGCCTGCATGTATTACGCAGCAGTGAATACTTAGTGGAGAGACGGGGGTGGTGTGGGAGTCAGCATGGGAACGCACCGATCGAGCGGACCAGGGCCCAACCCTTCAGACGCTCGAATCTCTCCCACCAGTCTTACTTGCTGCCCAGTGACAGGCCCCCGCCGAAGCCCCGAGGCTTGGCTACAGGCCCCGCCCCCTTTCCACCCTCTCAGCCTTACCCAAACCTCTCTGCCCAGGGAGCCCCTGAAGGAACTCAGCATTCAGGTACAGAGATGAACTCAGAGTCGAGGGCCAGGCCCGGTGTGCTCCGGGGTTAGGCCTGTCTCAGCAGGAGATGGTTAGTGACAAGCCTGGCCCTGGAGCAGGTGCCCAGAAGTGAGAGGCTGTGTGAACCACCAGGTCAGCCGTGAGCGAGCAGCCCCACACTCAGGAAGCACATCACTTACAGTCGCTTGATCCCAGACTCCGGCTGGGGGGACATTCTCGGGTGGGCGACCGGTGGAGGTTGGGGTATTCGATTTTCCTCTTCTATTTCTTCACTGGAAGGAGTTGAGAGGTGTGAGATAAGACAGTCAAAAATTCTGTAAGAGCTGGAATATTCTAGAAGGGTACTGTCTGATGGTCTGGGAGGGCTTGTACTAGGAAGAGGGGGACCTAGGAAGATGGCCATAGTGGCCTGTGCCCCAACAGTCTCTTTGCCTGGGGGGCTGGCCTCTTAGCAGTGGGCGTGGCCAGTGAAGAGAGAGGTCAGCCCTGGAGGCAATGCCTACGGTCTCTTTGGCCCAGCTGGTCAAATGTGAAGAATTTCAGGAAAGGAACCCACATCTCAGAAACGCAATCTTCAGTTTCCTCTGAAGAATCTTGCCACACAGAACCTGTCCTTGCCAAATGCTATCTTCATACCTTTGTGGCTTCTTCCATCTCAACATCTCCCATACCCGACTAGTACCCTATCCTTTAGGGAAGGGCCCAGTTCAAATGCCACCTCTGCCATGAAGTCTTCCTGGTTTCTACCCCATCCCTGAGAAGTAAACTCTCCCTTTGAACAGCCAGTGCACACAGCATCAGTAAAACTTTCTTATGTGCCAGGCTTACAGTGGGTTTTCAATAAAAATACACGGCACTGTGTCTTCTGTGCCTCTCGTTTTCCCTACTGGAGCAGGGACCACATCTGGTGCATCTGTCCTTCCTTCTGGCTCTCCACTCAAGAAGTATTTGTCGCATACCGACTCTGTGCTAAGCTCTATCCTAAGTCTTGGGAACTTAGCCATGAACAAGACGAATGTGGTTTCTGGTCTCACGTTGTTATAGTCTGGTATGGAAACATACAATAAAACAAGCACATTAACGAACAGGATTTCAAAAAGACGGTGAAGGGGGCGCCTGGGTGGCGCAGTCGGTTAAGCGTCCGACTTCAGCCAGGTCACGATCTCGCGGTCCGTGAGTTCGAGCCCCGCGTCGGGCTCTGGGCTGATGGCTCAGAGCCTGGAGCCTGTTTCCGATTCTGTGTCTCCCTCTCTCTCTGACCCTCCCCAATTCATGCTCTGTCTCTCTCTGTCCCAAAAATAAATAAACGTTGAAAAAAAAATTAAAAAAAAAAAAAAGACGGTGAAGGACTGTGAACTGAGTAAAGTGACAGTGACTGGGACAGGGCACTCCTTTGAAAGGGAGATAATGTGGAAGGAAGGCCTCTCTGAGGAGGTGACCTCTGACCTGAATCCTGAGTGACCAGCAGTCAACCATGGGAAGAGTCAAAGAGAATGTTTTCCCAGCTACAGGACCAGCATGTGCAAAGGTCCTGAGGTAGAAACAAATGTAGTACGTTTTGAGAAACCAATAGAGGGGTAGTGTGTATAAAGCTGAACCAGTATGTACAATCGAGGAACTGGATTTTAAATGTTATTTTAGTTTAACTCATTTAAACTTAAATAGCCACTCAGCTAGTGGCTTTCGTAGGAGACAGTGCAGCCCTAATATATGCAAGGAGGTCACTGGCCAAGAACCGAATGAACAAATACTTAGGCTGCACAGCTCTGCCATCTCTTTTCTGCAAATTTCTAACATCCAAAAAGCTCTAAAAACAAAAATTCATTTTTTGGTCATTCATTTGGTGGCAACACCTGAAAAACTCTCGTGAGGCCGATGACAGTGTTTATCCCGTGTCGTATGAATACTCACATCTTGGCCACAAAAATATTAGCGTGTTTGATTTGGGGGGGCCGCCGCAGGGCTCGCTGGTGGTGTGCGTTATGTATTCCTTTCTAACAGCTGGGAAGTGCTGAATCAGAAAACGCACCTGGGCCCAAGAGTTTCAGAAAGGGATCGTGAACTTGTGCGTTAAGTGCTTCCAGACAGGGTCCCCGGAACGGAGACAGATGCAGTCCTTGTCCTTCCCAAACTCCGCACAACCCCAGCAAGGAGCCAGCCCTGGAGCTCCCGGGGACGCTCACCTCTTATAGTACGCCAGCTCCTCCTGCAACAAAAACACCTTGGACTTGAGTTCGTTCCTCTCGTGCAGCACGTCCCGCAGCTCCTGCAGGGTGAAGCGGGGGCGGTTGGGGTCCTTGAGATCCATGGCCATCTTCTCCGCCTCTGAGACACACTCCTCTCCGCCCGGCTCCGTCTGGAGAGGCAGAGATGCTGCTAATGAATTCCTGGCGGCCACCAGCACCAGCACCCACCCCGCATCCTGCCGGAGCCCGAATCTCCCACCCTCCCGGGGCCTCGCAGCTTGCCAAGGGCGCTATTTTAAGAACTCGCAGGCGGCCTCTGCTCACGTTCTGTGCAGTCAGCATCGCGGTGGAGACGAAAGCCAGCGGCCACCTGTTCATTGTTCGCCTTCTCAGCAGCCAGCCCTGCCGTCCTGGTGCCTCCCCACCTGACTCAGGGGTTTATTACCAACACCACTAAAAGGTGTCCAGGGGGAAGAAACAGCACGCCCCAAATGCTGCCGCCCCCATAGATCTGCTTTCCTTGTCCCATATTCTCTCCTCGTATTCTTACGAAGACCGTTGCTAAGAAGACCTTTGCTAATTTGGCCAAAGTTGTTAAAATCAGAGCTTATGCCCAGTTTTCTCTTCCCTTTTCATTTAACATGGAGTCGTACAGGTTTTCCCATTTGTTCCTGGACTTCTGGTCAAGCCCCGTCATCTCCAGTGGCTGAGGGATCAGAGGGAGCCCAGGGGAAGAGGCAGGTGACATCACAGCAGGTGTGCACGGGCGGGGCATTTCTCTTTCCACGAAGGCCCCTCAGATGGACCGGAGCGTGCTAAGTCACCTGCTTCAGGCCAGACCCTAACCCCATCCTCCCTCCCTTTCTCACAGCAAGAAGGTTTTTAAAACAAAACAAAACAAAACACAACTGGTAAGAGACACTTAATATAAAACCGACCATTAAAAATACACTTCGGTGGCACTTAGTACATTCACGGTGTGGTGCAGTCAGCAGCTCTGTCTAGTTCCACAACATGTTCATCACCCCAAAGGAAACTCCATACCCACTAGCCGTCACTCCCCAGCCCTCCTCCCCCCAGACCCTGGCGACCACTGTCTGCTTTCTGTGTCCGTGGATTTGCCCTTTCTGGACATTTCGAATAAATGGAATCAAACAGTATGTTTCCTTTTGTGTCTGGCTTCTTTCAGTTAGCGTCGTGTTTTCCAGGGTCATCCATGCTGTAGCAGGTCAGTGCTTTGTGCCTTTTCATGGCTGAATACTATTCCGCGTATGGATATGCCATGTTTTGTTTATCCTATTACCCACTGAAGGGCATTTCGGTTGTTTCTACCTTTAGGCTATTGTGAACAGTGCTGCCATGAACATCTGTGTACGAGGATTTGTCTGAACCCGTTTTCAATTCCTCCGGGGGGATACCTAGGGGAGGAGCTGCTGGGTCACACGGTCTCTCTCTGTTTAACTGTTTCCTACAGCAGCTGCCCCACTTTACGTTCCGTCAGCAGCGTAGGAGGGTTCCACAGTCTCCACATCCTCTCCAACAAGTGTGTTTTTCTCCTTTTTTTTTTGATAGCAAGGAAGGTTTTGCAAACTGCCTCCGAGTCAGCTGGCCAAATCTGCAGGGGTTTCTGACACCCTTGAACCGCCAATATCCCATCATCAACTAGGAGGAGTGGACAAAAGTTCAGGACCACAGCAGGGAAGCTCTGGAACAGGGGAAAGTGGGGTTGAAACAGAGACACCACCCCCCTGCCCAAAATAAATCCCACAGCAGCATAGGAGGAAATGCATGCCGACTCAGGAGATGACAGAAGGCCAGCAGGTTGAAGGACCCCAGGAGGCAGAGCTGAGATGCCTCCATCCTGGGACAGTCAGCACAGGCTGTTCTGGGAAAGGACACTTGAAAGGAGACACCACTCAGCAGGGCAGATCAAGTGACAGAGAGTCACCCAGCAGGCACAGGTGGGGGAAGTGGGTCTGACCAGGAGTCAGCACGGAGCAGGGGAGGCACCTGGCTCCAGCAGAAGATGGAAATATGCCATCCCCAAGCCCTCTGGGCAATGGAGCGGGGCCTCTTCCCACCCAACAAGTATGGACGACTTCACGTCCCAAGAAGGTTCTCTAGGTATCTGCTGATGCCACACCTTCAGGTGGGCTGTGTCCTCAGGGGACATCTTCAGCGTCTGCCTCCTACAAAGCCACACAGTTGGACAGTGTCCTTCACCCAAGACCATGCATGGCAAGTGCCTTGTATGCAGTAGGCACTCACTAATGCCGATCCCCTTCTCCTGCCCAGGTTAACCACGGAGCATCTTTGGATGTCTGTAATAAACACTGAATAAATAATTGGGATCTCGATAAATACTGGATGTCTCAATAAACATTTCAGCATTTATTGAGCATCACCTGTGTGCCTGCTGGGCACTGAGCTAGTGAGATGAGTCAGCTGGGGTTGGAGGGAAGGTACACATAGACAGAAACTTACAAAGTCCTATAATAAGAGGTGCAAGGACATCAAACTCTAACTGGGAAGGATCATGGAAGACATTACTGCAGAGGTAGTCTCTGTGCATGGCGTCTTGACGAATGTGTAGGAGTTTACCAGGAAGTCTGGGTGTCCCCCAGTGCCCCCCCCCAACATTTTGTGTGGCCTTCACTGTGTTCTAAAACTCTTTAGAATTAGTTCCCAAAAGTTTTTTTTTTAATTTTTTTAATGTTTATTTTTGAGAGAGAGAGAGAGAGCGAGCGAGTGTGAGTGGGGGAGGGGCAAGAGAGAGGGAGACACAGAATCGGAAGCAGGCTCCAGGCTCTGAGCTGTCAGCACAGAGCCCGATGCAGGGCTCAAACTCACAAACCGTGAGATCATGACCTGAGCCGAAGCTGGACACTCAACCGACTGAGCCACCCAGGCGCCCCTCCCAACCGTTTTATATCAGGAGATTTCACATTATTTGGGCCTTGAGCTTCATTTTCGAAGAAATACTGGAAGACTGGGTTACACTGGGCCCACACGGCAACACTGGGCTGGTGCTACATAGCAGCTATTGCCTTTTATGTGTTCTTTCCGTGTCTGCTCCCGCCCCTCCACCCCCCGTTCCTCTGTGCCTGGACCCCATAGGCACGGGCAGCCCCTGCCGTGGACCCAAATTTCAGGCTCACACACTCCCTCCAGCCTCTCCCTTCCCAGATAACTCAGGCCCTGCCATTCACTGGGGCAAGTCTGTGCCTCTCTGTGTCTCTGAGAGGGGCCGTCTGGCAGGGATGCACACCTCCTGGGGAAGGCGAAAAGCCCTTCACGAGGGTTCCCAAATCCTCACTTCCCAAGAGGCCTTTGGGCAAGCTGCCTGATCCCCTCTGGACCTTCATTTCCCCATCTAGCCCTTGACAATCCAGTAATATGTCTAAGCTCTGTTTCCGCCCAGGCACCGGAGACCGGAGATTCCCCAGAACACGTGCTCTCCGGACCCAGCAGGTTCCTACCCACCCCCGTGGGCTGTAAGCACCCAAGAAACGGAAAGGCTTCCTCAGACCTGAGTTCTTTTTCTCTGGGGAAGGGATGTTTCTTTAATCAGAGCAGCAACCTCATGCCCTAGAGCTCGGGGGATTCCCAGACAGGTTTGCAAAAAAGTCCCGACTTCTGGGACCGCTGCCTGAAGTGCAGAAGAGGGAGTGTGGGGCTCCAGCTCTTCCGGAGGCCCTGCAGGTGCCAATGTAGCGCCTCGAGCAGCCCAGGACTGGCCTGTCCTGAGAGAGACCGCGAAGGCTCTTCCCACCGTGGAAATCAGGCCCATCGCCGATGGGTCTTCTAAGTTTACTCCACAAGGGACCACAGAGGTGGCTGGGGTTATCGAGGATTGTCCACTAGTCCCCGGAGGCACTCCGGGCACAGCTTGAAGGAGATGCCCTGAGGCCCCAGCTGTCCCCAGGGAGGCCCCAGAAGCCAGCTGACAAGCAATGGGGCCAGACTGGCTTAAGGAAGGCCACATCCTCCACCAGGGCCCTGCGTCCTGAGGCCCGGCCCCCTGGCCCCTCTCCCCCGACCTGGGCACATCAAGGCCACTATGCTCCCTCAGCTCCTGGCCCAGCAACGGGGGGTGACTCTGCCCTGGTCACCTTCAGTAACTCCAGGCCCACCATGCATGCGTTCAGCCAGAAAACCCAGCTTCACACACCAGCCATCAGGCCCCTGTCTGCTTTCCCTGAGCACTTAAATAAACAAACATTTATTAAGATAACAGAATTTGCAAGGCAGAGACATCAAGTAGGTAACTACTAGCTTCACAGTTTTCTTATGATTTTAGATGAAATCCTTTAGATAGGGAGCCCACCAAATCATTTTCTAGAGGGTTCTATGTCTACCTATCAAAGGTAGAAGAGCCTCCAGTGAAAACATGAGAAACCGGACAAGCTAGACAACATGCTGAGTGAGGGAGCCAGTCAGGACCACGTGTTACGTGATCCCACGTCCCTGAAATGTCCGCAAACAGGCAGATCCAGAGACAGAAAACAGATTCACTGTGGCCAGGGGCTGGGGGAGGCAGAGATGGGGAGTGGCTACTAATGGGTACGGGGTTTCTTTGGGGAGGGATGGAAATGTTCTAGATCGTGGAGATGGTCGTACAATAGAGTGAACATACTAAAACCTGTTGAACTGTATACTTTAAGTGGCTGAGTTGTATGTGAATATCTCAATAACTATGTTATAAAAACATGTAAGGAGGCTTATTTACCGGTGGGCACAGTGAAAGACAGTGATGTAGCTCAGAAAGGATCGCATGAATCGAGGGGGAGAACCGGAGTAACCAAGGCATTGATGAGAACTGATTCCTCCCCACCTCTGGATCCCTCTGTAGCTCCCATCTCCTCTCACCGATCCTATGCCAGGACCAGCCCACCACTCCAGCTGCACCTGTTCCTTCTCCAGAACACCTTCGTGTTCTTTCTCCTGCCTGGAGTGCCCTGCCCCACGTTCCTCCCTAGGCATCATCCTAGCTATCCCATAAGACTTGTCTCAAGGACTTGAAAACCTGCCCTGTGCTCGCTTCTCCACTGAGGATCCACCGTGCCCTCCTCCGGCCCCACGGCCCTCTATCCCTGCCACGCTAGCTAGCTGGTCTACTGAACCACCTCAAGCTCATTCCCCTCATTTTTCAGATAGGAAACTGAGCCCCAAAGAGATGGATGGGCCCCAGATCCCGCGGCAGCAGGTGGAAAGCCACCACAACCCGCAGCTTCCCTGTGTGAGTGACAAGTATCTTGAACCCTACTCAGCTCCGAGGGAGGGAGTCAAACTCAGCAAGGACGCCCCAAGTTTGGGAACAGACTCCGCAAAGCAGCCCAGCGGCTTAGTCATAACTGCCACCTGATTTTACTCCACTTCCGTCCCACCCGCTTGGTGCCAGCAGGGGAAACTGAAACGGACAGGCAGTTGGGCCAAGGAGACGTGGCATGTCCCTGTCCTGTCGCTAAATAGATGCGGAGCAGGGCTCGGTGTCTCGTGGCTGGGGTGGTGTCCCCGGGACCTGGGTTTGCGGCAAGCCCCGCCTTCCCAGGAGGAGCCGGGCCTGACTTCTCATGGGGCACAGGGGGCTGGAAGAGGGACACCAGGGGAGGAGGGGGGGTGACTGCCCTCAGCCGCGCCTAGTGGTTATTTCTGGCATCTGTCTCCTCCTCACCCATCCCACTGCCATAGATTGGGCACAGACCTCGCCTTTCTTGTCTGGACTACTGCAAAGGGCTCCCAATAGCCATGTCTGCCTTCAGCTCCTTCCCTTCCCAAGAGCCCTCCATAGACTCCGAGCTGATCCCACTCCTCCCCTGCTGAACCCTGTGGGGGGCGCCACAGTCCCCACTGCTCAGAGTCTTGTGTGTGGCCTTCTGGGCTCCGACTTCCCGGTGCTGTAGACGACGGCTGCCGTCTCTGTCTGCCCTGCCACCGTTTCCATACTTGTCTGGGCTGGGTCCTTGCCGCTGTCCTCTGGAGAAACTCCCCCTGCCCACCTCCGGTGCGTGCGGCATGGATGGGCACCGCGTGGCGTAGCCATGTGACTCAGGAACAGACACCCCATGCATATTCCGGACCTCAGGCCACAATGACTGGTTCAGCGATGGGCCGAGGAGAGGGTTTCCTGAGACTGGCTGGGAATTTGGGAAAGAGGCAATTTCTTTTCACTGGGATTGGTATACTGGTAGAGTACCAGGGTCCACTATATGGCAAGAGCCGACTTGAGAACGACACCGACCCAGAGGAAAGCAAAGCTGAGAGATCTGATGGCATCATTTGGGCCCCTGGAACCAGCTATACCTGAAGCCATCATTAACTCAAAGCTTTTAGCTATACAACCCAAAATTCCTCTTTTTGTTTTTTTATTCCTTAAACCACTTTAATTTAGGCTTCTGTCACTTTTAGCCAAAAAGCAAGCCCTAACCTCTCCCTTTTAAGGCCTCTTTCCCTAACCTCCCTAACTGTATCCCAGGTACCTGTGCTTCAGAGAATCTAGAACTGTCTGGCCTGAACTCACGAGATATCTAACGACCGTGCTGGCATTTGAGCCAACCTGATTGTGGGCTCATCTGTCTTCCGTCCCCTACCTGTAACCCAGGAAACTAGCACAGTGTCTGCAAACCTGAAACAGTCAGTAAATATTTGCTGGAAGAAAGAGTAAGCCCCGAGCCCTTCCCGAACAGTCCACTGTTTTTCTGAAGCAGCACGTCCACCTTCCACAACTACGTATCAAAATCTTAGCACTGTCAACACTGACATCCAGCTGAAGGGACACCTCCTCCATGAAACTGTGCGCCACCCCTGTCAGGATTAACTGCCCCATCTCTGTGTTCCTGGTACACCCCCCGGGGGCACCTCTCTGGGGCAGACCCCTCTGGTGCCCCGTGTCCAGATTTTAGGTGTAGCTGTGGTGTAGTTCCAGCCGTGGAAAAAGGCCCCCTGCCCCCCCAACCCCAGGCACACATCGCACATCTTTCCATTTCTGCCCTGAGATCTGCTCTGTAAGTTCTGCCCGGGAATGTCGGGGACATAACACCCCCAGAGGCCACCAGCTCACTGGGGGCGGGTACATGTGGATGAACGTTCCAAGCCTTTCTCCTCCAGAAAGACGCTTCTGTGTGTTTCTCAGAGGTCCCAGCAGGACTGAGCTCCCACTGCAGTAACACCCCTGAATCCACTTTTCCTTCTTCCCCATCTCGTGCCCCTGATCTCTGGGGTCACCTCCCAGGCAAACCTCCTGCCCATTTTCCTTTTCTCAAGCTCTGCCTCAAGGGAACCCAGAAGACAATCTCTTACCACGAAGATAATCCCCTCCCACCTTAAGTGGCTGTGGGTGTCCAAGTCTGTCTCCTGCACTGGACAGTAAGCTCTTTGAACGTCCACAGTACTCAGCACAGTGCTTCCAGGTAGAAGACCAAACCCCACCCTGTGGCCTCCCTAGCCTGCAGCAGCAGCCCGTGCCCATCTCTCTGACCTCACTCAGGCCTTCTGCCTCCCCCTCACACTGCATACCAGCCACCCTTGTCTTCTTAGGCTCCCCTGATTGCACTGCAATTTCTCCTGCCACAGGGCCTTTGCGTGTGCCACTCCCCTGCCTGGAACTCACTCCCCCTTCAC
Source organism: Lynx rufus (assembly GCF_022079265.1). Taxonomy (NCBI): domain Eukaryota; kingdom Metazoa; phylum Chordata; class Mammalia; order Carnivora; family Felidae; genus Lynx; species Lynx rufus. Next base: position 939,472 of record NW_025814839.1, on the reverse strand, counting down.
TGTTTACTCTCCCCTTCTTTTGATAACCTCTTTTTAAAAAATGCTTACTTATTTTGAGAGAGAAAGAGAGAACGAGTGGGGGAGGGGGAGAGAGAGAGGGAGAAAGAGAATCCCAAGCAGGCTCCGAGATGTCAGCACAGAGGCCAACTCGGGGCTCAATCTCACAAACGGTGAGATCATGACCTGAGCCGAAATCAAGAGCCGGACGCTTAACTGACTGAGCCGCCCAGGCGCCCCTTGATCACCTCCTCAGACAAAGCCTTTTTGACTCCTCCAGACGATCACGGTAATCAATAACAACAGCCAACACTGTAAGTGAACTAACTCACTTAATTGTCACGATGACCTGGGGCTAGACTGTTACCGTTCCCCTTTTAGACATGAGGAAACTGAGGCACGGAAAGTCTAAGTAATTTATCCAAGGTCAGGGAGGCAGTAACAGGCTAGATTCGGGGCGAGTCGGACCAGCTCTAGAGTCCGTGTAGTTAGCCAGCTACACGCTATAGCCCCACCCCCCTCAGGCTCCTCCCACTTCCCCTAAGGGTAATGGGAAAACCAGGCAGCCTTGCCCACCTCCAGCCGGCTCACAGACCTACCTTCCCACTTGGCTTCGGTGGCTGGCTTCCCGCTTACCTCGGGCTCCTCCTCTCCATTCTGGCTGAGTTCACCCTGCAGCCTCTCTCGCAGCTTCCCGAGCTCTGCCCGCAGGCTGCCCATCTCCTGTTCCTTGGTTTGCAGATCTGCCTCTAGTTCCACCTTCTGTTCGATCAGGGCCTTCCCCTGGGCCTCCACCACTGTGACGCGGTGCCGGAGGTCGTGGTTGATCTTCATCAGCCGCGTCTGCTGCTGCTGCAGCTGGAGAAAGAGGAAGGCCGTTTATGGGACCGCCACATGCAGTAGCTCGTGGGGTGCACCGCACGAGGGCAAATCGCCTACAGGCGTGCCATTCGCACCGGAGACATCTTGCTTTGTTTGAAGTCTGCTCATATTCTTAGAACTGCTGAGGCCAGAAACGCTAGGATAATCTGATGACAGTTGGAAGAGAAGCGTTTCGTCAGTGTCTTACGACGACTTCCGAACGGACAGAAGTAGCATGCCTTGAGAATGGGGCATCTTTTTCTAATTCCGGCGCAGACGCCGTCCGGGTTTCTAGAGCGGCCCGGACCGTGCTGGCCTGCTCCCGGAGGGGCACGACGAGGCGGGGCTGACGGAAGCGTCGGGGCCAGAACAAAGCCTGACTGGGCCTCGGCACCTCCCCGGGGCGTGGGAGTAGCAAGGTCACGGGGCAGGCAGCGCCACGTTCCCTCCTGGGGCAGCGCACACTCGGCCGAGGGTCGGCCCCGCGGCCGCCGCTTCCGGACCCCGCCGCCCAGAGCCCACGGAAGGACAGAAGGGGGCCAGGGGACCGCTGGCCCGGAGGGCGGGCACGGGGCGGGGGCTGCCACTCACGGCCTCCACGTCTTCGTTCTTCAGACCCAGCTCCCTGTCCCTGGCGCGAATCTCGTCCCGCTGCTTGTCCACCACCTCCTTCAGCTTCTTCATCACCTGCCGCTCGCGCTCCGACATGCCTGCGGCGGGGCGGGCGAGGGCAGCGGGTGAGCCCCGCGTCCCCCGTCCCCGGTCCCCTCCGAGCTCATCCCGCCTCAGGGCCCCGGGCGCTGCTTCGGGCTAGCCTCTCTGTGCCTCGGTTTCCACATCCACAAAATGGGAAACATAGTACCTGCCCCACACGGCCGCTGTGAGGACTGATTCAGCGAATACACAGGAAGCGTGGGAGACAAAGCCAAGGGGTGCTGTCTGTTCCTGCCGCCCCCGGCCCCCCGAAGTATACAGTCGGCCCCGGGAGGCAGGGCCTTGCCTGCCCTGTTCACTGCGTATTCCCTCGGCTAGCACGGTGCCCGGCACACAGCAGGTGCTCGCTAAGTGATCTAGGGCGTTCATAAACCGTGGGGACGGGTGGCCGCTGCAACACGAGTGACAAAATCGGACAGCCTGAAGCATCAGAAATTTATTTTCTCATAGTTCTAGAAGGCAGAAGTTTAAAATCAGTCCAAAGTCAAGATGTCGCCAGGGCTGTGCTCCCTCCGGAGGCTCTAGGGGAGGATGAGTCCCTTCCCTCTTCTAGCTTCTGGTGGCTCCCAGTGTCCCTGGGCTTGTGGCCACATCACTCTGGTTTCTGCCTCCGTGGTCACAGGGCCTCCTCCTCTTCTGTCTGTGTCAGACCTCTCTCTGCCCCGCTCTTATAATAAGGACACTTTGATCGCATTTAGGGCCCACCTGAATAATTCAGGATAACCTCCCCTCTCAAGATCTTTTTTTTTTAAATTTTTTTTAATGTTTAGTTATTTTTGAGAGAGAGAGAGACAGAGCATGAACAGGGGAGGAGCAGAGAGAGACACAGAATCCGAAGCAGGCTCCAGGCTCCGAGCTGTTAGCACAGAGCCCGCCATGGGGCTCGAACTCACAAACCACAAGATCCTGACCTGAGCTTAAGTCGGACGCTTAATGGACTGAGCCACCCAGGCACCCCTCCCCCTCTCAGGATCTTAAACAAAATCGCATCTGTAAAGATTTTTTTTTAAGCTTATTTATTTTTGAGAGAGAGGGTGAGCAGAGCAGGTGCAGAGAGGGGAGGGACAGAGGATCTGAAGCAGGGTCCACACTGACAGCAGAGAGCCGGATATAACGCTCGAACTCACGAACTGTGAGATCACCACCTGAGCGGAAGGCAAGCTGCTTAACCGACTGAGCCACCCAGGCGTCCCACAACTGTAAATATTTTACCCTACGAGGTAACATCCACAGATTCCAGGGATCAGGACCTGATATTTTGGGGACCATTATTCAGCCTCCTACAAGCACTGGGGTTGACAGCTAATCCTTGCTTCCCAGGAGCAGTGGTGGTCAGCCTCAACCACAGACTAACAAGAGAGAAACATTCTCCCTTTCTCTCACTACATGATTCCCTCCTCCAACCTGCTCCATTCCATCTGAGTCTTTCCCGCTGAGAATCTCCCCTCTCCTGTCCTGGATATGCCCAAGCAGGTGGTCGACACCATGAACAGGCATTTGTGCGTCTAGAACAGGCATTTGTGCGATGTTGCAGGGGCCACAAACCCAGGTAAGACCTGGGCCTTGCTCCTGAAGAACGTGAGACTTTCTATAACAGTCACAATGCGGACGTCCTGGAGGGCAGCCATCCTGCCTCAACTGTCTCTGTATTCTAGGGCTTCCCACGGGGTAGACGCTCCAGGCTGATGCGGTCGGGACCCATCCCCCGCTGCCCCCCTCATTCCCAAAGCACGACTCACTCCCACCAAGCCCACTAAGGACAAACCGCTTTATATCCTTAACCGATTTCAGTGTTATTTCCAGAAGTGGGTATTATTATCACTGTTGTTGTTTTTAACATCAGTCCCATCTTACACATACGGAAAACTGAGGCCCAGAGACAGACTTGTTCAATGTCGCACAGCCAAGCCCTCCAACCCCGGTTTTCTGACTCCGAGTCCCATGTCCTCCTCTCCAAGATGCCATGCTGCCTTCCTAGAGCCTGCTTTGGATCCCGTGTCTCCCTCTCTCTCTGCCCCTCCCTGCTCACACTCTCTGTCTCTCTCTGAAAAATAATAAATTAACAATAAAGATTTACAAAAGGGGGGGGGGGGCGCCTGGGTAGCTCAGTTGGTTAAGTGTCTGACTTCAGTTCAGGTCATGATCTTGCATATTGTGAGTTCAAGCCCTGCGTCGGGCTCTGTGCTGACAGCTCAGAGCCTGGAACCTGCTTCGGATTCCGTGTCTCCTTCTCTCTCCCTCCCCCGCTCATGCTCAGCCTCTCTCTCTCTCAAAAATAAATGAATACTTAAAAAATAAATAAATAGGGGCGCCTGGGTGGCTCAGTCGGTTGAGCGTCCGGCTTCGGCTCAGGTCATGATCTCACAGTTTGTGAGTTCGAGCCCCGCGTCGGGCTCTGTGCTGACAGCTCAGAGCCTGGAGTCTGTTTCGGATTCTGTGTCTCCCTCTCTCTCTGCTCCTCCCCCACTCATGCTCTGTCTCTCTCTCTGTCTCAAAAATAAATAAAACATTTAAAAAATAAAATAAAATAAAATAAAATAAAATAAAATAAAATAAAATAAAATAAAATAATAAATAAAATCATCTGCACAGGAATTCTCATCTCAGAGTCTCCTGAAAAACCTGATCGAAACTGTACTTAGAGCTCATTTCATCCTCGGAAAACCTTACGAAGTAGAATTCCTGTTCTCCTCGTTGTTACGGCAGAAGAAGCCTGAGGTACACGATAGCTACTTAACTTATGCAGGGCCACACAGCTAGTTGGTGGCACCCAGTTAGTGGCACCTGGTTGACACAGTCAGGCGATCGTGGGGGCAGAGCCCACGCTGCCATCCTGCCGGCCTCCCGTGGCCCAAGCTCCTGACGTTATCGGCAAGTGTACGGGCTAGAAGAGCACCCCCCCCCAACCTCTGTCCATCCGGAACCTCAGAATGTGATCTTCCGTGAAAAGAGTCTCTACAGATGCAACTGATGAAGACGAGGTCACGCCACACGAGGGGGGCCCTAAATCCTAGCACCGGAACCCTTAGAAGGGAAAGGAGATGGGGCTTCTGACACAAGACACATAGACCACATGACAGTGGAGAGGCTGGAGGGACGTGGCCACAAGCCAAGGCACGCTGGTGGCCTCCAGCAGCGGAACGAGGCTCCCACACCTTGACTTTGGACTCCTGGCCTCCAGATCTGTGAGAGGACGCATTTCCGTTGTTTTAAGCACCCCAGTTCATGGTGCTTTGCTACAGTAACCCCAGGAAACTCAACCGCTCTGGCAAGCTTATGCGGAAAGGCCCAGAGAGGGTGCACAGCTGAGTCTTTACTGAGCTAAAATTCGTACCAGTCACTCTCAGCTTCCACGTAAAGCTCGGCTGGTAGGACCAAGTCAACCTAATCGCCCTCAGGGACATCTTTTACTGGGCAGCTCCAAGTCTGATGCTCCATACACTTTGTTCTCACCAATCCTAGGAGCCGGGAGCTGCTGTTCCCATTTCACAGGTAAGGAATCTGAGGATGGGAACGGTAGGTTAGGTGCCCTTCCCCGGTGACCCGGTTGGTAAGGGTGGGGCTGGGATCTGAACTCTACCCGGCAGTCTCTGAGAACATGATGCCTTATATTATGGGGAGGGGGGGGCGGCACTGCTGTTCTAGGCTGCTCTTCAGAAAATGGCTCTGTGGTCGGTTTTCCTCCTCTCCTGGTTACGGAGTTGTTTGGCCAGAGCCCAAGAATTTTTTCCAGACCCTTGAGCACATCCCTACCCCCGCCCCCCACATCTCCCCAGTCCAATGGCTTTGAGACCTGCAATTCATTTCCGCATATGCTAACAAGTAGTTTTTCTTTAAAAAAATTTTTTTTAATGTTTATTTATTTTTTGGAGACAGAAAGACAGAGTGTGAGCGGGGGAGGGGCAGAGAGGGAGAGAGAGAGGGAGACACAGACTCCGATGCAGGCTCCAGGCTCTGGGCTTTCAGCACAGAGCCCAACGTGTGGTTCGGACTCACGAACCAGGAGATCACGACCTGAGCCGAAGTCGGATGTTCAACCGAATGAGCCACCCAGACACCCCTAACAAGCAGTTTTTCCCGTTGCCCTCCAGCCGACAAAAAGGATTTCCAAAAACAAGGGGCAGAGACGTGCTCTTTAATCTGGAGACTTCCAGGGAGCAGGTACAGTGCCCTGTGCCCCATGTTAGTCTAATAAGCACTGTTGCATATGCAGGGCGAGCTCGTCTACACAGGCTCTCCTGGCCCACTCGCCCCACACCTCACAGCGGCGCCCTCAAATCCTCACTCAGCCCCTGGGCCTTGCCCCACATCTCAAGGAGCGCCTGGCACACAGGTCGAACGTCACGGGCTCCGCCTCCCCGCAGGGACCCCTCTGCCCAACGTCTGTTCCTCTCACAGGTGGCAGAAATGCTTTTGTCCGTGCTGTGTTCCCATGGTTTCCCGTGCAAAATAAAAATAACCGTGAAAGGCATGCCTGGCATCTGCCCGGTCTCTCCACTCGGGTGGGGGTTGTGCTGAGTGGAAAACCCAAGCCTCCCCGAGCTAACCCTTTGGGAGTCGGACCCACACTAGATGCCAATGAAGGGCGTCTCAGATGGTGCCCATGGGGGCTAAGCCCACAGGGGTCTGGAGAGAGAGCTGAGGCAAAGCTCTCCCACTCAGAGCGGACAGATGTGATGATGTGCGCAGGAGCAGCCACCCCGGGCGTTCACGGCCACGGCCTGAGGCCCCAGGTGCCTCTGTAGCATCACTGGGGCAGGCAAGGGAGCTCCCGGGTCACCCCCAGAGGTCCCAGACAGAAAGGCAGCTGAGGGCTCTTCAATAACCTCAACGTAGTTACCCACACAGCCCAGCAATTCCACTCCCAGGTATACACCCCAAAGCACTGAAAACACACGTCTGGACAAAAACTTGTGCTGGAATGTTCACAGCAGCACTATTCACACCAGCCCAAAGCTGGAAACAACCCAAGTGTCCGTCGACAGATGAATGGATAAGCAGAAAACGCGGCCTATCTGTACAGTGGGGTACCGCTCAGCCATAAAAAGGAGGCACGGACAGCCGCTACATGTGGATGAACCCTGAGGTCACCATGCCGAGTGAAAGAAGCCAGACACAAGAGATCACCTATTAATCGATCCCATTTACATGAAGCGTCCAGAAAAGGCAAATCTACGGAGGCAGAAAGCAGATCAGTGGTTGCTTGCGGCTGGGGGTGGGATGGCAGCGGGAAGAATCGGGTAATGGTGGTTAAGGGGGTTGGTGTTTCTTCTAAGGTGATGAAAATGTCCTAAATTGTAGTGCTGACTGCACAATTCTGAGTAGGCTAAGGGCCACTGGCCTGTACATTCTAAATGGGCGAATCGATACCTCAATAATGCAGTTATAAAACAAATCACAGCAAATGTTTATCTGGTGCTTACTACGTGCCAAGCCTTTTACATGCAGCAACTCATTTAATCCTTATAATAATATTCACATTTTACAAATGAGGAAGTCGAATTACGTAAAGGTAGATAATGTGGCCATAGGTGAGATCCGGTGGAGCTCAGATTTGGACTCGGGCAGTCTGGCTTCCGAGTTCATGGCCTTAACTCCTCCGCTCTACTGCCTTGCCGTTCTTAACAAACAAAGAAGCAGATCTGTATGGATATGGAAATTCTGCAAGATACAGTAAGTGAAAAATCAAGGTACACTATATCCAGTATGGCATCCTGGACCGGATGCTAGAGCAAGAAAAGGACATTAATGTAAAACCTGGTGAAATCCAGATAAAGCCTGTGGGACAGTTCATAGTAACATGCCATTGTGGGTTTCTTCGTAGTGACTAATGACCGTGGTGACATAAGATGTCACTCTTAGGGGGATACTATAAGTGGCATTATGGGAACTCCGTGTACTATGCAACTTTTCTGTAAATCTAAAATTATTCCAAAATAAAAAGGTAAAACGAAAACAAACAACCCAACAACCAAGGCGCCAAACATCTAGAAATAGTTACCATTTGTGAGGGGGTGAAAGGGGATGTTTTCCTTCTGCATTTGTGTCAATATGGACATTTGAACACGCACAGAAAATCTGCAGAAAGACTGTAAAGGGTTTTTCCAGGGCTTCCTCCAGGCAGACTGCTTGGGAACAGGAATTAGCAGTGGAAGGGAGATCGAGTTTTCACCACAGTTTTGCACTGTTTGATTAAAAAAATAATACCATGCATGCATTTTATTTTTGCTTGGAAAAGTTGTTTTTCATTTTGTTTTCTCCTGAAAGTAAAACATTGGGAAAAACTCCATCAACGTCCTCAAGTCTTGAGGCTGGACGTGGGGGCCTCAGCTGTGGAACCGCTCAGGCTCAGGTCTCCTTTGACAGAAAATGTTAACCGAGACGCCCAAGCAGATTTCCTGCCTTCAGCTCTCGGGCTGTAGGCAATTTTTTGAGGGAAGAAAGTCAAACTTTGGCCCCACCTGAGTCCAGTCCTCGGCCGCTTACGTCCACAGGCTGCAGCAGGTTCGTACCTCCGATGCTCTGTCTGCTTTGCATCTCCCGGGGCTCAGCGGGCCAGGATCTGCAGGGCTGGGGCTGGTCTCCCCTCCCTCACACACGGACATGGCTTTACTAATCCACTGATCATATCCTAGAACTTTACTGTTTTGTTCTTGAGACAGAGAGAGAGCAGGCGCACGCGTGAGAAGGGGAGAGGGAGAGAGAGAGAGAATCCCAAGCAGGCTCCATGCTCAGCGCACAGCCCAACGCAGGGCTCGATCCCACGACCCTGGGATCATGACCTGAACTGAAATCAAGATTCAGACCCTCAACTGACTGAGCCATCCAGGTGTCCCTACTGTTTTGGTTTTGGTTTTCTGCTTACTCTGTCCATTAAGAGAGGCATGTTAAAATCTCCCACGATGATTGTGGATGTGTTTTTTCTTAATTTCTGTCCACTTTGGGGGCGGGTGGCTCAGTCAGTAAGCATCTGATTTCAACTCAGGTCATAATCGCACAGTTCACGGGTTCGAGCCCCGCGCAGGGCTCTGTGCTGACAGCTCGGAGCCTGGAGCCTGCTTCGGATTCTGTGTCTCCTTCTCTCTGCGCCCCTTCCCTGCTAGAACTCTGTGTCTCTCTGAAAAATAAACATTAAAATTTTTTAAAATAAATTTGTCCACTTTTTAAATTATTATATTTAAAGTGTAGAATTTGGTGGCTTTTAGTATGTTCACAAAGCTGTGCAATCATTACCACTATGTTTTTATCACTCCTCTAAAGAAACCTCATTCCCCTTAGCAGTCACCCCCCACCCCCCCCGCCCTTTCCTGACCTCCCTGCAGCCCTTGGCAACCGCTAGTCTGCTTTGTGTCTATAGATTTGCCTCTTCTGGACATATTTCTGCTCATTTTTGCTTTATTTCTTTTTAAGTTTATTTACTTATTTTGAGAGAGAGAGGGAGAGAGCACAAGTGGGGAAGGGGCAGAGAGGGAGGGAGACAGAGAATCCCAAGCAGGCTCCACACCACCAGTGCAGAGCCCGATGTGGGGCTCAAACCCTGTGAGATCATGACCTGAACTGAAGTCTGACACTTAACCGGCTGGGCTGCCCAGGAGCCCCTCACTTTTGCTTTATAAATTTTGAGGCTAAATTACCAGGTATGCACAAATTGAAAATCACATTTTCTTGGTGAACTGAACTTTTTATCATCACAGAGTGATCTCTGCCTTGAAGTCTACTTTATCTTACATCCATATAACCACACCAGCTTTCTTTTGGTTAGTGTTTGCACAGTACATCTTTTCTCAGCCTTTTACTTTCAGCCTTTACCAGAGAGGTCTCTTAGAAACAACATACAGTTGAACTTTTAAAGTCCTTTTTGACAGGGGCACCTGGGTGGCTCAGGTCATGATCTCGCAGTTGGGTGTCCAACTTCAACTCAGGTCATGATCTCGCAGTTAGTGAGTTCGAGCCCTGCATCAGGCTCCGTGCTGTCAGCTTGGAGCCTGAAGCCCGCTTCAGATTCTGTGTCTCACTCTCTCTGCCCTTTCCCTACTCATTCTCTGTCTCTCTCAAAAATAAACATGAAAAAAAATTTTTTTAAATCCTTTTTGACAATCTTTATCTGGAACTTTTAGTCCGTTTACATTTAATGTAACTTCCAGTATAACTGGTTTAACTCTCCTATCCTATAATCTCCTGCTTTGTGTATTACACTTGCTGGGTTTATTTTTCATTCAAGGGACTGAGTATGTATTATCATGCCACTGTGATATTGCAATATAATAAGAAAAATATATTTACACATATAATATATAATTATATATACATAATATACATTTTATGTATGTGAATATGAACATAAGTGCTAAGCACTTTACACACACATATAATATGTATATATATATATATATATATATATATATATATATATACACACACATACACACGTATATGTATAATACATACGTATCATATATACGTTTGGTCTTTGACCCCAGTTCTTGGCACAGAATTCCTAAAACTTGTGATTTCCTGAAGAGGGGAGAGGAGTATCTTCTATTGTCATAAGCTCCTTTCTGCCATTTTTGAGTTTATGATAATGAGGTGACTCTTGGTGGCCCCCTTAGATGGTTTCAGGATGGGGTCTGGTTGCCAGAGGAACCAACTATATGATTGGTGATTAGGGGGGAGAAGGGGCTGGTGATCGACCTAATCACAAAGCAAATCGCCAATGGCCAGTGATTTAACCGTGCATCCCTACAGAATGGCACTTCCATCGGTCTCTGGGGTTCAGAGAGCCTCCAGGCTGATGAATATATCCATGTGCACAAACGGTGGCACACCCCAACTCCACTGGGACAGAAATCTCTGAGCTTGGACCCCTTCCAGACCTCACCCTATGTACCCTTCTTCATCTGGCTATTCATCTGAGTACTTTATAATATCCTTTGTATCCTTTATAAACCAGTAATAGCGTGTCTCTGAGTTCTGTAAGCCGTTCCAGAAAAGTACTGAGCTTGTGGGGGCTGGTTGTGGGAACCTGTGACTTTGCAGCCAAGGTGGATAGAAAGGTGGGTATCCTGGGGACCCATCGCCCGCAAAGGACACCTGAAGTGGGGGCGGTCTCGTGGGACTGATCCTTCAACTTGTGGAGTCTGATGCTAACTCTGGGGTAGACAGTGTCACAACTGAATTAAATTCTAGGACACGCAGCTGGTGCCTGGAAAATTGGTTGGTGTGGGGAAAAAATACCCCACACATCTGGGTCAGAGTGTCGTAAGTAGAATAATAGTTTTCCTTCGGCCGCACTCTTCCATCCCTGCCCCCTCTGGCATTGTGGACGGGAGATTCGGGCCCTGGCAGGTGCCTCTTGGCCTCCAACACGGCAATCCAGCCAGAGCACCAGGCAGAGAGCAGGCACTTCAGTGACAAACGAGTTTACAAGGGCCAATGAATAAATAGTGTTCTGTCCAGAACTGTCAGCGCCTGGGCACTAAAATATCACAGTGGCCCAATCTCTGGGGCTGGGCACGATTCCCATTTGGTGGCCTGAGATCAAGAGGTCCCAGAGAGGTAGAAGCCTTCTTTGGGGGGTGGGGTGGGGGGGAGGGGGCTGCTTTGGCAGACTCAAGCTCCAGTCCCGACTTCACCACTAACTTGCTGTATGACCTTGGGCACCTCACTGCCCCTCTCTCAGCCTCAATTTTTCTCATTTGTTCAATAAGGAGGTTGGACTAGGTAACAGAAATTCAGTAATAACAGCTGACACTTGCTGTGTGTACGTACCAGGTACTATTCTAAGCAAACTACAGATATTAATTCATCGAATGGTCACAACAACCTTAAGAGTGACACACAGTGTTTCTGCCATTTTTCACGTGGAGAGCAACTTAGGCACACAAGGATCAAGTGACTTGGTCAAAGTCACTTAGGAGGTAAGTCTTGGGTTAGGATTCACACCCGGGCAGTCTGGCTCTGGAGCCAATCCTTCTGACCACTAAGACTTTTGCTTTCATTGCACGATATGCATGTCAACACAGGAAACCCAAAGAAAACAGAATTGCAGCACTTGGATCAATATGTCCTCTTTTCTCGGCCTCTACAGTCCGTATCAGTGTGCTGCTACTTTAATCTCACAGAGGCGTAACTATGGTTCTGAACTTCAGCCCCCATGCAAGCCCATCTCTCACCCCATCGAGCAGGGGGAGGCGGGAGGGCTTGTGTGGGTCCCCAGGGAGTTTCTTCAAGAGGAAGAGAGAGGTCTGACATTCCTGGGACAACAGGCAGCCTCTGATGAGGAAGGAGGCTCCAGGGGAGAACAGAGCTGACGCAGGCCCACGGGGGCTCAGAGCATATCCCATGTCTGTCTTTGCATCCCCAAAAGCAGCAGAGGGCCTGGAGTGAAGGGTCTAGATAACTGCTTGCAGGGTGAATGACAGTTTAGGGGCTCCAGTGTCATTCAGATCTGGTTTACCACCCTCAGTCATTCATTGTTCAACGTGTGCCCATGGCAAGAGTCCAGGTGCTTTCCCGCACACTTGGAATAAAATCCAAACCTTCGTCTCTCAGGGGCTATGTGATCCGACCCTGCTGACCCCTCTGACCTCATCTTTAACCACCTTTGTCCTCGATCACCTTCTCCTGTTACACTGGCCCTCCTGGTTTTACAGAACGCGTGCCCCAGGGCCTTTGAACTTGCTTCTCTCCCAAGATATTTGCATTGCTCACTCCATCACTTCACTAGGGCTCCAGTGTCACCTTGTCAGAGAGGCCTTCCTTGATCAGTTCATCTAAAGAAGCCCCCCACCAAATCACCTCTATCACACCCCCAGGTACGGTTCTTCCAGAGGCCTGGTCACCATCTGGAACCATGCCATCTACTGGTTTACATGGTTATCATCTAGCCCCTCCCCAGCCCTAGAACACAAGCTTCACGAGGGCAAGGGCTTCGTCTTGTCCACTGTGTGTCCCCCGTGCCTAGAACAGAGCCTCGAAAGGGAGGAACCCATGACAATCCGCTGAACGAACCTCAGTTTCACCTTCTGTAAAGTAGGGCTACACGTCCTCTCCCAGGCAGAGTGACAGGAACCACACGAGACAAAAGGCTCTGGGACCCAGCACGCGCCCTCCATCACTCGGGGACCGTGACCATGACTGCTACCGAGGAGGTGGGCGATCACGGTGGGAGCAGCCTTCCCCTGACCTCCCGGGCTGGCCCCTCCTCCTACCTTCATGTTTCTGGAACTCCTCCTCTGAGAAGCTGGCGTCTTTGTGCGAGAGGTTGGTCAGGAGCTGCTTGTTTTCCTCCTGCAGCTGGGCAATCTGAGAGAGGAGGTCCTGCGCCTCCCCCCGCCACACGTCCTCCACCAGCTCCAGCTCCTGCGAAAGCGACGGGCCGGCCGTGGGGTCACAGCATGCCCGGGGCGGTGGCCTCACCCCCCTCCCTCGGGAGCAGCCCGGGGCTGCCTGGGCCTTGGGGCACCGAGAACAAGGCCGCCACTAGTCCATGTGCAAGAGACAGAAGGTGCCCTTCCTCTGGGCAAGGCTCGCATTCATGCTGCCAGGACCCGACTGGGCTACAACCACACCTCCTAACTATCTAGACAGACCGAGAGCGCGGATGAGCGGCCCCGGGCCACAGGGGCCCTAACACCCCCAACCTCTCTGGGCAGGTCGCGGCCCTGATCTGTGGGTAGACCCTGAGTGAGGGCACACCTCTCTCCAAGGGAGAAAGAAGCTGCAAAGACCCCCGGGGATGCCCCCGGGCCCCAGCACTCCTTGTGTCTCTGACACAGGCGTCTCTTGAAGCGGTCCTGGGCAACCAACTCACTTTACCCCTCCGAGCCTCAGTTTCCCTTAGTGGGGGAGCCATCATCTAGACTCGCAGGGTTGACGTGAGGATAACTAAGATCAGTCTATTGTAGTTATTTGGGGAGGGGCTGTAATCAAGGAAAGAGATGATCAGTGTTGACAAGGATGAGAGAAAGCTGGAGCCCTCAAGCCTTGCTGGTGAGCACACGGACTGGTGCAGCCACTGTGGGGAACAGTCTGGCAGCCCCTTAGTAAAAGAAACAGGTACCATGTGACCAGCAATTCCAATCCAAGGATCTGCCCAAGAGAAATGAAAACCAGGGGTGCCTGGGTGGCTCAGTTGGTTAAGCACCCAACTTCGGTTCAGGTCATGATCTCGTGGTTTGTGGGTTCGAGCCCCGCGTCGGGCCCTGTGCTGACAGCTCAGAGCCTGGAGCTGCTTCGGATTCTGGTCTCCCTCTCTCTCCGCCCCTCGCCTGCTTGCTCTCTGTCTCTGTCTCTCTTGAAAATAAATAAACATTCAAAAAAAGAGAGAGAAATGAAAACCCATGTCCACACAAAGACCTGCATGCGGATGTTCACAGCAGCATTCTTCACAAGGGCCGAGAGCAAGAAACAACCCAAATGTCCAGCAGTTGAAGAACAACATGCATGGACCTTGAAAACATGCTGCTAAGTGAAGGCAGTCAGGCCACACCGTGTATGATTCCACTGATGGGAAGTATCCAGAACAGGTAAATCCACAGAGACAGAAAGCAGACTGGCACTCGTCTAGGGTTGGAGGGTTGGTGGGGAAATGAGAAGTGAATGACCGCTCATGGGTATGGGTTTTCTTTTCGAAGTAATGAAAATACCCTAAAATTGATTCTGCTGAAAGTTACACAGCTCTGTGAATAGACCCAAGACCACTGAATTATATACTTTATTTTTTTTAATTAAAAAAGTTTTTTTTTACATTTATTTATTTTTGAGAGACAGAGAGAGACATTGTGAGCAGGGAGGGGCAGAGAGAGAGGGAGACACAGAATTCAAAGCAGGCTCCAGGCTCCGAGCTGTCAGCACAGAGCCCGACGCGGGGCTCGAACCCACGAACCGCGGGATCATGACCTGAGCCGACGTCGGACGCTCAACCGACTGAGCCACCCAGGCGCCCTCAGTTCACCCATTTAAAGTGTTTAATTCTGGGGCGCCTGGGTGGCTCAGTCAGTTAAGCGTCCGACGTCGGCTCAGGTCATGATCCCGCGGTTCGTGGGTTCGAGCCCCGCGTCGGGCTCTGTGCTGACAGCTCGGAGCCTGGAGCCTGCTTCTGATTCTGTGTCTCCCTCTCTGTCCCTCGCCCACTCACGCTCTGTCTCTGTCTCTCAAAAATAAATAAACGTTAAAAAAAAGTGTGCTGTAAAACCAGAAACTAAACAGAGCACGGTCGCTGTCGCGGGACATAATGCCAGTTGAAAGCAAAGATACCGAAGCCTGTTGGCCTGTTTGAATCTTGTTTCTGCCCCTTACTAGCTGATGCTCGAGAAGTTACTGAATCTTTGGGTATCTTGGAAATGTGGAAAATAGTGTCATATCTACCTCTGAGGGCTGTCATGAGGATTATGTCAATGGTTGGAATGGTGCCTAGGTCCCAGAAAATGCTAAAGATGTGTTTGCCGGTTTCTGTTCCTCCTACGGCCTGTCACAAGCCGGCCCAAGGCCGGGTAAACACGGCCTCCGTTCATCTTTTAAATACATTCCTAAATCCCCATCTCCTTTGTCAGGAAGTCTGCTGCACTGGGGAAATGAGGGGTAATAACTAAGTATTCGCACAGCTGTTCAAGGTCACCAAGGGAGGTGAAGGGTAGGGCCAGAGGGCGGAAGCGGTGGTGGAATGATGGAGCGGGCATGCGGCCTTCCCACGCGCAGGTGTGGGCCGGAAGCAGAGACAGGCTCTTCTAGCTGGTTCTTCCCTGCTCGCATCTGGCACAGGCTGAGCACAGAGGGTCCCAGTGGGCAACGGTCAAGTGTAACTGACTGTGGTAGGCAGAACAGCGGCCCCCAAAGACGTGCACATCCCAGTCCCTGGAACCCGAGACTATGTGACCTCACCAAGCAAAGGAATTTGGCAGGTGTTAAGTTAAGGACCCTGAGATGGGGAGTCTCCTGGGTTATCCAGCGGACCCAACGTGATCAAAGGGTCCTCACAGGCGAAAGAGGGAGGCAGGAGGATCAGAGTCAGAGATGATGTGGCGACAGAAGTCAGAGCTAGAGATTTGAAAACAGTACTCTGTTGGCTGTGAGGGTGGAGGAAGGAGCCAAAAGCGAAGAAACGCGGTGGCCTCCAAAAGCTGGAAAAGGCAAGGAAGTGGATTCTCCCTGAAAGTTGTCAGAAGAAATGAATTTTCTGACACCTTGGTTTTAACGCAGCGAAACCCTTTTCTGATTTTTGAGCTCCAGAGTTTTATCCAGTATTATCCGTATTGGTGTGACCCATAAATAGCATATTCTGCATTATCCTAACAAAACTGTGTTACCTCGAGCCAGTAAGTTTGTGGTAATTTGTTACAGCAGCAATAGATGAATACAGACTTTAACCCTCAGGGTGGTGTTTTTCCTTCCCTCAAAGGGGGCACAGGGCAGCATGTGGCTCTTGCCTCTGAGCTGACCGCAGCAAATTTAATCTTGCCTCCACACCAGCTAAAAGGCTCTCCCAGGAAGTCACCCCTGATTGATCGCCTCCTTTGCCTTCTCAGGACTAATAGTCTTCAAACTCCTTATGTGGGCCTACTAAGTCCAGTATAATCAGACCTGTCCACCTCCCTGACCTCATCCCCCACCCGTATTCCTTACTCACTCTGTTCTCACCATACTGGCCTTCTTTGTGTTCCTTGAACACACCAAGCCCATTCCTACCACAGGGCCTTTGCACTTGTGTCTGCTTAGGACGCCCCTCCCCCAGCTCTCTCTGTGGAGGGTACCCACACTTCATTCCGATCTCAGCCCAGATGTCACCTCCTCAGGGAAGCCTTCCTGACTGTCCCATCCTAGTCAGTCTCTTTCATATCACTCTTTTATTTTTTTCATGCCACTTATCACAAGCCGAAAACTTTAAAACTTTAAAAAACACCTATCTCCTGGGGCGCCTGGGTGGCTCAGTCGGTCAAGCGGCCGACTTCAGCTCAGGTCACGATCTCGCGGTCCGTGAGTTCGAGCCCCGCGTCGGGCTCTGGGCTGATGGCTCGGAGCCTGGAGCCTGCTTCCGATTCTGTGTCTCCCTCTCTCTCTGCCCCTCCCCCGTTCATGCTGTGTCTCTCTCTGTCTCAAAAATAAATAAACGTTAAAAAAAAAAATTTTTTTTAAAAAAAACACCTATCTCCTTACACTAGAATTGCACCATCCAATAGAGTAGCCACAAGCCACATGTGGCTGCTGAGCACTTGAACTGTGGCTGGTCTGAACTAGCACGTGCAACAGGGTTAAACACACATCAGATTTCAAAGACATAGGGAAAAAATGCAAAATACCTATTTAATAATTATTTGAGTGACTATGTGAGGTGATGGATGGTAAATGTCACAATACACATAAATATCAAATCATTATGCTGCACACCGAGGGGCGCCTGGGTGGCTCAGTTGGTTGGGCGTCCAACTCTTTGATTTCGGCTCAGCTCGTGATCTTGCAGTAGATGGGACCGAGCCCTGCATCAGGCTCTGCTTTTGCATTAAGGAGTCTGCTCTGGATTCTCTCTTTCTCCCTCTCTCTAGGCCTCACCCCTGCTCTCTTCCTTTCTCAAAATAAACATTTTTTAAAAATTATGCAGGGCACCTGGGTGGCTCAGTCAGTTGAGCGTCTGACTGGCTCAGGTCATGATCTCACAGTTCGTGGGTTTGAGCCCCGCATCGGGCTCTGTGCTGACAGCTCGGAGCCTGGAGCCTGTTTCAGATTCTGTGTCTTCCTCTCTCTCTGCCCCTCCCCGACTCGTGCTCTGTCTCCCTCTGTCTCAAAAATAAATAAACATTAAATAAATTACATTAAAAAAAATTATGCTGTAACCTAAAACTAATACAATGTTATATGTCAATTATATCTCAATAAAAAATAATTTTTATGTTGATTACATGCAGAAATAATATTTTGCAAAGACTTGGTTTGATAAGATATCAAAATTTTTTTTAACCTCATCTGCGTCTTTTTATTAACGTGACAAGTCACATAATATTATTTTTTAAGTTTATTTATTTATTTTGAGAGAGAGAGTGAGTGTGTGTGCACGAGTCGGGGAGGGGCAGAGAGAGAGGGAGACAGAGAATCCCAAGCGGACTCCACACTGTCAGTTCATAGCCCAATATGGGGCTCGATCTCATGAACCATGACCTGAGCTGAAATCAGGAGTCAGTCATTTAACCAACTGAGCCACCCCGGGCATCCCCCACCCCCCACCACATAATATTTCTATGGACAGCCCTGCACTAGAAAGTCAGGTCCAAAGACCTCATCTACTGTGGTCACTGCTGTCTCCCCAGTGCCCAGAACAGTGCCCCGTTCATAGCAGGTGCTGGATAAATACATCTGTTGAATGAGCAAATGAACAACATATCCTGTTAGCACTACAGACAACTGTATCCGCACAGCCACTGCTTTCTAAGCCTGTTGGTATTTTTCCTGTCTTCCCAGTTACCCACCCACTGCCTGAGATGAGGATCCAGCTTTCCTAGTCTCTGCACTGCCCATGTCACTTAGGAGGGCACTTTGCATGCTGTGGCCCATCAACGGGGTTGCAGACTGAGTAACCAGATAGACAGAACATGTCAAGACTGTGGCCTGAGTCTGTGTGATGAGCAGAACTGACTAAATCTGGGGGCGGGGGGGTATGCTCAGGGGAGGAGTTGGCGGAAGACAGGGTGCATGCGTTGTGCTGAGAGACAGAGAGGGAGGGGGGTGAGGCAGAAAAAAGAGGGAGGAATGAACAAACTGATAAGACCAAGGACATGTTAGGAAGATTTTTGTGGAAATAACACCTTGAAGAGCCTTTGAGACCACAAGAAAAAAAAAAAACCCAGAGAAGTCTCTCTTGATCCCAAGAATACGAAGAAAAGTAAACAAGGGGCTGGGATGGGAAGAGGGTTTTGCCCTCTGATTTAGGAGAGATCATCCTCAGTGTTTACAAACAAGCCTCAGCTCTGAGCACGCTGGGGTTTACTTCCTGGCTGACGGCGTTCCAGAAGTGACAAGTGCAGCTGGCTGGGAATGCCATCTGACTCCAAGCCTAGCGGCCTCCGATGGCTCCCAAGGATGTCCCCCAGCCCAGCTGCTGCAGAATTCCAACGTCAAGGGTGGGAACAGAGGCGCTGGGACTTCTGTGTGACCCGGGCTAAGCCCCTCGGCAGCCACACGAGGGGATTTCAAAGATCCTTTCCCCTGACTCTCTAAAAGAGATTGGGAGTGGGGTGCCCAGTATCAGACCACGAACACCTCACTGAAAGCCTATCCAGGCCTAAAGACAACAGCTAACACTTGTAAGGCCCTCACAATGGGTCAGGCCTTGTCCCAAACACTTTATGGAAGTTAACCAACCCTTCAATTCTCACCACAACCTATGAGATGAGTACTATTATCCCCATTTTACAGCTGAGGAAACTGAGGCACAGAGAGGTGAGCTGACTTGCCTAAGATCACACAGTGGCAGGGTGTGAAGCCAGGCTGTCTGGCTCCAAAGTCCCTGGGAACTTGACATGAATTAGAGGGCTGGGGCATTTTCAAGCTCCGAGCACGATCTTGGAAATGTTGCCTAACACTTGGGAGCTTGAGTTTCCTTCCTGACCTCAGGGCACAGGGACCTATGAGGACAAACACTGTCAAACCTCCCAAACACTAGTGCTCTTAACCACTGGCAGTTTTGCCCCCAGGTTAAGACTACATACACAGCCTGGGTTATTTTCCTTGAAACACAATAGGTTATGGCCTGCCAGAGAGGTTCAGAGAGGCCAAGTACATTTCCTGAGGCCACACAGCAAGCCAGAGCCCCCTCAGGCACCCTGATTGCTCCTAGGAAAGGCGTTTCCTCCTATTCTCTGTCCAAAGGGTCTGACAGAAGCTTCCCTGGCCTGAGGTTGGGGCAGGAAACCACACATCTCCCACTTCCTTTTCCCCAGGCACCTTGTCTAGACTCCCAGTCCAGTAGAGAGGCCCTGATTCATGCACTCCGAGGAATTCTTGTTCACAGGGCAGAGGCTTAGCTTAAAGCTGCCCCAAATCGTGTCCTATCCCCTGGGTGGGGAAGAGGCACCAGAGTTACCTCCACTGGCCTGGGATTCTCTCAGCACTAATTTGGGGCAAATCCCCCCTCCCCCAATTTTCTTCATTTGTAAAACGAAGATAATTCCTGCCTCAGAGAGTTCTGTGAAGATTAAAGATAAAATCAAGGAGGGGAAAGCACTTCAGTTTTATAAATTAGAAGGAATTCTGGGAACAATTCGCAAATAGAAACCCAGAGTCTGGGGGTTGATGAGCTGGGTGGCTGGAGGTCACATCCTCTTTGCTATGGGGGGTTTGGGGATGAGAAGAAGAAAGGGGCCTGACTGAAGGGCAGAGGGCTTTATTTCATTTCTGGAAAATAATATCATCTAAGCGGTTTAGATATATCACACTTAATTCTTAATGAGGTGGGTCTTATTACTATCACCATTTGACATGCGAGGAAATAAAGCACAGAGAGGTTAAGTAACTTACCCAAGGTCACACAGCTATTAGACAGTAAAGGTAAAGGTGGGCCTGGAACTCAGGTCTGATTCCAAAGGACTGCCCTAATCTCTAAAGTAGTATATGCCAGGTGGCGCTGGCTGGACAAAAGAGGGCCAGGGGCCTCCCTCCCTCCCTCTCTCATCCAGTCGGGTCTCTCTCCTCGTCTAGTCCCTGCATACACAAACGTGTGCGCCTACAGCTGCGGGATGCTGAAGGGCCCTTGGGTCCCAGCGGCCCCATTCCCCGGATGGGCAGACTGGGGCCGCTGCCCACCTTCTGGTGCTTGCGCTCCTTCTCGATGCGGTCCATCCTCTCCAGGCGCAGACGGTCCAGCTCCAGGCGCAGCTCGTCCAGCTCAGGCGCGACGTGGTGGCGGCTGACCAGCACCTCCAGGATCTCCAGGACACGCACGACCTTGGGCATGAGGCGCGCGATGGCCTCGCAGCCGTGCTGGTCGATGACCCGCTCGAACTCGTGGCCCACGAGCGACGCGATGTCGTACACGTCCATGACGGTCAGCTCCGCCACGTTCTTCTCCAGCGCCGACTCGGCCGCCAGCGACGACCCCCGGTCCTCCTCCATGGCCCCCCGCCCGGCCTCTCCCCCACCCCGCAAACTAGTGCAACTCCCAAACTTGCCGCTGTCGAGGGCAGCGCCGGGCCGGGCCCACCTCGCGCCGCCGCGGGCGGTCCGCGCTCAGCTGGCCCTCGGGCGAGGGCGCACCGGGCGGCGGGCGGGCGTCCGCATGGGCGGGGGCGGCGGACCGCGAGCCGGAGGGCGGCGCGCGGGGGGCGAGTCTCGGCGCGCGGCTCGGCCCGGAGCCTGCTCCCCGGCGGGAGGAGGCGGCGGCGGCGGCGGCGGCGGCGGCGGCGGCGAGGAAGGCGCGCGTGCGCAGGCCCGCGGCGCCTCCCAAGTTGGGAATCCGAGTTGGGCGCAATGGAGGCGCGGGGTCTAGCCGGAGACGGGGCCCGGTCGCCCTCGGAAACAGTTCTCGCCCGGGGGTCGCCCCCACGCCCGGGGCCGGGGAAGGAAGGGCGGCCGCGGCTCCTCCGGGAAACTTTGGTGGCGGCGAGACCCGGTGACCGGCTCCCCCCGCGGGGATGCCGCGCGCCCCGCCCCGATCCCGGCCTGGCGAGGGGCGCGCCCGGCTTCCGCCGCCCGAGGGCGCCCGGGCCCCCGCGGGCCCCGTTCCGCGACCCGCCGACTAGGCGGCCCCCTCCCCCCGCTCGCCGGCCCCCGTGCCACACACCCTCCCCCCGGCCCCGCGGGACCTTCCTCCTCCGCGCCCCCCGAGCGTCCGGGCGCGCCGCCCCCTCCTCCGGCCCGGTCCTGGCTCCTCCTCTCCCACTGCCGCCGGGGAGGGGTCGAGGCTAGCCCGGAGGAGAGGGGGAGGGGGACGGGGCGGTGGGGGAGGCTCGTCTGGGGACGATTCGCCGCGCCGGGCGGCGGCCCCGGCGGTGGAGCGGAATGGAGGGGTCGAGAGGTGGACTCCGGGATGGGGCCCATCCTGGGGAGAGAGCGAGGACCACCCCCAGCTCCCCAGCCCGTAGACCCAGCTACGGGCGGAGCTGGCGGCGCCGGGCCCTGCGCTCCAGCCCAGGCGCCCGAGAGGGGCCGAAGGAAGGGTGGAGGGGTCCCCTGCCCCCGAAGCGGCCGGCCGGCCCCGCCCGCAGAGCCACGTCCATTTAGCAGTTCCTCGTGACATAAACACCGCTTCACAGAGGAGGTGAGGCCGGGGTTTGGATCTCAGCACCGCGAGTTTTCTTGTCCAAGCCGCCTCTCCTTTTTGACCTAAGTCCCCGGGTCCATCGGACACCCCGCCCCCAGAAGAGCCTTTCCTGAAGCCACCGGCCCTCCCATTCTTCCCGCCGCCACGCATGGCTTATGGACCCTCCTCTGCGTTCCCACAACCCGCTGTCTTCTATACAATTGCTCCGTACACAGAGTTTTAACGGTGTGGTTACACATACGCCTCCCCCATGAGACTGTGAGCTCTTTGGAGGCATGAAAGAGAGAAAGAAAGAGAGAAAATAGAAAGAAAGAAAGAGAGAAAATAGAAAGAAAGAAAGAAAGAAAGAAAGAAAGAAAGAAAGAGAGAGAGAGAAAGAAGAAAGAAAAGAAAGAAAGAAAGAAAGAAAGAAAGAAAGAAAGAAAAGAAAGAGAAAAAGAACTTTAACATTATCCTAAAACCCACACCAACCTGGCACATTATCGATTAAAAATATTTTTTAAGTTGCAAATGTATTGGACAGCAGCTTTAAATTCTAAGTGCTTTACAACTAAATATTATATTGCCCCATTTAATCCATACCCGATGGGTTCTCAGAGTGTGGCCTAATGGCCACTGGGGTTCTCCCGTACCCAGAGGGTCTCTGTGAGGTTGTCCCTTTTGCTAGTTTTGTATCAATGTGCGGCAAGATGTTCTTAGTATATGTAACACAAAACAGCCTATCACAATCCACTGAACATATAGAAGCAGACGTGAGGATCCAGCTCTCTTATAATGAGGTAGACATTAAAGAGATTTGCAAAAATACGAAACAATGCCACCGTTGCCAGTATTTTGTTTTGGAGCAGAGTTATTTTTTTTAAAAATATGCATGTTAAGGGGCATCTGGGTGGCCCAGTCGGTTAAGCATCCCACTTTGGCTCAGGTCATGATCTCACAGTTTGTGAGTTCCAGCCCCGTGTGGGGGACTCTGTGCTGACAGCTCAGAGCTTGGAGCCTGGATTGGATTCTGTGTCTCCGCTCTCTGCCCCTCCCCTGCTTGTGCTCTCTCTGTCTCTTTCT
The DNA here is from genome assembly GCF_022079265.1 of Lynx rufus. Lineage (NCBI taxonomy): Eukaryota > Metazoa > Chordata > Mammalia > Carnivora > Felidae > Lynx > Lynx rufus. The sequence continues at coordinate 916,593 of NW_025814839.1, read as the reverse complement.
CTCAAAAATAAATAGACATTGAAAAAAATATATGCATGTTAAAATATCATGTAACTGCTTTTGAGTTAACCAGTATTTTTAAAAACATTAGTTTAAATTTCCAATTACAGTAGATATTCATAGATATAACCCACGTAATGAAATCTCTTTAGGGTCTTCAGTAGTTTTTAAGAGTGCCCTTGGAAAAGGGTCTCTGAGACCAGAGACTTTGAGAACTGCTTCCTCACAGCATCCTAGGAAGTATTATCCTTGTTTTACAAATGAGGAAAGGGGGGAGGCACAGAGAGGTCAAATAACTCGCCCAGGGCCCGGCAGCTGGTAAGAGGTCAGATCTGTGCACAGCAAGCCAGTGAGGTGGACATGTGATTATCCCCATCCAAAATCAAGGACAGCGAGAAACAGGGAGGGGCATTAGCTTCCTGCAGCTGATGTAACGAATTGCCACAAACTTGGAGACTTAAAACAATAGAAACTTATTCTCTGACAGTTCTGGAGGCCAGATATCTGAAAACAAGGTGTTGGCAGGATCAGGCTCTCCGGAGGATCCTCTCTTGTCTCTTCCAGCCTCTGGGATGCTTAGTCTGTAGCCACATCCCTCCAGTCTCTGCCTCTGTTTTCACGTGGTCCTTCCATGCATGTCTGTCTTCTCTTTGTGTCTCTTATAAGAACACCTGTCATTGGATTTAGAGCCCATCTGTACAACCCAGGATGATCTAATCTCAAGGTCCTTAACTTAATTCACTTGCAAAGATTATTTTTTCAAAATAAGGTCTCCACTTCCAGGATCGGGACACGGAAGTATCTTTTGGGGCAGGGTGGCACTATTCAACCCACTTGCTTAAGGTTCCACAGCTGGGAGGGATGCAGCCAACCCAGTGGGTGCCCGTGTTGAATGAAGGAATAAATAATGAATGCCCAGATTGGGGTAGTTTTCCCCTAAAGGCAGCAAAGATGTGCTGAGAGTCAGCTGGGAGGGGACCAGGATTGAAGAACTAGAATACCAGCCTGCAGCCTGAACTTAAGATGGGGGCAGGAAAGGAGTGGGGGAGGGGGGGGGAGGCAGAAGTCTGAGATGACCCCAGATGGTGAGCTCAGGAGAATGGCTACAGTTTTAAGCAAGCAAGTTTTAAGCAGTCAAGCCTGGTGGTTAAGCTTCCAGAACCTCTCTGCGGTCTAATCCTGGCGTAGTCACTGGCCAGGTGTTTGGCCTCTCGGGGCCTCAGCTTCCCATTCTATAAAATGGGATCACAGAGGGTAATTGTGATCATTAAACAAATCCGAGTATGTGCCGGCCTCCCCCAGTGCTTCTAAGCTTCTATTATCCTCACCATCATCGTTAAAGATACCTGGAGGAGGTACCTGGTCTGGGTGTAGATGTAGACGTCTAGGTGACAGCTGGAAATGTGGACCTGAAACTCACTACCAGAGCAATGATAAGAGCTATGTTGACATTCATTTATTCAATAGGTATTTAGCTCTTAATGTATGCCAGGGACTCTGCTAACCCTGTGGGATGTGGCAATATGAGAGAGACAGGATTGCTGCTCTTGTGGGAAACAGAGAGGAAACAGGAGAAACCAAAAATAAACTAATTTCAGATGGAGCAAGAGAGGGTTGACAAAGGGGAGGAGAATCAAGAAAGCAGTGTGTCCCAGAAACCAGGCGTGTTAGCACAATTCAATTGGAAAAAGAGTCCCACACACTGTATTTCTCAACTATGAATATTTCATAACACTTTTTTTTTAATTTTTAATATTTATTTATTTTTGAGACAGAGAGAGACAGAGCATGAACGGGGGAGGGTCAGAGAGAGGGAGACACAGAATCCGAAGCAGGCTACAGGCTCCGAGCCGTCAGCACAGAGCCCGACGCGGGGCTCAAACTCACGGACTGTGAGACCATGACCTGAGTCAAAGGTGGACGCTTAACTGACTGAGCCACCCAGGCGCCCTGAAATTTATTTCTTGATGAAACGGGATTGTTTGTCTTAGAGAGATGCTGTCTGGATGTTGCTAATTTCACCACTGTAACGTCCTTTAATACGTCTGTTCCCGGTATTTTCTTTAGACTGGTAGTTGTATCAACAGGTTTGATCTGATTTAGGTTCAATTTATTTGGCGGTGGTGTGTTGGACATTTCTTTTTGCTTTTTTGTGGAAGGGGCAAGACTCATTTTTAAATGTTTCTCTAGATGTAAATTACGTGCAATAATGTTCACCTTTTTAATGTGTACAATTCAGTGGTTCTTCGTATATTTGCAAGGTTCTGTACCCATCACCCATCCCCACCCTCTAACTTCAGAACATTTTCAACAACCTCCCCCCAAAGCCTTGTACCCATTAGCAGTCACTTTCCATTCTCTCCTGCCCCCAGCCCCTGGCAACCCCTCTTCTGCTTTCTGGGTCCATAGATGTGTCTATTCTGAACATTTCATATACCGGGTGGCCTTTTGTGCCCGGCTTCTTTCACTCAGCATAATGTTTTTAAGGTTTATCCATGCCGTGGGACCACATAATTCCTTTTCATAGCCTAATAAGCTCCCATTGTATGGACGGGCCACATTCTGTTTATCCATCCATCCACGGGCTTTTGGGATGTTTCTACCTTCCCTGCTGGTTTGCCCGTGTTAAGACAGTAATTTCCTTCTGGAAGCTCAGATCACTTAGTAGAAATGTTTCCTCCTCCCAGAACTCCTTCTTTCTAGGCTCCAGAAGAGGGTAGGAAGGAAAAGGGAAAAGGACTTTATCCAGCCGGAAGCTCACAGCCGTTGGTACTTTCTGAACGGGTGAGGCAAACGACCCCGTAAGCCCCAGCCTGCTTTCTGTCCGTGGATTTACTTATTCTGTCCATTTCAGATACGTGGAATTAATATGCTATGTGAAGGAAGAGGAGACAGCCACAGACCATGTGTGTGAGGCCCAGGGGAAGAACGGGCTCCGTTCGTGCGTGAGTCAGCAGACTGACCAGCGGACTTGTTGGGGCAAGTTGGGGAACAGCGTGAAATGAAGTTGAAAAGGGTGGCAGAGATTGACTGCGGGGTCAAGTTCGTATCTGACGTAGTAGGGAGGATGTGATGTGACATCTGGCAAGTCATCGGATCTTTGTTTTACTTTTTTCATCTGTAAAATGGGAGTAATCTCAGCGGAGATTAAACGAGTTAAAATACGTAAAATGTTTAGAACAGAGGATGGTACACAGTAAGAGCTACATTAATGTTAGCTGTTGCTATGCTTGCTGTGTGGGTGGTTTGACTATTACATGTGCTGTGATTGTCACCACTGAAGCATCTCATTTGGAGCAACGACATCATGAAACCAGCACTGATGTCTGACTGTGATGTGAGGGGCTATTAGAAGAATTAGGAATCAGGGCAACCCCTCAATTCTGCCTCCAAAATCTCTCCCCAGATTTTCCACTTTGCTCCACCTCCCTACTTCCACCCTGGCCCCACTTACTGTAACTTTCCCTTCTGGAAGAAGCCGATGGTGGGCTTCTAACTGGTTTCTTCTTTGTCTCTTCTTCCCACTAACCTGTTTTCTGCACAGCAGCAATTTTGCACAGCCAGCACTTTTGATAAAGCACATGCATTTCACCCCGCCAGGTGTCGATGCCAGGTTACAATAAAATCCAGAGCCCTTACCGTGTCTGACACAGACTTGCATAGTCTGATCTGTGTCGACTTCACTGTCTTTGGCCCACATCTAAGCACCAGTCACCTGCTGTTTCTCTGGGTCTTTCGTGTGCCATGGTGCATCTCCAAACTCCAGTCCCTAGTGTCAGCGTCTACATGAAGGATCTGGTGTTACAGCCCGTGCCCTGCGATCCGGGAAAGCGAGAATTTAAGCTTTTTCAGCTACCACAGAAGCAACAGAATTCTACTTTCACTCGGAGTCACACAGAGACGGATTGCCCCGCCAGAGCTGAATGGCTGGGAAACCCGGGGGGGGGGTGGGGGTGGTTTGCAGGTCATTCGAGGGTCCTTTCCTCTGTCCACCTGCTCAGTACCCAGATCCCCTCTCAATAACTCAGAATTTAAAGACTCTGGGCTTGTTGTACCATCTATGAATAAAATGATACAACGTTGGGCGCCTGGGTGGCTCAGTCCGTTCAGCGTCCGACTTGATTTCGGCTCAGGTTGTGATCTCACGGTTTGTGAGTTTGAGTCCCCTGTCAGGCTCTGCACTGACAGTGTGGAGCCTGCTTGGGATTCTCTCTCTCCCTCTTTCTCTGCCCCTCCCGTGCTTGCTCTCTCTCTCTCTGTCTCTCAAAAATTAATTAATTAATTAATTACAAAAAAAGAAATCCTACCCCCCAAGGTGATGGCATGAGGAGGTATTATTAGTGCCCTTGTAAAAGAGGCCTCCGCGCTCTGTTGCCTTGTGAGGACTCAGCAAGAAGGCGGCATCCAGGGGCGCCTGGGTGGCTCAGATGGTTAAGCGGCCAACTTTGGCTCAGGTCACGATCTCGCGGTCCGTGAGTTCGAGCCCCGAGTCAGGCTCTGTGCTGACAGCTCTGAGCCTGGAGCCTGCTTCAGGTTCTGTGTCTCCCTCTCTCTGACCCTCCCCCATTCATGCTCTGTCTCTCTCTGTCTCAAAAATAAATAAACGTTAAAAAAAAATTTAAAAAAGGCGGCATCCATGAACCGGGAAAGGGGGTTCTCGCCTGTCACCACATCTGCCAGTGTCTTAATCTTGGACCCAGACTTCAGAACTGTGAGAGATGCATCTCTGTTGTGTATAAAGAACCCAGCCTCTGGTATTTTTGTCATAGCAACCCAAGCTGACTAAGACAGGCTACTATTTTCTGAGCATTCCTATGTTTCAGGAGTCTGAGTGGTCTCCCACACAACGCTGCCTTCGCCCTGTGCCTTGAGCTCCATCCCAAAGGGCTGACAACCCGAAATAGACTCGCACCCCCTCTTCCACCCACACCACCCTCCTGACTTCCCGTGGTTGCTGTTCCGGCTTCTCAGCCGTCCCTCTTCTCCTCCTCCTCCTTCTTCTTTGACAGACTTAAGAGGATCATGGACAATTCTGATGTCACCATCGCATCTAAACACTAGCAATGTCACATGAAACTCGTGGTCTGTTCTGCGTGGATTCTGCTTGATAGGCGACCTCCCTTCAAGGGCATTGTATAGGAGATTCCACTCAGGCTCCCCAAACCCATCTCGGAAAACAGGATGATCAAACCCTAGCAACCAGATTCTTTAAAGTGCGTTGAGCACACGTTCTCTGAATGTCAATGCCTGTTTCCACCTCAAAGGAGGTTACCTGGAAATGTTAGATTTTCCCTCATGTTGCATTGGCCTGGTAGTGCTTCTCTGTTTTAAGAGTCTCATGCACACCGGTGCTTGGGCTCTTAATTAAAGACCATGTTTAATGAAAAAAATATTAGCAAAGTAGAAAAACACCCACTTGTCCTTGTACGGGTTCCTTAGAAATGGGGCTTGACACAAATTTTATGAGCTAATGCTTTATTGGAGGGTACAGTACCAGGAATTCAAGAGTGAGGGAAGAGAAGAAAGGCAGAAAAGGAAGGAGAGCAGATTCAAAGTAGAATATTACCAAGGTTGGCCCAGCTTTGCAAGAACACTCCACTGCTTGCTCAGTTTTCTGGAATGTCCCTGGGGAGAGGCTGTGTGCACCCACCGAATCTCAGATTCCGTCCATCACACAGAGCGTGGTACTGGGTGAGTGGGGTTGGGGATATGTGGGGGAAGGTGAGCAATTTATCTGCCCACTCCTGTGGATCTCTCTTGAGTTTTTCCCATGGGGCGTTAACCTCTCCCCATTTCCAGGTGGACTCCCTATAGTCAGGTGGGTCCGGGTGCTGAGGCGACTGCAGCCTTTGCCTGTGTGGGCACCTGAGGCCATCAGAAGTGTTGGGAGATAAGGGGACTGTGGCTCTGCAACCACGGGCACGGTGTGAGCAGTGGCTGATGCCGTTCATGCTGGGAAGCAAGTGTCCCAGGTGGGACGAACAGGTCTGGGTCGGCCAAACCCAGAGTTCCACCACTGACAAAATTATGTATTTAGTAGAGTTCCCCCCAGTTCCATTCTACTCCCAGGTAACTATGGTTGACACTTTGCTCGACGTTCTTCCTGATTTTTTTCCCCTGAGAATATGCACATTCTATTTTTCTAAACACACATTTATTAGTTTTACTTCCCAACACGCATTTACTTTTAAAATGGAAGCATGGGGGCGCCTGGGTGGCGCAGTCGGTTAAGCGTCCGACTTCAGCCAGGTCACGATCTCGCGGTCCGTGAGTTCGAGCCCCGCGTCGGGCTCTGGGCTGATGGCTCAGAGCCTGGAGCCTGCTTCCGATTCTGTGTCTCCCTCTCTCTCTGCGCCTCCCCCGTTCATGCTCTGTCTCTCTCTGTCCCAAAAATAAATAAACGTTGAAAAAAAAAAAAAAAAAAAAAAAAAAAAAAAAAAAAAAATAAAATGGAAGCATGACGGGTCACTGAGTGGCTCAGTCGGTTAAGTGTCTGACTCTTAATTTCGGCTCAGGTCATGATCTCACCGGTCATGAGTTCAAGCCCTGCGTCAGGCTCTGTGCTGACAGTGAGAACCCTGCTTGAGATTCTCTCTCTCCCTCTCTCTCTCTCTGCCCCTCCCCAGCTTGTGCATGCGCTCTGTCTCTCTCAAAGTAAATAAACTTTAAAAAAATAAAATGGAAGCATGACATACATATTAGTATGCGATTTGTTTTTTCACATCGTAATACCCTATAATTATTTTTCCAGTTCAGCATATATAGACCTACTTTATTCTTTTTTTTTTTTTTTTTTACAGATAAGTTTGCATACTTTACTTCTCCTGAATCCTAATAGGTTTTAACTCCTAACATACACATTTTGGTAGCATAAGTTCTAATATTTTTATTTTGTTTTAATTTTAATTCCAGTATAGTTAACATACAGTTATGTTAGTTTCGGGTGTGCAATATAGTGATTCAGCAATTGTATACATTACTCAGTGCTCATCATACAAGTGCATTCCCTAATCCCTATGTTCCCTAATCCCTATGTTCCCTAATCCCTATGTTCCCTAATCCCTAGTTCATCCATCCCCCAACTCCTCCCCTCTGGTAACCATCAGTTTGTTCTCTATAGTTGACAGTCTGGTTTTTTTTGGTTTGTCTTTTTTCTCCTTTGTTCATTCGTTTTGTTATTTAAATTCCACAGGTGAGGGGCGCCTGGGTGGCGCAGTCGGTTAAGCGTCCTACTTCAGCCAGGTCACGATCTCGCGGTCCGTGAGTTCGAGCCCCGCGTCGGGCTCTGGGCTGATGGCTCAGAGCCTGGAGCCTGTTTCCGATTCTGTGTCTCCCTCTCTCTCTGCCCCTCCCCTGTTCATGCTCTGTCTCTCTCTGTCCCAAAAATAAATAAACATTGAAAAAAAAAAAAAAAGATGACTAAAGCAAAAAAAAAATTAAAAAAAAAAATAAATTCCACAGGTGAATCAAACTATATAGGATTTGTCTTTATTTATTTTGAGAGAGAGGGAGAGAGAGAGGAGGGGAGGGGCAGAAAGAGAGGGTGAATCCCAAGCAGGCTCCATGCTGACAGTGCCCCAATGTGGGACTCAAACTCACAAACTGTGAAATCATGACCTGAGCTGAAATCAAGAGTCAGACACTTAACTGACTGAGCCACCCAGGCACCCACGGGATTTGTTTTTCTTTGACTGATTTATTTCACTTAGCATGACACCTGCAGATCCCTCCATGTTGTTGCAAATGACAAGATTTCATTCTTTTTAACGGCCAAGTAATGTTCCATTGTATATATATAGCACATTTCTTTATCCAGTCATCTGTGGATGGACACTTGGGTTGCTTCCTCCTCTTGGCTGTTGCAAATAATGCTGCAATAAACATAGGGAGGCATATATCTTTTTGAATTAGTGTTCTTGTATTCTTTGCGTAAATACTCAGGAATGTAATTGCTGGATCGTAAGGAAGCTCTATTTTTAACTTTTGGAGGCACCTCCATACGGTTTTTCACAGTGGCTGCACCCGTTTGCATTCCCACCAACAGTGCACAAGGGCTCCTTTTTCTCCACATCCTCGCCAACACCTCGATTTTAGCCATTCCTCAGTCTTTTTTTAGTAGATAATACCTCCTTCATTCTTTACATTAAAAAAAAAAAGTTTATTTATTTATTTTTGAGAGAGAGAGAGAGAGACAGAGAGAGAGACAGAGCATGAGCAAGGGAGGGGCAGAGAGAGAAAGGAAGACACAGAATCCGAAGCAGGCTCCAGGCTCTGAGCCGTCAGCACAGGGCCTGACGCGGGGCTTGAACTCACAAACCGCGAGATCATGACCTGAGCCGAAGTCGGATGCTTAACCGACTGAGCCAGCCAGGCGCCCCTTCTTCATTTTTTTAAGTGATGGTATAGCTTTTTGGTTTATGGATATACTGTAATTTACCTGATCATTTCTCCCTTGATAGACACTGGCAGGATTTTATGGTTTGTGCTATTTTATTTATTTATTTATTTATTTATTTATTTATTTACTTATTTATTTATTATTTGAGAGAGAGAGAGAGAGAGAGCGAGCGCACGAGCAGGGGAGAGAGGCAGAGGGAGAGGGAGAGAATCTTAAGACATGTGGTTCCGTCCCATGATTCTGGGATCATGACCTGAACCGCAAGCAGGAGTGGGATCCTCCACAGACTGAACTCCCCCCCCACCCCAGACTGTGCTCTTTTAAACAACGTTGCGGTGCAGATGGACACAATTTGTGGGGGTTTTTTTTCAACTGTGTGAGAAGTGAGTGAGTTGCATTGTTCTTTGGGGGCTGGGGCAGGGGTGTCTAGCCCTTCTTTATTCCCCACATTTCAAGGACACTAGTCCTTTTCCAGTTTTTAGGCTTGGCAAGGTCAAAACCCTCAGACAACGCTGTCAGGAGTGTTTGGTGAAATCCCTCTGACAAAGAGTCCGTGTCTGCTAAATGTGAGCGTACATCTGCCCTGTGACCCAGCAATTCTAGGTTTATGCACAATAGGAGTGAACACAGAATGTCCGTATCTGTTACTCAGAATCACCCATCACAGCAGGGAGCTGAATGCACTTTTTTCGGGTCCAGCTTCTTTCCTTAGCATAATGGTTTGAAGATTCATTCAAACTGTGGTGTGTCTAAATAGCTCATTTTTTTTTAAATTATTTAATGTTTTTATTTGTTTTTGAGTCAGAGAGAGACAGAGCATGAGCAGGGGAGGGGCAGAGAGAGAGGGGGAGACACAGAATCTGAAGCGGGCTCCAGGCTCTGAGCTGTCAGTACAGAGCCTGATGCGGGGCTTGAACTCACGGAGTGTGAGATCATGACCTGAGCTGAAGTCGGACGCTTAACTGACTGAGCCACCCAGGTGCCCCATCATTCTTTTTATTGCTGACCGGTATTCCACTATATGGCCAACACCACATTTGCTCATCCATTCACCTGTTGTTTCGGTCATTTCCGGTTTTTGCCTCGTTCCAACACTGTGACTGTTCATGTGTAAGTCTTTCTGGACGTGTGGGTTCCTTTCTTTTTGGGTAAACACCTAGAAGTGTGCCGTCTGGGCTGCAGGATAAGCATATGTTTAACTTCTCAAGAAACGTGCTTGGGGCGCCTGGGTGGCTCAGTCGGTGAAGCGTCCGACTCCGGCTCAGGCCACGATCTTGTGGTTCGTGGGTTCGAGCCCCGTGTTGGGCTCTGTGCCGACAGTTCGGAGCCTGGAGCCTGCTTCAGATTCTGTCCCCATCTCTCTCTGCCCCTCCCCTGCTCATGCTCTGTTTCTGTCTCAAAAATAAATAAACTTAAAAAAAAAACCCAACACATCACCTTTTCCCAAATGGTTGTGCCGTTTTACATTCCCTCCATCAGTGATGAAACAGAACAGGCTGAGCCTTTGTAATGTTACCAATATCCCTGGGGGATTCTGCGGCTCACCTGAGCTCAGAACCACTGGCTTAGAGGATGATGGATTGAGGGGGGTGCTCTTTTCCTTCAGGAGGTGACAGGAAGCGCGGAGCCTCTGAATCAGAAGTGTGCCTGGTGCGGTGGAGATAGAGGGCCGGCAAGCGGGTCGGTGGGCTTGACTGTCTCTGCGAGGGGAAATGCCTCGATAGAGACCAGAGCGGAGGGGCGGGGGCAGGGAAGGATACGCTGTATGGACTCAATTCTGAATGATGTTGGGAGCCACTGTCGGGTTTTTGAGCAGAAGCATGACATGATTTTGTAGCTTAGGAAACTGAAGCTCAGAGAGGTGAATGAACCGGCCACAGGGTCACACAGTAAGTGGCTGAGCTGAGATTCAAGCCTGGTCTGTCCACAGCCAGAGCGTGTGTGATTGACCTCTGTAGTCCCTTTGAGCTGTCTTTGGTATCAAATACACACATAAAAAGATGTTTGGAAGCCGTCGATGTCCTGCCAAAGACCACCAGGAACACACTAGAAGTTGAGACAATTGGATTTATTACTCATTACAGCGCGGGAGACCTGATGCCCTGCGCAACTGCGGGGGTGTCCCAGTAAGAGAACTCAGGGTGTTAGAAAGACCTGATTATAGGACTCGGGCTTTGGTTGGGTGATTCTGGGGAGAGTTAAGGATCTAGGAGTTTTGCCCTGGAGCGGTGCTGTTAGGAAGCAGGGATAATTCTAGGACTGGGGCTCTTAAATCTTATGTATGTATGTATGTATGTATTTATGAGAGAGAGAGCACACAAGCGGGTGGGAGGGGCAGAGGGAGAGAATCAGTTCGACTCCATGACCCTGGGATCACGACCTGAGCCCAAACCAAGAGTCGGACACTCGACCCACTGAGCTACGCAGGTGCCCGGGGCTCTCAAATCTTATCCAGAGGACAGTAGAGCCAGGCTGAGGCTGTAATTGGTAAAGAAGCAGCCATTACTGCTATTAGCCAAGAAGGGGAGATGTTTGGTATTTCGTGGCCTGGACCATGTTCGTGTTCTGTATTGTTTTACGGTGGTTCCGAGGTGGCCTTGTCTGATGTTGATGTTCTGTGAAATTGTTATTTCGACAGGAGAACACGGAGGCCAGCTGACAGGGCCAGGCCAGCTCCTGGATGTCAGGCACTGCTCTCCTCTCTCTCAAAGCCTTGACAGTTGTTTGATATTCATGGTGGAAATCGGGCTAGGGGAAAACTAGCTTTGGAACATGATCCCATCCTGAAGTCACAGCTTCTGGCTGAGGCCATCTCACCCAGCTGTGCCAGCCCAGCTCTTTCTGGACCATACCCTGGTGGATTGAAAACTTCCCTGTGTGCTTGTTTATTTTTTTTAAGTTTATTTATTTATTTTGAGAGAGACAGAGAGTGTACGTGAGAGAGAGAGAGAGAGAGAGAGAGCGAGCACGAGCCGGGCAAGGGCAAAGAGAGAGGGAGAGAAAGAATCCCAAGCAGGCTCTGAGATGTCAGCAAGGAGCCTGACGTGGGGCTTGTCCCGCAAACTGTGAGATCATGACCTGAGCCGAAATCAAGAGTGGGACCCTTAACCAATGGAGCCACCCAGGCACCCCTGTTTGTTTTAAACAACTTTATTGAAATATAGTTCACATGTCTTCAAATCCACACACTGAAAGGTACAATTCAGTGATCTTCAGTGTATTTACATGCGACCATCACCCCATCTCATTCCAGAACATTTTCATTGTTTTAAACAGAAACCGTATCAGCAGTGACTCCCCGTTTCCTCCCTACTCCGCATCACAGCCCGAGGTAACCACTCATCTACTCTCTGTCTCTATGGATTTACCTATTGTGAATATTTCACGTAACTGGAATCACATAATACCTGGTCTTTTGTGACCGGCCTCTTTCACTGAGCATAATGTCTTCAAGTTCATCTGCTTTATAGTGTGGGTCACTGCATTATTCCTTTTCATGGCTGAATCATATTCCATTGTGTGGATAGACCACCTTTTGCTTATCCATTCATTAACTGAGGAACTTCGGAGGTATTTCCGCCTTCTTGTTGTGCCTGGGGTAAAAACAGTACTTTCCTCTGAAAGCCCAGATCACTTTGTAGGAATGTTTATCTCTTCACAGAACTTCTTGTTTCTGGGAGATGAACCAGACTCCAGGAGAGAGTGGGACAGAAGAGGGAAAAGGGAAAAGGGATTTATCCAGTCGGGAAGCTCGCAGCCATTGGCTAGCTTTGTCACCCAGCAGGGGCTCTGAGGGTGCAAAGATAACTTAGGGCAGAAGTCCCTGCCTTCGAGGAGCTCACAGGCCAGTGACTGGAGGGGGCACATGTATTGTTTCCCCTCCTAGGATCCACCCCATTTTTCTGGTCTTCTTCAGGGGAAGCGCCCCCCGCCCCCCCTCCCCGGTTCCTGGGAAGGAGAAACCCAGGCCTGACCAGCCCGCATTAGCCAACCCGTGGGCCTAGTGGTTGCCTCAGGAATGGGCAGGGACTGACTTCAGACAGTCCAGTGACATTCCATGACACTTTTCCTGGACCTCTTTTCTTTTTCCTTTTTTTTAATGTTTATTTTTGAGAGAGAGAGAGACAGAACATGAGTGGGGAAGGGCAGAGGGAGAGAGGGAGACACAGAATCCGAAGCAGGCTCCGGGCTCCGAGCTGTCACCACAGAGCCCGACGCGGGGCTCGAACCCACGAACCGCAAGATCATGACCTGAGCCGAAGTCGGACGCTTAACCGACTGAGCCACCCAGGTGTTCCTCCTGGACCTCTGAGAAAAGGTAATTTTTCATTTGGTTCATTGTTCTTCCCGTGTGGTTGATGCAAAACTCGGCTGGAAGCCTGAGGCTGCTGGTGGCCATCTCGCAGTGGTTTGGGGACAGCCTGCCCGAGCAAGAAGGTGACAGAAGGAAAGCAGGGCTCAGACACGGGAGACCAAACCACATCCTGGTGATGTAACCTGAGCAACTGGACCACACTGTGCCTGATTTTTTTGCTACCTTTATGCTTTTCAGCTGCACGAACTCTTAATCTTTAAGAATTAGAAAAATAACGGGGGCGCCTGGGTGGTTCAGTCGGTGAAGCGTCTTGTCGATTTTGGCTCGGGTCATGATCTTGCGGTCATGAGATCAAGCCCTGTGGCAGACCCTGTGGTGCCAGCGCTGCCTGCTTGGGATTCTCTGTCTCCTTCTCTCTGCCCCTCCCGCGCTGTGCACACTCGAGCTCTCTGTCTCTCTTTCTCAAAATAAATAAATACACATTAGAAAAAAGAATTAAAAATTCATCATGATAATGGTTGCACAGCTCTGTGAATATAACTAAAACCATTGAACTGTATACTTTATTTATTTATTTTTTTTTAATTTTAATTTTTATTTTTTTTTAATTTTTTTTCCAACGTTTATTTATTTTTAAGACAGAGAGAGACAGAGCATGAACGGGGGAGGGGCAGAGAGAGAGGGAGACACATAATCGGAAACAGGATCCAGGCTCTGAGCCATCAGCCCAGAGCCCGACGCGGGGCTCGAACTCCCGGACCGCGAGATCGTGACCTGGCTGAAGTCGGACGCTTAACCGACTGCGCCACCCAGGCGCCCCTGAACTGTATACTTTAAATGGGTAAGTTGTGTGGCATATAAACTATACTCGAATAATAAAAAATAACACCAGATAAGGACGATGATAGAACCACTTGAGAATGTTATGGAAACCCAGAAAAAGAGCAGCTCACTTTGTCTGCAAAGCAGACGGCAAACAGCCTTCCTGAGTAGATGTCACTCTATGTTACCGGTGAGGAAGCAAAGACACTCCCAGAAAGGAGCTGAGTATGTACCTCTTAATGAGCGACAGGGCTAAGAATTACATTTCTAGGAGCACCTGGCTGGCTCAGTCCGTAGAGCACGTGAGTCTTGATCTTGGGGTTGTAAATTGGAGCCCCACCATGTTGGGTGTAGAGATTACTTTAAAAAAAAAAACCTAAAAGAAAAAAAAATATTTCTAGCCCATAAGCTGGTCTTTGAAAACACAGTCTTTCCTTAGGCACTGTCAAAATCTAAACCATGGTGCTAATTAATTGACCTAAATTATTTTAAAGCATTTATAGCATCGAGCCTGCTTATCATGAGCATCTCCAAATACACACGGGGAAAATCCCTGTAGTTCTAACGCCTTTTATTTTGGATTTCCAGAGTTTGACAAAAACTTTTTCACGTTTCAAAGTGACTTATGTGAAAAAGTTATGTAAATAAGAAGTCCAGGATGTGAACTTCAGGCATAGCTGGATCCAGGGGCTTTCTGATGGCAATAGCATCTGATATCTATTCTCTGCTCCTCAGCTTGGGATTTGCATGCAGGCTATCCACACATGGTGGCAAAGGTGGTCTCCAGGACCTCTAGGGTTAAATCTTACCAATAGCTTCAGAAAATTCAATGCATTTTCATTGCATATCATTGGCTCAGCTTGGGACACACATACCTATCCCTGGACCAATCCCTGTACTTACGCTGATTAGTCAAGCTTAGAGCCAGAGGGTAGGGATAGTCTACCTGAGTGGTGCTGGATAAGATAGGAGGGAAAGGAATCCCCAGTGGACAAGTGAGGTACTCTTACAGAGGGGAGAATGGATGTTGAGCACACATAAATAAACAAACAAACAAACAAGAAAACAAACAAATACATTGATGTTTAGTTTGGGACCAGGAAGTCAGTAGTACTCCCTCACACTGTAGAAATACAGTCATCTAATAAAGTTGATATTAAAAATGTTCTCTTTTGGGACACCTGGGTGGCTCAGTCGGTTGAGCATCCGACTTCAGCTCAGGTCATTATCTCACAGCTCGTGAGTTCAAGCCCCATGTCGGGCTCTGTGCTGACAGCTCAGAGCCTGGAACCTGCTTCAGATTCTGTGTCTCCCTCTTTCTCTGCCCCCACCCCTGTCAGAAATAAATAAACATTAAAAAAAAAATGTTCTCTTTTTAATACTTCAGTTTCATTTTCATGATCTGGACTATCCTTTTCTTTTCACTTAATTTCCCAAATCTTTAAATACTGTTCTTCCTCACCCCTGGATTCTACCATCAAGAATGCCCCTCTTCTGTTTTCCTGTAGCATTTTCTATTTGGATTACCCCCTTTAGTCTCTAATTAATTACTTCCAGGTATTGTTCCCTGTGTGCAAGCAGGGCCTACCACAGGGGCCCAGGGTCATGTGACCAGGCCTTCAAATTCACTAGCAGACTCCCATTTAGACATTTCCTTGTTTTTCCTCTTTTTTTTCTTTGTTTCTTTCTTCCTTTCTCTTTCTTTTCTTTCTTCCTCCCCGTCTCTCTCCCTCCTTCCCTCCCTCACCCCCCTATCTATCTATCTATCTATCTATCTATCTATCTATCTATCTCTATGCCCAACGTGGGGCTCCAACTTACAACCCCAAGATCAAGAGTCACATGCTCTACTGACTGAGCCAGCCAGGCGCCTCTAGACTTTTCTTTCCTTTTTTTTAATTTTTTTTTTAACGTTTATTTATTTTTGAGACAGAGAGAGACAGAGCACGAACGGGGGAGGGGCAGAGAGAGAGGGAGACACAGAATCGGAAGCAGGCTCCAGGATCTGAGCCATCAGCCCAGAGCCCCATGCGGGGCTCGAACTCATGGACCGCGAGATCGTGACCTGAGTTGAAGTCGGACGCTTAACCGACTGAGCCACCCAGGCGCCCCTAGACTTTTCATTTTTACAGATGTTAATTTTACATTTGGTTTATAATTCAGGACAGGAGTTTGTATCAGTCAGAAAACAGAATCCATTCTAGGTCTTTCCAATAGAAAGTTTTGTTTTTTTTTGTAAGATTTTATTTTTAAGTACTCTCTACACCAAATGTGGGGGTCGAACTCACACCCCAAGATCAAGAGTTGCATGCTCTACCGACGGGGCTAGCCAGGGGCCTCTCCAATGGAAAGGTTTTAATGCTGGAAATTGGTTAGACATATGCATTAGTTATCTACTGCTGTGCAACAAGGCACCCCAAAACTTAGTGGCTTAGAACAACAATCACTATTATCTTTTGTAGTTTCTGCAGATCTGGAAGTTGAGAGCAGCTTGGCTGAGCAGTTCTGATGCAGGGTCTCTCATGAGTTGTAGTCAAATACTGGCGGGGGCTGCTCTCATCTGAGGGCTTAACTGGGGCCAGAGCAGCCACTTCCGGGATGGTGTGCTTGATGGCTGCTGGGGGGAGGCATTAGTTTTCCCCCATGTAGGTCTTTCCCAGAGCAGCTCCAGTGTCCTTATGACATGATAGCTGGCTTCCTCAGAGGAAGTGAGTCAAGAGAACAAGGTAGGGAGCGCCTGGGTGGCTCAGTCGTTTGAGCTCTTGGTTTCAGCTCAGGTTATGATCCCAGGGTCGTGGGATCAAGCCCTGCGTCAGGCTCTGTGCTCCGCGCGGAGCCTGCTTAAGAGTCTCTCTCCGTCTGCCCCTCTGCCCCCTCCCCAACTCGTGTGTGCACTCTGTCTCTCTCAAAAAACAAACAAACAAACAAACAAAAAAAAACAAGATAGAAACTACAATACCTTTTATGACTTAGCATCAGAAGTCACACATTGTCACATTTGCCACATTCTCCTAGACAGAGGTGAGTCACAAAGCCAGTTCTGCCTCCTGGTCCAGGAGAGGGGAATTAGGCTGCACCTTTTGAAGGGAGGGGGACCAAAGCGTTTGTAGATATGTTTTGAAATCGTCACAACAGGTGATGATAGGAGCCAAGCAACGGATGGTGAGACGAGCCACAGATTAGCAACAGCAGAAAGCCGCTATTCCAGTTAGGACTGGAGGGCATGAAGGGAAGTGTGCAATTACCAGAGTCCAGGATCCGGGACCACCCAGCGGAAACGGGAACTTCCGAGGGGCTGGACACTCGAAGATACAGCGGAGTTGCTTCCCAAAGCGGAGGGAGACAGATGCTGTGGCCTCTTCCTTCCTCCACCTTCCGACCTTCTGTCAGGGTCTGCAACTGGCCCAACCTACCAGGAAGCGGACTGCAAGGGAGCCTGGGAGATGTAGTTCCTCGTGATTCGGGGGTGGGCGGAGAGGGCTGCCTGGGTCTGAGATCAAATGGGCAGAAGCCTAACACCCAGCCCCCTCCCCCGCCCTCCCGCAAGGACTGATCTGATTAAGTGGTGATATTGTGGTTATGTTTATCTTCACTTCTGATCGCTCTATGAAAATTGTTCCCAACAAAGTGACATTTTAAAACTGAAAATGAAAAAAAAAAAATACTGATGAGAGAAAATCCCTTAGTCTCCTTTATTCTTCCCTAATTATAAAACAGACTTCCGTGGGACCAGAAGGGAAAGGGAGTGTTCATACCCAGACAGCAGAAAGCTGAGCTAGCCTTTCTTTGGAAACAGCCTTTTGTTATTCTGTTTAGAACTTGCCAGCATTTGAGAACTGATGGATGCAACTGTTCAATTTCTAATCTGGTTTCCTAGTCCCTCGCTCAACAAGCTTCTGATTCCAAGCAGAAAGGATTTATTTTGTCTGTTCTAGGTATATACCCCAGAGAATTGAAAACGTATGTCCATACACAAATGTGTGTGTGAACATTCATAGCAGCATTATTCCCAATAGTCAAAAAGTGGAAACTCAAAAATGTCCATCAAATGGCAAACAACGTGTGGTCTGTCTACACAATGCAGTATTATTCAGCCACAGAAAGGAATGAAGTACCACATGGAAGAAACTCGAAAACATGGTGCTAAGTAAGAGAAGCTGGCCACAAAAGGCCACGGATTGTACGATCTCATCTCAAATCCATAGAGACAGAAAATAGATGAGTGGTTGCCAGGAGGGCTGGGGGAAATGGGAAATGGGGAGTGACAGCTAATGGGTACAAGGTTTCTTTTAGGGGTGATGAAATGTTTTGGAATTGGACAGAGGGGATAGGTGAACGACTCTGAATACGCTAACAACCACTGGACCGTACACATTAAAAGGGTGATTTCACGGGGCGCCTGGGTGGCTCAGTTGGTTGAGCGTCCGACTTTGGCTCAGGTCATGTTCTCACGGTTCGTGAGTTCGAGCCCTGTGTGGGGTTCTGTGCTGACAGCTCAGAGCCTGGAGCCTGCCTCGGATTCTGTGTCTCCCTCTCTCTGTCCCTCCCCCATTCGCACTCTGTCTCTGTCTCTCTCAAAAATAAATAAACATTAAAAAAAAAAAAAAAGGTGATTTTGCTCTTTTTCCCCCCTGGCTGCTTGGAGCTCAGCCACCACCGTAAACGACACAATAACTATCCGGACCGGAAAGTTCATGACTGACTGACTACTTTACGGAAACAAACGGTCATCGATGTTCTACACCCTGGAAAGCAACAGTACCTAAGAAATTCAAGAAAAACTAGCCAAAATGTACAAGACCACAACAGATGTCATCTTTGTATTTGGATTCAGAACGAATTTTGGCAGTGTTGTTGCAGGATCATTGAGAGAGGCAGTCAGGAGAGAATTATTGAGACGTGTTCCGGGGCAACTTAGTAAGTTTATTTAAGCAGCACGGCGACAGGACCCTTGGGCAGAGAAATCTGCACTCTGGTTGTATGAAGCTGGTGGTTATATGCTTAGTGCTGAAGGGGGAGGGGACGTGCAGGGAGTAGTCGGTCACAAATGTCTTCTTTGAATGTCTACTCGTAAAACTACTTTTGCAAGATTTCTCTGGTGCTTATCATTCAGCTCGGTATGAACTATCAATGAGATGCACAGGCAGTCATGAGACCCTTTAAGTATGTAGCAAGCAGCTCTTACCTGATGCTTATCAAAACCGTGCAGGCTATATAGGTCACCCTTCTGGGCTAAAGGTGAACATTTTTCTGCTCCTGTCCCTCATCAGTGGCAAGACAACTGGCTTTGGCATGATTTACGATTCCTTAGGGTGTGTAAAGATACATGAACCCAAACATAGACTTGCAAGACCTGGCCTGTTGGAGAACAAAAAGACCTCAAGAAAACGACGAAAAGAATGCAAGAACGGAATGAAGAAAATCAGGGGCGCTGCAAAAGCTAATGCTGGTGCTGGTGAACAGCGGGCTGGAGATTGGACTACAGAAGGGGTAAAGATTACGGGACGCCTGGGTGGCTCAGTCGGTTGAGCGTCTGACTTCCGCACAGGTGGTGATCTCTTGGTTCACGGCTCATGGGTTCGATCCCCATGTCAGGCTCTGTGCTGACAGCTTGGAGCCTGGAGCCTGCTTCGGATTCTGGGTTTCTATCTCTCTCTCTGCTCCTCCCCCGATCATGCTCACTCGCTTGCTCTTTCTCAAAAAATACACATTAAAAAATTAAAAAAAAAAAAAGGAGTAAAGATTCTGCATTGATTTTATCTGTGGTGATTGTGCAGATTTTTCATGTGAGGGTTAATAGACTAAGAGCTTCTATGTGGAAAAAAAGAGAGTGATTTCATGGCATGAATTATATTTCTATTCCTTAGTAAAGCTGGAAAGAAAGGGGGAAGGAGGAAGGAAGGAAGGAAGGAAGGAAGGAAGGAAGGAAGGAAGGAAGGAAGGAAGGAAGGACAGGACCCATTTTTTGTTGCACCTCACTGATTACTGATAACCCCCTGGTAGGTTCTGGGCCAGACCTGAGTTGAGAGATTCATTCGTCATTCATCATATATTACTAAGTGCCGGCTATGAGCCATCTGTTTCTTGTGTTGAATGCGTTCACACACACCATGGCACGCGAGCACCTGCCAGTCTGTGCTGAGGACTATAAAAGTGTACATTTACAGTGGGTGGGCCTGGCAAGTTCTGAGAGCCTGTCTTCAGATCCCGAAGTAATGTCAAAAGACACTTGATGACTAATTTATGGCTATGCCACTGAAAAGAAAACCCTCTACAAAGAAGGAACTATGACAAGTAGTTGATAAGTGATTAGTTTATGGTACTGTGATTGGAGTTACTTTTGTCTCTTTTCTGATTCTAAGATAGCACAGTTAATTACATTTCTAATACAAAAAAATAAATTCACAGATGACTTCTGGCTGCATTTTTGGTTTGGCCACCACTGTGTCTTCAAACACTGGAGCCAAGTGTATTTAGATACAGCATCTATGCTCCAATTTGCCACACTCCTCCCTACTCCCTATTGCCTTAAGCTGGGGTGCCTTCACTCATTCATATAAACTGCCTGATCCCTGAAGGCATTTGAATTTGGGTCCCCTGATTTACTTTATAAAATCCAACAATATATAATTCAGGGTGGTCCACCAAGATGATAAATGTCCACATTTTAAGTCCCTGGTAAGTGGAATTAGAACATTTCATCAGTTTGAAAGTGAAAATTAATGTATTTAATTTCTAGATAAAAACAGAATTGTTCTTGGCACTTTTCTATACAGTTTGGTTGCTTGGGAAGTCAAAAAACCTGTTTCAGTTTAATTCATTAAAAAAATTTTTTTTAATGTTTATTTTTTTTTGGAGAGAGAGATACAGTGTGGGGGGTGGAGGGGCAGAGAGAGAGGGAGACGCAGAATCTGAAACGGGCTCTAGGCTCTGAGCTGTCAGCACAGAGCCTGACACGGGGCTCGAACTCAGGAACAGTGAGATCATGGCCTGAGTCGAAGTCGGTTGCTTAACCGACTGAGACACCCAGGCGCCCCAGTTTAATTCATTTTAATAGGAAACTACTGTAGGTATTATAAGCAGGAAGAACTTCAATACAGAGAAAGAGAGGCATATAAGTGGGTTAGTGAGGCTGGAGGGAACAGGCTCTGGGCTCCCAGAATAACACAACAGAACTGACCTGGCAGCACAAGCAGGGCCTTTGACACAGTCCGGAGAGCGGGGAGTCAGGGGACATCACTAGAGCTCTTGAGTTCAGTCAAGGAAGCCCTGCACCTGTTTTTTGACACCTGAAGCGGGGAAACTGGGTATTGGGCCACTACTGCCCCCTATTGCCTGATGGTCTTTCAAGAAATAATCCCTAAAAAGAAAAAGAAAAAGAAAAAAATCTCTCAAATTTGCACAGCACCTTCACATACGGGATGTCATCTGATCCTCTTAATAACTTCACTAGATGAGCAAGGCGCATGGTGGACGTGGTGTCCTCCCCCTTTTACAAGCAAGGAAACTGAAGCTCAAAGCTGATGGGACATAATGAAGGTCACACAGCTGTGTGCAAAACTGGAGTAAGCCGCCAGGTCTCCCCAGCGCCAGGTCAGGTCAGCACACTCCACCTAGTGTCATGAATGGGGTCTTTGGTGGCCCCGGGATAGGCTCTGCGAGCACAGCATACACATGCCAAGACTGTGCCACAGGAGTGCCGCAGACTGGCAAATAACCGTAGCCCGGTTGCACAAATCTCCATCACCAACACAGAAGACAGGGCTGCTTTGTGGCAGAGGTTATGTCTAGGGACATTCGAGAGAAGAAAAAAGGTGACATTTGGGTTGGGTTTTGAGGGATGATCTGGCAGCAAAGTGCAGAAAATTGTCCTAGCAGCTTGCAAGAGCTGAGGGGGCGTGATGTGGCAGGAGCACTTTGGGAAACTGACAGAATTCCAATTTTGGAGGGTTTGAACCAGGTAAAAAATATTTTTGTAGTTGAAGTATGATATGCATACAGTAAAATAAGGTGCAATCATCTTTTTTATTATTATTAAAAATTTTTTTAACATTTATTTTTGAAAGACAACATGAGTGGGGGGAGGGGCAGAGAGAGAGGGAGACACAGAATCTGGAGCACGTTCCAGGCTCTGAGCTGTCAGCATAGAGCCCAACACGGGGCTCGAACTCAGGAACCGTGAGATCATGACATGAGCTGAAGTTGGACGCTCAACTGACTGAGCCACCCAGGCATCCCTATTATTATTATTTTTAATGTTTATTTACCTTTGAGAGAGAGAGAGACAGACAGACAGACAGAACACGAGCAGGGGAGGGGCAGAGAGAGGGAGACACAATCTCAAGCAGGCTCCAAGATCTGAGCTGTCAGCACAGAACCTGAGGCAGGGCTCGAACTCATGAACTGTGAGATCATGGCCTGAGCCAAAGTCAGATGCTTAACCAACTGAGCCACTCAGGCGCCCCAAGGTGTATTAGTCTTAAGTATAAAAATACTATGTGAACATATAAAAACTTTCCCAAATCCCAGGAAGTTCCCTTGTGCCCCTTCCCAGTCTACGCCCATCTCCATCCTTTCTGGTAGGTTTCTGTGGGATTAGGGTGTTTCCCAAGCGGTAAGTGCTTTCCCTGCTTAATTCCGTTGGCTAAGTAACCAGACGGTATTTGATGGCAGGCAGGTAATTCATTCATTGGCCAGAGAACGGAGAAGGGGAGCTCGTGCTCTGAAGGCACCTTCTCGCAATTAGGACTCAAGGCAAGGGTTTCTGGGGTTAGGGTAGAAGGGGCTGGTATGCAAGCCGACATGGGTTTTTTTTTTTTGGGAAAAGGGGGAGGAGGCTTCTTCGAATCAGAGAGTATCATTTCTTCCCTTAAATGGGAGCGGTCGCACGTGTCAGTGCGATGGTCGGTGTGTTTTTTGTTTTAACAATTAGGTGGTAGGGCACCTGGCTGGTTCAGTCCAAAGAACGTGCCACTCTTGATCTCTGGGTTGTGAGTTCAAGCCCCATGTTGGGTGCATAGTTTACCTAAAAAAATAAAATCTGGGGCACCTGGGTGGCTCAGTCGGTTAAGCATGGGACTTCGGCTCACGTCATGATCTCGCGGTCGTGAGGTTGAGCCCCACATTGGGCTCTGTGCTGACAGCTTAGAGCCTGGAGCCTGCTTGGGATGCTGTGTCTCCCTCCACCCCGCCCCCCCCCCGCCCCTTCCCTGCCCATGCTGTCTCTCTCAAAAACAAAAAAATAAACATTAAAAAAAGTTAAAAAAATAAAATCTTAAACAACAGCAAAACAATTAGATGGAAATGATCCCGACGTCATCTAGGGGGTTAACAGTCATCTGAACTGGATCAAACTGGTGGAAAACTGGGGACTCGTTTGGAGTTTGTTGGCGAGTCCCTGGTGGCAAGGGGAAGGCAACAGAGAATCTCGAAGCCCTTGGCGTCAGCCCCCATCTCCCTTTACTTCTTACTTCTGTTGCTGCCTCCAAAGTTTTCGCCATCTCTTTAGACAATCTTAGGGCGTCGCACCGGGCGCGGGAGGTTTCCTGATACTGTCGCTTTCTGGTGTGGTCCACGTGAAACTTAGCCTGCGCGCGAAAGGGATGATGGTGGGGACAACGATGTTTGGCCTTTCAGAGCCACCATCCAGCCTCGGGGTGCGCGGAGCCGCCTTGTCCCTCTGCGGCCGCCGTGCGTCCGTTACGTGGCAGCTGCCGGCGCCCGCCAATCCACGGCGCCCGCATCAGCCCCCTCGGGTGGCGCAGCCGGAAGGGGCGGAGCAGAGGCGGCGGCGGCTGAGGAGGCAGCGGTGGCGGCGGCGGCGGCGGCGGCGGCGGCTCTGGAGGCCGCGGTCCCGGTCCTGGCTTCGGCCCCAGCCCCACCATGGTGACGCTCGCCGAGCTGCTGGTGCTCCTGGCCGCTCTTCTGGCCACGGCTTCGGGCTACTTCGTCAGCATCGACGCGCATGCCGAGGAGTGCTTCTTCGAGCGGGTCACCTCGGGCACCAAGATGGGCCTCATCTTCGAGGTGGCCGAGGGCGGCTTCCTGGACATCGACGTGGAGGTGCGGGCGCGCTGCCCGCGGCCGAGGCGGGGTCGCGCGGCGGTTCGGGGTTTGGAGGCGCTGGGGCCCGCGCTGGGTCTGCGGGGGCGCGGGGCGTGGAGGCCGCTGTCCGAGCGCTGGGAGGGGCCCGGGCCGCCGTCTGGCCTCCGCCCGGGCGACCCCCTAACGGCCCTTTCCCCCGCGGCCCGCCGGGATTCCGTGCCCCGGGATGCCCCGCGGATATGGAGCCGTCGCTTAGTTGCTTTGCGTTCTCAGTTTGGACGGCGGGTTCCCCGTGGAACCTGTCGCTGAGCTTCGTCGACCAGGCGCCGCGTGTCAGCTCCGGGCCCAGGAGACGCTTAATCTGTCGCGGCTAGCCGAGGGCCGGTCTCATTGGGTCTGCAGCTGCATTCCGTCGTGTTACGGATTAGTGTGGGAAAAAGTAAAGCGAATGCCACTGACGGAGGCTAGGCAGACGTTTGCGTTGTGCATTTCTTTATTTTTCATAGAAACAGCTTCAGTGTTTAACCTGTTTTCATGCAGACTTCCAGATACCTCCTTCTGCCGTCTCTGGCTAGGGGAAAGCTGGAGTTGGGTCATTCATTTTAGGCGTGATGATTACAGATAAAGTATCTGGAGAAAACAGGAAATTATTTTAGGAAACTAGCGGTCCCCGAATTTCCTCCTATACCCCCCCTTTTTTTTTTAAACCAAAAGAGTGTTTCGCGTTTTATTTATTTATTTATTTAGGAAACCAGATGTAAGTAATACTTAAGTTCACTGTTAGCATGATTAATTGGGTTCTAGGATTTTCCATCTGGCAGTGAACAGCAGAGTTGGGCACAAACGACACAGTAAGAGTGAAGTCCAAAAATAAGGGGATAGTGGAAGGAGTGACTGATAAAATTAGTTAAGACGTTAAAGGTCAGTTATTCCAGTCTCCAGATTTTGCACGCTTTCTAAGAGGAACTAGGGTGACCAAAGCCTAACCGCTGATGTGTAGCAGATGGATGAGAACATGGGTCCCTTAATTTCCAGTCTAGTCGTTTTCTTAAGCCTTCTGGCATCTCAGATAAAGCAGATTCCTACACTGGTTTGCAGCAATCATTTAGGGAAACCTAGAAATGTAGCTTGCTCAGATTTTTTAGTTTTAAAGATATTTTTTCATGTTTTGGTGTTAGTAGTTGAGTTTGCATGTGTGTTGGTGATACAGGCCAGTTGGAGACAACGTGTAAGGTGCTATTCTGTTTCTGAGGAGTTGACGTTTAGGTTGGACAGATGAAACGTACATACTCAGAATTGAAAGGTGCTTTGGAGAGCCATCGAGTCCAGCTTTGTTTCATAAGTGCGAGACCGCAGCCCAAAGACGTTACTGTCACTAAGCGAAAGTTAAATTTTCTTAGCAAATATCGTACTGCCAACGACACCACTTACGGAGAAGTATGGTTTTAAATCTTTTGTGATGTGCATTTCTCTCCTGCCTCCAGATTACAGGGCCTGATAATAAAGGAATTTATAAAGGAGACCGAGAGTCCAGTGGGAAATACACATTTGCTGCTCACATGGATGGAACATACAAGTTTTGTTTCAGCAATAGGATGTCTACTATGACTCCAAAAATAGTGATGTTCACCATCGATATTGGGGAGGCCCCCAAAGGACAAGACATGGAGACAGAAGGTGAGCTGAACATTAAGAAGACTTCTATCACGTTCTAAGAATTAACATTGTGTACGTTTTTATTCATCTGAACGGAGTGTTTATTTTGATTTCTTATTCTAGGCTCATTCACCGTCTTTAAAACCAAAAGCTTTTGTGATACATACTTTTTATTTCTCCAGGACTCCTACTTAACAAAAATAATTTTCTGGAATTTTATATTTCAGTTCTTCACAACGGCCTCTTGCAACTTTTCTTAGTCATTCTGTGCTTTTGTAAGCATGTAGGTTGTGTGTGCTTTAGGTGGTTGTGTGGATTTGCTAATCCTGGTATATACATTGTTGTTTATTGTTCATTTATACATGACTAGTTTGGTTAAATTTTGTTGTTTTATTTTTGTGTGTGTTTATATTTTACACTTTTCTTTAGGTGGTGGAGATACCTGGGATGGTAGGTAGATTGTATTTTGGCAGCATCCTGTCTTTTTGCGCATTTTTGTTTGCTGCTCATTTCTGCTTTCCTTCATTCTAACCTGTTTGTTTGCATGAGAGTGTTTTTTCTCTTAATTACAAAACCCCTACAAGTAATTAGAGTTTTAGACTGATTGTTTTCTGTGGTTTTTACTTGGATGATGGGAGGTACAGGTTAGGTCATTTTAAATTAATGGCATTGGAAATATAGGGATTGACATTTTAATAGTAACATCATACTTTGTTTCTTTTAGATGAATGTTGAGGGTGAAAAGATTCAATTGTAACTGGAGGAGTAAAAGTCTTAATTAAACATAGCTAATGGCAAATGGTGCTGTTGAGTTTTAGGGAGTACTTCGTTGGCTTGTTTTTACCATTATTATAGTTTTCTAACTTGAAATTTGGTTGGACGTGAATTCCAGTTCTAGAAGCTGTGTCTAGATATGGTGAGAAAGGCTCTTTCAGCCACATGTTGCAGTTAGATTGATTTATATTTCTCTGCTGACCAGCAACAAACCCTGAATTGAGTCTTTTGGAGGAATTGGTTACCAAGAACCAGCACATTTGGATTTTTGGAGGGGAGGGGGCACGGTGTACATCAGGATTTGTGGAAACTAGCAGTGCAACACATTTCATAGTGTTAACGTGATAATATTTGTTTTAGATATTAAGCAGTTTGTAGGGTACTTACATCATAAAGAAGTTATTTGTTGGGGCGCCTGGGTGGCTCAGTTAAGTGTCCAACTTCAGCTCAGGTCATGATCTCATGGTTTGTGAGTTCGAGCCCCATGTCAGGTTCTGTGCTGACAGCTCAGAGCCTGGAGCCTGCTTCAGATTCTCTCTCTCCCTCTCTCTCTCTCTCTCTCTCTCTCTCTCTCTCTCCCTCCCTCCCTCCCTCCCTCCCTCCCTCTCTCCCTCTCTCCCTCTCCCTCCCCCCCCTTATGCTCATGCTCTCTCTCTCCCTCCCTCCCTCCCTCTCTCTCTCCCTCTTATGCTCATGCGCTCGCTCTCTCAAAAATAAATAAACATTAAAAAAATAAAGTATTTGTTAGGTTTTGAAATCTGTAGAATTTAGAGAATCCTACTACTTAGTAATTCTTGTGCTTGCTTTTCGGGGCCACTTACGGCGTAGAACTTGGCTAACCCAAGGAGAATGAGGAGTTTTGAAGGGGTTTGTGCTTGTTCATTTTCTGGAAATTGGTCCTTTCTAAATTTAGAAAATATTGGTTGAGGAATGTGAGTATTAAATTATTCTTAAATAATCCTTTAACATAATATTTAAAATCCTTGCTTTTGTTAATGTTGCCGAATGGAAGCTGTGAAATCAAACCTTACTCTAAAGGAGTGGTCCTCAGGCAAGGGACAGTTTTTGCCCCCCAAGGGAACATTTGGCAATATCTGGAGACTTTTTTTTTTTTTTTTTTTAAGTAGGCTCCATGCCCAGCGTGGGGCTTGAATTCCCTATTCTGAGACCAAGAATCGCATGCTCTACCAACTGAGCTAGCCAGGTGTCCCTATCTGGAGGCATTTTTGATTCTCATGGCTGGATGGAAGATCCTACAGTGCACTGGGTAGGCCCCCCACAACAAAGAATTTTCTGCTCCAAAATGTCAACAGTGCCATTCATGAGAAGCACTGCTCCTAAGGTCACATCATGCTTGGGGCTTTCAAAGTGAAGCTAGAGAGGGATGATTGGAGATTCCAACCTAACTACCTTAATATGGGAGGGGCCCTCCAGTGGGAATTTTCTCTTGTGGTATATACTTTTTTCCTAACTGTTTTGTTCATTGTCACACCGTAGCACTATCTAGAAGCATACACTTATTCTTCAGAACTGTCCGTTCACCTTGTATTCATTTTTGGCTAAAAAGAATACCTGATTTTAAACCTTGTGCAGTTGTGAGCTTGTTTTTTCACTTACAATGCCTGGCATTCCCCACTGTAGTGAAATTACTGCTTTGAGTTTCATAGAAGAATGTTTGAGTTTTGGTGTGAATTTTTTCGAGAATGTTTTCAGGTTTTTCTACACTCAGCTTCATTGAATTAAAAGTCTGTTTTGATGCTGCTTTTAAATTAACATTAGAGTTATATGATTCTAATGCTATTGCTCTTAACATTAGAGTTATATGATTCTAAGGCATAGATTTTTATTTTAGTTTAAATATTGTTATTTATAGGATTATTAGGAATTTGTTTGTTTTATATTTTGTTCTCCCCCCCCCCCCCCGCCCCGTCTTTTTTTTTTTTTCCCTTCAGTTAGCAGTCAGTATAGTGAACTTAGCAACAATTCATTAGAGGAGATTTCTTAGGGTTAACTGTTCTCCCTTAGTTAGTAAGTATTACATAGTATGTTTCCCACCCTGAAAGAGGTTTCTGTACTGGGAATGAACTTTAAAAAATGCTTTGAGAATTAAATTGTCATCAGTAGTCCAAAGTGATGTCTGAGCCATTTCTAAACACCTTCTTTTACATGGCTTCTCTAAGGAATATTTTGAGGACTATTGCTTTAAAAGTATTTTTCAAAAGGAGATTGCCAAATATGTGCCAATCTGTTTTCAAATTTTTCTGTAGCTCACCAGAACAAGCTAGAAGAAATGATTAATGAGCTGGCAGTGGCAATGACAGCTGTGAAACACGAACAGGAGTACATGGAAGTCCGGGAGAGGATACACAGAGCGAGTAAGTTAATGCCGTCACTTTACAGCAGTGTTTGGTGGCCATGAAATTGTGAAGGTGTATTTCTCAACAGCTTGTTTATATTTTCCTCATGTGACTGTTTTATAAACATTATCTTACTAAAGCCTTGACTTAAAAAAAGCACCTATGCAAAGGTATCTTTTGAGTACATGTTTGTAGAGCTTTGTATTGGACTAGTTTATTATTGGGACACTAAATCTAAAGTGAAAAATGCTGCGAAGATTTAGCATGAGCTTTTAAGAGTTTTAAAGAATCTATGGTCAGCTAAGGAATTTTCAGTGATAGTTTTCCTAAAGCAGAAAAGAAAACTGTGAAATGGTTGGTTTTTAATCACATATTTTGAAATTTCTGTGCCAATATTATTATATGCTGAGAGTTAGCTTTTTTCCCTAACATGGAACGTTTAATTTAGAGAAAATAGCACTAAAATGTGAATCTAGGCAGCCACCAGGTGAAGCTCAGCTTGGGTTCTTAAATTTGTAAACTGGGGACGGGGAGTATATTTGTCTGTGGAAGCAGTGATGGCTGGAAGGAACCCCATGTTTAGTCGCAAAAGCCCATGATGTAGCCTTAAGCACTATGCTGTGCTTTTGCATGTAAAATTAAGAGGTACCATATTGACACACAGACCAGATACCATATCTTAGATCCAGGTCCACATCTATGGTTCGGTGTTTTTTTATCCTCCAAATAGTTCTTGGGGGTAGACTGCACGGGAGCAAGCTTGTCTGTGAATGCAAAGTGCTTTATGTCAGGAGTCTGTTCGAGGTTGGGGTAGGGAGTGGAGAGAAGAGTGACTCTAAGGGATAGTGGGCACAGGCTGAACCTCTTGAAGGCGTGGTTTGTGTTCCCCCTTCCCTCTTACATCTCTCCTTGCCACATATGGAAATGGGCCTTCAGGACCTAGAGCACACACTTTGCCCTTCCTTGTATGGGAGAGTAATGAAAAACCATAACAGGCTGGAAAAGTGAGAGCCTTTTCTTTCGCTGATATGGAGCCCCTGTTTTCGCTGATACGGATTGGGGCGTGAGGTGGGCCAAGGCTTGTGTACATGCACCCCTGCCTCTTCCACCATGATTCCTTCTCTTTGCCTCCACTCATAATCTGTTCCTCTGGGATCACCACCTTTTCGCCCTCACCAGGCAGGAACCTATTTGTTGAGTACCTTGCTGACCACCAGGGGCCAGCCCATTCTGGGATGAGAAGGACACTGAGCAGAGTCTGAGGTCCAAGAGCTTTCATTGCTTTTTGTTTTAACCAGTTCAGACCTGATGGCTTCAAGGTTATGGGAAGTTCTTGGGAACACGGCAGCCAGAGGGAGCACCTGTCTTCTGGTCTGTAGAAGACATCCAGCCTTATTCTTTCACACCTTATTTGCGCGGAGATGCTCCTGTGTTTGTTTGACAAATATAATTTTAGGCATTCTGTTTATTTTTGCAAATCAAATAGTTCCCATGATGTTGTTTGGTTTTTGTACATCTCCCTGTAGCACTTGCTCCTTAGAAATGAATGTAATGAGACTTTTTTTTTTTTCCCTACTACAGTGTTGCGATAATAACATCTTCTAGGTCCGGCAGATGTGTGAGTAGTGTGAGGACAGTGTCTTACATACACACTTTTCTAAGCGAAGTGAAGGGAGAGAGAAATACTTCTTTTTACATGATTGGTTAATATTTTGAAGTGTTGACTCAGCCATTCCCCTTTCAGACACAAATCTTGAAAAGCTAGTCATTCACAGGTATGCTAGATATTGGTTACTAAGTCTTCAGCAGAAGTAAACTTCATGCCATGGTTATTACTAAAATTTTAGCTTGGGTGATTTTTTAGAGTTCTAGTTAATAATGTTTTTGGGTGTGTGTCTTTTCTCACTCTGGGGGAAAAAAGCCACACTTTTTAGTAGCTAAGTTATCTTTTTGGGAACTTGTCCATTGCTTTTCACTTCTTTTTGAGGGATTGTCAGTCCACTAGCTATTTTAATTTTAGTCAGTGTTTTACAAATGATACACATATATCTAAAAACATGCACTCAGCTGATTTATACCGTTACTGTCTTGCTAATTATAATTGTTTTTAGTGTTGGCCATTTGTAGAAAAATCAGAAACTGCCTAGTAATTAAAAACAATTAGGGCTGTAGAATTTGATGGAAAATGTGAAAGAATATGACATAGATTGAGCTTCAGAATAAATGAATAAAGAGTGGTCATGGCTGTTACTTTAAGGATGAGATCCTTAGCTTAAGAGTGGGGTAAATCATGAAACTGGTTCCAGGTTGGTAGTAACCGCTAGTAGTGGTCCATGAAACTGAGAAACCTCCTGCATCTGGAACAGCTGCCAAGTGCATCATTGATGCTCAATATTTGTTAAATACGTGTTTAAGGAAAAAGTCACTTTGACACATTTTGACTTGGTAGGTAGTGCTTTTTGGGTAACTGTATGATCTTGAAATAATCTCTTAGTTTTTTTTAAGTCCGTTTTCTGATTCAGCAAAAAGGATTATAATGTAGGAATATTTTAATGGGAGGGAGAAAGAAGGTTGTATTGGGTTTTAACCCTAGAGGTTAAAGTCACTTGGGCAAGTCACTTTTCCCCATAGATAAGCGGAACAGGCTTGACCATACCCCATGAATCCTTAAGGTCCCATATAAATCTAAAATTTTCTGCTTCTAAGTTTGTTGAGTTGCTTGGGGACAAAAGACAAAAATACTTAGAGTACTCTGAATGGTGTGCAAAATATTCCTTCCCTAAAGACTAGGATGATTTATGATGCTTATGCCTTTTTTTTTTTTTTTTTTTTTTTTTGGTGTTAAATTTTGTTTGTTTGTTTGTCCTCACAGTCAACGACAACACAAACAGCAGAGTGGTCCTTTGGTCCTTCTTTGAAGCTCTTGTTCTAGTTGCCATGACATTGGGACAGATCTACTACCTGAAGAGATTTTTTGAAGTCCGGAGGGTTGTTTAAAAAGCCTTTTCCTGATGATCTCAAAATCATAATTCACTGTTTACCAAACATCTTGGTCATAATAATGTCATTAGTTTCTACATTTTTATTTTCAGAACTGTACATTCACAGCTTATGTTTCTTTGTGATTAATAGATATTGGGGGAAAACACATTTTTAGGAAAGTTATAGTGAAAATTTGACACTTGATTGGCATAATTTCTTATTTGAATTCTGCCTCCATTATATAGGCCTTTCAGAACTCAAACACTGTAAGTGAAATACAGGCATATAGTCACTGTTATATCTATTTTCCTTTTGTTTTCATGACAAAATGCAGTTTGTTCAGACAAGTACTTTACGGATAGTACTTCACTAAAATGACTTTGGATCCCTTACCTGCAGTTCAAGTCATTAAAGATTCATTTTGTTGAGTCCTTAGGAGAAACAAGTCTGAATCTTGACATTTTCCACTCAGCCTGTTGGCAGCGCTCTGACTGGGGTGTTACCAGGTTGTTACTTTTATACCTGTCTGTCTTGTTTCTGCTTTGAAGATAAGACTTCCCCAACAACGTGTTCCCCCCCCTAAATTTGTATTTTGAACCTAGGACTCAATCACCTCCAATTAGGTTGATGACACAAGCAGCTAATAACCATTTTTGGTTTCTGCCTAACCTTGTAAGAAGTCTCTCCTAAAGCCAGTTCTCTGGGTGTTGCAGCAAATGGTAGCTCTTTTCTTTCTGTGCTGGCACACCCACTCTCCACTCTTGGCATGTAGGAAGTGTGCATTCAGGCAATTGGAA
Organism: Lynx rufus; assembly: GCF_022079265.1. Classification (NCBI taxonomy): domain Eukaryota; kingdom Metazoa; phylum Chordata; class Mammalia; order Carnivora; family Felidae; genus Lynx; species Lynx rufus. The sequence goes on along the minus strand of NW_025814839.1, from coordinate 884,448 downwards.
AAATCTGGATTTTTGATGCCAAAGGGTTAAAGCCTCTTGGATTTCATTGCAGTGATATACAGCCACTATTTTATTTTTGATCAGTGGCATTTTGGCCGCTGTTTAATTAGGGTACTGAACATCACTGTCAGTACTAGGATTTTGTTTTTGTTTTTCTTGGGTCTCTATTTTTTGGCACATGTGAGTTTTGTTTTGTATAAAATGACATGACTTTCTCTTGGTCTCTGATGATGGGTTTAAAATCAAAGGCGCATCTGGTTGTGGTGTGGGGGTGATCCAGGATTATGTTGTGACTGATGTATGTTAGTTACTTGTACATTTTTTTTGGATCTTTGCAAGGGGAAAACTACAAGTAACGAGTTTTATATAATTAATTTAAATTTGTTACAGGTTTTCATGTTCAGGATAAACAATTTTTCAACCTTGGGTGAAAATACTGCAACAGTTTTAGGGTGACTGTATTTTACCTTAAGACAGCTGTTGCAACTCCAATTTTTTTTTTTTTTGGGTGTGTGTGAAAACACTTCAAAATTGAATTAAAAGATGTACATTTAAAATTGGTTGTGTATCTAATCTGCCCCAGGTTCAGTAAATAAACAATTCTTTTTAAAAACAGTCTTAGTATTCTGTTTCATATTAATGCTTAAATAACATTTGTTAAAGTACCAGCTTTCTATTCATATTTCAAATGACGCACGTTCATGTTTTCTGAGTTATCATGCCTGATAAATGTCTGTCACTTTTTTTAAATGTTTGTTTATTTAATTTGAGAGAGCTCTAGTGATTACACAAGTGAATGGGGGAGGGACAGAGAGAGCGGGGGGAGAGAGAATCCCAAGCAGGCTCCACGCTGTCAGCAACAACCCGATGTGGGGCTTGAACTCATGAACAACCATGTGAGATCGTGACCTGAGTCGAAATCAAGAGTTGGATGCTTAACCGACTGAGCCACCCAGGCACCCCAGATTGTCACTTCTTAGGTTTATAAACTTGAGGATCATAAGTAGGAACCCAATATTAGCTTGCTTTGCGTGGTTTCTTTGATGATTCATTGTAAACATCTTAAGTATTTTTTCATTTGGAGAAAATTGAGGTTTTTTTCACTCAAGTATGTGGTTTATGCATGTGGGAAATAAATTTAGGAAGAATTAAGTGATTTGTGCAAGGCCCTCATTGGTGGAATCAAAAACTAGATCACTGCTTTTAGAAACTGTTCCTCTTCCTCTATTACACTAAGGGCCTTCTAAATAATAAAAGAAACTACCATTTGTTGAACACTGGCACTCTGCTAAGCCCTGTATGTGGTCTATCTCATCTATTCTCAAAACAGCCCTTACTTTTGGTGTTATCCTAATCCTCATTTTGGAAATACGGAAACAGGCTTGGAAAGCATCTAAGGATCTGAAAATTAGTAAGTGGAGCCCCAAATGCAAATGCAAGAAGGCCTTTTCCCTCAGGGTTGGTTTTCAGAACTGTGGAAGTCCCATTTTATGTATTTATTATATTATTATTATTATTATTATTATTATTACTTTAATGTTTATTTTTGAAAGAGAGGGAGACAAAGGATCTGAAGCAGGCTCTGTGCTGACAGCAGAGAGTCCGACCGGGGGCTCGAACTCACGAACTGTTAGATCATGACCTGAGTCAAATTTGGACGCTTTATTTAACCAACTAAGCCACCCAGGTGCCCCTGGAAATCCTGTTTTATAAAACAGTTGTCAAAGGTATTTTGTTTGTGATGTGATCCTATTTCAGTGGAGACGTTGCCTCTAGCTTTTTTATCTTTCACTTCATTTAGTTTGAGATAACGAGTCTGTAGGAGTACTGCATATTCCCATTTATCCATCCCCAAAATATTTGAGTGACTGCTTTGCGCTATCATTTGTAGCCACTGGTTAAACAAATTAAAGAAAAATTCCCACTGTCGTGGGGTTTACCTTTCAGTGGAGGAGACGAACCTCATATGTAAATTAATCGGCGTATTAAAGGCAAGTGCCATGGGGGCGCCTGGGTGGCGCAGTCGGTTAAGCGTCCGACTTCAGCCAGGTCACGATCTCGCGGTCCGTGAGTTCGAGCCCCGTGTCGGGCTCTGGGCTGATGGCTCAGAGCCTGGAGCCTGTTTCCGATTCTGTGTCTCCCTCTCTCTCTGCCCCTCCCCCGTTCATGCTCTGTCTCTCTCTGTCCCAAAAATAAATACACGTTGAAAAAAAAATTAAAAAAAAAAAGGCAAGTGCCATGGAGGAAAAATAAAGCGGGGTGAGCGGTTTTAGTGATTAGGAAAGAGAGGCATCACTGAGATGACATCTGTAAAGACCTGCTGGATGTAAGGGAGCAAGCCATGCACGGAGCAGGGACAGCTATGTGTTGACAGGGCCCAGCATGTAACAGGTGGTTGGTAAAAGCTTGCCAAATGAATGTGTGCGTGGACGAATGAGTGGCCGCAGCCAATGGTGAACCCGGAAATGGGAAGATAATGTTCTCCTTTGGGGCTTTCACTTTCTCGGAAGTAAACCAACGTCTATTGTACCAGGCATCGGGTCCCCACCATCAACCCTATCTATCTTGCATACCTTTTAACCTGGGTCTCCTGGGCTGGGGTGCATTTCCGTCCAGTCCCTCCAGACCCACTTGTCCTTTGGCCAGGACGCGGTGTTGTGCTGCCACCGGCCTCCGACGGGCGCAGAAAGTGAGCGAACCGGAGCAGAATCCCACCCGCCGAAAAGCCGCCGCAGAAACGCCTGCTCGCGGGGGGAAGGCGCCCGAGCCCAGGTGGCTGCGCGGGACGGACAGTACAACTCGGGACCTGGTCCGGCTTCCACTCTCCGGCGGTCAGCTTTCCAGCCTCCTGCCGCGAGGGCGCTTTCCCCACCCTGCGGAACTTTGCTACCGGAGTTCGGTTCCCGGCGGTCCCGAGGGCTTCCGGAAGCGGAAGTGCTCGCTGGCGGCGCCCAGGCGGCATCCCGGCGGCAGCGGCGGCGGCGGCGGCCGGGCGCGCGCTATGGAGCACGTGACGGAGGGCTCCTGGGAGTCGCTGCCGATGCGGCTGCACCCGCGGGTGCTGGGTGCGCTGCGGGAGCTGGGCTTCCCGTACATGACGCCGGTGCAGGTACCCGGTGCTGCCGGGCGGAGAAGGGTCCTCCGTGTGCCGGGGGCAGACGGGGAAAGGGAGGCTCTGAGCGGGCCAGGCCCCCCGGTAGTCGGACGCGGCCGGTGGGTGTAAGCTTTAGGTCTCGCGTCTTGGACCCGTCGCCCTTGCGGCGACAGGCGGTCCACACTCGGGGGCTGCCGAGCTGGTTAGTGACCCTGGCAGGCAGGGGCGGCAGCGCACCTGTGCCAGGGCCCTACCCTCCTCCGTCCTTCGAGTGCCGGGGCCCAAGTGCCTGCTGCATCCCGGTCCCGCCCCCTCTAGCTGTGAGATCCGGGGCAGGTGACCTAATCTCTGTATGCTTTTGTGCTTTCTTTCCTTCTCTGTAAAACGAGGCAAGTAATTACCTGTCTCATACGGTCGTTGTGGGACTTAACACAGGACGGTGTCGGGCACATTATGGGAGCTCAGTAAATATTACCTGCTGTTGTTATTTTGTGGACTAAGTGAAGGGTCCTGGCCCAATTTATTTATTTACTCAAATATTTATTGAGGACGTACCATGTATCAGGTACTTTTCTAGGCTCTGGGGATTTTGCTGTGTTGTTCTCCTGTCATGGGGCTTATTTTCTTACGCAGGGGAGGGAGAAAGGAGTAGAAGAATAAAGGAATTTGAGTTGGTGGAAAGTGTTACTAAGGGACGAAAACACACTGATGTAACAGTGACAATAAAGTACAGGATAGGAGGAAAGGTGGAGTGTGAGAGAGGGCCTCTCTGAAGGTGTCACTGAGCAGATACCTGAATAATTGAGAAGGAGCTGGCTGTGGGGTGATTGGGGGCGGCAAGAGATGCAAATGCCCTGGGGCTAGACTTGGCCTGGGAGGTACAGAAAGAAGGCATTTGGCTGGGGCATCGGAAGTGCTGCAAGAGATGAGCAAAGCAGGGTCTACGTTGTGCAGGGTCTTGGAAGAGTCTGTATTACGTCTAAGTGCATAGGAAGCCATCCTAATGGGAAGCTAGGTAGGAAGGGAAGGGAGGTGACTGATGTGCAGGGAGTGGACCAAAGAGCAAAGAGGCCAGGGGGCCAGTGTCACGTGGGAGAGGATGGTGGCTCGGAGTAGAGAGGAAGCCGTGGATGTCAAGAAGTGAAATTTGAGATAGCTTTGGGTTTGTTGGACCAGATGTAGGGATGACAAAAGACAGGAATCTAGAAGGTGTCTGAGGGTTTTGTCTTCAGTAGCTCGGTGGATGGTGGTACCGTTTATTGAGATGAGGAGGGTTGGGAGAGGTAGCCCGTTTCTGAAGGAAATTGACGAGTTTTGCTTTGAAATACTGAGTTGAGCTGTCCATAAGATCCCTGGGAAAGATGTCAAGAAAGCTGGAGATAAAGCTTGGGAGTGCTGTGCACCCAGCCTTGGGAATGTAGACTCTGTCTCTGCCATCAGTGGTGATGATCAGGGTCTGTGCTAGTCAGTAGACGCATGTGGCTGTTGAACACTCGAAATACGGTGAGTCCAAACTGAGAGGTGCTCCAGCTGTAAAAAGTACAACGGATTTTGAAGACTTGGCATGAAAAACAAATGGAACGTATCTCATTAATTAATTTTTGAAATACTCATTACAGGGGTGCCTGGGTGCCTCACTCGGTTAAGTGTCTGACTCTTGATATCTGCTCAGGTCGTGATCCCAGGGTTGGGGGATTGAGCCCCAGATCTGGCTCTGTGCTAGGTGTGGAGCCTGCTTGGGATTCTTTCTCCCCCCCTCTGTCTTTCTGCCCCTCCCTCGCTCGTGCTCTCTCTCCCTCTCAAGATAAATTAAGAAAAAGGTAAAATATTCATTACATGTTGAAGTGACACTAGTTTGGATCTATTGGGTTACATAAAACATATTAGTAAAATTCATTTTACGTATTTCGTTTTCGTTTTGTGCCTACCAGAAAATTAAAAGCCGTGTATGTGGGTTGCATCATGTTTCTTCTGGACGTCAGTAGTCTAGAGCAGTTTCTCAGTCTCGGCACCACTGATATTTAGACTGGCTAATTCTTTGTTGTGGGGAACCGTCGTGGGGCTTGTCGGCTGCTTAACAGCCTCCCTGGCCTCTGCCTACAAGATGCCAATAGCGCGCCCTCCTCTCTCTGGGTTTTGACAACCAGAAATGTCTCCAGGCATTGCCAAATGTTCCCCGAGGGCATAGGAATCATCCGGGTCAAGAACCCCTTTCACAGAGGTCATTAGAAAAGTCCTGCGTGTGCTGTGATGGGTAAGCTCAGGCCCTGGGGACCAGGAGTGGAGTCGTGGAGGGAATGACCTCAAAGCTGAGGCCAGGGCGGGCTTCGGGTTTGGCCCCTGGTTGCTGAAACCACAGGACGAGGTTTCTCACAAAACCTAGAGGTTCTCTGTGGTGTTTCACATGAGAGGGTTTATTTGAACCGTTGTTGGTTTTTTGACCTGAGAGCCGGAAGGGACCCTGAAACTCAGTGTCTTCAAACCCTTCCTGGTCCAGAGAGGAAAGGAAGTGAGGCAGGGCTAGAATCCAGGACTCCCGAATCCCAGCTCCGCTTGCTGTCCCCTCCACGCTGTCTGTGTAGACGCCGCTGCTGTGTTGCCTCTGAGCCAGCCCCGCTGGGGTGCCTGTGGGGACTCTGCTGAGAGCCTGCATCGTGGTGGGGTCCAGTGTGACGCCGGCCACCTGCTGGGTTCCTAGGGCTTTTGGCCACCTCCGTGGAGGCTGGCATTCTCTAACCAGTGCTTTGCATCTCTCTCTCCAGTCTGCAACCATCCCTCTGTTCATGAGAAATAAAGATGTCGCTGCAGAGGCGGTAAGTACCTCGTGCAAATGCAGCCCGCCCTCCCGTTTTCCCTCCAGAATGAACCGTGAGGAAAAGCCAACCAAATTTCCTCCCTCTTTGGCAGGTCACGGGTAGTGGCAAAACACTCGCTTTTGTCATTCCCGTCCTGGAGATTCTTCTGAGAAGGGAAGAGAAGTTAAAAAAGCATCAGGTGAGGATAGCCATGTGGCTGGTTTTTCACTTGGTCATCGTAGAGTTCACGGTTGCGAGAAGCTGGCCAGAAGGTTGAAGAGAAAGGAGATCCGTCTTCTTTATTTGCAGATTCTGGATTTGTGAATTTGCTTGCCTGTTAAGATTTATTTGTGGCTGCCCAAATCAGTACTTCACTATTTTCTTGCTCATTCATGAATTTGTGCAGAGCAGCAAAAAATCTGCATCACGTGATGTGCAGGTTCCCAGCTGAGTCTGAGCGGGGCAACGCTCTGCCGCCTTGTTTCAGCTCTCAGACTATACAGAGATGTCTTTCTCCCAGTCTGTTTACTGCTGTGATTTTTGCATTTTTGCTGGTGATTTGAATGTTTAAGACGGCCTCAGGCGTGGCGCCGAAGCACTGTCGAGTGTTCCTGGGCACACGAAGGCTGGGATGGCCCTTCTGGAGAAAGTACCTGTGTTAGAGCAGCTTCCTTCAGGCACGAGTTCCAGTGCTGCTGGCTGTGAATTCAGTGTTGGTAAACCAACTGTATCTTATTTGAGGTGTCTTTAAACAGAAACACGCATACAACCAGCTTATGTACTGATTGACAAAACACGACCATATAACCGTGCCTTTCCCCCAGGAGCAGCGTCTCAGTGTTTGCTAAGTCCGTGCTGTGAATGTTGCGAACTGACTGTAATTCAGAGCAGTAATTGACCCGATGCTGAAGAAGCCTGGGAAGTGCTGTTCCTCTGGGGACCCTGCTCTGTGAAGTGGAGGGTCCTGGCGTGTGTGTTCAGCTGTGTGACCCTGGGCACTGCTGATTGTGTCCTTTCCCCCCACCTGGGCAGGTGGGAGCCTTAATCATCACACCGACGCGAGAGCTGGCTATTCAGATAGACGAGGTCCTAGCGCATTTCACGAAGCCCTTCCCACAGTTCAGGTAAGTTGGATGCAGCGTCCCCGTCTGCCATGGGCGGTTATTTTGCCTGACTTGCTCAAAGACCTGTTTCTTGTTTTAGCCAGATTCTCTGGATCGGAGGCAGGAATCCTGGAGAAGATGTTGAAAGGTTTAAGGAGCAAGGGTAAGTTTGCTTGCTTCTGCTCCTTTTCTTGCTTGTTTTTGGCATTGAACCCAAGAGGAAGCCATGCGTGGTCTGGGCCTAACTGGGAGCACTTCTGTCAGCAGCTCCCTCTCCCCCAAAAGTTTCATTCTTCGGGCCAACCTCCCATTTTGCCTGCTGGCTCCTTCCCATAAGGCCCGGATGAGCCTTTCCCTTTCAGTGAGTCTTACCCCTGCAGAGGAGAAGCGAGGTCAGGGTATGGCCCCTACTCTCCCCAGGCCAGCTCTATGGGACGTCGGGCCCTTGTTCTTCTCACTGTGGGCTCCCTAAGTGGTGTCATCCCACCCTTGGTGGTCACTGACCTTGCCCTGAGCCCAGACCTGCGGCCTCTTCTCTGCCTGGCGTTTCCTGGGCATCTCCCAGCTGTTGCAAACGTGTCTGAAATGGGTACTTTTTATCCCCAAACCTGCACCTCACCTGGAGTTTCCCGGTCACCTGTCCCCCCTGCGCTTCTCCCATGGTCACCTGTCCCCCTTGCGCTTCTCCCACGGTCATCTGTCCCCCCACCCCCCCATGCTTCTCCGAAGGTCTGGGAGTTGGCCTTGCTGTCCCCTCCATCACCTCCCCACCCGATAACCATCACCGGATCCTTTGCATTTTCTCTCCAGAGCACACATCTCTAACCCTTTGCTTTTCTCGCTCGCCACGTCTCCCGCTCTGATCTAAACCACCTTGTCTCCTGGGCTCTTGCAGTGCGTTTCGTTTTTTTTTTTTTTTTTTTTTCAACGTTTATTTATTTATTTTTGGGACAGAGAGAGACAGAGCATGAACGGGGAAGGGGCAGAGAGAGAGGGAGACACAGAATCGGAAACAGGCTCCAGGCTCTGAGCCATCAGCCCAGAGCCTGACACGGGGCTTGAACTCACGGACCGTGAGATCGTGACCTGGCCGAAGTCAGATGCTTAACCGACTGCGCCACCCAGGCGCCCCTTGCAGTGCGTTTCTACTCTGTGTTTCTACTCTTGCCTTCTTATAATCCACTCTCCACAGAGCAACCGAAGTGGCCTTTTCAGAATGCCTGTCTGATCATGTGACTCACTGAAAACTCTTTAATGGCTTCTGGCCCTTAGGAAAGATTCTAATGTTTGTAAGGGGCTTGCGAGGCCACCATTCTCCACTGCCACCGCCTTCCCATGCGCTTGCTGCTGCACAGACCCGGCTTTCTTCTAGGCCACTGCATGGGCCAGGCTCCCCGAGTCCCCAGGCAGGCTCTGGAGGTCAGCATTGCATCTGACAGTGCTGAGCACACACAGGTGTTTAATGAACAGATGAATGTTTGAGTAACGTGGTGGCCATCAGCCCTTTGAATTTTTTTCAGTCCCACCATGAATAAGGTTTATAATGAGCAGTGGTAGGTTTTGTGGCCAATTTGTTCGAGAATCTTAATGATGAGGAACTGCTTCTGTCAAGCTATACCACGAGATGGTTTTCAGTAGGGGTCACAAAGTCAAGTTCCTGCAGGGGTCAGAGGATAATATCAGTGTGTGAAAGGGTTGGGGTGGGGATTGGTAGGAACTGCCCAGTACACGCTTGAGTACTCATCTCTAGCTGATAGTTGCCTTGCAGGAATCTGGGCTCAGTATTACCAGATTTTGAATTAAAAAAACACAACAATGTGGAATTCCAGATTCTTACGTGTTGGCTCCAGACTTTGTTAACCAATGGCATGTAATTCACATTAAAAACAACAACAAACTTCTTTGGGTGCCTGGCTGGCTTAGTTGGTGGAGCCTGCAACTCTTGATCTTAGGGTTGTGGGTTCGAGCTCCCATGTTGGGTGTAGATATTACTTAAAAATAAAATCTTAAAAAAAACACACACAAAAAACCAAAAAGACTTCTTGCAGGTCAGAAAGGTTGGGGCTGCATTTGGCCTTTCGTCTGAGGTTGTGGTCTTTACATAAAATTCTAATTCTGTTAACATTCTCATTTTATAGATGAGTTAGCTGAGGCTGAAAGTGGCTGAATAACTTGTTTTAGGTAAAGGGTCAGCAGACCTTTTATGTAAAGGAACAGAGGGTAAATATTTTAGGTTTGTGGACCACAGGGTTTGTCACAAGTATTCAGCTCCACTCTTGTAGCGTGAAAGCCACCAGAGACAATACGTGAAGGGATAGGCATGGCTGTGTGCCAGTGAGGCGTCATAAAAACGGGTATAGGCCCGATGTGGCCGATGGGCTGGCCTCTGCTGACCCCACCCCGGGTCTTGGCTCTGAACCTGATATGCCTCCCTCACTGCCTCCCTCACGGCCCCAAGCTTTGCTGCTCTGAGCCCTGTCCTTCCTCTCAGGGCCTCACCTCCCTTCCCTGGAACTTCCACGACTTCTGACGGGGGGTATATAATGCTTGGGATTTGGGATCACAGATATTCCCAAGATCCAGAGAGTGTGGTAAACATTACTGTGTTTTCAAAGTGGGAACATCATTGTGGCCACTCCAGGCCGTTTGGAGGACATGTTCCGGAGGAAGGCAGAGGGCTTGGATTTGGCCAGCTGTGTGAGGTCCCTCGACGTCCTGGTGTTGGATGAGGCAGACAGACTTCTGGACATGGGGTTTGAGGCAAGGTACCGGACTGTGGGCTTCGTTGGCGTTGGGCGATACTGGGCGAAAAGGAGAGCAAATTGGAATTCCTTTACCACCCTGTGACTGCCTTTATCGGCCTCCTCTGAATTTCAGATTATTAGGTGGTTTGATCCTTCAGAGTCTACCACACAGCTTAAAATCCAGTTCTACTTAAGATGCATTTTCCTTCGTGATTTCTTGCATGTCTTTTAAACAGCATTTTTGGGATATAATTCATCTGTTATACAATTCACCTATTTCAGATGTACGATTTAATGGTTTTTAGTCTCAAAAGTTTTGTCTTTGTTCTCTCCTTTTAACTGCTCCACTTGATAGCAGTATAATTATGTGTTCGTATTGGAGAAAACTTGAAAAAAGTGAGAGTATAGTCTCATCCCCTGGTAATGTCTACTGTGAACACTGTAATGCTTTCTCTTCCTGTCTTAAAATATGTTTAGTGTTATAAAGTGGTATTTGTTAATTATGCTGATAAATGAGGGGTTGAGTGTGAGCCCTCTTTTTTAGCATAAATACCATCCTGGAGTTTTTGCCAAAGCAGAGGAGAACAGGCCTTTTCTCCGCCACTCAGACACAGGAGGTGGAGAGCCTGGTGAGAGCGGGGCTCCGGAACCCCGTGCGGATCTCGGTGAAGGAGAAGGGCGTGGCGGCCAGCAGCACCCAGAAAACTCCTTCCCGCCTGAAGAACTACTACATGGTGCGCACTGGGTGTTCTCCTTACTGATTCCTGCAGTTCAGTCCTAATGCTGCCTGGGGTCTAAGGTACATCGTGGCACTGCCTCTAGGGCAACTGCCTGGAAGGTGGGGTTGAAATCAGGCAGGCTCACCGGGTGGGGGGGTGATCCTCACTGCTGACGTTTCTGGGCCGGGCTGGTAAAGTCAGGAGGCCGGCCTTTCCCAGGCAGAGGGCGTGGTCCGTAGGTTCTGTGGCGTGCGGTCAGGGCAAGGCCGTCCAGTTGCACATCTTGGCTTTGCCCTCACTCACGAAACTAGATGCACTTACCGTACCGAGGAGGCTACAGCGCTACCCACGTCATAGGTTGTGTTTATTATTAGTACAGATGAAGGTTATTCGGCCAGTGCTCAGTACAAGTACCTATCAATAAACGGTAGCTTTGGGCACCCGCTGTGGCTGGCGCTGCATTCTGCTAGCTCGTATTCACTTCCGTGGCTGCATGTAGAGGTACCTGAGTGTGTGAGGAGAAACGCCAAACTGAGGATTTGGTTTTCATAAAAATAGGGGGGATGCATACAGATGGGTTTAAATGTCTCTAATTTAGGGGCCTGAATGGAGCGCTCGATTATGTTAAGAGGGACTGGAGGAGTCTGTCTCCATGGTGGTCTTTCCAGTTTTGTACATTCCTTCTGGAAACCTGTGTTCATCTTAGAGCCGTGATTTCTGAATGCGGGGATATATCAGAATCTCTTGGGGGCTCTTAAATAATAGGGATTCTTACGTCCAGTCCTAGACCCACTGAATCTGTATGCTGTGCCCAAGAATCTGCACTAACAAAAATCTACCCTGAGGGCACTTGAGTGGCTCAGTCAGTTAAGCGTCTGACTCTTGATTTTGGCTCAGGTCATAATCGCACGGGGTCCTTGCGGCGGGCAACGCGCTGAAAGCACAGAACCTGCTTGGGATTCTCTTTCTTCCTGTCTTTCTGCCCCTCCCCCGCTCACACTCACCGTGTCTGTCTGTCTCTCTCAAAATAAGTAAACACTAAAAAAACACTGTACCCTAAAGGGGTACCTGGCTGGCTCAGTTGGTAGAGCGTGCAGCTCTTGATCTTGGGGTTATGAGTTACAGCCACATTGTTGGGCGTAGAGCTTACTTAAAAAAATCTTCTCTGGAGATGGTCTTATAGCTGGTGTGATCCCTGTCTGTATGCTGGGATTTGGGGACAATTGCATTAAAAGATTTTTTTAAGTAATCCCTACACCCAACGTGGGGCTTCAACTCACAACCCTGAGATCAAGAGTCGCATGCTGTACCCACTGAGCCAGCCAGGTGCCCCTGGGGATGATTGCGTTAGATGACTGTGTCTCTCAGTTACACGGCTTTGTGACTTATATGTGTCAGCACATACTGATATCTATTCTGAGCTCGGTAGGCTGATTAATATACTGATAGAAGTGTGTTCTATTCATGGAGGAGATCAAGAGTCCTTAACATTTAAGGCTGAAACTGGAAATAGCTATGGAGGTTATTATTGTCAATAAATTTGTTTTTATTTTATTGGTTTTCCTTCTTATTTTGCAGGTATGTAAGGCAGATGAGAAATTTAACCAGCTGGTACATTTTCTTCGAAATCATAAGCAGGAAAAGCACCTGATTTTCTTCAGGTAATCCTTCTGGATGCTGTGGTGGGAGAATCTGGGGCTCAGTCACATCCAGAATATTTAGGTACATGTAGCTCTAAGGTTTGGAATTCTCTCAGGAATGTCTTTGGCCGCAAATAGCCGAAAACCCAACTTTCGTGGCTCGAACAGGAGGCATTATTTTTCTCCTGTAGAAAGAAGTCCAGAGGTTAGGCAGGTCCCGACACTGGGTTAGATCTCTGGAGTGTCAAGGTCAGTGTTTCTGCAACTGTCCTGGCCTTTTGTTCTGTCTGTCCGTCACTGTCCTGTCCGCTGTCCTGTGTGCACTGAAAGCGGATAGAGGAGGAAAGGCAGAGGAAGGTGGAAGGGTATCCTTCACATCCAAGCTTTCTTAGAATCCCCTCCTCCCTAGCTGACTCGGGCTTTCATTTTACGGGCCGAAGGTGGGCCCCTCGGCAGCCGCTCACCTCGAGAGGCAGGGGAACTGAGTGTGCAGCTGTCCCAGCCTCGTCGTAGAGGGCGGGGAGGGAGGAGGTGGCTGCTGGGACTGCGTTGGAGCGGCCAGCTCAGGGTCTGCCATGGTGGGGTTTGTTTCGGTGTCAGAACTCCAGAGGGTTTCGGATTTAGAGCTCAATGTGGATGATGCTGGTAGCCATTCTCCCAAAAGGGATTGGGTCATCGCCGCCGCGTCTGGTGCTTGCCGCCTCCCTCCCGGCCCCGGGTGGTCGATGACGCTGAGCCCGGTCTCCTCTCGCAGCACCTGCGCCTGTGTGGAATACTATGGAAAGGCCCTGGAATCCCTGGTGAAGGGTGTGAAGATTATGTGCATTCACGGGAAGATGAAACATAAGCGCAACAAGATCTTCATGGAGTTCCGCAAATTGCAAAGGTGGGTTAGCTGCCGCGGAGGTCACCCTCGGCTGGGGCTGTTCTCTTGGCCTGGGATCCTCTTTTCTGCCCTGTGTAGCCCAGGGCCCCTGTCCTCGTCCTGACCCGTCATGCTGTGCTGCACTGACCTTAGGTATCACGAGCTTCCCCGTGAGGTGTCTTAAGCTCTGTAAGAACAGGGACGTGAGTGTTGTGTGCCCTCCTGGATTCCCCGGTATATGGCCCGGCACCCGGCCATGGGGTTTTCATAACTTGTGCGGGTGGAGAGCGGATGGGAGCTATTCACTGAAGCCTCGTGGGTTGTCCTTGGGTGACTGCATGGGGGACACTCTCATCTCTTGGTGACCGTAATTGACTCTGTGTGTATAAGTAACATTTTGCTGCTTTTCTTAACCATTGAGCCTCCTGGCTGGTTTTTGTTTTTTTCCCGGTTGTGTTGTTAACAGTACTCTTCTAGGCAGAGAAAGAGAACGGACTGATGCACTTCAGGATTGCACTCAGCAGGTTTTTCTTTTCAAGTAAAAGTATGCTAATCAAAAATCCTTTCACTGTCTCCTCCCTCCCTCCCGTTTTGGTTGGGAATTTGTGAATTCCTAGATATTCTTAGGAGGAAGAAAAAGTCAAAATGTTGTTACCAAATGCTTCTGTGAGAGATTCGGGAACCTGTGTGTTACTGTCCCTGTCATCATCAAGGCCAGTACAGACTGATGGTGATCTCCTTACTCAGAACAGTGTTTTCTCATTTTCTAGTGGGATTTTAGTGTGCACAGATGTCATGGCCCGAGGAATAGATATTCCTGAAGTAAACTGGGTTTTGCAGTACGACCCTCCCAGCAGCGCAAGGTACAGTGTGACAGAATGTTACCCTCTCTGGGGAATCGGGCCCCACGAATCCCGAGGAAGATACACATAATGATGTTCATCAGAATGTTGTTTTAAATAGCAAAAATGGGCGAACAGGTGAACCGTCACTGGCATGTCAAATAGTGATGCCATATTATGCAGCATTTCAGGTTATTTTCACATACTTTTTAAAGTTCTCGCATGAATGGACGTGATAGAATGTTTAAAGGAAAATAATACTTAACACTGCATGTGAAAGTTTCAGTTTTTCTCCCAAACGTAGAAAAATGCGGGTGAACAGAACTCCTGAGCCATAATAGTTGTTACTTCTTGGTGGAGGGCTTACATAAGGCCTCTGTTCTCTTCTCTACTTTTGCCTCCCAGGTTTCTACTAGGACTGTATCATCAGCTGGGCATAAGTGCAACAGTTTTCTAGTTCACAGAAATCCTGTCCTTACAGGATCCTTACAGAATCCTGTCTGGTTTGTAGTCTGTTTAACTGCCAGCTCTGGTATTTCTGACACTGGCGAGGGGTAGGGTTGGGACTGAGCCGTAGGGTCTGGCGGCCCTGTGCCTGCACCCTGCCGTTCTCACTTGGTGATCATGTTCCCATCCTGTGTTCACAGTGCCTTTGTGCATCGCTGTGGCCGCACAGCCCGCATCGGCCACGGTGGCAGCGCGCTCGTGTTCCTCCTTCCCATGGAAGAGTCATACGTCAGTTTCCTTGAAATTAACCAAAAAGTAAGCGGTCTTTTTCCATATACAATGCCCAGTGACAGTGACGGGATGGATACCTAGTAAACTTCTTTTTGGGCACGTGGTCTGGAACTTAGCTTAGGGGTTGCATACTCACAGGGGCAAGCCCGGTGACGTGAGTGCAGGGACCTGGCTGGCTTAAAGGCTGTGGGGCGGCACCAGCCCCCGTTAGGATGGCAGACACTGCTCGGCTCCAGCTGAGCGTCAGTACTTGGGAACACAGACCTAGTGTTGGATGCTTTCCACCAGAAATCAGGATTGTTATGTAAAATCGATTTTAAAATTTTCTTTACAAAATTTCAGACCAAAGAAAACACTTGGGAATTTGGGCTTCTAGGCCTCTGATTAAGGATTACCATGAATTGTTTTGCCTCTGGCTTTATTGGCACTGGCTCTGATGGGGGTGAGGGGATCCCAGCCAGAGGAGGTGAGCATGTTGTCTGTGTGCAGTGCCCCCTGCAGGAGATGCAACTCCAGAAAAACACAGGAGACCTCCTTCCAAAGCTCAAGTCCATGGCCCTGGCTGACAGAGCTGTGTTTGAAAAGGGCATGAAGGCCTTTGTGTCATACGTCCAGGCATATGCCAAGCACGAATGCGGCCTCATCTTCAGATTAAAGGGTAAGTTGGACTGCACTTAATTGTGTCTCCTTCAGCATTATTACAGATGTGATGGTCTCACAAGTATTACAAATGTGAAGTTGCTTTGTTTTACACAAACCTTTAGGCATATACAGGGTTAATATTTTCTAAACATCTAAAAGGAAGTTTTCTGGGGCGCCTGGGTGGCTCAGTCGGTTAAACATCCGACTTTGGCTCAGGTCACGATCTTGCAGTCCGTGAGTTCGAGCCCCACGTCGGGCTCTGTGCTAACAGTTCAGAGCCTGGAGCCTGCTTCGGATTCTGTGTTCCCTCTGTCTCTGCCCCTCCCCCACTCGTGCTCTGTCTCTCAAAAATAAACATTGAAAAAAGTTAAAAAGAAACAAAAGGAAGTCTTCCTAGGGTTTGCTAGACAGAATAAACTGGCTGCTGAGTATTCCTTTCCGCTAAAACTGTAACTTTAATCCTAATTAAAATGGACCCCTTAGATCATTTGGATAGAAAACAGTTACATTGGGGATGCCTGGGTGGCTCAGTTGGTTAAGCGTTTGACTTCAGCTCAGGTCATGATCTTGTGGTGCACGAGTTCAAGCCCCATGTTGGGCTCTGTGCTAACAGCTCAGAGCCTGGAACCTGCTTCAGATTCTGTGTCTCCCTCTCTCTGCCCCTCCCCTGCTTGTGCTCTGCCTCTCTCTTTCAAAAATAAATAAAAACATTAAAAAAAAAACCCAAAAAATTAAACCAGTTGCATTGTTAGGCATCTTCCTTGGGTTGGTACTTATAATCAATCCTATTTTGGGTGTGCTAACTCTGATATTTTGGTTTAATTAGATCTTGATTTTGCTAGTCTTGCTCGAGGGTTTGCCCTGCTGAGGATGCCCAAGATGCCAGAACTGAGAGGAAAGCAGTTTCCAGATTTTTTGCCTGCAGATGTTAATACAGACACCATTCCATTCAAAGATAAAATCAGAGAGAAGCAAAGACAGAAGCTACTAGAGCAACAGAGAAAAGAGAAAAGAGAAAACGAAGGGAGAAAAAAATTCACAAAAAATAAAGCTTGGTCAAAGCAGAAGGCCAAAAAGGAGAAGAAGAAGAAAATGAATGCAAAAAGGAAGAGGGAAGAGGTACGGTGTGTTTTCTTTCTCAAACACCCAGCTGAGAATTCTGAATGAATTTTATCAAAATAATGTCTTTTAGTAGGAATTGTGTGCGGCTCCCCTATCCTTCTGTCCTGTTGTGAGTTGGGTGAGAGTGTGTTGTTGCTGGTGGGAACACGTCGCTGAGGAATTTGGTGGTTTGTTGGTCTCTATACTTAGGGTTCTGATATCGAAGATGAGGACATGGAGGAACTTCTTAATGACACGAGGCTCTTGAGAAAGTTTAAGAAAGGCAAGATTACTGAAGAAGAGTTTGAGAAGGGGTTGTTGGTGAGCGGCAAGAGAACAGTCACCACAGCAGACGTGGGGATCCCCGCCTGGGAACCTGACTGCTGACACCGGCTCTGGGGAGCATGGGAGAGTGCAGGGAATGCGGCCAGCGGGCCCGGCATGGCTCACATCTGCTTTCGCTACGTGTTGGAACTTCACATCCAAGAAAGCTGCTCAGACTTGGGGGGCGGGGGGTTTTACACTCGTGGATGTTGTATTAAAACCACACCGGCCTTTAAGTGTAATGGAAGAGCGTAACTGTCGGAGTGTAAATAACAGATGTCAATATTTATTTTGATGGGTCACCTATAAATTAAAGCTCATTTTTCTGTGGCTATTTTATACTTAACTTTCTAACAAAGATACTGAGGTAGACTTGATTTTTGGCTTTTTAAGGTTCCTTAGTGTTTTCGGGCGTCTGAGCTTCCTGGGTGTCCTTTCCCCTGGACTTCTGTTATCTCTTTCAGGGGCTGTACAAAACACCGGCATGGGGTTGCTGATGTTGCTGGGGTTCTTTTCAAAGAATAGTCCTCACCGCTGTTTTATGGGGGAGTATCTGAAAAACTAAAGAAGCAAATCCTAATCTCGGAAAAAAATATGCCTCGTGTTGAATAAATTATTTCCTTCCATCTGACTGTCTTGGGTGTGTGACTGAAGCTGCAGAGGCCTCACCAAGATGGCCAGGACCTTTGGGCCTCGGGTAGCTCTAAGTACTGATGCAACACCGTCTCAAAACCCTTCATAGAATTTATTTGAAAAGATGCTCGATTTGTCCCCAAGTACAATTTTAAAAAGCTGTTCAGGCACAAACAACATCTAAAGGAGATTCACATCTTTCACAGATGCAGAATTTCAGCTTATAAACGTTCTGGAAGGTCTTCATACGTGATGAGCCATATAGGATGCTCCTGCTAAATGCCGTTTCTGCCTTCCTCGGGTTCTCTTGCTGGTTTCCATTCTGTCTGCCCCCAGACCGATGAGGGGATGGCAGTCCCTGGCTCGTGTTCACCGCTGGAAGCCTGATGAGAACTGAACATGGTTTCTAGCCTTTCTCACGAGGCGCCGTACGTAATGTGTGTCCCGGGCAGCTGTTAGTTCCTGAAGGGGCGCCTGGCTGCACAGGAAGGCCTGCATCTCTTTGATGCTTGTAGCAAATCAGTCTGGAGTGCAGGGAAGAAGGGAGGTGGGCTTGGGCAGGTCTTTCACTGGATAAGTAGCCAGCAATCTAATTTGTGTTTCTGGAAAGTGCCTGGAAACCACGAGCGCAATTCAGGTTGGGTTTTACGGGAACTATGAACACATTTTAGATGGGGCTGAAATGAATAAACAATTCTTGAAGTTTTAGGTCTTTAGTCTAAGTCTTCACTAAAAAAAAAAAAATTCAGTTTTAGGGGTGCCTGGCAGGCTCAGTTGGTGGGGCACACCACTCCTGGTCTTGGAGTTGTGAGTTCGAGCCCCACATTGGGTGTAGAGATTACTTAAACATAAAATCTTAAAAGCTTAGTTTCTGCCCGACTCACCAAGGGGTCAAGAGGCTACTCACCCCGCCCCAAGTGCCTCAGCTGCGCCAGCAGGGAAGGGTCCAGCGGTTACAGATACAACTTGATGAGCTCGTCGCTGACCGCTGAGGGTGTCAACACCCCCAGGTCTGTAAAGAGCAGTGTTATCAAGGAAGGAGACGTGTAGTCCACCCACGGGTGCTCCTCTTTGAGATCCTGTTCGGTCTGCACAGACTTCAGGGTATCTGCCTTATACTGAGGAGAGAGAAAGCGTGCGTTGGTTTCCCCCACGAGGGGCTCAGAACCGGCGTGGGCGTGGCCGAGCAGCCAGTGCGCTACCGTCTGAAGGAGCGCCCCGAAAACACGAGAAGCCGGCTGCGCAGCGCCCTGGTGAGGAGGGCAGAGTTGCAGAGTGAGCCAGAGGGGGCGGCCTACTGGTCACCAGCCTCATCTAACGAAAACCCAAACCGCGTCTGCCCTCACTGGGGTGCTGGCTTCATTTCTCGAAACCTCTTGAGATAACAACTCACACCGTTTACACAGACCTTACTTTGTGCCCAGCACGTGCTGAGCTTTTCTCCTGGGTCACCTCCCAACTGTCGTAATGCTGCCAGGTGGCACTTGCACCTCGTTTCACAGGTAACTGAAGTTCAGGGCGGAAAACGAGAGCATGTGCCCCAGGTCACGTGGTTGTAAGTGGAGACAGGAGCCGAGCCTGGAATCAACCATCCGCTCTCCCTGCCTCCTTACAGCCCCTTCACGTGTGTCAGAGAGACCGAGAGACAGAAATTCTGGGGACAAACGGATCTCTCTGACTCTGAGTTCAACCAACAACTGATCTTTGCATCCGAGGTGTTGGAGAATGTGACGGGAGGACAGTAGCTTACGGAAACACTCTTACAGTGCTTTTTCCCCAAAGGTTTCAGCTTAGACTCAGATACCCCTTCAAATAGGTAAAAACAACAACAACAACAACAACAACAACAAACTCTTGCCTTAAACTTATCTGGGACATCTTGCTGGTTTAGTGGGAAGAGCCGTACAAACTTGAAACTTTCTGCAACCACGTAAAAAGGCTTGTTCTGTGCTTTGGCGCACACGGCCATCTGGTTGGTTCCAATCTGGAGAGTCAGAGAAAACGTAGAAGGATGAGATGTTATGGCACATTTGGAGGTGTGTGATATATTACATAATGCATGTAATTCTGGCTTTGGAATTAAAGATCTTTTAAACAAAGATGACAGCATAGGGGCCCGTGAGTGGCTCCGTCGGCCGAGTGTCCGACTTTGGCGCAGGTCACGATCTCATGCTTTGTGGGTTCGAGCCCCGTGTAGGGCTCTCCGCTGTCAGTGCAGAGCCTGCCTCAGATCCTCTGTCCCCCTCTCTCTATCTCCCTCCCCGACTCGTGCACGCTCTCTCTCAAAAATAAATGTTAAAAGAAAGAAAAAGACAACATAGACAGGTCTCCAAAGATGCACAAAGAGTCAGACGCACACCCCAAAGATGCTCAAGGTCTTCAGTCCTTAGGCAAACACAAGTCAAAACCACTATGAGATGCTACTTCACGCCCACTGGGGCGGCTAGAATAAAAAAAGAAAACACAAGTGTTGGCAAGGACGGAGAGAAGCTGGAATCCTTGCACGTTGCTGAGGAGAAGGCGAAATGGCGCGGCTGCCGTGAAGAGTCTGGTGGGTCCTCGAGAAGCTGAACGTAGAATTACCATATGACCCAGAAATTCCATCGTAGGTATGTACTGGAGGGGACTGAAAACAGGAACTCAAACGGATGATTGTGCACCCGCGTTCGTAGTGACATTATTCCCAAGAGCTGAAACGTAGAGACAACTCAAGTGGACGTGAACAGGCGGATAAGCAAACGTGGTCTGCGCACGCGACGGGACGTTACGCAGCCGTGAAGGACGACGAAGCGCTGACACCTGCTACAATACAGACGCTTGGAAAACATCACGCCAAGTGAGGCCACGCCTCCAAGCCGTACGCGTGAAACCTTTATGTCCCATATGTTTCACCACACAGCACGTGGAACAAATTATGAAATCCTTCCATGGTAAGCAACAGATAGAGAAATATTACCACCACACTACACCGATGTCCAATATGCCCAATTAGAAAACAAGCCGCCAAACCCAATTCCAATTAAAACATGTTCTGAGAAAAGATGAACTGCATTCTCATGGTTTACAAAGATCAAAGACAGGTGACCAAACTCTGGCCGCTCCAGTGGCCCCGGGGGACAGGGACACTGTCTGATGCAATGGTCGTCTGCAGGCTAAACAGGATTGGATGAGGGAACCGTAACACCCGATGCCGCCAGCAGGTAGGTTGGCGACCTCTCCAAACCCGGAGCAAGGAACCGTGGAGAAGCGATGTTCTCACCTTGTTAATGATGCCCCCGTTTTCAACAACCCCTTCAGCGCCAACTATGACAAGGTCCACTTTCTCCATGATGTAGCTGAAGAAATTAAAAAAAAAAAAAAAATTGCTCTATTTTCTTGGCTGCTGTTAGCATCACCACCTACCGACATTAATATTCCATTTTCAGCTCACTAAGCCCCTCTCAAAACAACTTTCTTCAGAAGAGCACCTCGCCCGAGACACCCTTGGCACTCTTACTAGTTCTGCCACCACGGGGCGTGGAAACCCGCCGTGATCACACCCCCACAGTAAAACGTGCACAGCATGCTGCCACCCAGCGCACATACACGTATGGGTGCGGTAACTGACCCAGGACTGATTCTCACTACGTGTGCGCCACTCGATTTTCTGATCTAATTCAATACGAACAAAACCACAATTTTAAAATCTGTGGTGGTCTGAAATTGGAAGAAAAGGCTATGTAATTCAAGAATCTTTCTGGGGCGCCTGGGTGGCTCGCTCGGTTAAGGCTCAGTCTTCAGCTCAGGTCATGATCTCACGGCTCGGGAGTTCGAGCCCCACGTCGGGGACAGCGCAGAGCCTGGAGCCTGCTTCCGATTCTGGGTCTCCCTCTCTCTCTCTGCCCCTCCCCTGCCTGCATTCTCTCTCTCAAAAAGAAAGAAACGTTAAAAAAAAATGTTTTTTAAATGAAAAAAAAATTTATAAAAAAAAACCTTTCAGGTAGGGTGAAGGTCAATTTATCTTTGACGATGAACAATTATGTACAGTTCTTCAAAATGCTTACTTTGAACGCATTCTTAATTGCCTTAACCATCTGCCTTATGTGTTTTCTTTCCAAGAGATTATCCGTCCTGTTTTCTTTTGTGAGGTACCC
This sequence comes from Lynx rufus, assembly GCF_022079265.1. Taxonomy (NCBI): domain Eukaryota; kingdom Metazoa; phylum Chordata; class Mammalia; order Carnivora; family Felidae; genus Lynx; species Lynx rufus. The sequence goes on along the minus strand of NW_025814839.1, from coordinate 863,075 downwards.
TGTCAGTTCTCGGAATGTGTCCTTAGTTTTAAAAGTGAAGTTGCACGGGTAAGTCAAAGAAGCCCCGAGGGCCACTGAGGACAGCCTACGCCTGCTGAAGAGGGAGCACTGATTACGTGTGCTGGCCTTAACCCAACCTTTGCACCTTGTTTTTTGTTTTTTTTGTTTTTTTTTTTTTTTAATTTTTTTTTCCCAACGTTTATTTATTTTTAAGACAGAGAGAGACAGAGCATGAACGGGGGAGGGGCAGAGAGAGGGGGAGACACAGAATCGGAAGCAGGCCCCAGGCTCTGAGCCATCAGCCCAGAGCCTGACGCGGGGCTCGAACTCACGGACCGCGAGATCGTGACCTGGCTGAAGTCGGACGCCTAACCGACTGCGCCACCCAGGCGCCCCTGCACCTTGTTCTTAAGGTGCGCCCTAAGACTACATAAGCGACTCCCACTCTCCACAACTTTCTACAGCTCTGTCTTCTGCATGTACTATCAAGACTTTATCACGAGCTTGCTGGTCTCATGAATTCAGAATTCAATTCAGAAGCGGCACATTGCCCAATGCAGTTTTATGAATGGGACGCAAACCTTCAATCAGGAAACCCTGCTCCAAGCCAACCCCGAGGGTGGGTGAGGAAAAGTAACTGTGGTCAGGAAGACAGGAACTTACCCAACAGCAGCATCTAGGACCACAGTGACAGGGACGTTGAGGTGGCAGAGAGCTTTGGCCATTTTCTTACTGGAAAATGACATTTTGAGAACATTAGAGAGTCCAAGAAAGTCCCATAGTGCGTATGATGAATCACTTAATTTGGACGACATATCACATTGGCTTGAAACGCTGCTCATATTCACGGATTAAGGGGCACATCCCAAGATTCTGGACTAAGGAAACAAGAATTTGGGTTCTTTAGAAGAAAGTATGTTTTAGGAAAACTACATTCTTGGGGACTCTGAGTAGGAGATACAAATGCAGAAAAAAGGACTAAGTTTTTCCTTTAATTATCTTCTGGAGAGAGATGTGAATCATCTACTCCTTGACACAAATCTTTCCGCAGACGTATTCGGTTGCTGTTCCTTTGATCTGACTACTAAATAAAAACCCTGGATGCCGTACCGTGGCCGACTGCAATTACACAGGATTTTTCCTCAGGGACAGGAACGGGCACAGCCAAAGGCAATGCTGACTATCTGGCAAACGGGGGGGCGTGTTCTGGGTCTTCCCACACGGGTGCAAATCCTCAGTTTGCTCTTTAAAGTGACTGCTAGGGGCCCATCGGTGGCTCAGTTGTTAAACATCCAACTCTTGACTTCGACTCAGGTCACGATCTCACAGTTCATGAGTTTGAGCCCTCTGTCAGGCTTTGTGCTCACGGTGTGGAGCCTGCTTGGGATTTTCTCTCTCTCCCTCCCTCCCTCCCTCCCTTCTCTCTCAAAATAAATACATGAACACTAAAAGAAAAAAAAAAAAAAAAAGGACTGCTCGGCACATAACCAAGTGGAACGATACTTGCCCTGATAAATCAGGCTGTGACTCTGTAATGTACACCTTGAAACGCTTCTTAGCCGCCACTGCTGCCTCCAAAACTCTCAGGACCACTCTGGAGTAGGCGTGAGTTAATATTCGCTGTGGACCGAGAAAGCTCTGTCAAAAGGGCAAGCTTTGCAGTGATCACCCACGCTCTCTGCCCCTCTAATGCACGTTCCAGGCACCCCGAGGCTTCCCTGTACCCTTTCCCACAAGTCAACTGTAGGTGGAGAGGAGATCTTTGATGGCACATGTATCGTGGGCCCTCTCTTCCCACAGCAAGTGCGGGAGGGTGGAGCCTCCGTGTGGTGTGGCTCACAAGACACAAGTCTTTCTATCTGAACGCTCTGTTAGGTTCCTTTGGGCCGGTTTTCCCATTTCTAAGACTCGGTTTGCACACTCAGGCCCGCAGGCACCAGGCAGGTCGCATGAAGACATGCTCGGGTGGGGCCAGCGGCAAAGAGGAGAGACCAAGCTCCAACGGGGTCACAACGGGCCTCCTGTTGCCAGATCATCGATTTTTCTTGAAAATCCAAGACTTAAGCGTTGGCTAATTTTTTTTAGTTTATAGATACTACTTGGGGTAAACACAACCCATTTGTGGACCGGATACAATGTACAGACGCTTGCTTAACTGTGTTCTAGGCAACAGACTACGCGGTTCTGTATATGCGAAAGGGATGGATATAGCGCCGTAGCTCTTTTCCGGGCCTCCTGAGAGCCTGTAAGAAATACAGCTTCTCAGCCCCCCAACACCTACTGAATTGGAATCTGCATTAAGATCCCCAGGTGGTTCATCCACAAGGTGAAATGTGGGCAGCTCTGCTCTGAATTTAGTCTAAATCAGCACGGATGCAGGTGGGTATCACACCTTCCAACACACCAGAGCAAAGGAAACCTGTCGAATACTGAGCGCGGGGGGCAGTCTGGCGGGAGGAGAAGGCCTCAGCGAGAGGCAGTCGTAATCTTGCCTCCACTCGAGCAAAAGTGGCTTTGTTTGCAACCGGCGTTTGTACAAGCTCTACTCGCTGCTATTACATCGTTTACTGAATAACACACTTCAAAGGTTGGGAAGGGGATAATAAAACCGAGGACAAGATTTCAGAGTCAAAATGCAAGTAAATGATTTTATGGTCCGTGGAGGCTTGGCTGGCAGAAGAGGGACGCCGTGGGAGAGACGTCATCAAAGTTTTACTGCCCCTTTGCCGGGGACTGGCTTAACCTGCAGCTCCTGTCCTCACTCAACCTGTACTTGGCAGCTCTGTGTCTCTGAAACAGCACTGGAAACGAACGCACGGACGTTATCGAAGCTAGTGCTAACCTTCACCTTCACCTTCACATCAGGATGACCCAGTGCCAAGAGCTGTTATGTGCGGACTGAATTTTGATTTAGTACACATCCAGTAATGAAAATGCTTCTTTGGTGAGACATCCTATTAAAATCAAAGAATCATCCGTGCTCTCCCAGGGTTTTTCTCCACCTGTTTAACAGGACAGCCTCTGTAACCACATTTACACATTTGTGTAGTGCTTGCTCTGTGCCAGGCATAGTACAGAGTCCTTAGATCATCTCAGTACCTCCTCCCACAACAGCCTGATGAGGTCGGTGCTGTTACTACCTTTATGTAACATGAGAAAACTGCAGCACAGAGAGGTTAAGTAACTTGTCCAAGGTGAGACAGCAAGTAAGTGGCATGGAGGGATGTTACCCCAGGAGTCTAACTCCAAGATCCTTGCTCCCAATTACCACACACCCCAGAAATCTACTCACCGCCCCATCTTTGATGAAAGTATGGCACAGATCTGCAATTTTATTTCTCGATAGGGATATTCTCCTGAGAAAAAGTTCTCCCCGCTCAATCATGATCTTTTTACATTTAGAGTAATCCTAGGAAAAAAGGAGCAGAATGAGGGGAAGGGCAAGATCCAGGAGAGTATTTGCAGCCAAACAAAGGAGAAAGGTAACCCAAGGAGGGCAGTGCTTACCGAGTATTCCAAGGAGGTGAGGCTAATAAAGCGTAGGAAGAGCTCCCCGCCTGAGGACACAGCCACAGAGGAGTCCACGCCACACAGGGTTTCTATGGCACTGGTGAGGTTTGCTCTCAGGCCCTGGATGGTCTCCCCTGGATTGATCACACGAGGAAGGCGATGTTCGTTTAAGTATCACAGCCCCTTGGTGTGTCTGTGATTCATTCACTTATTCAACCAGTGTTTCCCGAACGCATCCCGTATGCTAGAGACACATCAGTGAGCAGATGGACAGGGTCCCTGCTCTGATGGGACTCCCTCTCTAGTGGAAGAGGCAGACGGTAAACAAACACACAAAGAAACACACAAGTTACAGACCCAACGAGGACAGAGAAAAGCAGAATGATGAGAAAGGTGGGGCTACTTTGGAAAGAGCTAAAAGGGATGGCCCCTGGAATGGAGGTCATTGAAACTGAGACCTGAGTAAGAAAAGATCCAGCCACATAAAGAGCCAGTAGGAAAGGTTACAGGTGCAGACTCTAACCACAAAGACCCTGAGATGGGGACAAACTTGACAGGACAGAGAGAGGCCGCCAGGGCCGAAGCACAGTCTAGTGAGGGATGGCCTGGAAGGAAAGTAAGCAGAAGTGGCAGATGAGGTGTGCGAGGTGGTTCAGGCAGGGCTTAGGTGTTTGCGTGTTACTGCAGGTACAACGGGAAGACTCCAGAGGTCATCTTAGACACATGTCTCCAGGCCAGCCCTTCACACGCAAGAAGGCACTTTATTGTTGTTGTTACTTTGCTTATACAAGATATCATGCTATACCAGGAAACTTACACGTAGGATGCCTGAATTAGGTGATCACAGTGAGTGACACTCATACTAAAATTTATTCTGTAGCATTCTTTGTAGCAACTGCACAAATTCTGGCACATGACAGAAACTCAATAAACACTTATAAAGCTGAGCTATTGCTATAATTTAAGCTTCATGGTTGACTTGTTACAACATGGTCACTCTTGGAGAGCCTGGGTGGTTCAGTGAAGCGTCTAATTTCGGCTTATGTCATGATCTCAGAGTTCGTGGGTTCAAGCCCCGCATTGGGCTCCACGCTGGTGGTGTAGCATCTGCTTGGGCTTTTCTCTCCTCCCTCTGCTCCCACCCCCTTTCAAAATAAATAAGTATATTAGAAACAAACAAAAAACATAGTCACTCTTGATTCAAAGTTCATCTCACTTCTGAAAGGGGACCCATTTAATGATGACTGGGGGGCTCTCTCCAGGTTAAAAGGAAGACTGAGGGGAGCCTGGGTGGCTCAGTCAGTTAAGTGTCTGACTTTGGCTCAGGTCATGATCTCAAGCCTCATGAGTTTGAGCCCCGCATCGGGCTCTGTGCTGACAGCTTGGAGCCTGGAACTTGCTTCAGATTTTGTGTCTCCCTCTCTCTCTGCCCCTCCCCCCCTCCCCTCTCTCTCTCTCTCTCTTTCTCTCTCTCTTTCTCTCAAAATAAATAAACGTTAAAAACAAAACAAAACAAAACGAAGACTGAAATGAAGGAGAAGCTGAGCTTGGAGCTGCATCACCTTATGAAGGCCACACACATTTTCACTTTCTACCCTTCTAACAGTCATTAGAAGACTTTCCCAACACCTAAAGTGTTCGAATCCGACCCTCTTCACCTTTATCTCTCTTCAAGAATTCCAGCAAAGTCCGGATGGCGGCTACTGCTGAGGCCATGTCAGGATCTTCCTTCATCTGGGACTTAAAATATTCAATTAGCTCTGGGAAGGGACAAAAAAAGCAATTCATCAAACTCATTTAGCAGGATGTAAGAGCAGAGAGGTTTTCAGTTAGAAGCAAACTAATTTTAGAAATACTTTCTTTTCAGGATGTTTGGCTTCAGGGACATTAGTATTTACAAGCTCTCTTTCTCGTTTTGAGAAAGCTATCCGTTCATAATGGCATAAAATTGAAGCACCACCAAATGATCGTGGAAGGTCATCCTCCCTCTTAACCTGGACTCCACATCGTGGGAGAATCCCAGAGTCAACCTCTCCAGACAGTCTATGCTAATTCAAGCCTGTTCACCTGCTTACATATATACATGTACATGTAGAGGTCCATCCCCCTCTTATTTTCTTAAATGATAAGTATCACACATGTTAGTTTCCTCTTGTACCTCACTTAGTAAAACACCTTGATAACCACTAGACCTGCACATCAAATATGCCTTTCAAAAAAATTCCAGGGGCGCCTGGTGGCTCAGTGGGTGAAGCATGGGACTTCCGCTCCGGTCATGATCTCACTGTGAGTTCCAGCCCTGCACCCGGCTCTGTGCTGACGGCTCAGAGCCTGGAGCCTGCTTCGGATTCTGTGTGTCCCTCTCTCTCTGCCCCTCCCCTGCTCACGCTCTGTCTCTCTCTCAAGAAAATAAACATTAAAGAAAATTCCAGTACTAGATCCAATAAAGCAGGGAATCTTACTCATATTTTACATATGAAGAAATCAAGACTGGGAAGACCTGCACCCCTGGCCCAAGTGTCCCTTTTTCGGAGGAGGGCACTGGAAACTGTTGGGAGAGGAAGGCCTGGGATACCCTGGGGACCCAGCCCGTGGATACAGGGGCAGCGAGAGAGATTTAGTTGCCACTAGAAGCAGCGCATCCAGACGAGCAGCCTAAGCTTGGAAAGGGACTTCTCGCAGAGCGCAGCCTGGGCGTGCGAGGTGGAGGGACCCCGGCGTGGCTCCGCTTTAAGCCCAGCAGGCCCCGGCCCTGCCCGTCCCGACTCACCCTTGTCGTCCATGGTGCCCTCCGGACCGCGGAGCCCGAGGGGACCGGGGCCGCCCGCGCTGCGGGGAAGCGTCCCCCGACCCGTGTGGTTCGCAGCCGCAGACACGGTCAGCACGCAGCCCGACTCCACACTCCGCTTCCGGCGCTTTGGGGGGCGGGGCCGTGGGTACGGCGCGAGGCCTGGGCGGAGCCGCCTTTGCGTCACGCTGCGGCGCCGGAAGTCGGGGTGCCCAGGAGCCGGGAGGAATACTTGACTGCTTGCTGCCGGGGCGTGGGGGATCCTGGCTGCCATGGTGTCAGACGGTGAGGGCCGTGCTGGGAGGGACCCCCCGACCCCGGGACTGGGCGGGCTCGGCCTGGCCAGGACCACCCAGGTGGAGCATTATGTCGGGGGCCGGGTGCAACCTGTTTGGTCTTTAGGGGAGTAGCAAAAGAATTCATTTATTCAGTAAATATTTCTGAACGGCGTCCTGTGTGCCAGGCGTTATTTCATGCGCTGCGCAATACGGCTGAGAACATGACAGACAAGGGCCCTCGGGGAGGGTACAGTCTAGTGGGCGAGGCAGACAGTAGGCAAGTAAATAAGAATAGCTTCGAAGGGTGACAAGAGGTGTGAAGACGATATACTGGATGGTCGAGGCGCATCTACTTCAGATAAGAGCTCAGGTACTGAAACGGAGTCTTGAATGACTGTGCGAAGGCGCCGTGGCAAGTTGAGCCACTGCATTACAGTGAGATAGAAATGGGGAACTTGAGGGATAGAAAGGAGAGACTTTCATCTATACGTTAAACTATCAGTTGTAGAGCCTAATGTCTTAAAAAAAAAAAAGAGACCAGCGTGGTGGAAGCGAAATGAGCTAGAAGGATGAGATCAGAGAACTAGGCAGATGCATGGCCCTTGTGGGCCAAGGTAAAGAGGTTGAGCTTTGTTTTTAAGTGTAATGTGAAGCCATTGTAGGGTCTCAAGGCAAAGAGTTGGTACCATCTGATTTATAATTCAAAAACTTTAAAAAAAATATTTATTTTTGAGAGAGAGACAGAGCACGAGCGGGGGAGGAGCAGAGAGAGAGACACACAGAATCCGAAGCAGGTTCCAGGCCCTGAGCTGTCCGCACAGAGCCCGACATGGGGCTCGAACCCAGGAACCGTGCGATCGTGACCTAAGCCGAAGTCGGACGCTTAACCGACTGAGCCACCCGGGCGTCCCTGATTTACAATTTTAAAAGGTCACTTTGACTGCTGTGTGGAGAAGGGACTGTGGCAGCAAGAGTGGAAATAGATCATTTCAGAGGCTGTAACAACTGCCCATGCTTCCTTTATCTTTTTTTAAGATACCACAGGGCTGTGAGAGAGGCAGGCCTGGCGTGGCCCAAAGAAGGAAAAATCACAGGGCAGTGCCATGTGTATGGATACCCGTCTCTCCTGAAAGGCAGCACTTTGTCTCAGGCTTCGGGTGGTGGCAAGGAGTGACCTTGAGAATTGTGGGATGGGGCCTCATGGGGAATGAGGCCAAAGGAGTGTGGGCTTATGGGTGGAGGCGTGTCTTTCACAGGAAGTCCTGTGAAAGACAGTTACTAAGTGCTGCTTCTGTGCTAGGCGTCTTTGTGTGTGTGTGGTTTGCATGTATTATTTCACCCTAGGGTTAGCAAAAACCCTCATTCTGTAAGGAGTCCGGTCTGGTGGGCTAGATTTAGCAGAGCTGGCAACAGAGATCAGAAACACAACTAGCTGTAAAATGAGGCGGTGAGTTCTGAGTGTCGTTAAAAGAGGGTCAAAGCGGACAGTGAGGCATTGAAAAGCTAGTCTTTAGAGTCCAGCAGACCTGTCTTCATAGCAGGGTGTTTTGCTACTTGCCAGCGGGCCATGTGACTTGGAGCAAGTTACTTTCATTTGCAGAGCAGGAATGCCATACTTCAGGTCCTCTAAGACGCTACCGATTATGAGATGCGTTTTTATTCAGGATACCACTAAGAGAAATGTTAGAAGATACCGTCCTGCTTTTAGCAACTGTTAAATGTTAAAAGAAAAAAAAAAAAAGAGGTGCACCTGGGTGGCTCAGTTGGTTAAGCGCCCGACTCCTGATCGCGGCTCTGGTCATGATCTCACGCTTCGTATGTTCGAGCCCCCCATCGGGCTCTGCGCCGACCGCTTGGAGCCTGCTTGGGATTCTTTGTCTCCCTCTCTCTGCCCCTCCCTCCCCCTAAAAAATATGTAAGTAAACATTTAAAAAAGAGAGAGAGGGTACGTGTTATAATTGATGAAAGATATTTCCCTCAGTATGTTGTCAGCACAGAATGCGATTCTAGTATTACATGTGCCAGTGGCTGATGCAGAGGACTCGTGTCCTCAGCTGGGGGAGACAGGACCTGTTGGAAGAGCTGAGGAGGGTTCTTGGAGGAAAGAGGTAGCACTGGCTTAGGGCTTTGAAGGGTAAATAGGATTTGGATATGTGAACGGAAATCTCCGAAGGAGTGAGGATTATCCCGATACAGGAGGTGGAACTTCAGGAAGAAGGTATGGGGGGCAGGAAAGGCGTTATTGCTTTTTGCTATTAAATGAGCATCCTGGGTTTTTCATAACGGCAAGGACTTACGGGTTTGTATGTCTCTCACCTCGGTTAGAATTTAGACTCCTCGAGGGCTTGAACCCAGTATCCCCAGCACCTGACACTGGTATTTAGTGTCAGTGTTTGTTGAATGCATTCATGGTGTTGTTAGCCTGTCTAGTTGTGCCTAACTTTGGAGAGTAGCCTATTCCCAGTAAAATCTTTACATAGCAATTGCTTTTCCCTCTTTGGTTTTCACCTTTTAAAAATTGGTTCCTGCGGTGCCTGGGTGGCTCAGTGGGTTAAGTGTCTGACCCTTGATCTCAGATCAGGTCTTGATCTCAGTGTTGTGAGTTCAAGCCCAGTGTTGGGCTCTGCCCTGGGCGTGGAGCCTAGTTAAAAAAAATTTCGGTTCCAAATCACAGTTGGCCTTGCTGCTAGTATATTTGATAGACTTGAGGCCAAACTGAGTCCAGTGTCTCCCTTCAACCCCTCCGTGCCTGAAATTCTACCACTATTGCATATTAACTGGTTAATCGGTGCGTTCTGTCCTTGACCAGGTATTTAAAATGAATATTTGGGCTTCGTTTATTAGGTATTTATTGGGCGTCTACCACATGTTAGGCAGTTGTGCTACAAGCAGAGGAGGAAGAGTCCCCCCCTCACGGAGCTTCCGTTCTAGTGCATCAAAGATGTAGTGGTGCAGAGAGCAGGCAAGAGCCTGCTAAGGGCCCACAGAGCTTTAGATTATTAAACGAACATGGCCTTTTGTTAATTTCATGATTGTAGGTTGATACACACGTAAAGGCAAGTGGTGGTGCCTGTTGTGGGTTTAATTTACAAATTGGGAATGTTAGCTTTGCTATGCTTCCATGAGGCTAACGTTTTTATTTTTTGTTAATATTTTCAGAAGATGAATTGAATCTTCTGGTTATCATAGTTGATACCAACCCAATTTGGTGGGGGAAACAAGGATTAAAGGAATCTCAGGTAAGATTGCTTGAGGAGGCCTTTGGATAATTCTGGTTTAATTGAGTGTGTGTTTATATTGCTTTTTTTTAAAAAAAAAAATCAGCTATAGTAAAGTCCTTTACATACCATAAAATTCATCCATTCTAATGTACAATTCGATGCTTTTTTAGTAAAAATCACAATAAAATAGTGTAACCAGCACCACAATTTCATTTTAGGATATTTCTATCACCCCCAAAAAGTTCCCTCATGCCTGTTCACAGTCAGTGCTTCTACCCCCTAGTTGCAGGCAACCAGTGATCTGCTATCTGTCTCTATGTTGCCTTCTCTGGACATTTCGCGTATTCCATGCAATATGTAGGCCTTTAAAAAAAATCTATTTTGAAGTATTTTATTTTGAAATAATTACAGACTCCTAAGAAATTGTTAAAAAAAATGGTGCACAGAGGCCCCGTGCACACTTGCTCTGGCTTCCTCCAGTGGTAACACCTCCTGTATCTCAAGTACAGGAGTGAAGCCAGGAAACTGACGCCAGTGTGCTCTTCAGACCTTATTCAGATCACAACAGATTCCCATCCATGCGTGTGTTCGTGCGGTGCTATGCTGTCCCTGTCGCATGTATAGATCTGTGGAACTACCACCACAGTTAGGACGAGAGCTGTTTCATCACAGTGCTCCTTTTTTTTTATTTTTACTTTTTTTGAATATTTATTTTTGAAAGAGAGAGACAGTGTGAGCAGGGGAGAGGCAGAGAGAGAGGGAGACACAGAATCGGAAGCAGGTTCCAGACTCTGAGCTGTTAGCATGGAGCCCGATGTGGGGCTCGAACTTGTGAACTGTGATATCATGACCTGATCTGAAGTGGGATGCTTAACCCACTGAGCCATCCGGGCGCCTCGTCACTTGTGTTCCTTTTATAGTTGCTACACCTGGGGCATCTGGGTCGTTCAGTTGGTTGAGTGTCCAACTCTTGCTTTCGGTTCAGGTCATGATCCCAGGGTCATGGGATGGAGTCCGTGTTGGGCTCCACATTGGGAGTGGAGCCTGCTTGAGATTCTCTCTCTCTCTCTCTCTCTCTCTCTCTCTCTCTCTCTCTGCCTCTCTCTCTTTCTCTCCCCCTCCACCCATCTCCCCCAGTCATGCATTCTCTCTCTCTCTCAAATTAAAAAAAAATAGCAATAATAATATAGTTGCTACACTTTAGACAGTCCCTGGTCCCTAAACCCTAATAAATGCTGATCTGTTCTCCAGTGCTATAGTTCTGTTACGTAAATAGGTCATAAAGTGTGTAGCCTTTGAGGTTGGCTTTTTTCACTCAACTGAATGCTCTTGGGGTGCCTGGCTGGCTCAGTCGGATAAGTGCCTGATGTCGGCTCAGGTCACGATCTTGGAGTTCATGAGTTTGAACCCTGCTGACAGCGCAGAGCCCACTTTGGATCCTTTATCAGTTCCACCCCCCACCCCCCCGTCTCTGCCCTACCCCACGCTCCACGCATGCGTGCTCTTTCTCTCAAAAATAAAATTAAACATTTAAAAACAAAACAGAATGCCCTTGATCCATCCAGGTTGTTCCATGTATCAAAGTTTGCCCTTTTTATTGCTGAGCAGTGTTCCGCGGAATGATATCCCACAGCTCGTTTCGTCACTCACCTGGTAAAGCTTTGACATTTGGGTGGTTTTCTTCAGGTTTTGGTTACTACATAAAAAGCTGCTCTGAAAATTTGAATGGAGGTTTTTGGGTGGATGTCAGTTTTCATTTCTTTGGGATGAATGTCCAGGATCGCAGCTGCCTGGTGATCGCACGTTTGGTTGGATGAGAAACTGCTGTACTGTTTTCTAGAATGGCTGTACGCTCCCACCAGCAAGCGTGAGGGATCCCGTTTGTCCCTCTCCTCACCGGTGTTTGATGTGGTCGCTGTTTTTTATATTAGCCGTTGTAATGAGCGTGGAATGCCATCTTATTGTGGTCTTAATCGCATTTCCTTAATAGCTAGACATGTCGCACATCCTCTCGTAGGCTTATTTGCCATACGGATCGGCCTCCCGACGTGTCTTTTCATGTCATTTGTCCATTTTCTCATTGGGGTGTTAGGGTTATTTTTAACTATTGAATTTCGAGATTTGAAAGACATGTCCTAGATATAAGCCCTTTGTCAGATATCTTGTTGGCAAGTATTTTCTCCCAAGCTTTAGCTTGTCTTTTTATCCTCTTCTGGTGGCCTCTCACGGAGCAGAAAATTTTCAATTTTGATCAAGTCCGGTTTCTCGATATTTAAAAAATACAGCTTGTCCTTCTGGTGCTATAAGAATTCTCAGCCTTGCTCTAGGTCTTAAAGATTTTCTGCAGCGTTTTCTGTGAAACGTTCTACGTGTAAATGCATAATCCAGGAGGGCCGGCTCAGTCCACAGAGCATGCAGCTCGTGATCTCCGGGTCGAGAGTTCGAGCCTCACGTTGGGGGGGGGTAGAGATTACTTAAAAATGAAATCCTAGAGAAAACGACCAAATAAATCCACAATCCACTTTGAATTATTTTTTTTGAACAAGCTGTGAAATTTAAGTTGAGCTTTCATTTTTTTGCCTCTGTGTAATCCAGTTGCTCCGGCGCCAGATTTGAAAAGATTACCTTTTCCCCACTGAATGGCTTTTGCAGCCTCGTCAGAAATCACTTGGGTACTTGTGTGGGTTTATTTCTGGGTGCTCTTTCTGTTCCTTTGTGCTCTCTGTCTCTCCCTCCACCGGTACCACAGAGTGTTGATTACGATAGCTAGATAGTATGTCTTGGTTGGTTCCTCCAGCTGGCTGGTTCCTCCCACTTCTTCTTTTTCAAAATTATTTTTTTTAACTATTCTAGTTCCTTTGCATTTCCATATAAATTAAAAGAAATTAATGTTTATATTATTTTTGACGGGGGGTGGGGAGTGCAGAGAGAGACAGAGACAGAGAGACAGAGAATCGAAGCAGGCTCCAGGCTCCAAGGTGTCAGCACAGAGCCCGACATGGGGCTCGAGCCCATGAACCACGAGATCATGACCTGAGCCAAAGTCAGACGCTCAACCGACTGAGCTGCCCAGGCGCCCCACCTTTGGCTGGTTTTGACACAAGGGTGATACTGGCTTCGTAAGATGAATTGGGAAGTCTTCTTTTCTGTTTTCTGGAACAGATTATTTTGAATTTGGTATCAAGTCTTTATTTTTTTATTTTATTTTTTTTAATTAAAAAAGATTTTTTTAATGTTTATTTTTATTTATTAAAAATTTTTTTTTAATGTTTATTTATTTTTGACAGAGAGAGACAGATCATGAGCAGGGGAGGGTCAGAGAGAGAGCAGGAGACACAGAATCAGAAGCAGGCTTCAGGCTCTGAGCTGTCAGCACAGAGCCTGATGTGGGGCTCGAACCCACGAACCACGAGATCATGACCTGAGCTGAAGTTGGACATTCAACCGACTGAGCCACCCAGGCACCCCCAAAAATGTTTATTTTTGAGAGCAAGAGAGACAGAGTGCAAGCAGGGGAGGGGCAGAGAGAGAGAGGGAGACATAGAATCTGAAACAGGCTCCAGGCTCTGAGCTGTCAGCACAGAGCCTGACGTAGGCTCAGACTCGAGAAGAGAGGGATCATGACCTGAGCCAAAGTCAGACACTTAACTGACTGAGCCACCCAGGCACGCCAGGTGTCCATTCTTGAAATGCCAGTGAAATCATCTGGGCCTGGAGTTTGCTTTTGGGGGAGGTTTTAAACTATGAATTAAATTTTTAATGGTTATTAAAGTTTTGAATGATCTTTTTCCTATTGGGTGAGTTTTGGTTATATGCACTATTTTGATTTTGTTTTCCACTTAATATAATATTTTTGAGGTTCATCCATGTCGTAGTATGTATTGCTGGTTCCTTTTTATTACTGAATAGTATTTTATTGTGTGGCTATACCTCTTGTTCATCTGTTCACGAACGTTTGGATTGTTTCCACTTTTTGACTCTTAGGAATAATGCTCAAATAATTCTCCAACAAGTCTTTGTGTGGACGTATGTTTGCATTTCCCTTGAGTAGCTAGATGCCTATGAGTTGAGTTGCTGGGTCATGTGGTAAGTTTAGTTTTAACTTTTTAAGATGCTGCCAGACTTAAAGAGTGGAGTGGGTACGCCGTTTTCGATTCCTTTAAGAGGTGTGTAAGAGTTCTAGTTTCTTCACATCCTTGCCAACACGTGTCTTTTTTTTAATAGTCATTCTAGTAAGTGAGTAGTGGTATCTCATTGGGGTTTTAATTTGCATTTCCTTCATGACTGTTATATATACAGATATAATGTATGTGTATTATGTATATAGTATATGCTTATTAGGCATCATAATTTCTTTTTTTTTAAGTTTATTTATTTATTTTGAGAGAGAAAGAGAGACCGTGAGCGGGGGAAGGGCAGAGAGAGGGGCAGATAGAGAATCCCAAGCAGGCTCCATGGTGTCGGCACAGAGCCTGACATGGGGCTCGATCTCACATACCGTGAGATCATGACCTGAGCTGAGATCAAGAGTCAGATAATTGACAGACTGAGCCACCCTGGCGCCCCATCATATTTTTTTAGTTGAAATGCATATTCAGTCATTACGCCCAATTTTAAAATTGGGCTGTTTGTTTTCTTATTACTGAACTGTAAGAATTCTTCATATATTCTGGATATAAGTCTTTTTCCAAGTATATGATTCACAAATATTTTCTCCGGATCCATGACTTTGTGACCTGTCTCTTCATTTTCTTAATGGTGTCTTTTTTAAAGTCAGCTTTATCCAGGGGCATCTGGCTGGCTTAGTTGGTAGAGCATGCAGCTTGTGATCTTGGGGTCTTGAGTTCAAGCCCCACATTGGGCGTAGAGCATACTTAAAAAAAGTAAATAGAAGGAAAAATCAAAGTTAAAATCAGCTGTATTGAGATATAACTGACATGCAATGGATAGCATATATTTAAAGTGTTCAGTTTGATATGTTTTTGTATATGTATACATTCGTGAAATTATCATCACAATCAAAATAATGAACATATAAATCTGTGACCCCCCCCCAGAAGTTTCATCATGTTCCTTTATCCTGCCTACTTCTCTCTGCTGGTCTTTGCCCCTGGGCAACCAGTCATCTGTTTTGTCATTATAGATTAGTTTGCATTTTCTGGATTTTTATATAAATGGAATCAAACAATATGTAGTGGGATTTCTTTTAGTCTCGTTTCTTTACTCAGCATAATGATTTTGAGATCTGTCCAAGTTGTTACAGTAATGCATTCCTCTTTATTGTTGTTGAATAGTTTTCCATCGTATAGACCAGCACATCACTGCATATTACCCTATTACGCCTCAAAAAATTTTATTTTGAACTCTCATCAGTGGTATATGAGAATTCCTTTTTTTTTTTTTGGTACCCAAATAAGATGTTCTCTTGCCTTGTTTTTGTTTTGTTTTGTTTTTAAATTTTTAAGCTTGTTTATTTTGAGAGAGAGAGAGCACAAGCAGGGGAGGGGCAGAGAGAGGGAGAGAGAGAATCCCAAGCAGACTGCACTGTCAGTGTGGAGCCAGACACGGGGCTCAAACTCACAAACTGTGAGATCATGACCTTAGCCGAAACGAAGAGTCGGATGCTTAACCAACTGAGCCACCCAGGTGCCCCCCTGTTCTTTCTTAAGTTTATTTATTTATTTTTGAGAGACGGGGGCTTGGCAGAGAGAGAGAGAAAGAGGAAATCCCAAGCATACTCTGTGCTGTCAGCACGGAGCTCAACACAGGACTTGATCTCACAAAAGGTGAGATGACGACCAGGGCTGAAATCAAGAGGCAGACGCTTGACTGACTGAGTCACCCTGGCACTTCTCTCTTTCCTTGTCTTATTTTTTGCCCATAGGATGTACCATAAAAGTTATCTCAGTTTGCTTTTAGTGTATTTGATGGCCCATTCTCTCTTGGGGCATTGCACATTTTCCTCTCTGGGTATTATTTTTTTTAATGATTTGTGGATACTCTTTATATTAGAAAGTTCACCTTTTGCTTGTCATATATTGCAGTTTTTTTTTCCAGTTTGTAATTTGCCTTTCACTTTTGTTTATAGTCACCTTTTTTGCCATATAGAAATTTTAATAGGTTTATTGTACTTTTTTTATTTAAAAAAAATTTTTTTTTCAACGTTTATTTATTTTTGGGACAGAGAGAGACAGAGCATGAACGGGGGAGGGGCAGAGAGAGAGGGAGACACAGAATCTGAAATAGGCTCCAGGCTCTGAGCCATCAGCCCAGAGCCTGATGCGGGGCTCGAACTCACGGACCGCGAGATCGTGACCTGGCTGAAGTCGGACGCTTAACCGACTGCGCCACCCAGGCGCCCCTATTGTACTTTTTTTAAATAAAGTGGAATTTATCAGTGTTTTATTTGCTGCCTGAAGTATTTTTTCCTTTAAGAGAAACATGCTTTATTCCAGGATTATAAATATATGCACCTACATGTTTTAGTAATATTAGTGCTTAAGAAAATGTAAGCTCGATGAAAGAAGGGATCTTTGCCTGGCATATAACAGGTGCTTAGCATACTTAGTGACTGAATGAACGGAAAACTTGTACAAATCACCAATTTAATCGGTATGTATATTAATCATCTGTTCTGCGTGGTGGTAGTTTTCTAGTAATTTTATCATAGAATGTGTAACATGTTTGCTTTCCTTAAATGTTGTCCAGAAAATATTTGTGGAATAATGCACTGATGTAGAAATCATTTCAGATAAATAAAATTAGAAAACTAATTTTCAAGTGTTTTGGTTTATGGCTTTGGAGGAGGGGGTTCCAGAGCGAGTTTTCAGCAGTGAATAATTGTCTAAAATTTAAATGAAGTCTTTATCATTTCAAGACCTAACCTAGTTATTTGGGTAGCTGCTTTATCTTTTCTTATGGTTTCTATTTTTCAACAGTTTACTTTATCAAAATGCATAGATGCTGTGATGGTGCTGGGAAATTCTCATTTATTCATGAATCGTTCCAACAAACTTGCCGTGATAGCAAGTCACATTCAAGAAAGGTATGACTGTCGTGAGTACCTGTTCAGTGCTTCACACTTGTGAGATTTTGATGCCAGTCGGCATGTACTGTTCCTTTCCTGTAGTGCAAAAAAAATATTTTTCTATAGCGTTGAACAATACTAACAGCGTCAAGAATCAGTACGTGTACCTTTGAAAGGAATGAATGTCGGAAACCTCATTAGCTGACATCTAATAGAGTTGCGTCATGTGCACAGGTAACTTACATGGAGTCAGCCATACTCTGTAGGCAAAGAAAAGGGAGAATTATCAAGTGGGGCAGGTAGCTCCTATCCCTGTTGTCCTTGTGGGTCTGCTCCAGAGGGCAGGTGTGATTCCGCTTTCTCTCAGCCAGGCTTGACTCCTGCATACTTCTCAGAGTGTAATATTTTACTGCTCCGGGTGTGATTCCGGTGTTTACAGATGAGGGTTTTTCTTGTTATGTAGGCTTTTAACCGAGGCCAACTGTCCCATCTGGTGCTCAGCAGAAGAAACAGTTAACTTTCCTTTCCTTTCCTTTCCTTTCCTTTCCTTTCCTTTCCTTTCCTTTCCTTTCCTTTCCTTTCCTTTCCTTTCCTTTCCTTTCCTTTTCTTTCTGTCTCTTTCTATCTTTCTGTCTTTTTTAATGTTTATTTATTTAATTTCGAGAGAGGGAGGGCACAGGTAGGGGAGGGGCAGAGACAGGAGGAGACACCGAATCCGAAGCAGGCTCCGGGCTCCGAGCTGTCGGCACTGAGCCCGATGTGGGGCTCGAACCCACAAACTATGAGATCATGACCTGAGCCAAAGTCAGATACTCAACTAACTGAGCCGTCCAGGCGCCCCAACAGTGACCTTTTCTAACACCAGTGTAGAACCTGGCTGCACGTGAGTCACGTCGGGACGGGTGTGTAGGTGTGGAGCTTCCCTGCATAAATGACCACGTACACGGTACATATTTTCACTGTTAATTTTGACCATATTTACTTTGCGCGCATACACTGACCATAGAATCTGATTCTCCGGGCAAGACACAGTTCTTGTGTGTCTTAACTAGATGTCAGCCACATCTTGGGAGAAGTGACTCTCGTGTACCAGCCTGTTTCATATGAGGTGGGTGGTCTTCCGTCCTCGTTTCTCGGGGCTGCTCTCTCGGCTGTGTCGAAAGAGCCCGTGAGCCACCAAGTAAGTGCCCTCGCTCCCATGATCACCATGCAGTTTTCTCAAAATTGAATGTAAAAGACCTCACTGATTTGGTTAAGATATCAAAAGAAAAGCTACAAAAGGCACAGTGGTCAGTTGTTAGAAAAATCAAAGCCATGTTTTACAGGATTACTATAAAAATCATGAAGCACCGGGAGGATCTTTTCAGGGGCCCTTGGACCAGATTTGTATTACGGGGGGTAGGTGAATACCCCTCAAATAATAAACCAGCCCTAAGATAGAATTCGGTATGACTCTCCTCCCGACTGGCATCTGAGAAAGTAGGATGAGAACCACCTCGAAGCATGTCGAGCGACTGGGACCGGCTTTATTTCCTCTCACTTTTGAGAAAACAGAGGGATCATTGAAACACTCTCTGGTGGTAGACTCGCGTTTGCCAATTATTATAGAATCTTGCGAGGCAGAATTGGCGTGGTTTTTGTGTGTTTTCTGTGCTGAATTTCATCTGGGTGTTTAGTGAGGACAGAGTCCTGGTGTAACTCGTGTTTTTCCCCCCCTCTGTTTCAGTCGATTCTTATATCCTGGGAAGAATGGCAGACTTGGAGACTTCTTTGGAGACCCCGGCAACCCTCCTTCTGAATTCAGCCCCTCAGGGAGCAAAGACGGCAAATACGAATTGTTCACAGCAGCGAATGAAGTCATTGCTGAAGAAATTAAAGATCTCATGACCAAGAGTAATGGATTTCTTTGCCCATTATATTTTTGTACAATCGGCAGTTGAATGTGGAGGTCCTTGAGGCTCGAAGTCGAGAGACTTGGGGTTCCTGGGACTGTTTACTTGCGTTCTCTCTCTTTTCTTTTGTAAAATCATTTTCATCCAAGCCTGAGCCCCGGTTGCCTGACCTCGCCAGCCTCTCCCACTGTCCGCCAGCCTCTACTTCTTGAAACACACTCTTAGCGTCTAAGGATATCCTTCTGTCCTGTTTCTCCTCTTTTTAGGACCATTCTTCCATTTCTGACTTTTCCTTCATCTTGTCCCGTAAAAAATAGGTTTTTCAATTCTGCACATTGTATTCTTTTTTCTTCCTCTGTATGTTTTCATCCGCTCTTATCTTTAATTGTCATTTCTATGTGAACACTTCCCAGTCTTTATCTTTAAAGTAGCCTTTCTTCCAGCAAATGTCTCCACAGAGGGGTCCACAGTCTGGCTGACACACCCCAGACTAGGTTCATTATCTTTCCCTCCCAGTCACACCGCCATTTCCACCCCCAGTTTCTGCCACACCCCTCCACCTACGTTTCCAAATTCAAAGTGTTCATTTTTGACTCTTTTCTGCTCACATTCACCATCTAGTCAGCTATGATATCCTATTAGTTTAGCATTAGAAGTATCTCCAAAATCTGCCTCCCAATTCTCTGTCATCTGGCTCAACCCCAGCACCGTTGGCATTTTGGGCTGGATAATTCTCTGTTGTGGGAACTGCCCTGTGCTTTGGAGGATATTTAGCAGCATCCCTGGCCTAGACCCATTAGATGCCATAACATCCCCCAGTTGTGATAACCAAATGTCTCAGACTTTGCCAAATATCCCCTATAGGGCACAGTTGCTCAGGTTGAGCACTGCTTCTCTGGATCATTGTAGTGGCTTCTGTTCACTGACTTCTGTCTGTCCCCATTCAGGTCTTTCCACTCATAGTTATCTTTCTGAAAATCAGAGCTGCTATTTCCTGGCTAAAAGGCTGTTACTGGTTCCCTATTGCCCGTAGGCTGTGTTTTTTAAACCGTAGCCTGTGTCAGAATCACCTGGAAGGGAAAGGGAAGTCTTTAGAGACAGGAAGTAGGTTCGTGGTTTCCTGGGGCCGGGGCAGCACCATGCGATTGGGACCGGCCCAAGGGATCTTTTGGGGTAAAAGGAAATGTTCTGAAATTGGGTTGTGGTAATTGTGTACAACTCTCTACATTCACTAAAAACCACTGAATTGTTTTCTTAAAAGGAGTGAATTTTATGATCTGTCAGTTATACCCCAGTAAAGCTGGTAAAAGTCGCCTGGGGGCTTGTGAAAACAAAATGCTGGGTCCCACCCTGCAGTTTCTGGTTCTGTGGGTCGAGCGTGGTCCCAAGAATTTGTGTGTCTGTTAAGTTCCTGGGTGATACTCCTATACCTGGTTCCAGAATCACACTTCAGGAACCACTGGCCTCCAGGGTAAAGTCTCAACTTTTCAGTATGGTGTTCAAGACCTTTCCTGGTCTGACCTCACCCACGGGCGGGGGTATCAGTGCTCCAGGACCAGCTGCAGGCCAGATGTCCGTCTGGGACTCCACCCTCTTGAGCTGCTTAACTCTTTTCACTCAAGGCATCAAATAAGTTGCCAGCATCGTCCCTGCTTGCCACAGCTAGAGGGCTTGCTCGACCCGCTATCCACA
This sequence comes from Lynx rufus, assembly GCF_022079265.1. Lineage (NCBI taxonomy): Eukaryota > Metazoa > Chordata > Mammalia > Carnivora > Felidae > Lynx > Lynx rufus. The sequence goes on along the minus strand of NW_025814839.1, from coordinate 842,667 downwards.
AGCCAGGCAGCTCTCCAAGGGCAGGAGGCAGAGGGGTGATGGGACGGAGGAGAGAGAGACTCAGATCAGGTGCTGTACATGACCTTTCGTACCTTTTAGGTCATAACAAACCTGAACTTTTCCAGATAACCCCAGGGTGTTTTCTATTTATTTTTTATTGTGGTAGAATACACATAAAATTTACTCTTTAGCCATTTAAAAATGTACGGTGCTGTGACGTTAAGTACATTTACATGGTGTACAAACATCACCACTGGCCATTCCCAGAACTTATCCCAAACTGAGACTTTGTATCCCCTCAGAATATTTTAAATTGAGAAAATGTTAAAAATTGCTTATTTAGGCAATACTGAGAACAGATCTCTCTCTGTGTTTTTAAACCTGATTTGGACATGTTGTCTGGTTTTATTCACGACAAATGCTTTGGTTTGAAAATTATTTTAGTCCAAGAAAATGCCCAATAATTGACTTTTTAACTTTATTATTATTTGCAGGTGACATAAAGGGTCAACATACGGAAACTCTGCTGGCGGGATCCCTCGCCAAAGCTCTTTGCTGTATCCTTGGCGTTTTAGTCGTTCAGAAGGTGTCTTGTGCATGAAACATACCTTTCTTGTGATAATTTTGAGAACCTTGGGTGTCCATATTAGTGAAAGGCTTGAGTATTCTAAAGTGGTGGGTAATCAAAAAATAGTTTATCTTGGCTTTAGAACATTTTTAAAATAAGCTGTAAAAACTTGAAATGTAAATAAAGAAAACTCTTATTTTCTCTAGTATGTCCTGCTCCCAGCAGATTCTTGGGGGTGCTTGTATCTTGCAGCCTGGGGTGGGTGTGTTTGTTTCTTCTGCCTTCTGTAAATTAGTAACAGTGTGTTTGATTATAGGAGCCGTTTACTGATCCTGAGGCTTAATTCGTGAGTGGTTTTTCCACAGGCCCACAGGTTATTTGAACTTAGCGTAGAGTGAACACCTTCCTGAGCGTTTTGATGTTGTTTGTGTTTGTGTGATGTTCTCCTGGTCTTGTGTAATTTGATTTCTTTGTTTGGGAGAGTATTGAGAGATTCCTGTGTCCTGGGCTTTGGGGGTGCCTCTCATCTGTGTGTGGTTTTCACATTCCTTACCTTATCTGGCTTATTGACTTACTGGTGGTCCCAGTATATTCACATGTAGGATGTGGTGGACAATCACAGAAGGATCATATCCTGGTAATTTTAATATTCTGGGACAAAGATCATGTTTTGGTCAGGTTACAAAGCCCAGTTAATTGCGGTTGGTAATTGGAAACCCCCAATCACTCTTGTGTGTTTATCGTGGGAAGTGGAGCATTTCTTTTTTCAGCTAAGTGGATGCTGGATTGATTTAAAATTTGAGGTTATTTTCCTGTTTACTATAAATATCTATGAAATCAAATAATATTTTAAAATTCCTTAATGCTAAAAAAATAAGATATTCATAGAATGAACAAGGAGGTTAAAGGTAGGAGTCTATGGTTTTTTGTGAGGCCTGTAAACCTTATCTTACTGCTATAATTTTGGTGGACTGTTTAAAAAAATTGGTTGGAAAGCCTTATAATACGTTTAATAAGATTCAGTTAAATTGTAATCTGTTTTTATCTTTTTATAGATAATCAAGAAATGAAATCGAGGATTTTGGTAAGATTAAGAAAAAATCAGTACTGTGTTTATATACCAATGGCAGCCTATTAGAAAGCATAACGGGAAGTAAGACCCATTTATCTATTTATTTTTTTAGTTTTCTTATTTTGAGAGAGAGAGCAAAGGAGGGGTAGAGAAAGAGGAAGAGAGAGAATCCCAAGCAGGCTCCACGCTATTAGTGCTGAGCCCTACACATGACCGTGAGATCATGACCTGAGCCGAAATCAAGAGCTAGACAGACATTTAACCAACTGAGCCAGCCAGGTGCCCCAAGACCCATTTATAATAAATATTGAATATCCAGAATAAATCAACAATCAATGTGTAAAACTGATTATGATGAAAAACTAAAACTCTGAGAGACGAGAGAATTGAATGGAGAGCCAAATGTTACTCTTGGATGTCAATTTTTCCAAAGTTAAACTATAAATTTAATGCATTCTTGGAATATTAATGAGGTTTTTTTTTATTTTTCATGGCAGAGTGGGGGGAATTAAATTTGAGAGTAAGGGGTCCCTGGCTGGCTCAGTTGGTAGAGTGTGTGACTCTTGATCTTGGCTTGTCAGTTTGAGCCCCACATTGAATGTAGAGATTACTTAAAAATAAAATCTTAAAAAAAAAAAAAAAAGAAAGAAATTCAACAGTTTATCTGGAAAAATAAATCAGTGAGAACAGACAAATGCTTTCTGAAAGAGAATGATAAGCAGGAACTTACCCTGTCAAGCATTAAAGCACATGGCAAACCTGTAGTAACACTGTGATTCTGGCACAGTAGTAGACACAGGGTAAATGGAAAAGACTAGAATCCAGAGAAAAACCAGGTCAATGGAGTTCTTTGACTTGTGGAAAGGAAGCCCTTAAGTTTGTGGCAAGAAAATGAATTATTGAGTTGAAGGTAATGGGCCAATTGGTTGGCCATTTGGGGGGAAACCAACCTAGATCTCATGCCCACATCTAAATCTAGTAAATCAAATCAAATAAATCTAGTAAATCAAACATTTCACTGTAAAAATTCAAGTCATAAAAGCACTGGAAGAAAATACCTGTTTATATGCATCTTGGATAGGAAAGGACCTTGCTGAGCATTATGTGAAACGTTAAAGAAAACGTTTGAAGACCTCAAAAAAAAATAACCCCCAAAACAAGAAGGAAAGGAAAACTATTAGGAAAAGTATTTTCAGCATAGCTGCCTAAGAGAGGATTAATGTCATGGTTCTGAAAATGAAAAAGGGCTCTAAACTAAGTTTTAGAAGTTAAGGTTTACTGTAAAGAAACGGGTAGACGATATGAGCAATCTGCAGAAGAAGGAATGTGGATGGCCAGTTAGCGCTTGAGAAGTCGTGCAGCCTTCCTAGTAAGTGCAGAAGTATAAACGTCCAGTAAGACGTCAAGATTTAATGTGCATATACTTTAGCAATCTCCCTGATTACTTTAGGAGCTAGTCGGGGTCACGTAAAGCGTGTATGTGGGTGCTCATGAGAGCACTGTTTAAAACTCAGGATTGGAAACTGCTTCAGTGTCCTCTGTAGATAATTGGTTAGAGAGCAGAAATCTATGAAGTCAGCACGAAGGAGGATGTACATCCAAATTCATTGATACGAGATTTCCTCCCCAGGTACTGTGGAATCAAAATGCAGATTGCAGGGGGTGCCTGCATGGTAGAGCATGTGACTCTTTTTTTTTTTTTAAACGTTTATTTATTTTTGAGAGAGACAATGTGAGCAGGCGAGGGTCAGAGAGAGAGAGGGAGACACAGAATCGGAAGCAGGCTCCAGGCTCTGAACTGTCAGCACAGAGCCCGACACAGGGCTCGAACCCACGAGCTGTGAGATCATGACCCGAGCCGAAGTTGGACACTTAACTGACTGAGCCACCCCGGGGGCCCCGAGCACATAACTCTTGATCTTGGGGTCGTGGGTTTGAGCCCCACATTGGGTATAGAGTTTGTTTTTTAAAAAAAGAGCAGTTTCCTGAACACTAGGTGATCATCCTGGGGTGTGTGTGTGTGTGTGTGTGTGTGTGTGTGTGTGTGTGTATTTTGGGTGTGAGTGTATATATGTGCCCCAACAGGTGCTCTCTAGAAACTGTTCAACAAGGATCCTCTCTTGAGCGGTAGGGTCTGGAGGAAATTGCTGCAGTCATCTTTATGCTATAGATAGTATGTAATAATGGTAACGAGGCAGATGAATTCTAATTCAACCAGCTGCACTGGTTGTGTCTGCAGTACATTGTGTTGACGTGTGGGTGAGAACTCGGCTGTGCCCGCAAGTTATTCACGTGGATATGATTTCCAGGTGATTAAGGCTGCGGAAGACAGCGCACTGCAGTACATGAACTTCATGAATGTCATTTTCGCAGCACAGAAGCAGGTGAATTGGGAGTATTTTTTCTTTTCAATTTTTATTTAAATTCCAGTTAGTTACCATACAGTGTAATACTAGTTTCGGGGGTGCAGTCTAGGGATTCAGCACTCACATGACACCCTGTGCTCATCACCTGTTCCCCCTCCCTCCTCGTTCCTCCCCCCCCCCCCCCAGTAACCATTAGTTCTCTGTAGTTAAGAGTCTGTTTCTTAGTTTGCCTGCCTTTCTCTCTCTCTTTCCCCCTCCCCCCGCTAGGGAGAGCATTCTTTTTAAAGAATATTTGTTTCCTTATGAAGGAATTAATTTTATTTTTTGAATGACGTACATAGAAAGGTAGTCTGACTAACTGGCCTTATCAGTGGATTAGGAATCTGGAATTCATATTTTGTACTAGTCGTTTCTTTGTTTTGGGTCCTGGAGCCCCTGAGAATCTGAGGGGTCCCCAGAAAAAGGTACTCTGAAACCCAGTTTTGCATTTAGTTTCATGGAATTCATGGAACCCTTGTCTAGCCCATCCTTGGACCCATCTTTGGGCCTCAGGCTAAGAATCCCTAGTTTGCAATTCACACCATACCTTGCCTCAGTTTCTCTATCTGTTTGCATGGGGAGGTCTTAGAAAGATTTGATATTTTTACCTTGCAAATATTTGAGTGAATTTTCACTAATTCAAATGAATTATCACTAAGACATTTTCTTCTTTGACATGTTAAGAAAAACTTTCTTAAAACTTCAGTTTTAAGCCCCAAATGCTCCCATGTCCATGCCTAGTATTCTCCATGTTGGAGCAGCTGCATGCTGTAGTGAAAGACCGTGGGCTTTGGGGACAGGCAGACTGGAGGGGGCAGGTGACAGCACTGCCTTCTACCGGCTCTGTGACCGCAGCCTGGCCAAGGCCTGGGTGCTTCAGCTGCAGATGCGCAGTATCTACCTTGTAGAGTTATCCTGTGGATCACATAAGGCATTTTGAGAGGAGCGTAGCACACAGTAGTTACCCGATGTAAGCTAGTCATTCTTATTCCTCTTATAATGTTTCCGGAATGTTCGTTTCAGAATATTTTGATCGATGCCTGTGTTTTAGACTCGGATTCAGGACTCCTCCAACAGGTACGTGTTCAAGGAAAGCGCGGTGGTGGTGGTCCAGGGAGCATGGTGTGCTCTCTTGATTTCTTGTGAATGCTTCTCACCGGCCTGCACCTGGTTGTAGGGTTAGCCTGTGTGCTGCTGCAGCTTGGAGCACTCGCATCTCCTGGTCCTTGTTTTAGTTTATTTTTCTCACTGAAGTATAGTTGACATGCGGCGTCACAGCAGTTTCAGGTGAACGGCTCTCTGGTTCCTTTATTTTTTTTATTTTTTATTTTTTTTTTTTAAATTTTTTTTTTTTTTTCAACGTTTATTTATTTTTGGGACAGAGAGAGACAGAGCATGAACGGGGGAGGGGCAGAGAGAGGGAGACACAGAATCGGAAACAGGCTCCAGGCTCTGAGCCATCAGCCCAGAGCCCGACGCGGGGCTCGAACTCACGGACCGCGAGATCGTGACCTGGCTGAAGTCGGACGCTCAACCGACTGCGCCACCCAGGCGCCCCCTCTCTGGTTCCTTTAAAATGTTTGTTTATGCTCCACACAGTGACTTTGATTGGTTCTGTGAAAGTGACTCACACATTGAAATGAAGTCCAACGACACAGGAAAGTATTTTTTAAAGGGGAAAAAAAAAATCCCTTCAAATCCTGTCGTCTTCAAATTACCGTTGTTAATCTTAGGCGAACAGCGTGACAGATCTCTCTCTACACAAGGTATAGGTGGAAGAATGATCACCAAGTAGAGCATTTTATAAAGACTGGATCATAACTCCACATCTGTGCTGTCCTACGTGATAGTTACATGGCTGTTGAGCTCTTGAAATGAGTCTGGTCTGAACCGAGATGTGCCGTTAAGTGCAAGATACACAGTGAATTTCTTTTTTTTTTTTTTTTAATTTTTTTTTTTTTCAACGTTTTTTATTTTTTGGGACAGAGAGCGTGAATTTCAAAGACGTAGTATGAAGAACAGAATGTAAAGATTTCTGTATTGATTACATGTTAAAATGATAATACTCTGAATATACTGAGTTAAATAAAATGTTATTAAAATTAATTTTATCTGTTTTTTCCCCTTTTTTATGCGGCTAGAAAATGTTAAATTTCACATTATTGCCCACGTTATATTTCTGTTGGATGGCACTGTTGGATGTTGCTTTTTAATCAAACGTGTGGAAAAGAGGTCTAATTAAATCATAAAGGGGGGGAAGAAGACTAAAGATACTGCTGAACTTCGGATAAATGTTTTTTGACCACAAGAAATATTATTTCCTAAAAGATCAGTTAAAAGCACAAAACTGGAAAACGCGGAGTTTAGGTTACTACTGAGGTTGCGGAGTAGGAGATACAGTTGGAAAGTACACTAGAGTCAGAGGTTCTGGAACGGTCTTATTTCTTAAACTTGGCGATAGGTACATGGTGTTCGTTGTATCAAAACCATACTTCCATGTTATGTATGTATAGTGTTGTGCGTATGGTTATATCTCAGAATTAAAAAACCAAAAAGGTTGAGTACGTGTTTTAACTGCACATTTCAGCCTACACAGTGTCTGCTAACTCCTAGAAGATCTTGCCTGTGCCATGAATTTAGATACCCGCTCTGCGGGACGCCTGGGGGGCTCAGTCAGTTAAATGTCCGACTTCAGCTCAGGTCACGATCTGGAGGTTTGTGGGTTCGAGTCCCGCGTCGGCTCTGTGCTGACAGCTCGGGGCCTGGAGGCTGTTTCGGATTGTGTGTCTCCCCCTCTCTCTCTACCCCTCCTCTGCTCACACTCTGTTTCTCTCTCTCTCTCCTCTCTCTCTCTCTCTCTCCCCCTCTCCCTCCCTCCTTCCCTCCCTCCCTCTCTCTCCCTCTCAAAAATAAATAAACATTAAAAAAAATAAAAGGAAAAAATCCCAGCTCTGGCTCCCTGGCCCTCATATTTATATGCGTGGGTCAGACACAGGCTCTGTGAGTTCCAGACTTGAGTATTCAGCTGTATATGCGGCATCTCCCCCTGGACCGCCAGCAGCATGTCAGGTTTCACATGTCAAAATCGGAACTTGAGGTTTTCATGCAGCCTCCCAGGGGCATCCCCATCTCAGCAACTGGCAGCTCAGACCGTCAGCCCGTCAGGCCAAAATTCTGACTCTAACTTGTTTCTTCTCTTCTTCTCCTTTCCTACCCTTGCAAATCTTGTCGGTTTGATCTTTGAAAGAGTCTCTGAATCCCACCGTATGTCTTCCGCTTCACTACTACCACTCAAGCGGAAGCTTGTAAGATCTGTTGGCTGGCCTCTGTTTCCTTGCTGACGCCCACCCAAGTCGGTTCTCAGCACAGCGGTCAGAACGAAGCTTTCAAATCAGATCTTGTCACCCACCTGCTCAAAACCCTCCCGTGGCATCCCAGCGGGATGGACTAAAACCCAGAGTCTTCCCGTGGCCATCTGTACTCCCTATGCGATACGGTTTCCGGGTATCTTTTTGTCCGCGTGGCGTCTCCCACTTCGCTCCAGCCACACCGGGCTCCTTGCTGTTGCTTTCAAACCACAGGCCCGCTGCAACCTGAGGCTGTCTGCACTTGCTGTTCCCTCTGCCTCTGAGGCTTTTCCTCAGTTGAGTCACCTCCTCAGAGAAGCCTTCCCTGACTGTCTAGTGTCACTCCCCGTCCCCTTACCCAGCTTCATTTTTCTTCATAGAAATGATAACTTGTGACGTTATTTCTGCGTTTACTTACCTGGTTGACTCTTCTGTCTTCCCCCGTTTGAACCCAAGCGTCCGTCAACAGATGAATGGGGTTAAGCAAATTGTGGTATAACCATACAATAGAATAGCATTTGGTCATGGAAAGGAACGAAGTGCTGATAACGTGCCACAACGCGGATGAACTTTGAAAACACGATGCTAAGGAAAAGACCCATGTTGCCTAAGTCCGTTGATCCGAAGTGTCCAGAATAGGCAGATCCATAGAGCTAGAGAGTGGACTAGTGGTAGCCCAGGACTAGAGGAAGGGGGTGGGAGTGACTGCTAACAGGTATGGGGTTTCTTTTTGGAGTGAGGAAATGTTCTGGATCTAGATAGTGGTGACAGTTGTGTAACGCTGAATACAGTGAAAAGTAGTGAATTACACACTTTAAAAGGCTGAATTTTATGGCCTATGAAGTATCTCAAAGCTGTTGCTAAAAAATATAATGAAAACGAGTAAACATGGCAGGAATAAAGATTTTATCAGTAGCCAACACAGGAGAAAGGGCATATACTGTGCTACACTGAGGTCTTCAAAGGGCGAAAGAGTGGGGTGCCTGGGCGGGGGATAAGATAGCTGGAAACCTGGAGAGGTAGCGGGAAGCCTGTGGTCCTCCCTCACCCTGGGAGACCATTCCCTTTTGATTTGCTCAGTCATATCCTCCTTTGGAGACCTGACCTGGTAAGAATTCCATCCCTCTAGAAAAGCTTAAGCACGTGCCAGTTCGGCAGAGAGCCCTCTGTATGTCTTGCAGGCCTGTGACATCACAGGGGGACTGTACTTGAAGGTGCCTCAGATGCCCTCCCTCCTGCAGTATTTACTGGTAAGGAGCCTGACACCTGGAGTCCGAGGGACAGACCCCGTTTCCTGGGGAATGAATGGGAGCAAGGTGGCTGAGGCCAGTAATTGGAAGAAGAAGGAGCAAATGGTGGCCCCGGGGGTTTGGAACCTACAAGGGTGCACGCACTTCAGGTGGTCTCTGGAGGCAGCTGTGTGCAGAAGGTTGTAGGACTGTTCACAGGACAGTGCCTGCGTGTGCATGTGCTGGGTCGCTGGGAGATGGATAACTCTTGATAGACTTTTAAGGAAGATCCTAATTTATTCCCCTTAGTGTTCACTGGCTAATATTTGATATTTATATCCTGACTTCTGGTTACTTTTCCCCCATGTTCTAAATAAAATTATCTTCCTTGCCTTTTTTTCCCCCCCAGTGGGTTTTTCTTCCCGATCAAGATCAAAGATCTCAGTTAATCCTCCCACCCCCGATTCACGTGGACTACCGGGCTGCTTGCTTCTGTCATCGAAATCTTATTGAAATTGGCTATGTCTGTTCTGTGTGCTTGTCAAGTAAGTTCAAGCACAGGGTTGTCCTTTTGTGTGTTGTGCGGGGGTGGGGGATGGTCAGAAAATAACTGTGGTTTTTTCCAACACCCTGTTTATTTTGTCTGTTCAATTTACAGTATTCTGCAATTTCAGTCCTATCTGCACCACCTGCGAGTAAGTATCCCCCGCCAGGCTGTGTGGCTGGCTCACACTGGAAAAGTCTAGAGCACTGAAGAGTGTGGTCCTCTGTGTCATTTCAGGACAGCCTTTAAGATTTCGCTGCCTCCGGTGCTGAAGGCCAAGAAAAAGAAACTGAAAGCATCAGCATGATCGTAAGATCCACCCGCCCCCACACTCTGCCCATCTTTTCGAGCCTATGAATAGAAATTGTATGGCAGAGTCTGTGTTGGGAAGGCCCTGAAAAAATACAGCATGTGTAGGATAATTTTTACTGACATTTCTTACAGGAAAGATTTCTAAACCATTATCCTCGTCCTGTGCTTTTGGGAGACTGCTTTTTTTGAGGGAGTCATTCTATGCAATGTACCCCAAATCATTTCTGACTGGTTTTTGGCCACAAAGGGAGAAGAGAAGAAAGCACAAATTAGTTAGTGACTTTTTTTTTTTTTTTTTTTTTTAAATGAGGTGCTCATTTGTCAGTCAGCCCGTCCTGACTGATCACAGGCTTTGGACTCTGTTACCCGTGACTAGGTTCTTACTGTGAATGCACGACCCGTGAAATTTGAGTGCAGTTTTGGAGAAAGCAACCGTGCGGTGCTGGCATTATTCAACATAGACCATCTTCCTTGATTCCACAGCTGACTTTTACAGTAGTCATGTAAATAAACTCCCGATTGTCGAGATTCAGATTAGCTTCAGATACAGGTATTTTTTCTTTTCTCTGACATCATTACGTGTCTGGACACAGTCATCCAAATAATAACAGTTTGTCACCGAATAAGTGCAAAGTCCGATCTTGAGTGAGTGAGGAGAGTGGGTGCAGGACTCTGGTGGCAACTTTTTCTTCAGAAATAGTTGTGTGAGAGCTGATTTGTGAAAGCCGGTGTCTGGGTTCAGAGGGGGACTCTCTTAGGGAGAATGGATTTTTTTACGGTTCAGTGTTGTCCCCCAGATAGAATTCTTTCCTTTTGTAATGAGGGGGAATAAAAAAAGCAATAATGTTGGAGAACTGTTCTCTAGAAGCTTTGGGTTTACTACTGACAAATGCTAAAGGTTCAGAAGAAAAATTATTTGTAATTTCAATGAGAAAAAAAACCCTATTTTTTTATGTGAGCTTGAAGTTATTAGAAGTCCTTTCAAATTCCAGTACAATGTAAGAAGGGCTTTCAGGAATGGTGGCTGATTTGTTTTAAAAATTTTTTTTTTCAACGTTTATTTATTTTTGGGACAGAGAGAGACAGAGCATGAACGGGGGAGGGGCAGAGAGAGAGGGAGACACAGAATCGGAAACAGGCTCCAGGCTCTGAGCCATCAACCCAGAGCCTGACGCGGGGCTCGAACTCACGGACCGCGAGATCGTGACCTGGCTGAAGTCGGACGCTTAACCGACTGCGCCACCCAGGCGCCCCTGATTTGTTTTTAAAAGTATATTGACAAAAACAAACAGGTGTATACTGACAAAAACCTGAAGATTTTAATTTTCTCTTTATGCCATCTCAGAAGCTGAGTCTTGTTTAAGTAGTTTGGTACTTGGTTAGATGATTTTGGGTAGATTTTGTATTCTGGATTTATAACTTCGTTAATTACACACAGATTTTGGTGGTCACCTGGCAAGTATTTGTGAATCCTTAAGTTTGAAAATCTGGTTTGTCTTTTAAACATACTATTTAATATTTCATAGCCTAAGAGTAATGGAAATCGCTGTTTTAGGTCTAGGAGTCATCAGATACCCAAAAGACGAATAATTTCAAAGAAGCTGATCAGGTTTTTGTTTGAAATGTTTTGTGTACTGGCTTAATTCTGTTTAGGCTTTGTTTTTAACTGTTGTTTTTATGGTTTATATAAATTTTTATAATAAAATAATTTAAATTTTCATATTTGCCTAAGTCATTTCTGCTTATTGTTTGTTTCATGCTAATTCAACTTCTCTTAAAGTTTGTACTTTAACTGGATTTGGTCAAATGTCAATCAAGTTTTTATTCAACTCTGAACAACTTTTACTTATTTTTTTTAATGTGTTAAAAAAATAGTTTTTAATGTTTATTTATTTTTGAGAGAGAGAGAGGGAGAGACAAGAGCTTGAGTGGAGGAGGGACACAGGGAGAGGGAGACACAGAATCCGAAAGAGGCTCCAGGCTCTGAGCTGTCAGCACAGAGCCCGACATGGGACCCGAACTCATAAACTGTGAGATCATGACCTGAGCCAAAGTCAGATGCTTAACCGACTGAGCCACCCAGGCACCCCTATTTTATTTTTTTTAAGTAAGCTCTATGCCCAATGTGGGGCTTGAACTCATAACCACAAGGTCAAGAGTCGCATGCTCTACCAAGTGACCTAACAAGGAGGCTCTGAAGAACTTTAATTTCAAATCTGGCTAAAACTGTATATGAAAATGTTGTTAGAAATACTGCATAATAATAGATTGGTGTGAAGTATTTAATGCAAAGTTTCTAAGTCTGAAACTATTAGAAGGAAGATTGGATGTTTGCTTGTAATTTTATTTTGTGAGCAAGATTAGCAAAATTTTAATTATTTGGTATTTTCACTGGATAAAGCAAGCTGGTGTAATGTATGTTTTCATGTCATAGAAGTAGGACCTTTATTATCCCATAATAGTTAATTGTAAAACCATGAAATTATTCCCTTATTGAGTAGATAGTTAAATATTATAACTATTATCCAATCCTCAATTCTAAGGTAGTCTCTTGGACTTTATCTACAAAAAGATTCCTGCTCCCATGTTTTAAAAACAGTTATTTTGTTTATTTCAAATCATCCAAAGATGATTTGTAAGACCGTTAGTGATTCCCGGAAGAGTGCATGGAACGTTTCCAGCAGTGATGGACAAGAGAGTAAATATGATGTGAAAATGTTGGGGTTCAGAGAAAATGGGCAAGAAAGAATTCTTCAGCGCAAAAAGGGTGGTTTTATTAAAGCATAGGGACAGGACCCGTGGGCAGAAAGCTGCACCGGGGCTGTGAGGAGTGACTGGTTGTATACTTTCAAGTTGGGAGGGGATTGGGGAGAGTGGAAGTCTCTAAGGAATTTAGAAGCAACCTTTCCAGGACCTGGGGCTCCCTGCTGTTAGGAAAAGGTCATATACTAGCGTCTAGTAAAACCTCAGTCATGAGACCCTTCAGATGTAGATCGGTGGGCCCCAAGCTTGGAGGATGATTGCTAACATACATCTTGGGTGGAGGGGAGAGATAAAGGAGATGCCAGAGGAATGTTTATATGGTAAAGGAGACTTACAGGATCCTGGAGGTCAGGCCATTGTTAAGCTTAAGTATTAACATTGAGGGGTGCCTGGTGGCTCAGTGGGTTAAGCATCTGATTTAGGCTCAGGTCATGATCTCATGGTTCCTGAGTTCGAGCCCCGCGTCGGGGTCTGTGCTGACAGCTCAGAGCCCGGAACCTGCTTCGGATTCTGTGTCTCCCTCTCTCTCTGCTCCTCCCCCACTCATGCTCTGTCTCTGTCTCAGAAATAAATAAACATTAAAAAACATTTAAAAAAATAAAAATAAACAATAAATTAAAATACTAACATCGAAGCAGAATTCCTAGAGGAAGGTCACACTGCCTGTCTTTTTTTTTTTTTTTTTAAGTTTGTTTTTATTTATTTTCAAGAGAGAGAGCATGAGCAAGGAAGGGGCAGAGAGGGAGAGAGGTAGAGAGAATCCCAAGCAGGCTCTGTGCTGATAGGGGGGCTTGATCTCGCAAACTGTGAGATTATGAGCTGAAATCAAAAGTTGGCCACCCAGGTGCCCCCATCAATGACATTTTTATGTAGGAAGTACAGTATTTAAAAATCAGGGCTTTTCATTAATAGTTGAAATTTTGTGCCTACATTTTATATTAATAGAACAGATTACAAATAATTTTAAGAAAAGTTTCCTATTTAATTTTAATAATATTGTACCTCACAAATGAGTTTTTAAAAAAACTTTTGAAGCTTTTTTTTTTTTATTGTAAATCCTAGAATCCATAGTTCATTTCACTACTGGCTAATAGCTTAATGCAACCAAAAGCAGAAAATAAAAACATACTTTTAGTACATACTGTTAATTCTGATCAGAACAAAAAATGATAACATGCTTTTATTATTTTTTATTTTTTATTTTTTTTGTTTTTCTTATTTTTCAATATATGAAGTTTATTGTCAAATTGGTTTCCATATAACACCCAGTGCTCATCCCAAAATATTATTATTTTTTAACGTTTTATTTATTTTTGAGACAGAGACAGCATGAACGGGGGAGGGTCAGAGAGAGAGGGAGACACAGAATCCGAAGCAGGCTCCAGGCTCTGTGCCCTCAGCCCAGAGCCCGACGCGGGGCTCGAACTCACGGACCGTGAGACGATGGCCTGAGCCAAGGTCGGACGCTCAACGGAATGAGCCACCCAGGCACCCGTAACATGCTCTTAAATACTAAAATGTTGTTTTGAGTGTCTGACAAGTGACACACGCCAATACAGGTAACTATGGTACTATGTCTGCGTAGAACATATGACAGCATGGCAGCAAAGTTAAGGTCTAGCAAAGTAGAACTCAGTAAAAATAAAGATTTGTAGTACATTGAAAACACCCCCAGGAACAGTGTTTGCCTAAATTACTTTCTTACGTTTCCCCTAAAGTGAAAGCATTTTGACCCAGGGATTTAAAGTCATTCAACACAAAATTTTTCCTCAGTGAAAATGCTTTTACTCTCTTGTTCAGGAATGATGAGTAAATAGCAGCAATAGGTTAAGTGATGACCCCCCTGTTGGCAACGTTCTAGGCTTTATTCCCAGATATACCGGGAGATGTAAACACTTTGCGATCCCCCAAGAGGAGCTGATGTGCGGGCTGGTGGTGGGGATATCATGCCGATTACAGCTGCAACAATCCACGATTTGGCAAGAGCGTAAGAACAAGGTGGAACTCCGTGCCGGGCACTTGTGGAACCTCAGCTCTCAGATTGGTTTCAGAATGTTAGGTTTGCCGATCCTCACACTGTCCTATCAGGGAGAGACCATTATCTGCCTTCTATAGAGGAGGTAACTCAAGCTTAGAGAGGTCAGGTGACCTGCCCCCGGTCCCGTAGCGACCTCAGCGTCTGCACGCCGTCACTGAACTATAATAATGGTCTGAGATGCTAGTGACGTAAGAACTGGGATACTTTTGTGTCTGCCCCAATGCTGGGCAAAACGTTTAGTGTTCTTCGAGCAGATCTACTCTCGAGTGCTGACAGCTCTGTGCGGTAAATACAAACAGCAAAACACTCTTCAAAACGCTGGGAGAATCATAATAAAAACAATTCAACAGCCCTGCAGCCTCATCCCCTTTTTGTCCTTCTCCCAAAGTCCCCATAAAAATGACGTTTATTAGAAGCCAGTGTCTGTAGGTAGGCTCGCTTTTGCGTGCGTGACTGAACTAACTCTCTTACACCGGACGCCGACTCCTACTTTTTCAGGATCGAGATTTAAAGGCGCAGGGCCCGTGGGCGGGGCCGGGATGCTGCGGCCCCGGGTTGGGGGCGGGCTCTCTGCTGCATTCCACCCAATCACCGCCAGTCTCTCCTCCAGGCCCGCGGCCGATTGGTGGTTGCCATAGCTCCGGTTGGTTTGACAAGATGGCGGCGGCGGGGCGGTGCGGACCCAGTCATCGCGTACCGAGCGTCCCGGCTTCTAGCGCGGGAGCGGGTTTGTGAAGCGGGCCGCGCGAGCCCCAGGCATGGGCTTGCCGCCGCCGGCCCCTCTGCTCTTGGGGCTTCTCCTTCTGCTGGACGTCCTGAGGCCGCTGTGGGGGGCCCTGGGTGTGTACGGCAGGGCAGGGGCCCGAAGGGCGGGTGGGTTGGGGACGAGGCGTTTAACGGGCCAGATTTGGGACTCCTTCGGGTGCCCTTGCAACTAGTAACTCCGCCCTTCCCCTTCTTTCCCGCCCAGTTTTCATCCCTGCTTTCATCCGTATGACCGGCCCTGCGGTCAGCGCTTCCCTGGTCGGAGGCACCGAGGATGTGACCGTGTCCCTGGCCTTGCTGCAGGACAAGGAGGGTAAGGAGTCTGGCCCTCCCTGTGGGGAGGGTGGGGGTTGGGCCAGGTCCACGCCGCCCAAGGAGGTGGCATCCCAGGAGGTGGCATCCCCTGGGGCCCCGGCCGCTGTCCACTGCAAAGTCGGCGTGGGAGCAGGAATGGGGGGCTGCTGTGGATCAAAGAGGACCGACGGACAGGCTTGGTGAAATAAAGCCTGGAACAGTAATGGCTTACGTTCACTGAGCTGCCTGTCCCCTGTAGTTCACATGCATCACTGCATTTCCCCAGTAAGAACAGTAATACACTTTCATGTCGTGTAACACATGAAGACACGAGAGTTCGCAGAGGCTGTTACTTGTCCAAAGTCGCACAGCTTGTGAAGAGCCCAATCCCAGGCTTGGAAAAGGATTCCCTCCCAGGGAGCCTGACTCCAGCATGCACACCCTTAGCTGCTGGGCAACACTGCCTCCTTGCATCCTGATCTCCCCCATAGGCTTATTGCCAACTCCAGCTTGTGGAGCGCTGACCAATGAGACGGGAGACTGGAGCTTGACTGTGACCCCCAGTGTGGTAAGGCCAGAGGTAAAACTTTTCCCGGGGCGTCTGCGGAGACCCACATTTAGTGTTTCTGCAGTGCTGTTTTGGTTGGACAAGGTATGGTTTTGTCTGTGCTTGGAACCACTGTGAAACTACGGGTTACCAGATCGAGGAGACGCCCCTCCAGCCCAGAGGTGCTTACGGTAGGGCTAGCGGTCCTTGGACGGGTTTCAAGAAGTTTGTGAACTCACTGAAATTGTGTGTAACGTTATGTGTGTGTGCATTTTCCTCATGAGATGGTTGGCCAGCTTCCATCAGCTTTTCAAATGGATCTGTGACTCAGAAATCTTGACCTCAGCTCAGGTCTTGATCTCACAGTTCGTGAGTTCAAGCCCTGCGCTGGGCTCCATGCTGGGCATGGAGACTACTTAAAAAAAACAGCAACTCTCATTTAATAAATGTTTTATTGAATGCCTAGTATGTGCAAGACATCGGCGATGGAAATATGGACGAGAAAGTGACTGCGTGCACCCCAGGAACTGGGAACTCTTTTCATTGACTTTTTAATGTGTGTATTTAGTCTTCTGCTGATATGCTGATAGGTTGATAAAAAAGAAAAACTAAGGGGCGCCTGGGTGGCGCAGTCGGTTAAGCGTCCGACTTCAGCCAGGTCACGATCTTGCGGTCCGTGAGTTCGAGCCCCGCGTCAGGCTCTGGGCTGATGGCTCGGAGCCTGGAGCCTGTTTCCGATTCTGTGTCTCCCTCTCTCTCTGCCCCTCCCCTGTTCATGCTCTGTCTCTCTCTGTCCCAAAAATAAATAAACGTTGAAAAAAAATTAAAAAAAAAAAAGAAAAACTAAAAAGATGCTGGACAAACTGAGTTAATTTATCAGACTTGCTTGCTTTTCTGTTAAACTGAGGATTAGGAATCAGGGCTTACGAATCGCCAGAGGTTTACCGGCTGAGTGATGGCAGCTTTGCATACGGTTTTCCTTTCGTAAAGTGAACCGAGGCAGCTGTGTGATTTTACTGTGTTTTCCATTGTGTGTTCTTATAATTATCCATGCTGTGTCGAGTCACCTTAAAAAGTGCAGCGACTTTTCCTTTCAGAGCGCGTTGGATGTGACAGTGAGGCTGAAGAGGGGTCTGCAGGGGTGTTCCGCTAACGAGACAGATCCCTTCTCAGAGCCCCCGTGTATTGTCCAAACTCTTCTGGTTTCGGCTTCTCACAATTCATCCTGTTTAGCACATCTGCTCATTCGAGTGGAGATTTACGCCAACTCTTCTTCGGCCCGGAATGCATCAGGCAAGTCAAGTCCAAACATTCACGCCGAACGTTGTCTGTCGGGTTCTGAGTGTGTGCCGTGCCCTTTGTACGCTTTGCTCTGGAGTCAGTGTTGCCTTCTTCAGCCTACTTTCCTTTTGTTTAATTTTCTTATTTTAGAAGTTTCTACTTTGTATTATTGCACTTAATTAGGATCTATGTTATTCCGCTGTGCCGTTTGTATCTTTGTAGACTGCCTGAAAGGGAGAAAGTGAGCTTTGTTTCTGTGTCTTGATTCTTATGACTCCATCTTAAAACCAAAACCAAAAAAAAAAAGTCAAGGGAAAGATTAATGAAGGAGTTTACAAAAAACAAAACAAACAAAGAAACCAAAAAACCAACCAAACAAAAAACCAATAGATTTTCAGTGAAAGCTTTGGACCTCCAGCAACCTTTCTAGTGTCAGCCTATTAATTTATGCTTATGGAAGCATGTGGTATTCTCTTGTTTCAAGAACAATACATATACACACTAATAACACACAGTTCACTATTCTATGCCTTTTAGAAATCAATTCCATATAGGGGCACCTGGGTGGCTCTGTTGGTTGAATGTCCGAATCTGGCTCAGGTCATGATCTCACGGTTTGTGGGTTCGAGTCCCGCGTCGGGCTCTGTGCTGACAGCTTGGAGCCTGGAGCCTGCTTCGGATTCTGTGTCTCCCTCTCTCTCTGCCCCTCCCCCGTTTGCACTCTGTCTCTCCCTCTCTCAAAAACAAGTAAACATTAAAAAAATTGGTAAAAAAAATAAATAAGTTCCATATAAACGCATGTAGGTTCACCTCATTCTTTTTAATAGCTGCATAATATTCCCTCACGTGCAGATACCGTTGTGTATTTGACTAGTCTCTTACTGATGGAATCTGAGTCACTTCCAGCGTGCGGTGTGTAGCTAGAGCAAATATCACTGCGCACGTCTGCTTTTGGACACGAAAATGGCCTTGTGTTATTCTCCCGTTCACACGACAGGTTTTCTAAGAACGACAGAATGTAGCTGTGCCAGTGTTGAAGGTCCACTTTGATAGGTGCCACCACCTTGTTCCCTGTCTCCTGCAGTCAACGCTAGCAACTCTTGCCTTTGCAGTCCCCCGGGATGAAGGGAGAAGCGTTCGTCCTCAGTAGCGAAGGTCTGTCACTTGTCATTTTGAGACTCCCACACTGTCGCTTCCCTTATCACATCCCCTCACTGTGATCCCCCTTGTGATTTTGGAAGTTGAGGAGGGTTAGATATGTTCAGACGGTGCCATCCATTGGGCCACCCTGCCTTCAGTGTGCTTACGCGGAAACATCTCCAAGATCTATTACCAAGTGCAAAAAGCAGCCGCACACGGGTGCTTATAGCATGGAGTGAGACTATATATTTGCATACGGAAGTTCTGGAAGGCTATCTGAGAAGCTAACCATGAAGGGCCATTTGGGCAAGTGGTGTGGGAACAGGAAGGGCTGGCTAGGAGGACTTCACTGTGTACCTGTTTTTAGATCCTCTTGAGGTTTTTTTGTTAAATTTTTTTTTAAAGTTTATTTATTTAATTTTGAGACAGAGCACAAGCTGGGAGGGTCAGACACACACACACACACACACACACACACACACACACACACACACACACAGAATCCGAAGCAGGCTCCAGGCTCTGAGTTGTCAGCACAGAGCCCGATGCGGGGTTCAAACCCATGAACCATGAGATCATGACCTGAGCCAAAGTCAGATGCTTAACCGACAAAGCCACCCAGGTGCTTCCTCGTGAGTTTTTTGAACATGTGAATCTGTGACCAATTTAAAGGTCTAAAGTTTTGTTTTTAGGAGAAAAAAACCAAAAAACATTCTCTAATGCTTAAAATTTAAAGCCAAAAAATAATATTCAGGGGGTGCTGAAAAAAATCTACAGAAAGGATTAGTAGCTGTACCATTCGACGTGGTGACTTTTCTTCTTTTTAAAAAATATGCTTGACTGCATTTAGGTAATAGATCAGAACGTCTTTGTATAAATAGCCAAACTTAGGAAAATTAGACTCTGTGTATTGGTAGTTACGAGATGTTCGCTCTGACCCCATGAAGGTATGAAAAATTTTGCACCCAGTCAGACAGAGATCAGAACGAGAACAAGGACGGAAGGACAGATGGGAGGTACGTGGTATGCCTAGGAACAGTCAAGGTAGCAAATGGCGTAGGAGACATATAGGTAGATGCACAGATACCTACCTATATATCGCATAGTAAAACCCTATTCTAAAATGCCCTGTTTTTATTCCACTGGTTTGATTATACTGATGGCCAGACCCTTGCCTGAGTAACAGACTATGTTACTCAGACCTTCTCCTTATTCCTGAGACCATTGACATACTGGGGTTCTACTATATTCTAGCATAGAATTCTGCATAATTAGCTGTTTTTGAGATGCTTCAACTGTCATGTCATTGAAGTTAACTGTTATAAGTGATTGCTACGTAGTTTTTCTTTTTTTTTTTTAAACTACTATATCGGTATTTATTTATTTATTTATTTATTTATTTATTTATTTATTTAATAAATATATGAAATTTATTGTCAAATTGGTTTCCATACAACACCCAGTGCTACGTAGTTTTTCAACATGTACCCAATCTTAGGACAAAAGTAAAGTTTCAAAGTAAAATTTATCTGATAAATTGCCGCAGGGGAACTGGAAACATTACTGTCTGGATTCTGAGTTAGGAGGTTGAAATGTAATGTGACGTATTCCTTTTCCAATTCATGTAAAAATTATTAATTTCCCCCACACTTCCACACTTGAACTAGACTCAGGATATAAAGAGTTGGGTCTACAGTGCGATAGGACATGAGGTTGAGCAGGTAGCATGATTAGACATAATCTTGCGGCCAAATGGGCCCCCAGATAATGTCTCTGAAATGTCCTCATGGCTTTGGTTTTATCTGCTGGAAGAGGTAATGCATTTGAAGGGGTCAATGGGTAATGTCAGTCCGTGTTATGAAAAGGATTGTTCAGCGTATTGAAAAATAAAGTCAGTGCGTTACCTTTATCCTAACTTGTAAATTTTAGTCATGATTATCTTTAAGATCAAGCGTGACTTCATTTTGTTATAACTAGCGTATTTTCCTATATTTGGGTTTTTGTGGGAGTAGTAGATACAGGCCCAGATAGGGTTTATGCATAACTCAGGGATTCCTTAATGTGTAATATTTTGTCCTGGTGATTTGTAAAACAATGATCCAGCTTTCTTTCGAGTATCAAAAATGTGGCAATGCTTTGTCAGAGTGTTTCATGGCTGGACTTCTCTGTCGTTTGTACTTTTCAGAGAATGTGACTGTTATTCCCAACCAGGTGTATCAACCCCTGGGTCCTTGTCCTTGTAATTTGACCGCTGGGGCCTGTGACGTTCGCTGCTGCTGTGACCAGGTAAGCTCTTTTCGATTACGGGTACAAAGGTTACTATACCCAATAGCATGTAAGGGATACAGTTCCCCATACAGCTTTTTCATAGATGGGCTTTGAAAAGTAAGATTGTGTTTTGTGTTGTAGATTGTTTTTTTTTTTTTTAACTTTTTTTTTTTAAAGTTTATTCATTTATTTTGAGAGAGAGACAGACAGACAGAGCACAAGCAGGGTAGGGGCAGAGAGAGAATCCCAAGCAAGCTCTGTGCCATCAGCGTGGAGCCCAATGTGGGTCTTGAACCCACGAAATATGAGATGGTGACCTGAGCTGAAATCAGGAGTCGGACGGTTAAGTCCGACTGGGTGACTGGCTGAGTCACCCAGATGCCCCGCAGATTGTTTTCAAATTGAGTATTTTCTTATCTAGCCCAGTCAGTCTTATTTATGGAAGAAAAAATGTATCTCTTTGGAGAAGGTCACGATTGAGATGATTATACTGAGGATGGTTTTACTACGTTATTGGGAAGTCTTCACGAAAAGATAAAAAGGAAGGAAAATACATTATTTCAGTGATTTTTTTTTTTTTTTTTTGGGCAAATGTGTAGAGGTGCACGACCCTCATGGCAATCCAATTTGAGAACATTTCCATCACCCCAACTGGAAACCTTGTGGCCCTCTGCGATCTCTCCCGTTCCCTGGCCTCAGCTCATCCCCAGGCCCCTCTTCACCTGCTGTCAGGCTCTGTGGACTGGCCTGTTCCGGACCCGGCACATAAGCAGATTCCTCTTGTATGTCGCCTTCTGTGTCTAGCTTCTTTCACCCAGCATCTTGTGTCCAAGGGTCATCCGCGTTGTGGCCGGTGTCTGTTTTTGTCCCTTTTTATTGGCGAGTCACATTCCGTCGCATGGACGGACCGTATGTTGCCAATCCATTCATCAGCCGATGGACGCTTGGATTGCTTTCGCTTTTTGGCTGTTACGAATGAAGCTTCCGTGAACAGTTGTGTGCAAGTTTTGGTTTGGCCGTGTGTTTCCATTTCTCTTGGATATATTACCTAGGGGTGGAGTTGCTCTGTCCTATAGGAACTGTGTGTTTAACCTTTTGAGGAACCGTTTTCCAAAGTGGCTGCATGGTTTTTACGTTTGCATCAGCAGTGTAGAAGGGTTGCAGTTTTTTCCATGTCCTCATCTACGTTTGTTACAGTCTTTTTGATGATAGCCATCCCAGTGGGTGTGAAGTGGTATTTCATTGTGATTTTGATTTGTATTTCCGTAGTGGCAAATGACGTTGAACATCTTTTGATGTGCTTGTTGGCCATTTTTATCTCTTTGAAAAAATGTCGATTTAGATCCTTTGCCCATTTTTTAAAATTAACTAATTTATTTTTAAATTTACATCCAAATTAGTTAGCATATAGTGCAACAATGATTTCAGGAGTAGATTCCTTAGTGCCCCTTCCCCATTCAGCCCATCCCCCGTCCCACACCCCCTCCAACAACCCTCTGTTTGTTCTCTATATTTAAGAGTCTTTTACGTTTTGTCCCCCTCCCTGTTTTTATATTATTTTTGCTTCCCTTTCCTTATGTTCATCTGTTTTGTATCTTAAATTCCTCGTATGAGCGAAGTCATAGGATATTTGTCTTTCTCTGTCTGGCTAATTTCACTTAGCATAATACCCTCTAGTTCCATCCATGTTGTTGCAAATGGCAAGATTTCATTCTTTTTGTTTGCCGAGTAATACTCTGTTGTATATATATACCACATTTTCTTTATCCATTTATCTGTCAATGGACATTTGGGCTCTTTCCACACTTTGGCTATGATAGTGCTGCTATAAACATTGGGGTGCATGTGCCCATTTGAAACAGCACACCTGTAGCCCTTGCATAGGTACCTAGTAGTGCCATTGCTGAGTCGTACGGCAAAGAGGTTTTTATCTGCTTTCTTCTCTAGGATTTTGATGGCTTCCTGTCTTACATTTGGTCTTTCATCCATTTTGAGTTTATTTTTGTGTTTGGTGTAAGAAAGTGGTCTAGGTTCATTTTTCTGCATGTCTCTGTCCAGTTTTCCCAGCATCACTTGCTGAAGAGGCTGTCTTTATTCCATTGGATGTTCTTTCCTGCTTCGTCAAAGATTAGTTGGCCATTCGTTTGTGGGTCCATTTCTGGGTTCTCTATTCTGTTCCATTGATCTGAGTGTCTGTTCTTGTGCCAGTACCATGCTGTCTTGATGATGACAGCTTTGTAATTCATCTTGAAGTCTGGAATTGTGATGCCTTCAGCTTTGGTTTTCTTTTTCAACATTACTTTGGCCATTCGGGGCCTTTTCTGGTTCCATACAGATTTTAGGATTGTTTGTGCTAGCTCTTGTGAAGAATGCCGGTCTTATTTTCATAGGGATTGCATTGAATATGTAGATTGCTTTGGGTAGTATTGACATTTTAACAATATTTGCTCTTCCTATCCAGGAGCATGGAATATTTTTCCATTTTTTGTGTGGGTTCTTCAGTTTCTTTCGTAAGCTTCCTATATAGTTTCCAGTGTATAGATTTTTCACCTCTTTGGTGAGGTTTATTCCTAGGTATTTTATGGTTTTTGGTGCAATTGTAAATGGGGTCGATTCCTTGATGTCTCTTTCTGTCGCTTCATTATTGATGTATAGGAATGCAACCAATTTCTGTGCGTTGATTTTATATCCTGTGACTCTGCTGAATTCATGGATCAGTTCTAGCAATATTTTGGTGGACTCTTGGGTTTTCCATATACAGTATATGTCATCTGCAACGAGTGAAAGTTTGACCTCCTCCTGGCTGATTTGGATGCCTTTTATTCCTTTGTGTTGTCTGACTGCAGAGGCTAGGACTTCCAGTACTATGTTGAATAACAGTGGTGAGAGTGGACATCTCTCTTGTGTTCCTGACCTTGGGGGGAAAGCTCTCATTTCTTTCCCTCCTTTGCCCATTTTTCAATTGGGTTGTCTTTTTGTTGTTAAACTAGAAGAATTCATTATACCTTCTGGATACTAGTCCCAAATCAGGTGTATGATTTGCGACAAACATCTCCCATTGTGTAGGTGTCTGCTTTCTTGTTGGTGTCCTTTGAAGCCCAAAAGTTTTTTTAAATTTGTTGAAATTCGATTAGTCAAGTTTTTCTTTTGTTGCTTGTGCTTTTAGTGTCATATCTAGAAAAAGTTGCCTGATCCAGGTCAAATACATACATACATACATATTTTGAGAGAGAGGGAGAGAGAGAAAGGCAGAGAGAGAATCCCAAGCAGGCTCCGTGCTGTCAGTGCAGAGCTGAACGTGGGGCTCAAACTCACAAACCATGAGATTATGACCTGAGTCGATATCAAGAGTCAGATACTTAACCGACTGAGCCACCAAGGTGCCCCTCCTCAAATACACATTTTTAATCCTTATTTGAGATTTAAGAGGAATGAGAGTTGCAAAAGAGGCACATTTACTGTGGCCCCAGTCACTCCTGTTTTTGGATGAGTGCAATTATATCCTGGTTGGTTTTACAAAACAGAAAAGGAAAGTTTAGGACCTTTATTTATATTGTAACTCTCATACCAACAATTGCACTTATAATAACAATTATATTTAATTTAAGAATAGAGCATATCATCTGTCAATATCTTATTTATTTATTTTTTTTAACGTTTATTTATTTTTGAGACAGAGAGAGACAGAGCATGAATGGGGGAAGGGCAGGGAAAGAGGGAGACACAGAATTGGAAGCAGACTCCAGGCTCTGAGCCATCAGCCCAGAGCCTGATGCGGGGCTTGAACTCACGGACCGCGAGATCGTGACCCGGGTGAAGTCGGACGCTTAACCGACTGAGCCACCCAGGCGCCCCTCATCTGTCAATATCAATAGAAACATATGGTGTTCTCTTCCTCTTTCTTCCAGACTGCAGTGCTGTACCCTGTTTCTAACCTCTTTCGTGTTTGTCGTATATGGTATCGATATACACAGCACCAGCCCCTGGCAGTGTTTAGTATCTGGGTCAGTGATGTCTTTGGACAGCTGCAACTTATCACTTCAGACATGATCAATTTTTTAATTTGAATTGTTCTTGTTTAAAGGTTATTTTCCGGGGCGCCTGGGTGGCTCAGTCGGTTAAGCGTCCGACTTGGGCTCAGGTCATGATCTCATGGCCTGTGGGTTCGAACCCGGCGTTGGGCTCTGTGCTAACAGCTCAGAGCCTGGAGCCTGCTTCGGATTCTGTGTCTCCCTCTCTCTCTGCCCCTCCCCCACTCATGCTCTGTGTCTGTCTCTCAAAAATGAATAAACATTGAAAAAAAATTTACAGGGGCGCCTGGGTGGCTCAGTCGGTTAAGCGGCCGACTTCGGCTCAGGTCATGATCTCGCGGTCTGTGAGTTCAAGCCCCGCGTCGGGCTCTGTGCTGACAGCTCAGAGCCTGGAGCCTGTTTCAGATTCTGTGTCTCCCTCTCTCTGACCCTCCCCCGTTCATGCTCTGTCTCTCTCTGTCTCAAAAATAAATCAACGTTAAAAAAAAAAAAATTAAAAAAAAAAAGAAAAAAATTAAAAAAAAAGTTATCTTCCTACTGTCAGGGAGCAAAGGATTCGGGACATTTTTAACTTTTAGTTCTCTGAGTCCTCTGTGAAATGGGGGAAGAAAATGGATGAAGAACCAAATGCAGGAATGAAGTCACTTCTTGGTGACATTAATTGGATTGTGTTATAATACAGCGATGGCCTTAAGGTTTCTTAGGGAATATGGACTGTTTGCCCTAACTCGAGATGTCTTCAGGTTTCTCTGGGCTAGGGGTTTGGATGGTGATGACAATTAAAAAGGGAAGTTTACTCTGTTTTATTCCCCACTTGGAGTGTCTTCCATATTTTCTTCTCTTCATACTTTTGCTTGTTTGTTTGTTTTTGTTTTTTTGTGGGCACATCTATGTCCCCAGTAAGGATGTGGTTCCCTTGAAGGCCTGAAATTACTGACTTGGAGGCTCGTAGGGAGCTGAGGAGAGAAATTCTAGCAGGATTTTACTTTCTGTGAGCACATAGCACTGGCAGCCTGGATGGGGATTGTGTTGTTTCATCTTCCTCGGTGGTGTCCTCTTCCCCTGAGAGCTGGTGGCGGGCACCCCAGAAGCTTCTGTCTGCTCACCGCTCCTTCACGTTTCCTTCCAAGGAATGCTCGTCGAATCTCACAGGACTGTTCAGAGAGGCCTGTTTCACCGGCGTTTTTGGAGGCGATGTCAACCCTCTGTTTGACCAGCTGTGCTCCGCGCAGGGGGCGCCAGAGGCCCCTGGCTGGTTCCCGTTCCTGTGTGTGCAGTCGCCGCTGGCCAACTCGCCCTTCCTGGGCTACTTCTACCACGGCTCCGTGTGCGTGTTGGGGCCCCCACGGGCCCCCCAGGTCCTCAACATGAGGTTCAGTCTTCCATGTCCGTTAGCGACTTTGTTTTGTGTTAAGCCTTTGAAAGAATTGGGCCTCACCCAAAGGAAATTGGTCAGTTCCCACCAACGGTGAATAGTGATTATCTGGGTTTGGGAAACCGGTGGTGGGCTCACGGGGGCCTCAGTTTCTTTCTGGTACCTTTCTGTCATGTTGAAATTTTACAACTTTATTATTATTATCATTGAAGTAAAATTCATGGAGCGTAAAATTAACCACTAACCACTTTCCAGTGTACAGCTTTTTGGCTTTTAGTACAAATATTTTTGTAATTAAAAAAGTAAAAAAAAGAAAATGCAAGAAGAATTGTTTTTAGCAGATACTGGCCAGAAGGAGTAGTGATAATCCGCATCGATTTACAGTTCCTCTAGGCCACAGGCTTCTGCCGAAGTATATCTGCATACTGATCTGAGAGACTTCTCAGACTTCGGTTACAAACAAGGAGATCCCATCATGACTGTGGACAAGGCATATTTTACCATTCCGCAGGTAATAATTTCAATTTTAACATGCTAGGGCCTTTTACAAATTTTCCCCTCCTGTCGTTAATTTGACTTACACTGCTGTTAAAAATCTCATCCTAAGTTATTTCTCCTGTGGACTTTCCAGGTACTCAACTCTTTATGGCCTGTGGATTTTATTTTTAATAGTCTCTCTTAAATTAACCACTGTCGTTGCTAAATCTCAGAGTGAACTTACCAACCAAAACAAATTCTATAAATTTCCCCGGAAATAACTACCATTCTGCACTTCTGTTAGTTTCACAGCCAATTTCTTGTAAGCTATAAGTATATAATCTAATGTAATATTCCACAGATTTTGAAAAATATCTCAAGGCTATATAGAGCTTTGTGGAAATCTTTATTTTTTAATTTATTTTTAAAAATATTTTATTTAGTTTGGAGAGAGAGAGAGACAGTACGAGCAGGGGAGGGGCAGAGAGAGAGAGGGAGACACAGAATCTAAAGCAGGCTCCAGGCTCTGAGCTGTCAGCACAGAGCCCGATGCAGGACTCGAACCCACGAACTGTGAAATCATGACCTGAGCGGAAGTCGGATGCTCGACCGACTGAACCACCCAGGTGCCCCAAAATATTTTTTTAAGTCCAAAATCACGAGGAAAAAAGCATTTGTGGAAAGAAAACACGGGAGTCCAAATCGTCTCTCTTCAGTGTTTAAGGAATCCATTTTTTACAGTTTTAACAAAAGTATGGTTGTCATGAGGGAGAGAAAATGAAGTTGAACATTATCATGTTTCTGCAAAGTCAATGGAGCAGAGCAGGGAATTTTCTTTGTTTTCGTTAAATAATACTTATTGTGACAAAGCTTCCAGACTTTGTGTAGCAAATTAACTAGATCATTTTCTTTGCTGGTCATCTAGTGAGTGAACTAGTCGTTATTGAAACTAAGCCACCGGTAGGAGCAGGCCGCAGAAAGAGCGCTTGCGTGAGATGTTGGTCTGTATTTTATGATTCGAAGAGAAGTCACAGCCCTGTTGGGATTCTCCCTCACCCTCAGGTGTCCCTGGCTGGGCAGTGCCTACAGAACGCACCGGTGGCTTTCCTTCAGAATTTCGATGTGCAGTGCACCACTAGTTTGGAAGTATCCCAGGAACAAGATGGTATTATCAATGCGAAGATCAAGAATGGCGTGCTGGGAGGTACGTTGCGTTGGTTTGCAAAAAGAACACAGACCCGAGTGTCGACAGAAACCGGGATCTCATGAGAGTATAAACCACTTCTACTGGATCAATTTAAAATATTTCAGCTGTCCGTCGAAGAACGTGTTTTCTTCAGAAAAAGTCCCGTTTTATAGGATAGCACATTGCATATTAGTTCTTCTTTAAAAATTGAGGGACGCCTGGGTGGCTCAGTCAGTTAAGCGTCTGACTGTTGGTTTCGGCTCAGGTCACGATCTCGCAGTCTGTGATTTCAAGCTCCACATCGGGCTTTGTGCTGACAGCTCAGAGCCTGGAACCTGCCTCCGATTCTGTGTCTCCCTCTCTCACTGCCCCTCTCCCGTGCTCACTCTGTTTCTCTATCGCAAAAATAAATAAACACTAAAAGAATAAATAAATAAAAATTGAGGCAAGATTCACATAACATAAAATCAACCATTTTAAATGTTTATTTTTATATATATTATGTTGAGAGAGAGAGAGGAAGAGAGAGAATCCCAAGCGGTCTCCGCACTGTGCAGAGCCTAACGTGGGGCTCGATCTCATGAACCGCTGTGAGATCATGACCCGAGCTGAAATCAAGATTCAGATGCTTAACCAACTGAGCCACCCAGGTGCCCCTAAAGTCAACCATTTTGTAGTGTACAATTCAGTGGCATTTAGTACATACACAATGCTGTGCCACCATCACCTCTGTCTAGTTCTAAAACATTTCCTCCCCCTAAAGGACAACCCCCCCCTCCCGTACCCACCAACAGCCTCTTCTTCCTCCCCGTGCCCTGACCCCTAGGGACCATTAATGACTCTCCTTTCCATCTCTATGGATTTGCTTGTTCTCGAATTCCCGTAACAAAGGAATCCTACACTACGTGGTCTTTTATGTCTGGCTTCTTTCACTTAGCATCACATTTTCAAGGGGTAGCCGCCGTGGCACGGACCAGAACGTCACCCATGTTTATGGCTGGGCAATATTCCATCGCATGGATATCTGTGCCACATGTGTTATCCGTTCGTCCTTTGCTAGGCATTTGGGTTTCCAGCTTTTGGCGGCCGCGGGAGTGCTGCCCTGAACACTCGCGTGCAGATGTCTGTGTGAGCACAGGCTTGCGTTTCTCCTGGAGCTGTACCTACCAGTGGCATTGCCGAGTCACGTGGTGATTTAACTTTCTGAGGAAGCCCCAAACCGCTTGTTAAGCGAGCGCTCCGTGTTACATTCTGCCTGGTCGTGGACCGCCTCTTTGTTCCTATAGGAGAGTGGCTCTCAGGATTATTATCACTGACTTTGGATCCTCCTCCTCCGTTGTTATCAGATGCCAAGAACAGTGGGATTCCTATTTGGTGGCGTCTGGGGAGCGGGAGAGTTTTGTAGCTGGCACACGGGTCAGGCGCAGTTATCGTATTTGCTTGATTAGCTTTCACTTTCAATAAGTAAAGTGATCATGTTGGGCCATGTAGTCCTATGAAGTTAATTTCTGTATCTTTTCAGGCATCGTTACACCAAGAGTAATCTATCAGGAAGCAACCGACCCAGACAAGTTCATCACCAGGACAGGTAATTTAACGTCACGCTTTTACATCACTTCTACAGAAATATGTGTGTCATTTCTTGTAAGTAGTATAGAGTCTTAGAGTAAATGTGTTTTTATTAAGAATTTAAGGAGGTTCACAGCAATTAGAACTTTGTCTGCTCCACATTCTCTTTGTTCCCTGTTCCATCTTGCTTTGCTGCGGACCGGTATCTGTGCCCTGGAGCCAGTTGCCTAGTCCCGAGCTATGGGGGCTCCAGTGTCCCTGCCAGTTTTCAGGCTCTGTGAACCTTTTCGAAAATGTTTTCCAGGGAACCAACATTTATGTTTCTTGTTCTCTTTTCCTTTTTATTTTTAAGGTTATTTGTTTATTTATTTAGAGAGAAACAGAGTGAGTGCAAGTCGGGGAGGGGCAGAGAGAGAGGGAGAGAGAGTCCCCAGTAGGCTCTGTGCTCCTTGCTGAGCCTGACGTGGGACTTGATTTCATGCTTGGAAGATCATGACCTGAGCCGAAATCAAGAGTCAGATGCTTAACCAACTGAGCCACCCAGGTGCCCCTTCTTTATTTTTTTTATTTTTTATTTTTTTAACATTTATTTATTTTTGAGACAGAGAGAGACAGAGCATGAGCTGAGGAGGGTAGAGAGAGAGAGGGAGACACAGAATCCGAAGCAGGCTCCAGGCTCTGAGCTGTCAGCACAGAGCTCGACACACGGCTCAAACTCAGGAGCTGTGAGATCATGACCTGAGCTGAAGTCGGACACCCAACTGACTGAGCCACCCAGGCGCCCCAGGTGCCCCTTCTTTAAAAAAAAAATTTTTTTAAGACTTTTTTATTTTAAGTAATTTCCACATCCAAGATGGGGCTTGAACTCATAACCCTGAGCTCAAGAGTGACACGATCTACTGACTGAGGCAGCCCGGTGCCCCTCTTTCCTTTCTTTCTTTTTTTTCTCGCCTTAGCCTTTCTCTTACTCGTTTCTTTCTTCTTCTTCTTCTTTTTTAAAAATATAATTTATTGTCAAGGTAGCAAACATACAGAGTATACAGTGTGCTCTTGGCTTCCAGAGTAGATTCCCGTGATTCGTCGCTTACATATAAAACCCAATGCTCATCGCAACAAATGCCCTCCTCAGTGCCCATCACCCGTTTTCCCCTCCCCACCCCCCGCCCTCCCTCCATCAACCCTTAGTCTGTGTTCTGTATTTGAGAGTCTCTTATGGTTTGTCTCCCTCTCAGTTTGTAACTGTTTTTTTTTTTCCCCTTCCCTTCCCCCATGGTCTTCTGTTAAGTTTCATCTTTTTTTCTTTTTGATAATTAAACTTTGCAGTTTTAATGCAGCCAAACAAATGATTCAGAGTTTGGCTAATGTCATCAGGATTTTTGTTAAGGATATTTGTATTTCTCTGCAGTATGTTGTAATTCTCAAATTTATTCATTCATCGAATCTTAGCAAATACCTACAATATAGCAGTGAACTAGACGGCAGGCCTCTGTTTCTAAGGAGCCGACCTTCTGTTAGCCTTTCATTTTTGACAGACATTCTACTGAGCACGTCTCTGTATCGAACTATGAGCCACATTCTGGGGGTACAGAAATGGAAGGGAAAGGATAGATATTGTGATGCTGTGGGGGTGGGGGGGTGGCCAGTGCTGACTCGGTGGGACCAAAAATAGACCTGAGCTCAAGGTCGTTAATTTATGACAGAATTTTTTTTTTTTATTTGCAGAAACACTTTTAAGTAATGGATCGGCCCCCAGAAATGTGAATGTGGAAGAACATTATATTTTCAGATGGAATAATAATACAATCAGTGATATAAGTGTCAAAATTATTAGGGTAGCAATTAATGCTCACCAGAAAGGTAAATCTGTTGAGAGCAGTGAGAATGTTTTCAGTTGAAAACTTTTTTTTTTAGATTCTCATAATTATTACGTGTAAAACTAAGTCAGACTTTTTTCTTATTTGTAATTGTGATTTAATAAAAAAGGCTTTCTTTTGCATGTCAAAATGTAATTATAAGATAAAGAAAATGACACTATGGGGGATAATTTCTTTCCCTAGTAAAATGGTACACACTATATTTTGTATTGTGTTTTATTTCTAGGGATCATGACACAGAGATTTACAGTAAAATTTTTAAGCTATAATAGTGGTGATGAAAAGGAATTTTCTGGAAATCCAGGTAAGATAGTGTATGTCAATCACTGATCCTACAAACATATTTTAATTGAATACTCCTGTACCACAGTGATGATTATAAGTAACTCTCTCCAATTGTAGTTTGTGATTCTAGCCTGTCTCTTTCTCTTTTGTGACACTGTATTCTTTTTCTGATAACAGCTTGGTTTTTTGTTGTTGTTGTTTGTATAATGCCTTTGAAGTGTTGGTAAAATTAGCTTTTTAAGAAATAAGAAGCTATAGATGGAGACGCGATGGAGTCTATGGAGAGACTTCATGGGGACTGTGAAGTTCCAGGCATGTGCATTTTGTCATTATGTGCAAATATGGCATCACTTGGTTCGTTATATATTTGTTTGCTTCTTTAATTCGCTGTTGCCTCCTTAGCGCTTAAAAACAGTAAGGAGAGGGGCACCCAGGTGGCTCAGTCGCTTAAGCGTCCGACGTCAACTCAGGTCATGATCTCACGGTTTGTGGGTTCAAGCCCCTCATCGGGCTCTGTGCTGACAGCTCAGAGCCTGGAGCCTGCTTCGGATTCTGTGTCTCCCTCTCTCTCTGCCCCTCCTCTGCTCACGCTCTGTCTCTCTCTGCCTCTCTCAAAAATAAATAAACATAAAAAATTTAAAACAGTAAAGAGAACTGCAGGTCCAATGTATCAAGCTGTTAGTCACGCCCACCTGCTAGGCACTTGCAATGTGGCCAGCGGCATATGTGGACATGATAATATTTGGATATATTGAGTTGAATAAAATACATTCTTCAAATTAATTTCATCTCCTTTTTCTCTCTTTTTTTTTAATGGGGCTACTAGAAAAAAATTTTTAATGTCTAAAAAATTCTAAAAATATGTCATATTTAAAAATCACATATGTGGCTTGCATTGTATTTTTATTGAACAGCACTGACTTGAACCATAGTAGGTGTTCAGTTAATATATGTTGGATGGATAAACTATCATTGTTTTTAAAAAATTTGTCCCTCCTTTTACTATTCTTAATCAGGCAGTAAGTAACCATGAAGGAACAACTTTTTTTACTTTTATCTATTGGTTATTTTTATGTATGTATGTACGTATGTTTATTTTTGAGATCAGGGGAGGGGCAGAGAGAGGGGGACAGAGGATCTGAAGCAGACTCTGTGCTGACAGCAGAGAGCCTGACGTGGGGATCGAACTCTTGAATTGTGAGATCATGACCTGAGCCGAAGTTGGACACTTAAGCGACTCGCAGACTCCCCTATTTATTTTCAAAACTTTTTTACTTTTAAATAACTTTTTAGTTTGCATGATTTTCAATATTTGTACATATTGATTTAATAATAATGCATGATCTATTTTACATATATAGTTT
The DNA here is from genome assembly GCF_022079265.1 of Lynx rufus. Taxonomy (NCBI): domain Eukaryota; kingdom Metazoa; phylum Chordata; class Mammalia; order Carnivora; family Felidae; genus Lynx; species Lynx rufus. The sequence continues at coordinate 809,933 of NW_025814839.1, read as the reverse complement.
TAAAAATTTATTTATTTATTTTGAGGGAAAGAGAAAGCATGTGAGAGTGGAGGTGGAGGGCAGAGAAAGAGAGAGAATCCCAAGCAGGCTCTGTGCTGTCAGTGTGGAGCCTGATGTGCGGGTTGATCTCAGAAACTGTGAGATCATGACCTGAGCTGAAATCAGGAGTCCAACGCTTAACCGACTGAGCCACCCAAGCATCCCTATGTGTGTGTGTGTATATATGTATATATATATATATTTTTTTTTTCTTTTAAATGAGATTTTAGTGTACTTGTTAATGTGGAGTTTGGGATTTTATTGTCGGGTTTCGGGGCACCTTGGTGGCTTGGTCGGTTGAATGTCCGACTTCGGCTCAGGTCGTGATCTCGAAGTTTGTGGGTTCGAGCCCCACATCGGGCTTTGTGCTGACAGTGTGAGCCTGCTTTGAATTCTCTCTTCCTCTCTCTCTGCCCCTCCCCTGCTCATGCTCTCTCTCTCTCTCAGAAATAAACAAACATTAAAAATAGATTAATATTGTTGGGTTTCCTAGCAGGCTGCTGGAATTTAAGGGTTTTCATTCCATGATTCAATTTCACATGATTTCTGAGAAGCACCATCAGAACATGTGAAAAATATTGAAGCTCTTGCAAAAAAGAATAAATTGATTATGAGCCAGAACTGATCAGTCTGTGAAATAGCTTGTGTATATACAGCACTTTCTGAGGCAGGAGGGGTTTTAGGAAGACTACACGACATGGGCCCTCTCCTCAAAGAATTCACTGTCTCACTTGGAAAGACAGCCCGGGGTCATGGAAACAACAGGGAACAATATAAGAAAATGAATAAAGGAGCACTGGGCTTACGCACAGGTACTCCAGAGCTTCAGGGAAGTCGAATGTTGACCATGCCCCTAAACTCTCCATCGTTAAGGAACCGTGTTAAGTATCTAGTAGGAGCAGGTTCTGATCTCAGTGTGGGAGGAGAAGCAGAGTGAGTCAGAGTTCTGCCTGCAGCGTGTTTCTGTTGTGGGCTGTGCGGAGGAGATTGTACGTTGGAAAGCAGCCAGTGCGGGCTGAGAGCAGGGCTAGCCCCGGGGAGGCCAATGGGGCAGAAGTGAGCATGGGGGGTAGTGCACGCGGGCAGGGTCGAACAGCGGCCGGAGGGGAGGCTGCTTGTTCCCGAGTGGTGAGAGGTGACGTTGGAAGCACAAACACCACGCGTGAACCCCAGTTGCATCCCGGTTTGTAGAAAGAGCCCTGAAACGTGTTTTGGGGGACATCGGGGGAAATAGCAGTATGAACTGGATAGGATTTGATTCTAAGGAATTATTAATTTTCTCAGGAGAAATATTGGTATCATGGTTCTGTAGAAGAATATCCTTTATTTCAGGAGATGTATGTCAGAACTTTTAGAGGTGAAGTGTCAAGTACGCAGCTTATTTTCAAAAGGCCTTTTGCAAAAATTAAATATGTACGCGTAAGCTTGCGTAATATAGACACGACACATACAGCTCAATATTGAGGGTCGTTGATTTTGGGTGGCGGCTACATCGGCGTCCGTGGTGTTCCTTCTGACTTTTGCGTACATATGGACATTTTCCTAATGACAAGGTGGGAGCAGTAAGGTGGGTTAATAGGACACGAGTGGAAATAGGACCTGGACCAGACCAGGGGATGGAACTGATTTACTGGAGACCCTTCTGTCGAAAGATTACTTTGGTGTCAGTCCCCTTTCAAAGCACCTGTGACAAAAGTGGTCGTGATCGCTCACGAGTATTCATTACCTGGCCTGCTTGGCAGTGGATTCCTCAGTGCGAGGGGCCGGGGCTGACTCCTGCCTGCTTGTTACTTTCCAGGGTTTATTTAAAAAGTCACACAAATATCTTTGTGAAAAAAACCCAGACAAAATGGGAGCGCCTGGCTGGCTCAGTCGGTTAAGCGTCTGATTCTTGATTTGGGCTCCAGTCATGAATTCATGTGTTCGTGGGTTTGAGCCCCACATTGGGCTCTGTGCTGACAGCATGGACCCTGCTTGGGATTCTCTCTCTCCCTGTCTCTCTGTTCCTCCCCCACTTGTGCTGTCCTTTCTCTGTCTCAAAATGAATAAAAACAAACTTAAAAAAAAGTAAAAACAAAACAGAGGAAAGGAATGAAGGTGGTATCTCTTTTCAAGTGTATTCTTTTTTTTTTTTAATTAAAAGAAAAAAAATTTTTTTTTTGAGAGAGAGAGAGGCAGAGTGGGGGGGGGGCAGGGGGATGGTGGTGGAGGGGCGAGAGAGAGGGAGACACAGAATCCGAAGCAGGCTCCAGGCTCCGAGCTGTCAGCACAGAGCCCGATGCGGGGCTCGAACTAATGAACCATGGGATCGTGACCTGAGCCGAAGTCGGACACGTAACCGACTGAGCCACCCAGGCGCTGCTCAACTGTATTCTGACACAGCTTTTTCCGTGTGTTTCCTTGTGTTGTGTATTCCTCTTTCATACTGTTTGACAAGGTCACGCTTGCTGTATCAGATTAACTTTAGCTACTTATTATTCTGTTTGTCTAGGTTACCAACTTGGCAAGCCTGTTCGAGCTCTAAATGCCAACAGGGTGAATAACGTGACGACTCTGCACCTTTGGCAATCGGGTAATCTGGTTTGGTAATACGATTAGCCCTTCGGTAAGCTAGAACTGGAAATATTGCCATATTCTGCATCTAATCACGTAATCACCTCAAACTCCTGTTGGTTTATTTAGTGGGGGTGGGGGTGGGGGTAGGGATGGGGGAGATCGTGCTTCTCCGTTTTCTCAAAATTGAACACTGTTTGCACCTGAAGAGCTAGTCATTTGTAAGAGAGACTTAAGTACGGGGTTGGCTGGAGAGGCCCTTGTCGTGGTTGCCTGGAGGCACGACTACAGGTTTGTTCTGAACCATGGGAAACCTGTGCCTTGGTGGCACTTACCTGCTTCTGCCAGAAGGTGTTAATTCACATGTTTAGAATAAACCACTGATCCCAGTCAAGGTACAGAAAGGCTCCTTTGTTCAGCTTTGAAAGGAGTAGAGTGACAATGACCTCGGTTCTCAAAAACTGGAAACTTTATTTCTGCATACTGTTTTCCAAGAAAAACTTTGAAGTAACTCTTTACTTTCGTTTAGCAAAAATAGTAAGAGGACAATCTTCTTATTTTCTAGCTGGAAGGGGTTTGTGTACAGCAGCAACTTTCAAACCCATTTTATTTGGAGAAAATGCACTATCTGGATGTCTTTTAGAAGTTGGGACCAGTGAAAACTGTACTCAGCTCAGGTGAGTGTATCATTGGCCAATTTTCCTGCGTTTTGAGTGGTTTGCTTAAAACGAATTCACCGCACGAACAGTAAAGACAACATGACTGTGAAAAATCACAGTACGAATAAAAAGCTTTTGGAAAATTGGTAGTGGACAGTGAATAAGTACAGTTTATTCACAATTGGTTCAAATATTGATAGAGGGGGAAATCGAGTTCTTCCCTGGGACCGAAGCCCTTTCATCCATATTTATGCAGTTGCTCTGCTCAAGTCTGTTCATCATTGGAACCCAATACTCCTAGAAGTACAAAAAGGGCAGGAGGCAAATATAATTGGGGTGGTTAACATTCAAAGAATACTTGTTACGTGGTGTATAAAGAACCTTGCACTTGTCTGGGTGGCATTTGGAAAGTGTGTTAATGGATATGCAAATGAATTCTTTTTTTTTTTAATTGAGGTGAATATAATACAATTAATATTTTTTTTAACGTTTATTTATTTATTTTTGAGACAGAGACAGAGCATGAACGGGGGAGGGGCAGAGAGAGAGGGAGACACTGACTCAGAAGCAGGCTCCAGGCTCCGAGCCATCAGCCCAGAGCCCGACGCGGGGCTCGAACTCACGGACCGCGAGTTCGTGACCTGAGCTGAAGTCGGAAGCTTAACCGACTGAGCCACCCAGGAGCCCCCAATTAATATTTTATAGTAAATAATTCAGTGACATTTGGTGCATTTATGATGTTGTGTAATCACCACCCCTATTTAGTTCCCGGACATTTTCAGCTCTGCAAAAGGAAGCCCGTGCCCACTAACCGTCGTTCCCCCTCCCCCTTCCTCCAGCCACTGGCAACCACCAATCTCTAGGGAGTTACCTCTTCTGGACATTTCATATCAATGGAATTGTACGATAGGTGACTTTTTGTGTCGGGCTTCTTTCACTCAGCTTAGTATTTTTGAGGCTCATTGATGTTGTAGCAGGTGTCAGTGCTGGGCTCCCTTCTGTGGCTGAGTCATACTCCATTGTACGGCTGCACTACATTTGTTTATCTGTTCATCTGTGAATGGACATTTGAGTTCTTTCTACCTTCTGGCTGTTGTGAATAGTGCTGCTATGAACGTTCACATACCCATTTTTGTTTGACTCCCTGGTTTCAGTTATTTTGGGCATGTAGCCAGGAGTGGAATTGCTGGGTCACAGAGTAATTCTATGCTTAAATTTTTTGAGGAACCACTGCATTATTTTCAGTGGCTGCGCCATTTTATATTTCTACCAGCAATGTAAGAGGGTTCCAATTTGTCCCCATCCTCCCAACACTTACTATTTTCTGTTTCTTAAATAATTTTTTTAATGTTTATTTTTGAGAGAGAGAGAGAGAGAGAGAGGAGAGAACGAGCGTGCGCGCATGAGTGTGGGAGGGGCCGATAGAGAGGGAGACGCAGAATCCGAAGCAGGCTACAGGCTCCTAGCCGTCAGTATAGAGCCCGACGTGGGGCTCAAACTCAAAAACTTCGAGATCATGACCTGAGCTGAAGTTGGATGCTTAACCTACGAGCCACCCAGGTGCTCCCCGATTTTCTGTTTTTTTGATAGGTGTCATCTCAGTAGGTGTGAAGAAATATCTCATTGTGGGTTTAACATTTTTTTTTAATGCTTATTTATTTTTGAGAGAGAGAGAGAGAGTACTAGCGCATGTGCTGGGGAGGGGCAGAGAGAGAGGGAGACAGAGGGTCTGAAATGGGCTCTGCATTGACAGCACAGAGCCCGATGGAGGCCTCAAACTCACGAACAATGAGATCATGACCTGAACCAAAGTCTGATGCTTAACTGACTGAGCCAGCCAGGTGCCCCTCATTGTGGTTTTTATTGCATGTATCCTTATACCCATTTTGTCTGTAACATATCCCAAGTAGTGTAGTTCTTTGGGAACTACATGGGAAAAGGTTGGGGAGGCCCTAGACAGGAAGTAGACTGCAGGTATCACTTACCAGCAGAGGCTCTTGATTGTGGGATAGAAGGCTCTCTCCTGCAGTTTATAAGGTTTTTACCTGTCAATGACATTGCCAGAAAGGAAGGATGCTAAGTTCCAATTCTTTTTTTTAAAGAAGCTGTTTTGTTTTATTTTATTTTATTTTATTTTATTTTATTTTATTTTATTTTATTTTACTTTATTTTGTTTTATTTTATGTATGTATTTATTTTTTTTTTATAAAATTTTTTTAACGTTTTTATTTATTTTTGAGACAGAGAGAGACAGAGCATGAACGGGGGAGGGGCAGAGAGAGAGGGAGACACAGAATCGGAAGCAGGCTCCAGGCTCCGAGCCATCAGCCCAGAGCCCGATGCGGGGCTCGAACTCACGGACTGCGAGATTGTGACCTGAGCCGAAGTCGGACGCTCAACCGACTGAGCCACCCAGGCGCCCCGATTTTTTGAGAGAGAGAGGGCACAAGTGAGCCAGGGACAGAGAGAGAGAGGGAGAGAGAGAGAAGCGGGGCTCACCTGTTATGGGGCTCATGTTCACCCAAAATGGGGCTCGAGCTCACCTGAAGCAAGACTCGAACTCATGCACCTGAGACCATGACCTGAGCCAAAGTCAGTTGCTTAACCGACAGCCACCCAGGCGTCCTCTAATTCTTCATCTTCACTTAATCTTGTGGCTCAAAAATCTAGCTAGATACTTAAAAGATTCTTTTTGCTATCGGATCACTATGGCCCATAAATTTATCCTGGTAACTCGATATGTGATCTACCCACCTCCCAACTTTTGTGACCACCCAATGGAGTCTATAAACTACATGATACCAACATAAGTTACTAACATTTGAAGTCCAAAGTGAAAGATTGCTTCTGTATGTCCTCCTCCCCAAGTGGCTTAGGTCCACCAAAGAGAACAAAGACACGAGGTGCCTGGGTGGCTCAGTCAGTTAAGTGTCTGGCTTTGGCTCGGGTCATGAGCTCGCAGTTCATGAGTTCGAGCCCAGAGTCCGGCTCTGTGCTGACAGCTCAGAGCCTGGAGCCTACTTCAGATTCTGTGTCTCCCTCTCTCTCTGTCTCTTTCCTGCTTGCTCTCTTGTCTCTCTCAGAAATAAACATTAAAAAAAAAGAGAGAGAGAGAACAAAGACACCCAGCCAGCTTTTAATGCCAGTTCCCCTGGCAGCTTTTGATTTAGGCACCCAGCAAGCACAACCTAGATACTCCCTGGAAAGGACTTCAGGATGAGACCCACCGGTCATGTGCTGAGAAACGTCTTACTCTTTTGCAGGGAGAATGCTGTTGAACTACTTGATTCATTAATACAAGCAACTCATGTTGCAATGAGAGGCAACTCCAATTACAACGATCCTAGCGATGGCTGGGTCGAAATAATACGTAAGTCAAAGCTGCATGGATGTGTAGCATGTAACTTGTTGCTATGACTACATAGTGCTAGCCCTGCGTGTGTGGGAGCCCCACACGGCGGCTCTTCCTTTGCTGTGGCTCAAATGACGTTTGTTTTTAGAGGTTAATTCTCCAGCCAGCAGGCTCTTCACATCTTTTACCTCTTATTAATGGTGCCCCCCCCCTTTTTTTTTTATTTATTTTGAGAGAGAGAGAGAGAGAGCGTGAGCGAGCATGTGTGCTGGTAGGGGAGGGGCAGAGAGAGAGGAAGAGAGAGAATCCCAAGCAGGCTTTGTGTTCAATGCAGAGCCTGACATGGGGCTCGAACCCACAAACTGTGAGATCATGACTTGAACTGAAATCAAGAGTCAGATGCCCAACGAACTGAGCCACCCAGGCGCCCCACCATTTTTGTTTAAGAGAAAATCCACATGAAGTTCAAACTGCCCAGTTGTTTTATGAGCTAAGTCTTTGTAAAAGGAATTCTAAATGAGTGCTGAAGCTTTTCAGTGCATTTCAGTTTGCATTGCTGTTTTTGACCGCCAGGGATGTAGACAGATGAGAACGGACTTTTTAATTTATCAAAGCAATGTTGTTAACCTAAAAGAAAATAAGGCGATTGAGAACGTGATGCTGAGTGAAAGAAGCCAGACACAAACGAACACGAACTGTCTGATGCCACGTGTATGAAATGCCCAGAATGGGCAGATCTGTAGAGACAGAAAACACACTGGTGGTCGCCAGGGGCGGGGGCGGTTGGGAGGAAACGAGGAGTGACTGCTAATGGGCACAAGGTTTCTTTTGGGGGCATTACAAATGGAATTTGGCGATGGCTGTACAACTCTGTGTGTGTACTGAAAACCACTGAATTGTACACTTCAAATGGGCGAGTTGCGTGGCATATGAATTGTGTCCCAACAGAGCCGTTAGAAAAGAAAGAAGTTAATGTGCAGCAGGTCAGGAGAGCAGGGACCACCCAGGCCGGGTAGGAAGACTCGGGCCGGGGCGTCTGCAGCGAAGGGCTAGCAGGGGATCGATCGGCCAAGGAGGTGAGGTGCGTGGCACGGGCAGCAGCGGTGAGCCACGCTAGCTTGCCACGGCACACCCGAGTTCAGCTGTGAATCCAATACGTGTATCTGGCCACCGAGCTCCAGCTCGCTCTGCTTGTCAGTGCAGAAGCTCGAGGCCACGGTTTGTGGTGGCAGAACTGGAACCAAAAGCCGGGGTTCCAGCCCCTTCGCTGTCTCCGCAGCCGGCAAGTCAGGCGGCAAGTCTTTCTGACGTCGTGGGGGGGTCTTAAGTGTGTAAATATGCTGAACAGAAAGAAAGCTTCTTCTGTTGCTCTCATTAACGGGTTGCCTTTTGGGGCCAGAGAGAGCTAACCGGCTCTGCAGTACCCGCCTTCCTAAGACCCCTCCTGTCGCTGCGGGTGCGGCTGCGCCCCTCCCCTCTGCCTGGCCGGTGTAAGCAGCTCTCTGCGTCCTGCACGCCTTACCTTACCACCTTGGGTCGCTTCGGCTCAGCGGGCTGGAATTCGCACAAAGAACCATCCAGACACTTGCCTGTGCTCTTCTCACCCGTTGTGATTCCGTCTGGATCATTATGATCCCTGACCCCCTCCCCTCTGTGGGCGTCGAGGGATCACGTCATGTCTGTGGGCTCGACGTGCCCATATCACTCTCTGACTTTGGGAGGGGTCCTGGGGGCCATGGGGCCATGCCCCATGCTCTAGCCACTAGACCCCGGGTTGGATCCTCATTTGGAAACAGAATCTTGTCAACTCCTGGGCTTTGCCACCTAGGCCGGCTGGATGGGCTGTGGACTGCCCGGGGGATGGAGGGAGGGGGTCAGGAAAGCACCTGAGAAGCGGAACGTGTGGCAGGTTTCAAGACCGAGAACCCAAGGTGGTTAGGTAAGAAAGCGGAGGTGTTGGCATTTTGTTGCCTTCAAGGTGGAAGCAGTTAGCTTCTCTGCCACATGTAAGCCCAAATCAACCCTGGTCCTGGTTGATAAGCAGAAGAGAAGTGACGTTGAATGCGCGCATCGAGGAGGAGGAAATTGGATGTCATAAAAACACGGTGTCACCACCCGCCTCCCCTCCTGTAATCCACCTCGCCGCTTTTCCCCTGAGGGCTGGTTTTCAAGATGAATGAAAGTTAATTTCCTCTTCAGTTCTATTCTCTTCCATGTGTGTTACTCTATGGCAACACATTAGGAAATTGCTTCCGAACTACTTAATCCCTACTAACTAAAGTTGTTAGCTGCATTTCAAATGTCGTACACAGCTTTTACGAGAGCAGTGACAGCATGCCCTTCGTCTTGTGGCATTTTACTGCAATTGTGTGGTATTTCTGCTAAAACTGGGGGAGCTTGGAGCTTGGGAACTGAATCAGGATTTATGGCTTTATTATGTGGGTCAAGGATTTTATTATTGAGTTTTTTCACTAAAAAATTATTTATTTGAGAGAGAGAGACAGACAGACAGAGAAAGAGGGAAAGAGAGAATCTCAAGCAAGCTCCACACTGTCGGCACAGGGCCCGACGTTGGGGCTCGATCTCACAAACTGTGAGATCGTGACCTGAGCTGAAATCGAGAGTCGAACACCTAACCAACCGAGCCACCCAGGCGCCCCCGTGGGTCCGGGACTTTAAGGTTCTAGTGACTGACTTTACAAGGAAAAGTTTTGAACTCAATGGATAACAGTTATTAGAGGTGAAAGATGCAGTAATGTGATTGCTATCTAATAATGTTTCCTGTTTTCTCCCCCTGCATCATGACATTGTAGGAAAACTGTTACTAAATTATTCTTTCCAAAATGCACCGCTTGACATCTCTGTAGGCGCAGATGCCCCCGACACAGACACAGGGGCAGACCCATCGGTTAGTGTGAATGGCATCTGCACGGATATTCCTGCCCGGCTCAACGTCCGCATCCTCAGCTCAGATGCTGGTGCAGTGGAAGGGATTACTCAGCAGGAGATACTTGGCATAGAGACAAGGTTTGATTGCATCTTGGATAAGTGTCGTTTGGAGAGAGTCAGTAAAGTGAGAGTGCTCCGAAGAATAGAGAAATGCCAATTTACAGTCTGATCGTGTATTTACAAATTGCAAATATCAGCCACGGGAGTATATGTATAAATGGAATATGTATCCACTGTGTGTGTAATGGTAACTTGTTCTCACAAGTATTTGTGAAGCTGTGTGTGAGGGATTCTGCGGGGTCTCTTGGGGGGACAGAGATGAGCAAGGGGTGCTTTGTGCTGAGCACGGTTGGAATCCGTGAAAGTAATAATCCACTGGGGTACATGATGGGGAGGGCGTCTCCCAAAGGGGAGTTGGGTGCGGGTGCTGGAACAAGAGCAAAGGGGGGACGCTGGATAGGCAGCAACGGCGGACGTTAACCACCAGACACACCCAGTAGTGCTCTGCTAAGAATGACGCAGTGCGTGTGCACATGACACGTGACACGTATAAAGGCGCCTTCGTACTGTGCCTTGCACTTGGAAAATCCTCCCAAATGGTTAGCTGTTGTTCTTATTCTCATATTGTTTATTACTGTAGCTGGGTGATCGGCCTATGAGGTGCTCCTCTCTCTCTGTGCTATTGGAAATTTTACATCATCCAAAGAGGGGGACAAATTACTAGAATTTGAACGTTTTTAAAGAGAATCCCAATTTATATTGTTGCTGTCAGTTACCTGATGCTCTTAACAGATTAGAAACGATTGGTGGATGTGTTACCTGCAAATCTTTTCCTCCCAGGCTCTCCTTAGTGAACTGGCAGTTCCAGTGTGGGCTTACTTGTGAAGATAAGGCCGACCTTTTCCCTGTCAGTGCATCCGTCCAGTTTATTAAGATACCTGCACAGTTACCCCGTCCACCAACAAGGTAAACCGGTTGGCAACCTAAGTTGATGTTATTAGGAAGCAGAAAAATATATACTGGAAAATAAGTTTATTTCTTTCATCAGGTTTTGATGCGTCTCATCAAAAGCGTGCTTTGTTGTACCTAATCTTCTAAAATGTTTTGTAGATTCCAGATCAATTTTACAGAGTATGACTGTAACAGAAATGAAGTGTGTTGGCCACAACTTCTATATCCTGTGACCCGGTATTATCAAGGTAGGGTAAAGCAGATTTCTGGGATGGTTATCATTATGTAATGTGGGGGAGGGGAAAAGAGAGAGGGAGAGAGAGAGAGAATCCTGAGCAGGCTCTACGCTGTCGGTGCGCAGAGCCCGATTCGGGGCTTGACCTCACGAACTGTGAGATCACGACCTGAGCTGAAATCAAGGGTCAGACGCTTAACCAACTGGGCCACCCAGGTGCCCCCATAATATTAAAAAAAAATGTGTCACAGAAAACTTAAAACACATAGAAAAAAGTTTAAAAAAAATTACCAGTAAGGTTACCACTCAGAAATTATCACTATTATTGTTTTGGTTTACTTCTACCTAAGTAATTACCAAAAAAGTTAAGAAGTAAGAATTTTGCTTCATTTCATTCATTTTTTTTGCAGGGGAGCCTTATTCTCAGTGCATGGCCAAGGGCTTACTATTGGTATCGTTTTTCATGTTAGCTGTGTTCCTCGGTAGCCCTTGGGCCAGAACATGCCAAGTGTGAAATTTCAGCTACCATCTGACTTCTTGCAGACCACAGACTTCAGTGATTTGCTGTACTTCTGTGTACCTCTCTGTAAAATCATAATAAATGCGGTGCTTTATTTTCGTAGCAAATTTTTCTTAAGTGCACTGCGAATTTAATCCACACATGTAACTATCCAGATGTGCAGAGCAATGCAGGAGAGGCGTGCATTCTCACCGCCGGACCAGGCTGAGCAAAATGCATGAGAGGGTCAGCTGGGTAAATAAATGTTAGAAGGTTTAGTGTATCACAGGTTTCTAAAGTCAGAGGAATTTTGGTCCAAATAGATTAGTCTTACCTTAGAAATTTAGTATTTTCTCTAAATTTTTATTTCTGTTGAATTGATTAATTTCCTCTATTCTAAAGAAAGAATTAAAAATCCATAAAGCCTTAAAATGTATATATTATAAAATCTATTATTTTGTGTAAAGACACAAAATAAATTGATGAGGGAGGGGCTGAGGGAAGGAAAGTAATATCGAGAGGAGGGTAAAGCAAAATCAGGAGTAAAGATACATCTGTGAAAATACACACCAAAGACCTTGCATATAGCTAAGGTAGACCCCTTATTTAGTCTTTAGTTTACAAAAAACCAAGTATGATTAGCTACAGGAATCATAGGTGCATGGATTTAAAATAAGCTGGTTTTCAATGAAGGACAGTTTTTCCTAGTTGAGCCTTGACAGAAATTCCTCCTGTGGCTCCTTCCAGGGGGACAAATGGCATGATGCAGGAGTCACTGGGGGAAATGGATGTCTTCAACCACAGCCCTATCGTGGCCACACAGCAAATCTCAGGAGTTTTCTTTGTGGGCCAGATAAATGTAGTCATGTTTCGTACGGACTTTGTATACTGTCCGTAAACCTAATTTTGAAAAGTGATTGTCTTCCCTTTCACACGCTGATCGAATTCCTCGTGCCTCCTGACTTCCCAGACACGTCGAATGTGTTGTTGCATTTTCCAGTATAAACCTGTGAATCTAGTTCTATTTTTTACTAATTCATATTAAACACGTAATTAATGACATAAAAAAGTTTCTCCCCCAACACATTCACTATTTACATTTCATTGAACGATACTGGATTCCCTTCTGCTGCTCTTTTTCTTTGATTTGGATCTCTGTGGTTGAAGTGATTACATCCTATAGAAGGTGTAAAAAAAATTGTCTTTTGTCAAATAAAAGGAAATGCCCACTGATCAATTAATTGTAGTGATTCAGAAAGTCTTTCTCCGGCAGTTAGTGAATTAGCTCTGGAAAATTAATGACAAATTTCCAAATGACAGATACTCGAGCCTGATTTTGTGGGCTTTGTTAGGGTGACTTTTGTAGTTGAGGGGAAAAGCACACTTTGGCAGAAAAATGGCATCTGAGGGACCTCCTATGTGTTTTTAACTTTTACGTTTATACATTCACGTATGCAGTCGAGAAATACTTACTGAGTGGCTACTACATTCTGGACGCTGGAGATACCAAGGCAATGTCCCTTGTCTGGTGGAGCTCACATTCTAGTGGGGGAAAACTGGCAGTAAATACAGACAATTGCAGACAGTGGTAGGTGTGATGAAGAAAATAAAACAGGATGGGGTGGAGTGGGGTGGGAGATTACCTTAACTAGGCGTCGGGGACAGCCTCAGAAGCTGGAACATTTGAGCTTAGACCCGGAGGAGCCAGCTTTGAGAGGGTGTAGGAGAGGGATGTTCTAGGAAGAGGGAGGAATCAGCAAGCTCAAGCGCATCTACCTGGGATGATAGCGGAAGGCAGGGGCGGCGGAGCAAAGGGAGACCAGGGCTAGGCGATGGAGATGAGCGCTTGAGGGAATAGAGGGGTCAGATCCTGTGGGATCCTGCCGGCCATGCTAAGAAATTTGGATTTTATTTGGAAAGCAGTGGCAAAAGCCAGAGAATTTAAACTGGGCCGCACCAGATTTTCGTCCTGTGTCAGAGATCACTGTAGCTGCCGTGGGGAGGATCCGCAGAGCCGGTGCGGGGGTGGGGAGGCGACAGGGCCGGCGTCCCACCCCGCTTTCTGATCTGCACGGGGGGCGGGACCCGAGAGAACGGCCCCGCGGCAGGAGCCAGCCGCGAACCCACGATGCGGCGTAGTTCCGCTGGTATGAAATGTCCCGAGAGGGCAGATCTGAGATTAGGCTTTCGCGATTGCCGGGAGCTGGGGAGGGAAGGAGTGGGAACTGACTGCGCGGAGCAGGTGGAATCCTTTTCGGGTTGATGGAAATGTTTTAAAAGTGGATCGTGATGACGGCTGCACAACCACTCTGTAACCTTACTAAAAATCACAGAATTGGATACTTCAAATGGGTGAGCTTTACGGCACAAACTCAATGAAACTCATTTTCCAAAGCTCTAAAGAGCTGAGCGAAGGGCCGTTTTCTGCCGGGAGCCTCCGCAGGGGTCTGTCGGCAGCAGGATTTGTGCGGGTTGGCCCAGCCGCGGTCGCCAGCGGCCGTAACTCCGGGCGTCCATTGGTCGGCCGGCGGGGGGCGGGCGCACGCGGGAGGGCGGAACCGGAACCGGCTGTAGCCGGGGGGCGGGGCCTCGCGCGCGCTGTGGCGGCGGCGGCTGGAGCGGGGCCGCGGTGGCAGGACCGGGGGCGGCAGCTGCAGCTCGGAGCCCCATGGTGCGCGGCGGCGGCCAGGCCGCAGGAGGAACCCGAGGCCCCGGTCGCCCCGGCTGACCGCACGGACCCGAGCGGCCCGGAGCCGTCGCCGCCCGTCGGGCCCCGCCGGGGCGCGGGCTGGCCAGCCATGGGGTCCCTGTTCCGGAGCGAGACCATGTGCCTGGCGCAGCTCTTCCTGCAGTCCGGCACGGCCTACGAGTGCCTCAGCGCCCTGGGGGAGAAGGGCCTGGTCCAGTTCCGAGACGTGAGTGTCGCCCGGGAGACGCGGGCCGCACCTGCCCGCCCGGCCCCGCATCCCGCCTTTCTTTCGCTCAGGCCTCCCTTCCGCGGGCTCCTGGGCAGGGGCGCGTCGCTATCTCCGTTTTGCGGGCGGGGAAGCTGGGGCCCGGCTGACCGTCCCGAGCTTCCGCAGAGCGGAGCCCGATCCCAGGGTCCGGGCGTCTGGTCCGCGGCGGCTTTGGCCGGGTTGGTTAGGAACGCTCTGTGTAGGCTTCATCCACTTCGGGTAGTGCCATCAGATGCTCCGGAGCGCCGACTCCGTGCCAGGCACAGCGCTAGACGGGAGGGCAAAATCTGTGAGGCCTTTTGGAGTCCTTCTGGAACTTACGGGGGTGGCGGGGACAAATATTAAGCAAATACGTGAACAAAATGTTTGCTGTGAAGGTAACTACAGTCGGGTGGTCAAGGAAGGCCTCTTTGAGGCGGTGACGTTTAAGCCAGGATGAAGTCTGAATGGGAAAGAGCTGGTCCTGGAAGATCTGGGGGAACAGGGTCCCAGACGGAGGGAACCGAAGGAGCCCAGACCCCGGATTGGGAAAGAGCTTGGTGTGAGCACGTGGAGGGGAGGGGGTTTCTGTCGGTTTTGTTCACTGGTGTATGATGTGCATACAGCTGCCTGATAAGGAGTGGGAGTTGTCTTCCCAGCAGGTAGGGATAGACACTTGTTTATGTACGTTTACTTGTTTATTATTTGTTTACACCATGGATTGTCAACCCCCAGGGCCAGGGGCCCCTTCTGACTTGTTCACTCCTGATTCCCCAAGACTTAGCACAGCCCCTGCCATTTGTGGGCATTAATAGGCATTTGTTGAATGAAGGAACAAGCCTTTATTGAGCGTTTGCTCTGTTCCAGATAGTGTTTTTCGTGCTAGCAACTCAGTGGTGAGCAAGGTGGACAAGGTCCTTGTGTTCTTGTTGCGCATAGCCTCGGAGGAGACAGATAAAACACACTCCGTGGACAGGGATTGTGAAAAGAACAAGGCGTGGAAGGGGAGTATTAAGCAGGATCTAATACTTAGCGATTGAACTGGAAGTCCTTTCAGGGGAACATTTTATTTCCCGGGCCACAACTTTCGTCTTCTGGTTGTTTCCCTTCATCTCTCTGAGGGGCCCTTCATTTCAAAAGGGAACACCCCTACCCGAGATCTGATATCAGTGACCCTTGGGTCGGCTCCAGAGGAATTACAAGGTCAGGAAGAAAGTCTTGAATGACAGCCGAGGCTGCAGGGAAGGCCCAGATCTCTTCCTGTTTCCTGGAGCCACTTGGGCTTCAGTTCATGGTACCCACTTACCTGGTAGGGGCTGTGATCAGCTGTGAGTAGCACCGGAAGGATTCAGGAAACAGGAGCGAAACTGGCTCCCTTCTGTGTAACTGGTAGATTTGTTCCTTCCTGTTAGTGCTCAAGTTGAGAGAGACTGATATTATCAAGCTTAAATCTTAGAGGTTTGAACAAAGGCCCTAATTACAAAGATTCAAGTTTCACTGAGCGCCATTACATTAGGTAGTAGGGTATATTGGGATCCTTATCTGAAAATCAGAGAAAAAAAAAGTGCATATGAAGAGCTCAGCTGTGTGTGTTTGGGTTGACTGTCAAACAGCATGGGTGCCTAGAGTAAAAGCTCCGTAACATCTGACACATTTCTTGCCCCTTTCTGGAATTCCTCACTGACTTTGCCTTCACTCGCTGGGATAACTAACATCAGTCTTTTCTGGCTTGCATAGGCTCTATGATTTTCCCCTTTCAGTACTCCTGAGGGCAAGGAGGCAGGCGCAGGGTTGCTGTAGTGACAGCCCATGAGAAGACTTGGAAAAGAAGGTTATTCCCCTAGCCCAGGGGTCTCAGTGAAGGGCAAGTTCATCTCCCTCTTCTGACAGTCTGCAGTCTAAGAACAATTTTCCCCAGTAGTCCTTGAGCTGCTGGAGTAGGAAGATGACTAGTGTGCATATCAGGGAAACCTGCACCGGGTAGCCTCTGCTGGTTTTTCTGGGTTGAAGGTTGTTAGCCTCGGGGAGCCTGGGTGGCTCAGTCCGTTGAGCTTCTGACTTCGGCTCGGGTCACGATCTCACGGTTAATAAGTTCGAGCCCCACATCGGGCTCTGCGCCATCAGCGTGGAGCCTGCTTTGGATCCTCTGTCCCCTCTCTCTGCCCCCTACCCTGCTTGCTGTCTCTCAAAAATAAACATTTAAAATAAATAAGTAAATAATTAAAAATTATAGGTTGAAGGTTAGTCTTGAAATGAGTCTACATTAAAATACACTATAGTTCCCCCCATCTGTGGAGATGCGTTCCAAGACCCCCAGTAGGTGGGTTGCTATCCGAAACCGCGGAACCGCGGATCGTACTGAATGTTGTCCATATTGTATCTCTTCCTGTGCATACGTACTGTGGCCCACTGTAATTCATAGCTCAGGCACTGTCAGAGATTGACAGCAATAGAATGATTATAAAATGTACCGTAAGAACAATTATGTGAATGTGTTTGCGAGGATATATGTGAGTTACATCTCTTGTCAGTTTATCTTCTTGTCCTGTACTCACCCCTCTTCTTTCGATGACGTGAGACGATAAAACGTCCACGTGACAAGAGGAAGCGAGGCGAATGATGTAGGCACTGGGCCGTGATGTGGCACTGCTATTGACCTGGGGAAGTGCCAGAAGGGGGATTGTCTGCTTCGCCACCAGGGTTGACTGCGGGCGTCTGAGACCCTGGAAAGGCTAAACTGTGGACAAGGGGCACTACTGTGCTTCCTGTCATTGGCCTAGACGTAGGGTGACATTGCCTCCCTAAAAAGAAAACAGAAACGAGATTCTGTAAAAGAAACCGCGCGGCAGAAAAAGCCAGGTGACATCTGTGAGACGGTGGGGGTGGTGTGTGTCACACCCAAATACGTTTGTATTGTTGCCGCAGAAATTGGCCTCCTCATAAAGAGTCTACTGTTTGTGGAACCACCATGTCCACGTGGAGTTCGCCAGTGTTTGATGTTGAAGAAAAAAAGCCCTGAAATGGGGCAGTGCTGTCGTTTGTAGACCGCTTGGGATGCATCGCTTCCTTTTCATTCTGGGCTCTGCGGATTGTGCCTGAGTCATGATGAACTTGAAAGCGGTTACTTGAGATTAGTGTGATCCCAGAAATGAATGTGAATGTGACAAGCAGAAGTGAAATGGGAATTTTTATCTTACTTCTGGTTAATCCTTTTAAAAAAATTAGAAAAACTGAACAAGAACTGAGCCTTTGGGGTCGACTTTTCCCGGTTTGGGCAGTTTCATGGCAAGCTCTTGTCTAATTGTGGTTTCTGAGAGTGCCCGACATAAGTGATGGGGTGCAGGAAAGATAAAATTCTTGCCTTAAATGCCTTGCAACATGAGTGATCACTGTAACCTTTTTTTGTTATAAAATAATAAATGCCCATTGTGGGAAATTTAGAAAACCTAAGAATAAGATACTAACCTCTATGATCCTATTATCTAGAAATAAACACTCCAACTTTTTCGTTAATATTGGTTTAACGTTATTTTTCTAATAATGTTTTAAAGTGTACGTATATACGTATTTTCATATAATTGGAACCACACTGAACATATCTTTAATTTTTTCCAGACACAAATCAGAACTGATTTCCTCATTACATTTTCTTTCACTATATATATATATGTATATATATATATGTGTATGTATATATACATGTGGGTGTATTTTATTGTTTTAAGCTTTGTATTAGAAGTTAAGTAGAGGGAAGAGTGGGAACAGTGAGTTCCTGTGGACCTGTAACATAAATTCATGGCCCCTCATTGCAGCCTTCCACCTCCAGACAAAATCTGTCCCTCCCCTCTCAGACCACATTATTCTGAAGCAAATCTCGTGTGTATAATTTCTTTCATAAATATCTCCATAATTATCTCTAAAAAGTAAGGACAGTTAAAAATCATAACTACAGGGACTCCTGGGTGGCTCATTTGGTTAGGCGTCTGACTTTGGCTTAGGTCATGCTCTCACAGATTGTGAGTTCGAGCCCCATATTGGGCTCAGTGCTGACAGATCTGAGCTTGGAACCTGCTTCGGATTCTGTGTCTCCCTCTCTCTCTGCCCCTCCCCCACTTACAGTCTGTCTCTTTCTGTCTCAAAAATAAATGGTAAAAAGAATAAAATCATAACCACAATATCATTATTATACTTAAATTTTTATGTAATAATTTCTATTTTTTAAATGTTTATTTTTGAGAGAAAGAGACAGAGTGTAAGTGGGGGAGGAGCAGAGAGAGAGGGAGACACAGAATCTGAAGCAGGCTCTAGGCTCTGAGCTGTCAGCACAGAGGCCAGTGCGGCATTCGAACATGGGACCAGTGAGATCATGACCTAGGCCAAAGTCGGATGCTCACTGACTGAGCCACCCAGGCGCCCCTATAGTTTCTATTTTTTTTTAAGTTTTTAGTAACCGCTGCACCCAACATGGGGCTCGAACTCACGACCCCGAGGTCGAGTCATACGCTCTTCCGACTGAGCCAGCCAGGTGTCCCAATAATGATTTCTTAATAGAATCCAATACCTCAGTCATTTAAGACATAATTAAGAAAAACTTTTTTTAACGTTTATTTAACATTTATTAATGTTGAGAGATACAGAGTGCGAGTGGGGGAGGGGCAGAGAGAGAGGGAGACACAGAATCCGAAGCAGGCTCAGGGCTCTGAGCTGTCAGCACACAGCCCGACGCGGGGCTCAAACTCACGAACTGTGAGATCTCGACCTGAGCCGACGTCGGATGCTTAACCGACTGAGCCACCCGGGCGCCCCTAAAACGTAAGTTTTAATAAGGGCATAATAATCAGTTATACGAACCATAATTTTTATACCCCTTTATTGATCTGTATCATAGAATTCACCCATTTCAAGTGTACATTTCATTGTTTTTTTAGGAAATTGACTTAGGCGTCCATCACCACGATCCAGCGTTAGTAGAACATTATATCCCCCAGTAAGGTCGCTTGTGCTTACATACAGTTAATCCCCAGACCTGCCTCCAGCCCCAGGCAGTCACTGATCTACTTTCCGCCTCTAGATTTGCCTTTTCGGGACATTTCATGGAAGGGGAATTGCGCCGTATGTGGCCTTTAGCGTCTTCTTGAAAGACACACTCGCGTTGTTTCTGAGAGTCATCGCGGTGTTTGGTGCGTCAGTGGGGTGTTCCTCTTGATCGCTGGGCAGTGTGCCATGGTCTGCGTGTGGACCATAAGCTCTTTGACCAATTTTGTATTGTTAATAATTTTTTCTTCTATCCCTGAGGTTGACGTTCTTCTTGGTAAGTTTTGTAGGTATCCATAGGTTTTTGCTTAGGTTAATTTTCTTCATGGGATGTTTCTGGGCCAAAGGGTATTTTTCAGGCTTTTTTTGGTAACAGTTGCCAAGCCGCTTTCCAGAAAAGCTGTGTTGGTTCCCACTCCCATCCAGTTAGTGTGTGAGGATGTACTTTTCCCTAAAGCCTTGCCCATCATATTTTATTCTTAAAATCACATTTACCTGTACATTTTAGAAATTTCAGAGCAAATTTATCATCCTTTTCTCAGCTCAACCAGAATGTAAGTTCCTTCCAAAGAAAATTTGTTGGTGAGGTGAAGAGGTGTGAAGAACTAGAACGAATATTAGGTAAGTTTTATTTTATTTTATTTTGTTATTTTGGGGGGTTAAGTTTATTTTACTAACTTAATTATTTGTATATAAGCAAGACTTGTTCACTTTAGAAAAATTAGAAAATATAGGCCAGCAAAAAGCAAAAAAGAATTCACCATCCTGTACTTTTGACTCTTTACCTATAAAAGTAAGGATTCACATATATAACTATCAGGCTGTTTTGTTGTCAGCTGTTTCTCAGGAAGTCCTGTAACATCTTTTCGTATCAATAAACAGATGGACCCCTCATCATCTTTTTTTTTTTTAAGTTTATTTATTTATTTTGAGAGAGAGAGAGAGACGTGGGAGGGGCAGAGAGAGAGGAAGAGAGAGAATCCCAAGCAGGCTCTGTATCAGCAGTGGAGAGGGACCGTGACCTGAGCCGAAACCAACAGTAGGTCACTTAACTGAGCCACCCAGGCACCCTAGACGCAGCATCATTTTTAATGGCTGCCTAGTATTTCATGAGATTAATGTGTTATAATTTATAATGTGTAGCCAATCCCTTGTAGTTTATCATAATTGAAGACATTGTATACACGTTACTTAAAATTATACCAAAGATCAAGGGAAGCATGAAATGACAGATTGGCTTTGTTTGCAAAGGTGTTAGATCAGTGTTCCCTTGATGGTTAAGCTTCACAGCTCAGTAGCTCAAGGCTACTTGCTTTATCTGTAAAATCTTTACCATCTTAGCCTAAGATAGTCATCACTATCAATTCCAGTGTGAAGTTCTGACCGAAATGGGGGGAGGGAGAGGATGATTGCATACCACCTACTGAAGTACAAAACTTTTTTTTTTTAGGAGGATGAAAGAGGGGTGCCTGGGTGGCTGAGTCAGTTACGCGTCTGACGTGGGCTCAGTTCATGATCTAAGAGTTAGTGAGTTCGAGTCCTGCTGCGCTGACAGCTCAGAGCCTGCAGCCTGCTTCGGATTCTGTGTCTCCCTCTCTCTGCCCCTCCCCTGCTTGCACTCTTTCTCTCTCTCAAAAATAAATAAACATTAAGAAAAAAAAAAAAGAAGGATGAACAGAAAAACATGGGGATGAGTGAGCCAAGGAAGGGACAGAATATGACTTTCGAAGTAGCTTTTTAAAAAATTTTTATTTACATACATATATATATGTATGTAAATACATACATATATATATGTATGTGTATATATATATATATATATATGTGTGTGTGTATATACATATATATATGTATTTATTTATTTAGAGAGGGAGAGAGAATCCCAAGCAGGCTCCCTGCTGTTATCACAGAGCTGAACACAGGGCTCAGTCTCACAAACTGTGAGCTGTGATCTGAGCTGAAGTTGGATGCTTAACCAACTGAGCCACCCAGGTGCCCCTGGAATGATTCCTAATAGCTAATATTTATTGTGGATCTTTATCTTTTAGAAATTTATTTCATTTTTTTTTTATTTGAGAGAGAGGGAGGGGGAGGAGCAGAGTGAGAGAGAATGAGAGACAGAGAGAGAGAGAGAGAGAGAGAGAGAGAGAGAGAGAGAGATTGAATCCCAAGCAGGCTCCACGCCCAGTGCAGAGCCCAATACGGGGCTTAATCCCACAACCCTCAGATCATGACCTGAGCCGAAATCAAGAGTCAGATACTCAACCAAGTGAGCCATGCAGGCACCCTGGATTTTATGATTTAATTGGAGATTTTTAAGGCCAAAACACTTTTAATGATCTGAAATCTATTCCTTGCATATTGTTTGAAGTCCTAGTTCCTTGTGTGGATCGTGTACGATAGAGTGACATCATGTTCCTTTGCAATATAGTGAGTCCTTGGGCAGGTCGTGGATTAGGAATGAGGTTTTTAAAGGCAGTGACAGCACATCAGGCACGTATAGGACTTCCTGTAGCTTGAACTGTTTCAAAAAACATATAGACTTCAAAAAGGAAAACAGATTTCCCAAGTAAATTAGGTTTAATTGGTGAAACGATTTGTATCCCATTTCCGGAAACCTCTTAAGCCCCGTGCTTCCTTTGCTATCCTGTTAGGGAGACATCCTCACCTTTCTGTTTCTTTCTCAACAAAATAACTAGTAACGCTTCTCCAAGATATTCTGTCCGGTTATGAGTTCACCAGGCGTTGTGACTTGCATCCTAAGGACAAGGATGCTTCATGGCATTGAAAACGTAAACTGAAGAAATTCAGTTAATTTTGCCTGGTTCACTGCGAGTTTTATGAATCTGGCTGTTGACATAAGTAGGGAAGCAGCGCGGATTGTTGTGAGTCCGAACAGCCTGGCCAGCGCGGAGCTCTCCGGAGAGCCTGGCTCTCTGCCCTGTGCCCTCAGGGCTCCCTGTGCCCCTCAGGGCTCCGTGCGCTGCTGGAGGCTGTGCTTCTCCTGGGGGATACTTACTTCCTCCTAACGGCACCTGCCAGGGAGTCCCGCTGCTGTCTCCGGTGGGGACGACTCTAGGTCTATCCTTGGCTTATCCTGCACTTCCGAGTGTGTCTCATCTGCAGGTACAGAAACAGCTGCGACTCCAGAGTTCTTTAACTAGAGTCTCAGACACAAAGGAGACTTGGGGGATTTCAGGGAATGTTTGTCAGGTAATGTTGTCGATCTTGTCACTGCGTGCTCACCTCTGTAGGTGGTATTATTTTGTAGATCTTTGGAAGTGAGGTTGTAAAAGGCTTTCTATAAGTCAGTTGGAGTAAGCAAGACTTCTGTGCATTCAGACATTAATTTTGAGGCGACCCAGGAATGGTTGGGATGGAAAATGTTCTGACTGAAATGTCTTAGAGTGGGTTTTTGAGTCTAATTTGTTTACCTTTTATTCCCACAGCATATTTGGTACAGGAAATTAATAGAGCTGATATTCCCCTGCCTGAGGGAGAGACCAGTCCTCCTGCACCCCCTCTGAAACAAGTCCTAGAAATGCAGGTAATGTGTTTCTGAAGAAGCTGTTTTAGGTCGCTGATCGCAGACACTGCTCGTCTACTGAGTTTATATCATCCAGGGCTTGTCGGGTTTTCTTCTCAAAACCATGGAATGAAAACTAAAGAACAATGCTATGGTTAGCCCTCCAAGTTTTGTTTTTTTTGTTTTTTGTTTTGAGAGAGAGGAGGGGCACAAGTGAGCGAGGGGCAGAGAAAGAATCCAGGAGGGTTAGAAGGAGAGAGAGACAGAGAGAGACAGAGAGAGACAGAGAGAGAGAGAGAGAGAGAGAGAGAGAGAGAGAGAGAAGTGGGACTTGAACTCAACTGAAGCGGGATTCGAGCTCACCTGATGTAGGACTCGAATTCACGAGCTATGAGATCATGACCTGAACCGAAGTTAGATGCTTAGCAACTGAGCCACCCAAGTGCCCAGCCCTCCAAATTTTAAATGTAATTTAGTTTTCTTGTAAAATGTAAGATGCGTGCTCCCTTTCCAGCTGGTGTTGAGCTGAAGCTAATGAAAATTGGGTTGTGAAATGGGGTGCTTAGTCAGGTAATGTTTCTGAAAGTACGTTCCGGGCTTATCCCGGCTTTAGCATGCCTCTCCTGGCGTGAGTAAGGGAATCTTCAGTCCTGGACCCTTTGCCTTCTGCCAGACTCACGGACCTCCCCTCTGATGCTCAGAAGCTAGTATGAAGGTGATAGGTTATTCCAGGTCAGCAGCAAACAATTCCTTGTCCCTGAGTTCAGTGTCTCAGGGATACAGCGTTCCCCCCAAGAACCCTGGCTTGTCTTGTTAGTCAGCGCCCCTGTGGCTTATCCCCCGAGGTTTGTGTCGATCATCTGATAGTTCATCGCACTGGGAACTAGACTAGAGCCCCTTAGAGCTCTTCTGAAACAATCAGTATTGTGTAGCCAGGACCATTCCATGGCTGGCCGCTCTGTTTATCTGGGAGGAAGTCATTTAACATTTGTTATATGAGTGGACTTGAGAGAGAATTGTACAATCAGATGAGTTGAAAGCGGTCATCTGGTTTGGCCTGTTTGATGGGTTGTTTGTGATATAATGACAATTTCGGTGATTACTGAGTTTTTATAGTTTTCGTAAAAGGCAGAGCACAAGTAATGGAGGTAGTATGTCAAGGGATTTGTTTGCATACAAGTTTTCAGTGAGTCAGGGATTCGTTCTACAGATCTCTGCCTCTGTTGTTCGAATACTTAAGTATTGTTAAAGATGCCTGCGGTGTAATTGATTATGAAAGAAGATTCGATCTCAGGGCATCCTTCAGCCCAATTAATCGTATAAGTGCAACTTATACATGTAGACTCTTTTTTTTTTTAACTTTTAATTTTTTTTTTTTTTTTTTTTTTTTACTGTTTATTTTTGAGAGAAAGAGAGGAGAGTATGAGCGGGGGAGGGGCAGAGAGAGAGGGAGACACAGAATCTGAAGCAGGCTCCAGGCTCTGAGCTGTCAGCACAGAGCCCGACACGGGGCTCGAACTCATGAACTGCAAGATCATGACCCGAGCCGAAGTCGGATGCTTAACCGACTCAGCCACCCAGGCGCCCCTATACATGCAGCCTCGTAACTAGAGGCTGGGAATATTTATGCTCCGAAAAGGTGACCTCAGTTTTTTTCTGTGTTGCAAATAAACGGAAATGTAGACTTGAAAGAAGGAGACCGTTTGATGTGTGACAGTGGGTAAGCAGATGAAGGAAAATCCACACAAGTGGTGGGGGCTGAGATCAGGCCAGGCCAGCCCAGGGTACCGTGAGTCATCACCTGCGACACCTCCATCGTGCGTGGTGTCAGCTTCTTAGGAGTTCCCTGAATCAGTACGAAACCATAAACAATGGACCTTTAAAATCTCCGCATGCTTCCGTATCCCTGTCCGACTATTGGATTCTGGCTTGTTAAGCCCTGTCCTGGCTCTAGTAAGTGTGTGAAAAAATGACGAAACTACACTTGGAACGGACCTGTCCTCTTAAGTAACTGCTCTTTTGTTTTAGGAGCAGCTGCAGAAGCTCGAGGTTGAGCTGAGAGAAGTCACCAAGAACAAGGAGAAACTGAGGAAGAACCTGCTTGAACTGATTGAGTACACTCACATGCTCAGAGTGACAAAAACCTTCGTTAAACGAAATGTGGAGGTACTGACCACACGCGTGAGGAAGTGCATTTCTTTTGTAAAACTCTCGTTCCCGTAAGGTTTCTCTTTCGGCTGTTCGTTATTAAACAGGTTCATTTTGATCTTAGCTTTATTTTTCAGTCGGATTATACAACATGAAAAAAAAAGTGTTAAGCTTTTCCCCGTGTTGGTTGATTTAGCGATAACGATACTTCCTATTTGTAAAATCTTTAGTTTTCAGTTGAAAAAAATCTTTTTATGTTCATGAGGGATAAAATGGGAAAGTAGAGTTTGAGCTCTAAAATTTAGGTATTTTTTTTCTTTTTCTTCACCAAATTACTAAGAGTAAAAGAATTAACAAAAAAGTCTTTGTAAGAGTAGAAACAGTCTACATAATAGTCTGTCCTCAGCTGAGTAGGGAGGGGAGTCTGTTCTGTCAGGGCCGTTTCGTTTGGCGTGGTGACATCTGACTGAGCACTCTGTCTCCAAGCGAGGCGGCGACATAAATTGTAACTATATCTCTAGTGAATGACTTCAAGTAGCTTATAAAAAAAGGGACGGGGCAATGATCGTTTTTATTTACCAGAGCTGTGTTCCACGTCTAAGTTGTCTTGGGGTGTTGGCGTCCAGATCTGACACCCAGTTAGGATGCCCTATAAACTTGTTTGGAAACATGACTTGGGAAATAAAGTGTCACTTTTAATAAGACACACTTGGTTTCATATTTCTTTGTAGTTTGAACCTACTTATGAAGAATTCCCTCCCTTAGAAAATGATTCCTTGTTGGACTACAGCTGTATGCAGAGGCTGGGAGCAAAACTGGGGTAGGTGACAACCACCGGGGGGGCCGAGCATCGCTGTCCTTGTCGTCAGTGGAGGGATGAGAGCTACCATTTGAAGGCCTGTGATGGAGTGAAAGAAAGTGCATGTCTGTTTAAGAAAACACTGTACTCCTGTATTTGCTGAGTTGGATTATTCAGCCGTATTGACTTTTTAGCTAAATACCATGGGGATTTCTTCTTTCAGTATAATGAGCTGGAAAGAAGGAACATTTATGCCATTCAGTGTTATATCAATAAGCCTACAATAATAGGTCAGTGACTCATCAAGTCCTATTTTGTTTGGTGGAAACATAGGGGCTAAACTGAGTTCGTTAATTAATTGATTTTTTAATTTTTTAAAAACGTTTATTTATTTTTGAGAGAAAGAGAGAGAGAGACACACACACACAGAGCGTGAGTGGGAGGGGGGAGGGCAGAGAGAGATGGAACACAGAATCCGAAGCAGGCTCCAGGGTCTGAGCTGTCAGCACAGAGTCCAGCGAGAGGCTTGAACTCAAGAACCGTGAGATATGACCCGAGCCAAAATCAAGAGTTGGACACTTAACCAACTGAGCCACCCAGGCGCCTCAGCTATACATTTTAACGTTTATTTATTTTTTGGGACAGAGAGAGACAGAGCATGAACGGGGGAGGGGCAGAGAGAGAGGGAGACACAGAATCGGAAACAGGCTCTAGGCTCTGAGCCATCAGCCCAGAGCCCGACGCAGGGCTCGAACTCACGGACCGCGCAAGATCATGACCTGACTGAAGTCGGACGCTCAACCGACTGCGCCACCCAGGCGCCCCCCCAGCTATACATTTTAAAGGATGTTTCAAAAATTTTTGACCCAGCATTTTCGATATTTTGCATTTGGAGGGCTTTCCAGATACCCTTTTCACCATTTTTCCAGAAATGAAAGTCTTCATTTCTCCTTTTAATGCAATTTGAGGATTCAATTGCTTTTCAGTTGACTACAGGTTGCTTTTATTGTCTCATAGGTTTGTATCTGGCCTAATTAACCAAGGGAAAGTTGAAGCATTTGAGAAAATGCTGTGGAGGGTCTGCAAAGGGTATACCATCGTGACCTATGCAGAACTGGATGAGCCCCTCGAGGACCCTGAAACCGTGAGTCGATGTCCCGATCACCTTTTAACCATGACAGGCTGGCAGCAGAGTTGGGGGTGCAGTGCACAGGGAGCCGCTTGAGAGTGGGGTGTTCACCTGATGGCTTATCATCCTCGAGTACCTTCAGGTGTAGCTCTAAAGTCTAGGACTTTCTCCTCGATGGCAGCCGGGAAATTGCCGTAGACACGTTGCTACTGTCCGAGCCTCAGACCCCATTGAGGTTTCCCCCATCGTACCACAGTCCCTTTTATAGCAGACAGTCTAGTTTTGAATCACAGTTTGGATCTAATTGTCACGTCTCTTTGGTCTCCTTCATTCTGGGACAAGTTCTCAGTCTTTTCTTGACTTTCACGACCTTGACATTTGAAAATGATTATAGATCAGTTGTTGTTGTTTTGTAGAATGTCTCTGCATTTGGGTTTGTCTGCTCTTTTCCCAGGATTAGATTCAGGTCGTGCGTCTTTTGCAGGAGTGATGCTATGTTCTCCTCCCTGCATCCTCGTGGGCGCACGATTTAGTTTGTCCCATTGCTGGTAACGTCGCTTTGATCACTTGGCCGAGGTGGTGACTCCTCGACTTCACTGTGAAGTCACTCCTTTTCCTTATAATTAATAAGTGTTTTAGGGGAAGTGCTTTGAAACTCTGTACCTATCCCATTCCTTACCAGATTTTCAGTTCTTTGTTTCCCATTTGATTCAATGAATTATACTCTTACTGTAATTATTTATTTTGATATTAAAATTCTCTAGATTTGGCCACTCGGGGCCCATTCAGGCTGGCTGTTATGTCCTTTTTTCTGTGCTGCCATCATTTTTGGAGCACTTGTGCTTTTGAGCACAACAAGCTGTCCAGATTCATTTTGTGATCCCCTCACCCAGCCGTGGAATCAGCCATTTCTCTACGAGCCTGGTACTCTTTAGTGGAGAATGGTATTTAGAAGCCAAGGTGTAGTCTCTGGATATGCCCGTTGTTAATTGAGGAGTTGTGTTCCCCAGTCTGTCACTGGACAGCTCTAGGACACACACACACACACACACACACACACACACACACACACAACTTTATTTCTGGGCCTGTGCGTACATACTGAAAACTGTGAGTTCACATCCAATTCCAATCCAACACCACAGAATTCAGTCTCAGTTCCTCCATTTCTGTTTTTGTAACGTTTTCCTTTGATGGTGAGAAACTCGGCTCCTGTTGTTGTAGTATTTTTACTTATTTTCAGTCCTCTCGCCTGTAACCGACCTTCCCGTCAGTGTCTCATTTTTGCCACCCCCACATCCCCCTGTGCGGAGCCCTGAGTTCCCCATGCCAGGTGGGCCCCTGGTGTGGGTGCCCTCCTCACCCTGCCTGGGCCGCTCCCCTACGTAGATGCTCTGCCCACCTTGCTTCAGCTCTGGCTTTGCCCAGGCCATTTTTGGTCTTCCCCTCCTTCTGGGTCCATCCCTGCACATGCACTTAAGGCTTTAGGACTGAATTATTCAGGAAGGGAAGTAGAGGGGCAGGAGAGACAAAGAGCCATCAACACTTTTTAAAATCTCTATGATTTTTTTTTTTAGATTTTACAATAAAAATAACTATATTGCTCTAAATGAGGATGAACTGATCTATTAAAGGTAGAAGAGGAACTTTAGCTTCTTAATTTTGAGGAAAGGGTTTGTGGGTTGTTTTTTGTTTTTTGTTTTTTTTTTCTAAATTTGCCTCAGGAATTTTGGCTGTAAGATTACTGTATGTCCCACAGTAGTTGTGACACATAAAGAGGAATTTGGCTGTGAAATGGATTTTCATAAACTTTAGCCTGAAAAAACCACGCATGTTTAACCTAATGTGTGAAAATCTAATCAGTCAAGTTGTTGATTAACTGTCCACCTGTGCTCTTTTCTACTCTTTTGTGGCTCCTGTAACTGCCACTAGCAATCTGTTTCTTTGTCCTTCAACTGTGACCTTTATGACCTCTGTATGTAAAATGGAAGATAGAAACCATTCTGCAGTGGCATTACCTATTCTTTTGAGCTTTTTCTTTTCCTTTATTTTATAATTATTATTTTTTATTTTTTTATTTTTTTTAATTTTTTTTTTTAAACGTTTATTTATTTTTGAGACAGAGAGAGACAGAGCATGAACGGGGGAGGGGCAGAGAGAGAGGGAGACACAGAATCGGAAGCAGGCTCCAGGCTCCGAGCCATCAGCCCAGAGCCCGACGCGGGGCTTGAACTCACGGACTGTGAGATCGTGACCTGAGCTGAAGTCGGACGCGCAACCAACTGAGCCACCCAGGCGCCCCTATTATTATTTTTTTTTTTTCAACGTTTATTTATTTTTTTTTGGGACAGAGAGAGACAGAGCATGAACGGGGGAGGGGCAGAGAGAGAGGGAGACACAGAATCGGAAACAGGCTCCAGGCTCCGAGCCATCAGCCCAGAGCCCGACGCGGGGCTTGAACTCACGGACCGCGAGATCGTGACCTGAGCTGAAGTCGGACGCGCAACCGACTGAGCCACCCAGGCGCCCCTGTATTATTTTTTTTTAAAGAGAGAGAGGGAGAGGGGCAGAAGAAAGAGAGATTGAGAGAGGAAGAATGCAGATGAATCTTAATCAGGCTCCGTGCTCAGCTTACCTGGGAGCCTGATGATGGGCTTGACCCCACAACCGCGAGATCATGACCTTAGCCAAAATCAAGAGTCAGATGCTCAACTGACTGAGCCACCCAGGCGCCATTGAGCTTTTTCTTTATTAAGAGGACCTATCAGTCATTCTCATGCAGAACTTTCATTCAGATTACAATTTTTTTCTATATATTTCTAAGCTCTTTTACGGCAGGCTTTTACCAGCTATGTGAAAGGGCATTAAGTACCTGTGAAGAAAGAGAAGTGGATTAGAGAGATGTGTATCTTGAAAATACAGCAATTTCTCCATAATTACAAAAGAGATGCATGCTGGTTGTAGAGAATTGGGAGCAGTACTGAAAACGTGAAGGAGAAAATCTATCCCCTGTGGTCCTGTTCAGAAAGAGCCACTGCTGACATTTCAGTCTGTTATTCTTTCAGTGCTTGTTCTGGGTGTTCGATTTGGCAACTTCTCCGGTTCTAGGATTTGTGTGTTCTGATCCCTTAGTGTCATTACAGACCCCAGAGCTTATTTCTGGCCATTTTCCCCTTGTCGGTCTGGTTTCTAGATGTGATGCTGGACTCTGGCGATTTCACTGGGTTTTATGATTTGTATTTCGTGTTGTGAACTGTCCCTGTGCCTTCTTACGCCCGAGGTGGTTGACATGGTACTGTTGTTAAAATTGTTATGGAATCTTCGAGGTCAGGTGTACTATAAATGCCGTTTCTTTCTTCCCCTTGTTTTGTTTCTTCAATTACTTATTTTGAAATAATTTCAGTTTACAGAAAAGTTGCCAGAAGAGAACAGAGACTTGTCATATCCCTTCACCCACATTTCCCTGTCGTTAACAGGTTCCCACGTTTGCTCTGTCACCCGTGTGCTCTCTCTGTGAGTCTCTTCCCGTTTTCTCTAGGCTCTTTGCACACTTTCTACAAGGAAGCCATAGACTCTGTCACCCCTGGGTCACTCCAGTGCGGGTGCCCCCAAGCAAGGACACTCTTCCACAACCACGGGGGGCCCCTCCGAAAGAGGGAAAGAGCACGGGTGCAGCTGTTTTGAACACTCCGAACTTGCCATGCCCACCTCCCAGCAGATTGCCTTTCTTCCTTCCTGATCCAGCACCTCCCCTGGGTCTGTAGTCGCGTCTGGAACAGGCTGACCCCATCCCTCTGGGCCACTTGATGTTTTCGTCACCACCAGACTCGGGCCATATGTATGTTCTTGGCAGGGACACCTTGGAAGTGACGCTCTGGCCATCTCAGCGCATCTCGTCAGGTGCGGGCCTGTAACGTCGACCTGGTCACGTGGCCGTCTGCCGGGTTCCTCCGCTTTCATGGCATCGTGTTGCCTTCTGTGATTGATTAGTAGCTTGGCGGGAGGTATTCCAAGTGGTGCTAGTGTCCCGATCACCAGCCTGCCCACCACCTGTAGCGTCCATTGACGGCCCTCGAATCTGCCACCTCCATCATGGTTGCCACGTGGTAACCATGTGGGTTCTCGATTTCCATCATTCCTTCTGTACTTATTAGCGATTCCACGGAAGGTAGCGCTTCCCCCGTCTCGCATCCATGGACTCATGGCTTCCCATTGTATTTAATGACTTGTAATCTGTCACACTCAGTGTTTATTTGGGTGCCCAAATTGTCCCTGATTCAGCTACAGAAGGTCCCTTCACACATGTTCCTGTGTCGTTTGGCCTGTGGGTAGCGTTCACTGAGCATTCCCTTACTTTCTGGCAGCACAACACATTCCAGCCTCATCTTGGGCTTTCGGTGCCTGGCCTGGACCCAGCTGTTTCTCCAAGGACCCCTGGTTCCTTTTAGCGGACGGTGTTTACAAAGGTCTGGGTGCTCGAGTGCTCACCACGTATGGGAGTGTCGTTGTTTCTGGGCCCTTCCAGCGGTAGCATGTGTGTGTGCACACACGCACACGCACGCACACCCGCACATGTCCACATGCACAGCTGTAACCACCTCTGTGGCTCCCTGTGCTTATATTTTATAAAGCTATGTGTTCCAACTATAACTTAAAATTCTGATCAGTTCTTTCTAGACTTAACCTTTTTCCAGCTCTTTTCTGACAAGTGAGAAATCTGGCTCCCCTTATCCTCAACGTATTTCATGAATCGCTCAGTTTACTTATTTATTCAGTGTAACCGGTCTCCTAACCACATCAACCATCTCCTGCAACCCCCTGGCCACCCTTTGTCCTTGCCTTGGGACCCACCTGCCTGGGCTTCTCTGAGGCTCCCCAACCTGTTCCCCTGCCTCCTGTGGCCCAGGGCTCGATTCTTAGACTGCTTCTCTCCTCTCTCTGCCCCTAGGGATCCTGTATAATTTCACAGCTTTAAATACTGCCTCCCAAATGTATATCTAGAACTTGGACCTCTCTTCTCAAAAACAGACTTTTCTGTATAACTGGCTACTCTGTGTCTCTTTTAAAAATCTGAAAGACATTTCCACCGGGTGCCTAAAACTGGACCTCCCGATCTTTCCTCTCCTACCTGCCCTGCCAGGCATGCCCATCTCGGTAGGGGGCTACTCAGTCCTTCCGACTGCTCAGGCCCAGAGCCTTGGGGGTCATTCTGACTCTTCTCTTTTTCCTCACACCTCACGATTAATCCTGTAGCGGAGTGATTGGCCATGTCTTTTGAATAGGAAGAGACTCTGGCCTTTCTCGTCACCTCCACCCTGCTCCACACCTCAGGTACATCCATTCTGCAGGAGCCTCTGTCCTGAGCTCCTGCCCCGGCCACTGCCCTGCTGTGCTCTCTCCTCCCAGCATCCAGAACAATCCCTGTAAGATCACGTCACTCCTCTACTTAAAACCTTCCAGTGGCTTCCTGTCTCACTTGGCAAAACACCCAGAGCCTTGCAGTGTCCCTCTTGTGGCCTCGTCACGTGTCTGACCTGTCCACACCCCTTCCGTGTATGGCCTTCTTGCCTTCCCTGCTCCTGCTTCTCTGTGAGCTCTTCTGGGCCTCGGGAGGTCCTTCCCTCAGTGGCCGCACGGCTCCCTCCCTTCCTTCACGCCTTTAAGCTCCAATGCTCTTCTCAGGGAGGCCTTCCCTGGTCACCCTATTTAAAATCACCACCCCAGCCTCCCCTCCCTTTCTCCTCTTCCAGCTCTGTTTTCTTTACAGCACTTACGGCCATTTGGTATGCTGTGTTTTCCTTTGTGTCCCTCGCTGCCAACTTGACTACGAGCTCCCCAGCCCTCCCAGGTCAGGGATTTTTGTCTCTTTTGTTCAGTTCTATATTCCTAGCACCTAGAACAGTGCCTGGGAAATAGGCCAAAAACCTATTCAGTTTTACGTCTAGAATATTTGTAAATATAGTCAATTCTCAGTATTTATGGTAGCTCTGTAGGGTCTCCACGAACACATGAATGAATGACACTGAACCACCGTCCTAGCAGAAATGCAGCCTTAGGTTTCTGTGAGCCTCTGGTCACATTTTGTCCACCAGCCAACAATAACCTTGTTTTATGTGTGTTTCTATTTAGTGTGTATTATTGATTCATTGAACACTGAACTCTGCTAGCAGCACTATGAGTTATGCCTGAAGGAACCTTATCTAACCCACGCATTTCTCTGTCTTCACTGCCTTCTTGGGCTCAGGAACGCTAGCTAGCATGTCAGCATTCTGCCTGAGGACCGTTTTAGATAGTGAAACCTGCAACAAAGAGCACAAATCTGAAAGACATGATCCTAACCAAACCATGAGAAGGACCCTTGTGTACAGGATGAGAGGGAACAAGAAGGCAGAGAGCCGCCCTGTTTGACCTCAGCTGGAGTACGCACATTGAGTGGCTCCAACTTCGGGCTGCTCTGCGGTGTCTATAAATGGCCAAAGCCACGGCCGGTACTGCTCTCAGGGTCATGAATACAGCGTGGCCAGTTTGGGTGAAGTGTAGTGACGGAGTCTGCAGAGGCCAGGATGGCTGCATCTGCTACAGGAATGAACCAATGAACTTTATAGCAGAGTTTTTGCTGCCAGGGTTTTCAGAGATCTGGACACAGGAGTAATAATGATCCCGGTTTATTCTTTTAGGGAGAAGTCATAAAGTGGTATGTGTTTTTAATATCCTTTTGGGGAGAGCAGATTGGCCACAAGGTTAAGAAGATATGTGATTGGTAAGAACACGAAACATTTCATTTGATGTGTTTCTTTGTATTCAGTAGTCTCTAGTTTTCCTTAAAAAAACCCCTCCGTGTTTGAAGGGAAATATGGTGAGTGCAAAGCCTGTTGCGTTCTGTTATGTATCTTTGCTGTAATACCATGTTTGTTTGTTTGTTTATTTTGAGAGAGAGAGCACGTGCTCATGAGCAGGAGGAGGGGTAGAGAGAGGAGAGAATCCCAAGCAGCCTCCATGCTGTCCACACAGAGCCCGACGTGGGGCTTGATCTCACAAACTGTGAGATCTATGACCTGAGCCGAAATCAGGAGTCAAGACGCTCAACTGATGGAGCCACCCAAGTGCCCCTGTGATACCATGTTTTTAAACATTCAATTCGTCACCTCTTGTCAGCGTTACGCTTAAAATAATTGAGAAGTAGAGATCATGTTTAATAACATTCTTAGATTTTATTTTCTCTTTGGGAATCAGGGCTTAAGGATAATCCGAGAAGGAGTCATGTTTTAGTATTTTGTGCCTTCCTGTGGCTTTGAGCTCCGCAGAGGCCCGTGTGTCATCACTGAGCATACGGTTCCTCTTTTGCTCGGTGTTTGACAGGTTTCTCTGCACTGTGGGGGAGGAGGCCCGGTGAGTGGTGAGGACTGAGTGGCTTCACCGCCCACGCCCAGGGCGGGCTGGGTAAGTCACCACGTCCAGGCTCCCTCCCTGTAAGAGGGAGCGGCACTTTCCTCCCTCCCTGGGCTTCGGAACTGAGGCCACACAGGCAGGACACTCCCGTGCAGCGTCGGCCGCCGCCACGCGCTAAGGAGTGTCACAACGGAAATCTCTCTGTGACTTGTTCTCATCAACAGTGGAAAAATAGGAAAAGCCAAACAAAAAAGTCAAAAGAATGCCCTTTGTTTTTAGATGGCTTATTTCCCGTGGGGGTGAGGCTGGGGCTTGGTATTTCCTTTATAAAGTGTTTCCCCGAGTCGGATACTCTGTCACCGGTGATACGGAAAGTAATTTTAAGTGTTACATGGACAAACCTGTTGTTAATTTCATAGATGTTTATTCAGTGTACATTAGAAAAACTGTCACCAGCACACAAGCCCATGATTTCACACACAGTGTTGCTTAGGATAAGGCTAGAGTGAGTATTTAATTTTAATAGTCAGAACTTACAATGTTAAGTGTGGCAGGAAGGTGTCAAGGCAGAAGGGAGAGTGCAGTAGGGAGGCACACTTCGTGTGTTTCGGGCGCCACACAGCCCCCCAAAAGACGGGCCCTGGGAGGCAAGGGAGGGGCTCCCTGCACCCACCACGTGTCCAAAGCAGTTGCTAGGACACCGGAGGTTTTGTTTTTTTCTCCCCCTCCCTTTATTTTCTCTTTCTTTTAAAAGTAATGACCGTTGTGTGTTCAAACCTGTTTAATGAATTCCCAGCCCAAGGATTGGGGTGGATTTCAGAAAGTTGGAATGGGGAGCAAGCTCCGGGAACGATCGGGGCAGGGAGGGAACACGGAACCAAGAGAGAGCGTGGTAAATGTGTTGAAGCCCGTAGACATTTGTCGAATGTCTCCGTGTACAAGGCCTCAGCGCGGGCAGGTGCCTGTGTCTGACCTTTCTCTCCCAGAAGGCTGCTTTTGTTCCTTTCTGGGGGGAGATGTGCCCACGTGGTGCACTGAATTCGGTTCTAGTGTTTGCTGCCGCCTCTCCTGGTCCTGACGGGCGTGAGACTGTTGCATTCTGTCTTGTAGTTACCACTGCCACGTTTACCCCTACCCGAATACAGCTGAGGAGCGGAAGGAGATTCAGGAGGGGCTCAATACCCGGATTCAGGATCTCTACACTGTGAGTAAACCGTTGCCTCCTTACCTGAGGTGTGTAAAACATTTACAAGTCCATTTACCTTGTTTTTCAATGTGGAAACTTTTGGTTGTGGACAAATCAAGATGTTCTTGGGAGATTGGAAAGTGACTCACCTCGCTCCTCTTCGTGGAAGTTTTATTTTAGCCACCTGTGAGAAATCTAGGTGGTGATGGTGGGACTTTAGAGAAGATCCTCTGGTCATCGCAGGAGACAGGCAACCCGTTTAAAGTGGTGGCTGTCATTTTTTTGCCTTCACTACTTCAGTGACCGTTCCTCCTTGTATCAGCGAGGGCTCTGGGCGGCAAGAAGTGGGCTCCCACCCACCTAAGCAAAAGGGGGTTTTAGCCCCGCATGTGACACGGTGGAGTTGGTGGCTCTCGGGGCTGACCGGGCACTGAGCCGAGACTGGGAATGAATGGGAAGGATGGGAGCTCCGTGGGCCCAGCCAGGCCGCCGTGCTGGCACCCAGATGGTAACACCCAGCCACCTCCTGTGCCCTGGGGGCTGTGTCCTGGAGGGGCAGCTCTCGAGAGAGCATCCGATCGGCTGGGCTGCTTTCCCCCCGCCGCCTGGTGGTCCCTGGCGGCCGGGAAGACACGGAATGAGCCTAAGAGGGGCCGGTGCCGGGGACAAAAGCTGGGAAAGCCTGTGTTTGTTCCCACGCAGGTGCTCCACAAAACCGAGGATTATTTAAGGCAAGTGCTGTGTAAAGCCGCCGAATCCGTCTACAGCCACGTCATCCAGGTGAAGAAGATGAAAGCCATTTACCACATGCTGAACATGTGCAGCTTCGACGTGACCAACAAGTGCCTCATCGCCGAAGTCTGGTGTCCTGAGGCTGATCTGCACGAGCTGCGCCGGGCGCTCGAGGAGGGGTCGGTAAGGTGGCCGGGACCAGACGGAGGGACCGGGGCTGCTCTGGGGACGCCTGAGAACCCGGGAGACGCCAAGGAGCGTGGGAGTGTCTGGGAGCGGGGAGAGGGCTGTGCTGACTCCTGTCCTGGACCCATGCCCCGGAGAGCGTGTCATCCGAGGGCGTGCGCATGCGCACGCGGCTTTCGTTGGCTCTTCTGGTCGTGTGGTTAGAGAAGTAAAACATACATATAACAGAAGAGACGCAGTGAAGTGGCTTCCTCCTGCCCTGTCACCTCAGAGACAAGGGCTGTTTTCTGCTGGGTCTTTGGGTTTCTTAACTGAAGGGTAAACACGTACGAATGGATATCTTCTTGCTTTCACGGAAGGTTGCTGGTTAGTCATTCTGTTCTTTTCACTTAATAGAACTTCCCTACTTTTTATACTATTTAATACTTTGCTCTACGGATGTGCCATGGCCTGGGGACCTGGCTGCCTACTCATTTAGGCGGTGTGGTGCCTGATGTGACCAGTACCACCGTGGCAACCGCCACTTGGCCATGGCGGTTCACACACACAGATCTGTCAGAGGCGAGGCCCAGATATGGAATTGCTGGGTCAGTTTTGATGGATGGTATCAGCTACTGCGTTTCTCTTACTTTGAATGAGGTTAAAAGTTTTTTATCGGGCTCCTGGGTGGCTCGGTCAGTTAAGCGTCCGACTTCGGCTCAGGTCAGGACCTCATAGTCTGTGAGTTCAAGCCCCGCATCGGGCTCTGTGCTGACAGCTCAGAGCCTGGAGCCTGCTTCGGATTCTGTGTCTCCCTCTC
This sequence comes from Lynx rufus, assembly GCF_022079265.1. Taxonomy (NCBI): domain Eukaryota; kingdom Metazoa; phylum Chordata; class Mammalia; order Carnivora; family Felidae; genus Lynx; species Lynx rufus. Next base: position 772,832 of record NW_025814839.1, on the reverse strand, counting down.
TGCCTCTCCTCTGCTTGTGCTCTGTCTCTCTCTTAAAAACAAATGAACATTAAAAAAAAATTGCCACAACCCAAAACCTCTGGGACGCAGCAAAGGCGGTCGTAAGAGGAAAGTATATAGCAATCCAGGCCTTCCTAAAGAAGGAAGAAAGATCTCAGATACACAACCTAACCTTACGCCTTAAGGAGCTGGAAGAAGAACAGCAAATAAAACCCCAAACCAGCAGAAGACAGGAAATAATAAAGATTAGAGCAGAAATTAATGCTATTGAAACCAAAAAAAAAAAAAAAAACAGTAGAACAGATCAATGAAACCAGAAGCTTGTTCTTTGAAAGAATTAACAAAATTGGTAGACCACTAGCCAGTTTGATCAAAAAGAAAAAGGAAAGGATCCAAATAAATAAAATCAAGAATGAAAGAGGAGAGATCACAACCAACACAACAGAAATAAAAACAATAATAAAAGAATATTATGAGCAATTATATGCCAATAAAATGGGTAATCTGGAAGAAACGGACAAATTCCTAGAAACATACACTACCAAAACTGAAACAGGAAGAAATAGAAACTTTGAACAGACCATAACCAGTAAAGAAATCAAATCAATAATCAAAAATCTGCCAAAAAATGAGTCCAGGGCCAGATGGCTTTCCAGGGGAATTCTACCAAACATTTAAGCAAGCGTTAACACCTATTCTCTTGAAACTGTTCCAAAAAATAGAAATGGAAGGAAAACTTCCAAACTCTTTCTATGAAGCCAGCATTACCTTGATTCCAAAGCCAGACAGAGACCCCACTAAAAAGGAGAACTATAGACCAATTTTCCTGATGAACATGGATGCAGAAATCCTCAACAAGATAATTGCCTTAAGATAATAGCCAACCGGATCCAACAATACATTAAAAAAATCATTTGCCACAACCAAGCGGGATTTATGCCTGGGATTCAGGGCTGGTTAAATTTCCGCAAAACAATTAATGTGATTCAATACATCAATAAAGGACAAGAACCATAATGATCCTCTCAATAGATGCAGAGAAAGCATTTGACAAAATATAGCATCATTTCTTGATAAAAAACCCTCAAGAAAGTAGGGCTAGAAGGAGCATACCTCGAGATCATGAAAGCCATATATGAACGACCCAATGCTAATATCCTCCTCAATGGGGAAAAACTGAGAGCTTTCCCCTAAGGTCTGGAATGAGCCAGGGATGTCCACTCTCGCCACTGTTATTCAACATAGTATTGGAAGTCTTAGCCTCTGCAATCAGACAACACAAAGAAATAAAAGGCATCCAGATTGTCCAGGAGGAGGTCAAACTTTCACTCTTTGCAGATGACATGATACTCTGTATGGAAAACCCAAAAGATTCCACAAAAAACTGCTAGTTGATTCATGAATTCAGCAAAGTTGCAGGATATAAAATCAACGCACAGAAATCGGTTGCATTCCTACACCAACAATGAAGCGACAGAAAGAGAAATCAAGGAAGGAATTGATCCCATTTACAGTTGCACAAAAAGCCATAAAATACCTAGGAATAAATCTAACCGAAGAGGTGAAAAATCTGTACACTGAAAACTATAGAAAGCTTCTGAAAGAAATTGAAGAAGACACACACAAAAAAGGAAAAATATTCCATGCTCCCGGATAGGAAGAACAAATATTGCTAAAATGTCGATACTACCCAAAGCAATCTACATATTCAATGCAATCCCTATCAAAGTAACACCAGCATTCTTCACAGAGCTAGAACAAATAATTCTAAAATTTGTATGGAATCAGAAAAGACCCCGCATAGCCAAAATGATCTTGAAAAAGAAAACCAAAGCAGGAGGCATCACAATCCCAGACTTCAAGCTATACTACAAAGCTGTAATCATCAAGACAGCGTGGTACTGGCACAAGAACAGACACTCAGATCAATGGAACAGAATAGAGAACCCAGAAATGGGCCCACAAACGTATGGCCAACTAATCTTTGACAAAGCAAATCTTTGACTAATCTTTGACAAAGCAACTAATCTTTGACAAAGAATACCCAATGGAATAAAGACAGTCTCTTCAGCAAGTGGTGCTGGGAAAACTGGACAGCGGCATGCAGAAGAATGAACCTGGACCACTTTCTTACACCAAACACAAAAATAAACTCAAAATGGATGAAAGACCTAAATGTAAGACAGGAAGCCATCAAAATCCTCGAGGAGAAAGCAGGCAAAAACCTCTTTGATCTTGGCCGCAGCACTTCTTACTCAACACGTCTCTGGAGGCAAGGGAAACAAAAGCAAAAATGAACTACTGGGACCTCATCAAAATAAAAAGCTTCTGCACAGCGAAGAAAACAATCAGCAAAACTAAAAGGCAACCGGCAGGATGGGAGAAGATATTTGCAAATGACATATCAGATAAAGGGTTAGGATCCAAAATCTATAAAGAACTTATCAAACTCCATACCCAAAAAACAAATAATCCAGTAAAGAACTGGACAAAAGACATGAATAGACACTTCTCCAAAGAAGACATCCAGATGGCCAACCGACACATGAAAAAATGCTCAACGTCACTCATCATCTGGGAAATACAAATCAAAACCACAATGAGATACCACCTCACACCTGCCAGAATGGCTAACATTAACAACTCAGGCAACAACAGATGTTGGCGCAGATGTGGAGAAAGAGGATCTCTTTTGCATTGTTGGTGGGAATGCAAGCTGGTGCAGCCACTCTGGAAAACAGTATGGAGGTTCCTCAAAAAAATAAAAATAGAACTACCCTAGGACCCAGCAATTGCACTACTAGGCATTTATCCAAGGGATACAGGTGTGCTGTTTCGAAGGGGCACACGCACCCCAATGTTTATAGCAGCGCTATCGACAATAGCCAAAGTAGGGAAAGAGCCCCAATGTCCATTGATGGATGAATGGATAAAGAAGATCTGGTATACACACACACACACACACACACACACACACACACACACACACACAATGGAGTATTACTCAGCAATCAAAAAGAATGAAATCTTGCCATTTGCAACTACGTGGATGGAACTGGAGGGTATTATGCTAAGTGAAATGAGTCAGAGAAAGATAAAAATCATATGACTTCATTCATATGAGGACTTTTAAGAGACAAAACAGATGGACATAAGGGAAGAGAAACGAAAATAATATAAAAACAGGGAGGGGGACAAAACCGAAGAGACTCATAAATATGGAGAACAAACTGAGGGTTACTGGAGGGGTTGTGGGAGGGGGGATGGGCTAAATGGGTAAGGGGCACTAAGGAATCTACTCCTGAAATCATTGTTGCACTATATGCTAACTAATTTGGATGTACATTTAAAAAAAAAAAATTAAAAGAAAATCTTTTCTTTAAGAGCCATTTGAATTTTCCTTTTTTAATGAGCTCTGTGTTTTTCTGCTTTGCCCATTTTCTTTTTATTTTTTTATTATTATTTTTTTTAACGTTTATTTATTTTTGAGACAGGGACAGAGCATAAACGGGGGAGGGTCAGAGAGAGAGGGAGACACAGAATCTGAAACAGGCTCCAGGCTCTGAGCTGTCAGCGCAGAGCCTGACGTGGGGCTCGAACTCACAGACCACGAGATCATGACCTCAGCCAAAGTCAGACGCCCAACGGACTAAGCCACCCAACCGCCCCCCCTTTTTTTAATTATTATTATTTTTTGCTTTGCCCATTTTCTACTGGTTTGTTGGTTTTTTTCTTACTAATTTCTGTTGGCTCTTTGTGACATGAGAAAAAATATTGTCCTCAATTTGCCACTCATCTTCTGATGTTTCTGTTTGTTGGCTTGCTTTGGTCATGCAGTAGTTTTTTGTTAAATATAGTTGAACTTATCAATTCGCTTGTATGGCTTCTGAACTTTGAAGAGTAGGCTCCAGCGCCTGACTCCCGGGCCATGGTGTCAGTCTGCCCGTGAGCCTCCGAGGGTGGTCGGCACTTGTCCGTGTGGCCACGCAGAGCCTTGCCGTAGCAGGGAGCCCGTGGTCGTGGAACGGGATTTTGGGTACTGATTTTTCCTTTCTTTCTTTTTATGTGAAAGAGAGAGAGCGGTGCTACAATCCCCTCATTTATGAACACCATCCCAACAAAAGAAACCCCCCCGACTCTAATCCGCACCAACAAATTCACCGAGGGCTTTCAGAACATTGTGGACGCCTATGGAGTCGGGAGCTACAGAGAAGTGAACCCAGGTGGGCGGTGTGACCTCGTCCATCCTCCTGCCTCGTGCGCCACTGCCGCTGCCTCTCCCCACGACGCTATGACAGGCGTTGGGGAAACAGGCTCGCTGCTGCTGTTGTGTCGTTGTCCTGAGTGTAAAATGCTCCCTTGAACCTGTCTGTTCTCTTTTGAGAATTCTGGAGAAGGTCGGGTGTTGGAATTAACTAGAATTTTCTGCCTCCGGTGAGTCAAGCGTCTTGCTCTCCCCGCAGCTCTCTTCACCATCATCACTTTCCCCTTTCTGTTCGCCGTGATGTTCGGAGACTTCGGACATGGCTTCGTGATGTTCTTGTTTGCCCTCTTGCTGGTGTTAAATGAAAACCACCCCAGACTAAATCAGTCACAAGAGGTGAGACTACAAACACCGCAGCTCCTTACGTCTGGTTGGGTAGTTAGCAAGGATGATCTTAAATGTCAGTTTTTGGCAGTAAGCGTCACTGTAGGACGGAGCCGTAAGGGGTGCGGGCGTGTGGTCTCTGTGTGACGGCGACGCCCCCCACGCCAGCCCTCTGAGAAGTCCCAGGCCCACGTGGGTCCCGCTCCTGCGATTTCGCGCGGTCCCCCTCTGCTCACCTGCCCTGCTTTTCACAGATCATGCGCATGTTTTTCAATGGCCGATACATCCTCCTGCTGATGGGGCTGTTCTCCGTGTACACGGGCCTCATCTACAACGACTGCTTTTCAAAGTCGGTCAACCTTTTTGGCTCTGGGTGGAGCGTGTCAGCCATGTACAGTTCCAGCCACACCCCTGCGGAGCAGAAGAAGATGGGGCTCTGGAAGTAAGTGTGTGTTACCCAGCGGTGTTTTAGGTTGGAAAGCGCTTCTTGGAGGTTCCTCCGGCCTCCGCTAGGTCAGTCTGCTCACTCTGCTTTCTGTTACAGTGACAGCGTCGTCAGGCACAACAGGGTTTTGCAGTTGGACCCGAGCATTCCTGGAGTGTTCCAAGGCCCTTACCCTCTTGGTATTGATCCCGTGAGTGCACCTGTTCCTCGCCACGATCTCCGCTCCCTCTGTGGTGCACCTGCTTTTAATTGTCCGAGTGCTTCCTCAGAAGGTTCCCCGGGTTGCAGGCGGTGGGGAAGGTACCCTGGGGGGTTTCTGCCTGGGCGGCCGTGGCCCATGTGCATCCCCAGTCAAGTTGGTTTAGAGATGAAGCTGAGCTGTCCGTGTGGGAGCCCGGGTCAGTGCCCAGTGGGAGGAGTCCGTCCAGAGAGGTGGGGCCGCACGCCATCGGGGTTCCTGACCTCGAGGGAGAAATGGCATTTCAGGAGCCTTTAAGTGGAGGCAGCTTCCTAAATTTCTTTTTTCTTTGTGGAAATTTTTGTTTTTTTACCCTGTGATCTAGAAAGAAATAATAGGAATTTTAGAGCTGAAAGGGAGCTTAAGGTTCTCAGGGTGCTTATTGAGGTAGTTGTTTGAAATGGGAAGTGTTTGGAGAAGGAAAAGAAAGACGCAGCTGCAGGGGACCGGGACTGCCGCCCCCACCCCATGCAGGCAGGCCTCACCGGGCTCCCGCCAGGCTCCCTCCAGGGCCCCCCCCAGGCCCATGCCGGGCCGCCACCAGGCTCCTCCCAGGCTCCCACCCGGTGCCCAGGCCCCCAGCAGGCTACCTCCAGGCTGAAGGACCATTTTTCTGGACTGTTGGCCGTCTTCTGGGAGAATCTCACCCTAGAAAGGGGAGCTTAGAAACCAACTCAAAATCGGTCTGGAGGCGTGAGCTATAATCGTGTGCAGAATTGAAAAAACTGAAGAGAAAGGTCCTGCACCTTCATCGGAGCTTTCCAAGCCAGTGCCCTCCTAACCGGTTGTTCATTCTCGCCTCTAAATGTAATTTGTGTAATTCAGCCTTGTTGCCTTGCATCTTCATATAACTGGAAACTTGAAAAAACTTTCATAACAATTTCCTTAAGGTACAGCATTTTGGAGCCAGATTCCTAATAATGTGTGGCCTTGCTTTAAGGAGAGAAACATTTCTGAATATAGGCTCCAAGGAAGAAAGTTTAGGAGGGCGTTTTGTGGGGGGAGGAAGAGACTAGGGCACGGTACTGCCTCGTTTCGCTTTGATTTAATTTTAAAAATCGGCACCACGCTCATATGGTTAAAAAATAGATCCAGTCCTTATTTCCTCAGTTTCCCGACCCGGGAACGGCTGGAGGTAGTTTTAGCATCTCCTGCCAAGTTTCTTTATGAACTTTTAAATCTATCTTCTTATTCTCCCCTGTTTTTGCCTAAAAGTTGTTCTGTACCCAGTTGCTTTAGGCTTAGTGATGAAAGATAGACTTATGTGTCGCTGGCAAGGTGTCGCGTTGTTGCCGGCTTTCCTCCTCTCCCGCCCCTGCTTCCCCCGAGGAGGGCACCGTCAGTGGGCTTTTTCCCGTGGGTCCAGGCAGTCAAGCTGAAGTCAGCCTAAATACCTCTTTCTAGAACCTTCTTCTCACTTAGAAAGAACTAATAGACCCTGTTTCCCTTTTCCTAATCCCCCGAGTGAGGGATTAATTTTTCAGAGAGAGAAGAGAGAAGAGAGGTAATCAGCGGCAGGGGCCTGGAGGGGCTGGTCAGGGAGCCCCGGGGGGTTGAGCCTGGGTGCCCTGGGTCTTATCAGCACGGTTTGGCCACTTGCTGCACTGACGCTTCCTCCCTCCCTTCCTGTTAAACTTTATTATAGAACGCACACGCACAAGGATGTATAAAACCTGTCTGTGAAGTCCTAACACACATAGTTGTACGGCCCCCCACCCCCACCCCCCAGGGTAAGTGACCCCGGGACCTGGAATGCGCCCCTGGCCGCACCGGCCCTCCCCAGAGGGAACTTGCCGCCCCGCTGACTCCGTGTGACTCTTCCCCTGCTCTTCCTCTCGGTCTCGCCTCACAAGCCACTTCCCTAAACACAGTGTGGTTTCGTTTGGCATCCTTTGCATTTCATATTAAAGATGGGATTGTTGGTAACAGTCTGGTCCTGGTTTCAGGAAATCAGTGGTTCTCAGATCACAGGCGTCAAGGAGGAAGTCTGAACGTTGCTTTCCTTTTAAATCTGTAGCTGCCTTCCTATGTCCGGTGTCACCTGTGTGTCCTGAAGCAGTTGAAGGAAGTTAAAGATGTCTTGTTTTGTTTTGTCTTCAGATTTGGAACTTGGCCACAAATCGCCTCACTTTCCTAAACTCTTTCAAAATGAAAATGTCTGTGATTTTAGGAATTATTCACATGACTTTTGGAGTCATTCTGGGAATATTTAACCACTTGTAAGTACAGATTTTTTAAAAGTTTTTTTAATGTTTATTTATTTTTGACAGAGAGAGAGAGGGAGGGAGAGAGGGAGAGAGAGACAGAGTACGAGCGAGGAAGGGGCAGATAGGGAGACAGAATCTGAAGCAGGCTCCAGGCTTTGAGCTGTTCGCACAGAGCCTGACGCAGTGCTCGAACCCATGAACCGCAAGACCATGACCTGAGCTGAGGTCGGATGCCCAACCGACTGAGCCACCCAGGTGCCCCCAGATTTTTTTTTTAAAGCAGTATTTATAAGCCAAGTTTGGTATTCTTCAACTTTGCCTCTTGAGAGTGGACTGTATGGGCCTGCCCTTAAAGGCAGCCAGTGTACTGGAATGCTGTGCATTTGATTGTGTTGTGATCATACGGGGTTTTGACCGTTTCAGTGATTCATTTATTTAGCAGCTATTTATTGATTGTAGAGGATATGCCAGGCGCTGTTTTAGGCTTCAGGGACTGAGTAGTGCTGAAGACAGAAGACAGGTTTTGCCCACATGGAGTTTTCCATTCAAGGGAGGGAGGCATGCGGCATGTACATTCAGATTTGTTTCCAGAAGTAATTTTTGTCATACTCTTATTTCATTATAAGTTGGAAAGTTTTTTGTTTGTTTGCTAGAGCTAGCGTGTCAAGAGGAAGACGTTGCATCTTTTTCCTCTAACTGGACCTGTTAGTGAAACACTAGCCTTTCCACTGTGCTCACATCCGTTTTCTTCGTGGATGTATCTGAATCAGTAGTATGAGTTATAAGACAAAGGATGTTCTGGTGGGAGAGGCCTCGTCACAAAGAATTTAAGAGCAATTTTGTCTTCATTTTTTTTTTTAAGTCTTTTTTTTTTTTAATGTTTACTTTTGTGTGAGAGAGAGAGAGAGACAGAGTGTGAGCAGGGGAGGGGCAGAGAGAGAGGGAGACACAGAATCCGAAGCAGGCTTCAGGCTCCGAGCTGTCAGTACAGAGCCCAGTGCGGGGCTAGAACTTGTGAATTGTGAGATTGTGACCTGAGCCGAAGTCAGACACTTAACTGACTGAGCCACCCAGGTGCCCCTCTTCATTCTTTATCTCAGTCCAAACTTGCTCATGGTTTGATCGATTCCATTTCGGTTTTTTTTCTAGGCATTTCCGGAAGAAGTTCAATATTTATTTGGTTTCTGTCCCGGAACTTCTCTTTATGCTGTGCATCTTTGGATACCTTATATTTATGATCGTCTATAAGTGGCTGGTTTATTCGGCAGAAACCTCCAGAGTCGCTCCCAGCATTCTGATTGAATTTATTAACATGTTTTTATTCCCGGCTAGTGAAACGAATGGTCTTTACTCAGGGCAGGTAGGTAACGTTCTTTTCCACCCCCGTGAGCTTACAGGAAGTCCTGATGGTAGCCTTTTTGTTTTAAACAGTAGATGATTGAAGGGGCTTTCTGCAGGCCTCCCAGGAATGTAGGCGCTTTCCTGTTTCTTTGTATGTTGTCGCAAGAGCTCGTCACCCTGCTCTGAACACTGTGCTGGGGGCTCTGGGAAACACTCAGTAGCCGTCAAAACTGTGGGAAGAAAATGTATGGACTGGAGGGTTTCTGAGGACTGGCAAATCCCACCCACCCCGCCCCCTCCATTTTTCTAGTTGCTTTAAAATCAATCTCTGACTAAGCCAGGGCATCCCAGAACCAGCGTCTGGACCCCGCAGCACACTGACCCTCTCGCAAACTGGCTTTTCTAGAGTGGTATGTTTGGGTAACGCCCACCACATCCACAGTGGCGGGGTGAGGGCTCGGGGGTGACCGCCCTGCTTGCAATCCTAGCTCTGTCACTTCTTTGACGGGGAACTTTGAACACATACCTTGACTCCTCTGTGCCTCAGTTTCCTCACCTGTAAAATGGGAATAAAAATAGGACCCAATTTGTAGTCCAGAGTTAATCTGATCAAATACTTAGAAGTACCTGGCACCTACCAGTGCTCAATAAACGTGAGCTTGCGTTGTGATTACGGTGAGGGTCTCTGTGCTGTGTCGAGTGCCACAGTGTCACTCCTGAAGGACGCTGCTGTGGACCTTGCGTGTCGTGTTCCCAGTGTCTGTGAGATACCGGAGAAATCTTCTCAGTACTGTCCTCACCTGTGTTCTCCTAAGCTGTAGGTGTTTTGTTCTTGTTTTTTAAATTTTGGTGACCCTGCAAATGGAGCGTTTAGTTTTGTTTTCCGCCTTCCACGGACAGCTCGGTTCACTGTAAGCCCGATTGGAAGCTCAGCTCGTGGAACCGTGGGCTTCGCTGTGAGCTGTGCACACGTGTCCTTCTTGAACTGTTTGAGCTTCAACTCTTACTTATGGTTCTCCTGTTTGTGATTTTTCTATTAGATTTCATGGTTATTTTGTTGAACCTTTTTGTAGGATGACGTAGATTGTGGGAGAAAGGCACAACGGGAGTTCGGCGGCGCTCAGGTGCCGTGGCCGGGAAGATCACTGAAGGGCACTACCTTATTTAACGTCTCCGGTGTGCCTGAAAAGTGCTCTCCGTGATTATTCTTCTTAACTCACACTGGCCCTCGAGGTCGGTGGTGTCATCCCGGTGGCTCAGGGCAGGCCTGGTCACACAGCTGCCGGCGGAGCCCAGATTTTAGCCCGGTCTGCTTGACCACACAGCTCACGACTTCTGATAGGACTCTGCCCGTGGCCGCCACTTTTCTCCGCATTTCGGGGCACATTCGTGTTGGCGGTGCGGTACGAGATGCTAACGCATACCTGCTACTAGCTCGTACCACGTGGTGCACGCGGCTCTGGGAATCTGTGCGTCACATGGGGGCGGCCGTGGAGGAAAGCTAGGCGGGGGACCGTGTGATGCCCGATCGTTTGTTTTCATTGCCGCCTCCAGGCCCTTTAAAGCCACAGAGACTGCAGTGGCTGTATAGGCGCGAACATGCTTTGCTCTCGATTTCTTTTTAGGTGACGGTAAATATCTGTACTTTAAAAAACGTGTTTACTTATTTGAGAGAGAGAGAGAGAGAGAGAGAGAGAGAGAGCGAGCACGAACAGGGGAGGGGCAGACAGAGAGGAAGATAGAGAATCACCAACACAGAGCCTGACGCAGGGCTTGAACTCCCAAATTATGAGAGCATGACCTGAGCAGAGATCAAGAGTTAGTGGCTCAACCCACCGAGCCACCCAGGCGCCCTTAAATATGCCGACTTTTGAAGAAAAGGCTTTTAGTTTTGTTCTGAATGCTCTTTTAGTATTTTTCTTGTGTAGAAGTGAATCCACTTACTATTATTTGGGTTCCTCAAGTAATCTTTACAATGATAATAATAATAAAAACAAGAATATAAAAAAATGTCTAGCCTGTGTTTGTATTCGTCCTCTTTCAGTGTTTTTGGGAAATGGCGAGCTGGGGTTTGCCTCTGGTTTAGAACGTTCTTACGCATCCCTCACCGATCTGAACAAAGTGTTATTTTACCGCTCCGTCAGTGGTGTTACTCATCGGTTCTGGAATTCAGCTATGAGTTTGGGAAAAGACCTGCTGGCGAATACGATTCGGCTTTTGCGTTTACCTTCTGTTCCTTGTTATTGTGAATGAGGAGACGTTCTCCTGGATTTTCACTCGTAAAACGCACCGGTGACCCGGCCGGCACGTCCTTGCATTTTAACGGGCTTCCTCCCCTTCTGCGCGACAGGAGCACGTCCAGAGACTGCTGCTGGCCGTCGCGGCGCTGGCCGTTCCCGTTCTCTTCTTGGGAAAACCGCTCTTCTTGCTGTGGCTCCACAACGGGCGCAGCTGCTTTGGCGTGAGCCGGGTAAGTGTGAGTCCGGACGCGTGTCCGGAGGTGCCTGGCTGTAGGTATAGAAAGAGACGTAAAGAAACACCTTTCAGAGGGTCTCAGGCTCTTGATGTAAAGCCGGCACTCCCTTTATCCGGAAGCTCGGTGTCGCCTGTTGCGCAGAAGCTCGCTGCGGAGCCCGCCGTGCGGGCCTGTGGGCGCGGGCCGTGCGGGGATGAACCAGGCCGGCGGGGGGTGTGAACCAGGTCCTCCAGCACTGTTGTCATCGGCAAAGCGCTTTTTGTTCCTCCTCCTGGCTTCTTGACTTTTTTCTTTAAAGTGTTGTTTAATTTAAATAACCTCCCTCGATTATAGGAAACGTGGAACGCACAGGAAGGAGCGCCCTATCCTATCATGCGCTTATAACCAGGGTTACCATTTTGTTAAATTTCTTCCTAGACTGTTTTCCTGGGTGTCCACTTTCTCATTTGATTTCTTTAAAAATAATTGTGATAGACTGTACTGTCACCTCTGTCCACGTCCAGAACTTTCTCATCCTCCCAAATGGAGACTCTGTCCCCATGAAACACTGACTCCCCATCTCTCCTCCCCCAGCCTCTCAAAACCACCATCTACTTTTGTTGTTATGAGTTTCACTCCTCTAGGCACCTCGTATTCATGGACTCATGCAGTATTTGTCCTTTTGTGACTGGCTTATGTCACTGAGCATAATGTCCTCAAGGTTCATCTGGATTGTAACAGAATCTCTTCCTTTTTAAGGCTCAGTAATATTCCGTTGCATGGATAGATCAGATTTTGCTTATCCGTTCATCCATCGACGGGTACTTGGGTCGTTTCTACCTTTCAGTTATTGTGAATAATGCTGCTTTCAGCACGGTGTATAAAAATCTTTTCGAGTCCTTTCAGATTTTTGGATATGTGCCCAGAAATGGAGTTGTTCGATCACATTCTATGATTATTTTGAGGAACCACCGCACTGTTCTCCACAGTGGCTGCACCATTTTACATTCCTACCAACAGTACACAAAGGGTTCCAGTTCCTCTAATCAATACTCATTATTGTTATTTTTTAGATAGTAGCCATCCTAACAGGTATGATATGCTTGCGTTCTCATAAACAACTTTCTAATCTCGAAGAGCCGCATCATTAGGAGAAATGAAGGGGCTCTGACTTTGGAGTTGTCAGGTCCTTGTGATTTTAAAGGCAATGACTCTGTATTCTTTTGGTTGTTGTTAGAGTGGTTACACACTCATAAGGAAAGACAGCGAGGAAGAAGTTTCTCTACTGGGAAGCCAAGACATCGAAGAGGGAAATAACCAAATAGAAGATGGATATAGAGAAATGATGTGTGAAGAGGTAATCTTCTCTGTTACTGTCCATAACATTAGATAAGAAGCCAAGCTCTCGGGGTGCCTGGCTGGGTCAGTCGGTGGAGTGTGTGGCTCTTAATCTTCAGGTCATGAGTTCAGGCCTCACGTTGGGCATAGAGTTTACTTAAAACACAAAAAACAAAAAAAAAAAAACACCTCAAAACCCAAAACACCTGTTACAAAAGCTTCCCCAAATACTGTTTTGATTGTTGGCCATAAGGGTTTTGGCTTATCATTTTGTTGTTTCAGTTTTACAGTGGGATTTCTACTGTTAACATTACGTGCTGTCATATTAAGTGACTTAAGGTGCCATGAGCATTGCTTTCCAGAGATTCTTGTCTCAGTCAGAACTTTGTAGTTGTAAGAGGGAGACCTGATTACATTGGCTTCACAGGGAATCTTCTGGCTCATGTCAGGACAGGAGCAGAGTTGGCCTCAGGATGATTGGTTTCCGGGCATCCAATTCCAAGAAGTCTGGGTTGGTTTTCCTTTGCAAGTTTGCTTCATATTCTGAAGCCAGTTGGCCCCACGATTTTGGAACCTTGGCCACAGCCAGCCCTGAGCTTATTTTCTCCAGTCTTTCAGTGGGAGAGAAAAGTGCTCTCGGCTGATTGTTAGATTAGGAAGCATCCCAAGGAAGAACTGTGATTGCCTGGCTGCAGTCCCTCGTCATCCCTGTTCCAACAACCGCTCCTGTCATCTGCACGGATGGCCATAACCACGGACGGGGTCTTCAGCAAGAGAAGTTTACTGCTAGAAGCCCAAGTTCAAGACGTTGGCAGGGCTGGTTTCTCCCCTGGCCTCCTTCTTGGCTTGTGGGGGCTGCCTTGTTCAACGTGTCATCACGGGGCCTTGCCCTCCGTGGGCATGCGTCTCTTCTTCTAAGGACACCCACACTCGTGACCTCTTTTAACCTTAATTACCCCTTAAAAGGCCCTGTCTCCAAGCACAGTCACGTTGGGGTTAGGCCTTCAATATGTGAATTTGGAGGGGGTCACGGTTCAGCCCGTAACGGCTGTGGCTGGGGGTGTGGGGTGAATGGCGGAAGAAGCGGTTCCCCCCAAAGAAGGGCGGCACAGCCCTGGGCAGACAGAATAGAGCCGATTCCGCTACTCTGGTCGCCTTTATTTTCTTGGAAACTTTATTTGGCCATCCAGTAAGGGCCAAACAAAATTTCTGACGGGCAACATTTTGTAATTGTTACGTAATGTAGTGTTTTAATTTGGGATGATTGATAATTTATAGGATCATAAGAGAACCAAAAAGCAGAACGGGGAGGAGCGTTAGAGTCCTCTTTCCCAGTGTTTTACAGCCTTTTCACTGCCAGGGGCCCTTTTCACAGTCTCCCCTTGTTGGGCCTGCATTTATGCAGGAGACACGCACCTGTCTTCTGAAGACTTCAGAGTCTTCCAGGCTCGGGGTCGGTCAGCGTCTCTGGTTTCAGTAGGTGTTCCGTGGTCGCTGAGACCGGCCCCAGAGTCGCACCGGGCTGCCCGAGGGCAGTGACACGGGTGCTGCACGGGAAACTGAGGCCGGGGGAGCCGGGGTGGCGCGCTGTCTGTGACGGGGCAGTGAGTCGAGCTCAGGCCTTTGACTCGCTGCTCCTCACGCTCCCGCGCAGTCTCCCCAGCCTCCCAGAGGCCGGTCCTTCCACTGAGCGAGGGACGGAAAGCGGCCAGGCGTGGCGGTGGGTGGGCGCGTGCGGGCAGTTCGGCGACTCCGACGCGTGTTGTGTGATCTCCCTCAGTTTAATTTTGGAGAGATACTGATGACCCAAGTGATTCATTCCATCGAGTACTGTCTGGGGTGCATCTCCAACACCGCTTCATACCTGAGGCTCTGGGCTCTCAGCCTGGCCCACGCACGTAAGTTTTTGCCGAGACCTGCGGTCCCACACTCTGTGCCGAGACGCCCCACCGTGCCGCGGTGAACCCGGGGGGGCTCTGTGCGACATTTCACAATTCCGAGGGAAGGCTAGTGCCGTCCTTCGGGTACCGCGTGAGCCAGTATTGTGCGGGGACAGCCTCGCCCCTTTGTGTCAGCCCTCTCTCTCGCGGGGAGGCAGGCCTCTGGGTTTTCCGGCGTGCCGTATCTTCCTCCGTGTTTGACGTGATCGGGAGCCGGCCGACTTTTACATGAGTTACGTGTAGATTGTGTAGGTGTGTGGGTTATTTGCGGATACTAATTCAGAATTGTCAGAAGGAGACCCAGTCCCCCTGGCTAAGTGCAGCGACGCCGTGGACGTAAACAGAAGTTAACCCTGCCGAATGACTCCCCGCAGAGCTGTCTGACGTCCTGTGGACCATGCTGGTGCGCGTGGGCCTCCGGGTAGACACCACTTACGGAGTCTTGCTGCTGCTACCGGTAATCGCTCTCTTTGCAGTGTTGACAGTTTTCATCCTTTTGATCATGGAAGGCCTTTCTGCATTTCTCCACGCCATACGCCTCCACTGGTGAGTATGCAAGTTAGCTTTGGAACTGCTCTCTAAAAAATATTGGACCCCTCTCCCCACGTGTATAAATAACCCCACAAAATGCTGGCACTTAATAACCGTGTATGTTTAATACTTTGAATTTATCTGGGGCCTGACAGGTTACCTCATTGTAAAACAAAATAAAACTCTTCCGTATTTCGTGACGGTTTACAGCGTATGTCGGATTGCTTGTCCGTGTATGAAGTTACCCGGGTGGGGAGAGAGTTCTGAATACTCGTGTGTACGCGTGTAGCGTGTGAGGGGTCATGACGGGTTCGCGTTTCCGTTACACGTCGAGGAGGGCGACACAGGCAGGCTGTGTGTGTGTCTGTGTGTATCTTATTTAAGTAATAACATGTGTGCCAAGAGAGCACGTACGGAACGAAGCAGCTTCAGCACAGGAGCTGTTTGGGGTTTTTTCTTAACTTACAAATGTTGTTGCAAGAAATGTAGGAAATGTTACTCACAGTCTGTCGTTAATACACGGAAATTTTTTTGTTTTAGGGTAGAATTTCAGAACAAGTTCTACGTTGGTGCAGGCACCAAGTTTGTTCCTTTCTCATTCAGACTACTTTCGTCGAAGTTCAGTGACGACGTGGCATGATCATATTGCCGTATCCAAACAAGCTCTCGGATTTATGGAGAATTATCATGTTACAGAATTTCACTTCCGTCAAACTTACGATAGGAAAAATTCCGTCTTCATTGATTGCCTTATGATATAGCCAAATAATTCTGTAAGATATACCTCTTCCTCATGTTAAATATTTTGTAACGTTTATCAATTTCAGATATGTAAATTTCTTTCAGTTTTTATGGTGAGCAAACTTAAGTTAATGCCAAAAGTTACGTTAAAGTTATTTTTAAAAATAGAGGCTTGGGGGGGAGAAGTGGTTTTGAATGGCTAGTTGAAAATGGTCTTAGCTACTCGAGTCCTTTTCACCTTATTAAACAAAAAATTACAGCGTTATTCTGTCACTTGAAGTTGTCAGATAATATTTTCCAACAGCTGAAGTTAAGTATAATTTTTTAAAAAATTTAATGACGGATAATCAAAAGATTCGCATTTATTCTGCTTGATTAAAAGTATGTGAACATTTTGTATCGTATGCTGTCTAGAACTGCAAGTAGGGGATTGTTTCTACAATTTTGTCTTGTTTTAATAATTGGAGAAAATGGGATAAAATAACATACGACAGATGGTTATCCCACTTGTATATTTTTAAAGATATTCTTACCCTCTTATCCTTATATAAAACCAATTATGATAATTGTATGTTGGAAAGATAAACTGTATACTGAGCCTTACAACCCAGTGTGACCGTAAAAGGTAAAATATGGATGTGATTTGAACTTAGGGACCAACTTGTATGATGTTACTGATGTTACCGAACCTTTTAGGGGTTTATACTGAGTGAAGGGAAGGTGAAAAGTAGTATTTTGTATATTTTTATAACAAAATATAAATTAAGATATTTTACCATGAAGAGATTGCACCTGTCCTTGAGAACAGTATAATTATAATTTTTTTTTTTACTTTCAGACTGATTGTAAATAAAGGTCTGGTAAAGGTACTTAGAGTTAGTTTAAGCTTTCAAACACCATTTGGATCGGTTGAAAATTCTCTTTAATTTAAATTCATCTATTCACTTGACATTTAGCTTTGAAGGATTTTGAGTCCTGTTGAATATTTTAATCTACTCAGACAGTCCCCACCTTACCAGTGGTTCCACTTAATGAATTTTGAATTAATGATGTTGTGAAAGCAACACACATTCCGTAGGAACCACACTTGCAGGGTTGAATCTGGATCCTGTCCGGGCCAGCGATCTGCGGCCCCACCCTCTCCGCCACGCTGGGCAGAGGCCGCAGCTCCCAGACAGCCACGCGGTCGGGAGAGTCAACGGGTGGCACACGGACAGCCACCTGCGCCCACACGGCTGTTCAGTTTGTCACTTTCAGTACAGGATTCAGCCCATTACAGGAGATAGTCAATACTCCCTTATAAAACAGGCTTTGTGGTGGATGACTGTGCCCAACCGGAGGCTCCTGTCCGTGTTTGGAGCACATCTAAGGCGGGCCAGGCTAGGCTGCGGTGTTCCCTGGGGTAGGTGTGTTAAATGCACGTTCAACTTAGGATGAGACCCCATCGTAAGTTGAGGACGATCTGTAGTTTTGTAAATTATGTTCATTTTTCATATTTTACTGTAATTGATGTTAGGTAATTATTTTCAAAAAGAAATCGGCAGTGTTTTCACTTAACGTTTTGAGGCAGGTGCATGAAAAGGCCTGTTTGTCACCATACACCTTCACCCTGCCTAGTGGGGGAGTTTGGAATTTTCATTTCAAGCTTGGATTCTGGTAGCCCTGGATCTAAGCGTGTCTTTTCAGGTCAAGTCGAGACCTGTTTGCCGAGAGGCATGAACCGAACACGCTGACGTAATCGTGATGCTAACGTTAGACCTTAATTGTGTGGTAAGCCTTCCATGCTGCTCTTTGACCAATTGGGAGTTACTGGCCTTTGTCCCTCGTATTACAATATCAAGCTTCAAACCACGCGGATAAATCCTTGGGAAGTGATTCTGCTGTCAGAGTGCAGTTTCTCCGGAAAGGTCTAACGTTGGACACTCCTGTTGGGTGAATACAAACTCTGAACAGTGCTGTCCCTCACCACTGGCCATCTTCATTACTTTACGCCAAGGATCTGTTGTAATAAAATGGTAATTCATCCTTAGGAAACTCACGATTTCGGGGCACTGTTAGCCGATGAGTAAACAGGAGGCCTGTAGTGTCTGCTGGAATTTTTTAGTGCCCCCACTGGTAACTGTTATGGGCTGTTACAGAATTTTTCATTTTAAGTACCATCTCTTACCAGGGTATAGAACAGAGAGGAAAGAGTCCGTTTTTAATTGAGACCTATGTAGTGGTTATGTATTCTACGTAATTGTATAAAAAATGAATTAGTAGTCCCAACTTTGGTGAAAGGCCTCTCTAGAAATAGAGCTTGATCGTGTCTTGTAGGCACTAGGGGAAATTTAATTTTTTTTCTAAAGCTGTAGGTTCCAGTGGCTGCTTTATGTTTAAACTTTGTGCTTTGCTTTATGTTTAAGCTGTCTGGTGGAACTATTATGTGTATCATTTTTGAGACACACTTTGTTCCTTTAATAGCAAATATCTGGAGGAAGAATGGTCGATTGTCGGGATGAAGCTATGTATCTGTTTATTTTCCTCAAGAGAACACGTCATGATAAATGTCATGACAGCCATGTTTTCCAGTGTTCATTCAGGTGTTCATTCTGTGTGTTAATGGAGTCCTAAAATAAAAATCCAAGGCATTTCTTCAGGAAAACAACTTGATTTCATCCTGTAAGGGTAAAGAACGTCCTTGTGGTGACGTAATTATGATCAGTTAAAGAACTCCGGTGTTCTGATGGGGATCATGGTGAGCCCTGTGGACTGTCCATTCCTTGCGGGTAGGACTTTGAAAAGACACCCCTTTCACAGAATGCCATTCTGTCCTCATTTCGGGAATGGGTACTTTATAACAACATTCTGTTCTCAGTTTCCAGTCTGCTGTAGCTTCAAAAGGCCTAGAGTGTAGCATAGGTCACTCTTAAGATGTTTATGAATTCAATATTCAGGCATTTTAGGGTCTGACTCATTTTGGAAAACAAACAGAACTGCTACAACTGTTCCGCAGTCTGCATTTGAAAACAGTAAATCTCTTCATTTAAAATTCTAAAGCCAAGTTTGCGTGCATGCCATCTGGTGTAATCTCCAGTAAGGTTATTAGGAAATCTTAATTCAAGATGATGAAAATCAGGCAGTTCCAAGTAATAGTTTTCCAACAGCGAGGTCATTGAGGCCGGGCTTTGGTTTAGAATTGTAAGAAATACTTCAGAACATTCCACGTGTTCCTTGATGGGAAAATCCAACAAGAAGGCTAGGTTCTTGGTGTCAGCCTTGTCGTCCAGGGACTCATCTCCAGGAGGGGAGAGCAGTCACTAAGTTAAAGCTCCACAAATGCACGAAAGGACAACTTTGCATCTTCCTATCAGTATTGAACTTCTTTTTACTAATGAAAAATAAATATATTTTTAAAACATGGGTGTTTTGCTTTATTATGCCTTCACGTGTCTAGAAAGCTAAAGCCAGAAGTCGCCTGTCCCTTCTTGGGACTCCCTCTTCCCTGATCCGTGTGCCAGAGAGAACCCGCCCATTCCTGGAACTCTTCAAGGTATTTGCTTTCTGAGGCCCTTTGATCCACACTGGTGGGGGGGCTCAGACTATCAGTCCTGCCTCACCTCCTACTCTGCCTGGGCCATCTCCGAGACAGTGCAACCTTGACCGGTCGCCTCGCTGGCTGGCCTCCTTCGGGGCAGAAGGGCGGGATGGTAGCGCGGGGTGATGAGGATCCTAGGAGGGGCTCCCTGGAGCCCGCAGTGGGGTGTCCTGGACTCGTCGGTCCCCCGAGTCTCGAGTCGCGGGAGCATGCGTGCTGCCCGCTGCTCCGCTCGGCTCTCCGGCCGGCCGGAGCGGCGGGCCCGGATCCGGGGGGAGGCTGGGCGCCACCCGCGGGGGACGGGCCCGCGCCGAAGTGAGCGCGGGGGCCGGGGCGGGCGCGTCCCGGGACGCTGCCGACCCGCGCCTGCGGCGGCCGTTGCCGAGGCTCCCGTTGCCAGGGGCGCCGAAGCCGCGGACGCCGCCCGTCGCTGGGCTCCCCGGGCGCCGTCTGGCCCTTCGCGGCGCCATGGACGACCTGCGGGTGCTGTGGATGCGCGACCGCGTGTACACGGCCTTCGGCCTCACAGACCCCCGCCTCTTCGAGGAGCTGCTGAACCGCGACGGTGGCGAGGTCGAGGACCTCATCCTGCACTTCCTCAACCAGACCAAGGACGAGGAGGGCGCCTTGACGCTGTTCTTCTACCGCAAGGTGGTGCCCGAGGAGGTGGAGGTGGAGATCGGTGAGCGCCCCGACTAGGCTTGGACTTTCTGCAGTTCGGCGGCTGCTTTCTGAGCCGCGACCCCTGATACAGGCCTTAGCCCAGTGTCCCTCCCCGCCGCCGCCACCCCCTCCCCCCCCCCCCCCCCCCGGCTGGATGTCCCCGTTCTATGTGGAAGCAGATCTCAGCCTCACTTAAAAGGGTCCCCTGGTTAATTCCTGGACCCCCGGAAGGGTGCTTGGAAATCTCCCTTGGACTGTGACCTGTTTCTGGGCTGTCTCCGACTTGCTTCCCCCTTCTTTCCCTCCTCTTCTGGCTCTTCTCCACCGTCACTGCATCATGAGAATGCCAGTATATCCTCTGCTGAGCATGCTGTTCCTTGGAGACTCAAAGCTGCCGAGACTGGAGGCACCAGAATGGTGTCGGGTTCTGGGCAGAGGCGGGGGGAGAGGCCTCCTCCCCAGCTCCGTGTCTCACATGGTCACTCACTCTCTGCCTATTAAGACCCTTGGGCAGCTTTATTGGATCCTTTGTGGGGCCCTGGTCATCCAAAGACCCTGGAGGGGGACCAGGGCATGCCTCTTCATCCCGCTTTTCTATTTCTGTCCCTGCCCCCGGTCAAGTCTTCTCTCTGCTCCCGGCCGAAAATTATATGAACGCAGACAACTAGATGCTGGTGAGGGTGGTGATAGGAAGGAGGGTGGTGGCCAGCTAGCCCAAGATGCTCTTCTAATAGTTAAATGCGTATTTCTTGAAATAACAAAATGGAATCAGGCTGTATATATATCATGGGATGACTCACTTAAATTAAAAAAAAATGACACAGGTAGTACTGGAGGGCATTCTCTTAAAAATTCACATGACAGGGGCGCCTGGGTGGCTCAGTTGGTTAAGGGTCCGACTTTGGCTCAGGATGGTCTCATGGTTGGTGGGTTCGAGCCCCACGTTGGGCTCTGTGCTGACAGCTCAGAGCCTGGAGCCTGCTTCCGATTCTGTGTCTCCCTCACTCTCTGCCCCTCCCCTCCTCGTGCTCTGTCTGTCTCTCTCTCTCAAAAATAAATAAACATGAAAACAAAAAAAATTCACATGACATAGAATTACGTACAGTAAAACATGCAAAAGCAACCCTTCACTAACCCTGAAGTCCTACTGCCATTCCTAGTAGGTAGTTGGGTGTGTATCCTGCCAGATCTCGCCCTGAATCAATCTATCATCTATCTATCTATCTATCTATCTATCCATCATCTATCATCTATATCTTTCTATAATGTTAATATATAAATGTCTAGAGCTTCTAAAGTCAATCATACCATGTCTGTATATTATGTTGTGACTTGTCTCTCCCTCAAACGTATCTTGAGAATTTTTCATGTCAATACTGATAGATCTACCTAACTTTATAGGTTTTTTATTTTATTTTTTTTTAACGTTTATTTATTTTTTTAACGTTTTATTTATTTATTTATTATTTTTTTTTTTTAATTTTTTTTTCAACGTTTATTTATTTTTGGGACAGAGAGAGACAGAGCATGAACGGGGGAGGGGCAGAGAGAGAGGGAGACACAGAATCGGAAACAGGCTCCAGGCTCTGAGCCATCAGCCCAGAGCCCGACGCGGGGCTCGAACTCACGGACCGCGAGATCATGACCTGGCTGAAGTCGGACGCTTAACCGACTGCGCCACCCAGGCGCCCCACGTTTTATTTATTTTTGAGACAGAGAGAGACAGAGCATGAACAGGGAAGGGGCAGAGAGAGAGGGAGACACAGAATCTGAAACAGGCTCCAGGCTCTGAGCTGTCAGCACAGAGCCCGACGCGGGGCTCGAACTCACGGATCGCGAGATCATGACCCGAGCCGAAGTCGGACGCTTAACCGACTGAGCCACCCAGGCGCCCTAACGTTTATTTATTTTTGAGACAGAGAGAGACAGAGCATGAACGGGGGAGGGTCAGAGAGAGGGAGACACAGAATCTGAAACAGGCTCCAGGCTCTGAGCTGTCGGCACAGAGCCCGACGCGGGGCTCGAACTCACGGACCATGAGATCATGACCTGAGCCGAAGTCGGCCGCCCATCCGACTGAGCCACCCAGGCGCCCCTAACTTTACAGGTTTTAAGCACATTGATGTACCGCGCTTACCCATTCCCTAATTAAAGACCATTTACCCTTCTATAGTATTTTACTTCACAAACAAGGCAACAGTGCCCACCCATCTCTGCACACTTTGTGTAATTCTTTGCGACGGGTTCACAAAAGCACAATGGCTGGTTTCCTGGGTGTGTGCATCTACACCGGCTGCCCAAACTGCTCTCCAGAAAGGCCCTGCCAGTCCACACCCAACGGTGGTGAGGTGCCTGTCAGCCAACAGCCTTGCCGACATCGGATACTGTCGGTCTTTTTAACGTTTGCCAATCCCATAGACGAAAGAGGGATGCGCTTGCTTAGTCTATACTACGTGTTTAATAATATTTAGTGGAGTTGAGCCTCTCTCTCTCTTTTTTTAGAAGTGAAGGCTTTTTTGAGGATTAACTTAAAATTTTTATTTTGTTAGTATTTTTTAAATGTTTATTTTTGAGGGACAGAGAGCCTGAGTGGGGGAGGGGCCGGGAGAGAGAGAGAGAGAGAGAGAGAGAGAGAGGGAGACCCAGCGCCCAGCAGGCTGCAAACTGTGGGCGCAGAGCCCGACGCCCGACGCCCGGCTCCATCCCAGGAACTGCGAAATCAAGAGCCGCGCCAAAGTCGGAGGCTCAACCTGTTGAGCCACCCAGGCGCCCAAGGTGGAGCCTCTTTTTTATGCTTGTGGATCACTGAGATCAACCGGTGGAACCGCTTGACCGTTCTGCGTCCTTCATCTCCTGGGGAGTCTGCACAGGGTTTCCTTTCGGGCCACTTGAAGCTGTCTCTGCTAACCGGAACATTTCTGTACGACTGTGTTCGTTCATAAATTGGCGCTCGTCCAGGAGGGCAGGGGGAGACGAGCAGGGAGGCAGAAGGCTCCAGACCGGCAGGTGGCAGGTGTAAGGAGCCCGGGGAACTCGCGCCCGAGGCCGGTTTTAACGCGAGAGGATCAGGTGCCTGCCTCCCCTCCCCCCACGCCCGCCAGCGTCTTCGGGTTCGTGGAGGGGCCGCTGGCGGTCACTGCACCGGCCGAGCCCCACCCAAGGGCAGGAGGCGGGGAGGGGCTCCCGCGTCCTCGCCGTGACCTTCCCCCCCACCGCTTCCCCGGGACTGTCGCAGGTGCAGGCCATTTCCCCGCGGCGCGCGGTGGGGTGGGGGAGCAGGGCGTCAGGTGTCTGGTGTGGTGGCGCAGACACGTGTTACTACTTTTTTCTTCCGTGCTGGCGGCGGTCAAGACGGCGAGACGCCCGAGGCGGAGGAGGAAGGCGAGGAGGAAGAGGCGGAGGCTCAGCCAGCGCAGTCGGAGGGTGAGTCGCGTGGGGGCGGCTCCCCGCGAGGAGGGAGGCTGGGACCCGGTGTGGGGGACAGAGGTGGGTGCTGGCCGTTCGGGGCGCATCACCCGTGCCCCGGGGGCCCGCAGCCAGCGACCACAGACTGGGGGGCCGGCAGCTGCAGGGGGGCGGCCTTCCCGAGCTCTGGGGCCGAGCTCGCAGCTGTGAGCAGGGCCGCCCCTCCCACGGCTCCGGGGAGCACCTGCCTGGTCCCTCTGGCCTGGGCCTCGCTTGCCTTGCGACCGCTTCCCTCCCCGCTCTGCCTCTGTGGGTCTGAATCCTCCTGTCCTTTCCCTGGTAAAGGCGACAGTCACGGGATCCAGGGTCTGCCCTCTCCAGTAGGACCTCCTCTTTTATATCTGCAAAGACCCTGTTTCCGAATACAGTCACCTTGTGAATTCCACCCGGTATAGTACAGGTCCCCCGGCGCCTCGTCCCCGTGCAAGTGGCGTCCGTGACAGCTCAACACCTGTGCGCTCTGTTGTGTAGCCCAGGCTTCCTTCCCCTCGTGCAAACCACACGCCCCGTTTCTTCTGGCCAGTTCGAGGCAGTAGTGGAGGATTTTACTGCTGATAGAAATGTGTGAGCTGGAGAAGTTGCTGGAAACACACCTGAACGTGCGAGACGCCTGATTCTCTGCAGGCTCCGCTTTTCCTGTAGTGATGGGATGGCTTTAGATTCGTGCTAAGGCTGGGTTCTCCTGCGGGTGGCTCTTTTTTCCTTTCCTTTTTTACATTAAAAGATTTTTTTTTCGTGTTTTTGTAGTTGTTGAGTGGTTTCATTTTATTCCTAGTGTATTTCTACCGTTTATCTAATTCAGTTTTCTGCTTGTCCTCATTCCTGAAACGATTTATTTTGTCCTTTTTCTGGGCAGCTGAATGTATTTTATTAAAGTTTATGAAGTTTTTCAAATTTTAATTTCAGTAGCGTTAACGTACAGTGTTATCTTAGTTTCAGGTGTATAATATAGTGATTATCAGCCTTCCATACCTCTCACCTAGTTCACCCATCTCCCCCTCCCCCTCCTCCAGCCCCATAACCATCAGTGTGTTCTGTGTAGTTAAGAGTCTGTTTCTTGGTTTCTCTCTCTTTTCCTTTTGTTCATCTGTTATGTTTCTTAAATTCCACAGATGAGTGAAATCCTATAGTATTTGTATTTCTCTGACTGACTTATTTCCCTTAGCATGGTACCCTCTAGTTTCACCCATGTCGTTGCAAGTGGCCAGATTTCATTTTTTCTTATGGCCGAGTAATCCATTGTATCTATATATACACCGCATTTTCTTTATCCATTCATCTACAGATGGACACTTGGGCTGCTTCTGTATCTGGGCTATTATAAATACTGCTGCCATAAACCTAGGGGTGCATGTATCCCTTTATATTAGCGTCTTTGTCTTTTTTGGATAAATACCCAGTAGTGCCATTGCTGGATCGTAGGATAGTTCTATTAAAATTTTTAACCTTAAAAAAAATTTTTTTTAATGTTTATTTATTTTTGACAGACACAGAGCATGAGCGGGGGTGGGGGGCAGAGAGAGAGGGAGACACAGAATCTGAAACAGGCTCCAGGCTCTGAGCTGTCAGCACAGAGTCCGACGCGGGGCTTGAACCCACGAACCGTGAGATCATGACCTGAGCCGAAGTCGGATGCTCAACCGACCGAACCACCCAGGCGCCCCTCCAGACGTGTTCATTTTAGCCAAAATGTCATTCCTTCTGTAGTACAGATTGAGGGGAGAGGATTACAGGGTTAGAAATACAGACCATGAGTCCTCAGGGAGGACTAAGTTGGATTTTGACAAGACAGACGGTGGCTATGAGGGCCACAGCCCTATTTACTGCGGGGCTCTAATCTTGTTGAGAGACACATCCATTTCAGCACCAGTCAGTCTCTGGACAGGAAGGACATCTGTGGAAGGACGCTGCTTGGACACAAAGGCCAGGGAGGTCTTTTCAACAAAGCAAGTTAATATTACTTCCAAATCAATAATTAAATGTATTTTTTCTTTTTGTGGTAAAATATACATAAAACTTACCATTTAAAAATTTTTGTTTATTTTTCAAATTTATTTATTTTGAGAGAAAGAAGGAAGAAGAGACGGCGGCGGGGGGGGGCACGTAAGAGCGGGGGGGAGAGGTGCAGAGAGAGAGAGGGAGACCGAGAATCCCAAGCAGGCTCTGCGCTGACAGCGGGGCTTGGTCTCACGAACTGTGAGATCATGACCAGAGCTGAGATCAAGAGTCAGATGCTTAACTCATCGAGCCCCAAAACTTACCATTTTAACCACTTCTAGGTATACAGTTCAGTGGCACTGCATTTATTTGGTGCATTTGTTAGTGTGTTTTTGGCTACAGGCTGTTACTGGTGCTCTAATCCCGTTGGTGCTGCTGGCTTTATACCATTTCCTCTGCTGGTGGGTGTGCCGGGCACTTAACCACACCATAATCGGATCCTCGAGTCTGACCAGTAGCTGTTATCGTTCCCATTTTACGGATGAGAACATCAATAGTAGACCAGTAGACCCCACACGTTGATTTGATTCGAAAGCCACAATGGCTCCGCACGGTGCCTTTTGCAGCAAGAGCCAAACCGTTTGGGAAAAGCTCTCCCTTCCCTGTAATTACTGGGTTTCTCAGAAACTCTCAGGGCTGTGACGGGTTCTGAGGGTTCCAGATCCGCACTGATAACAGACTTGAGAGAGATACATTCGTTTTACTTAGATTACCTTTCTTTTCATCCCCCACAAGTTTCGAGTTTCAGAGTGAAGATAGAGTATGTGCTAGTATGTTAGCTATAATTCTCATCCTAATAATAAAACTCCCCTTTACGTGAAAACCTCAGAGAAATCACTCACTGGACACTGTCGCTGGAACATGCACACACACACATGCATACACGTGAAATTTCCGACCGAGAACCCACCCAGCAAAAATACAAACGGCTTTCGTCGTTATAACATACGTCGAGGCTGCGATTCGTTTGTCCAAAATGTACATGGACCTTTTAGATACCATGACTATTGAATGAAATAATGCTGCCGTACAAGATGCGGGCCTCGATGGTAGGAAATCTATTCTGATTATTTCATTTTGCACCCTGAACGATATTTTGCAGCCAAGAATTTGCAACTGAGAAACGATTCCGCAGATCAGCTTGTATTAGGCATCGGGGATGAAGAAGTCGACAAAGAGAGTTTAGAAGACCTGCCCGTCAAGGTACGCGTGGCTCCTTCCCCTCCTTGCTGGGGTAACGGGAATGCCATACCCTCTGATGGGTCTGGGTAAGTGACAGTTCATGCGAGGAACATATTTGGAATGGAGACGATAGAATCCTGTGTTGGGAGTCCCCGCAACTACCCTCAGGTTGGATGGTTCGCTAGAATGACTCCCAGGACCCAGAAAAACGTTTATACTCAAGGCTATAGTTTATTTCAGTGAGAGAAGGCTGCGTAGAATCAACAAAGAGAAAGGTACGTGGAGCAGAGTCCGGGAGAGAAGGGACCCGAGCCTCCTGCGGGGTGGCATGGGGGTGCTGCTGCTCCCAGCACGTAGGAGAGCACACGGGAAGTTTTGCCAGTCAGGGAAGCTCACTCAAGCCTCGGCGTCCAGCATTTCAACGGGGGGGTGGGGGGGGGGGGGTCTGTCGCGTGGGCATGAAGGGCCAGTCTCTAGGTCTCAGGAAGTCAGACCGATGTAGTGTGACCAGGGCCCCAGGCCACCAAAACCAGGCATTCACCACCAATCACGTTGCTAGTCTAAACTATCTTTGTACCCCAGGTGTAGACAAAGTCTAAACTATCTTTGTACCCCAGGTGTCCATCAGGTGGGACATTCCAAGAACAGAGGTTATCACCTGGGAACCGGCAAAGGGCCAACCTGAAAACCTTTGGGATATGCAGAGTTTGGACAGCCCAGGCCTGCGGCCGAGTTAATCTTTTCACAAATCCCAGAGGTGGAGCTTAAAAGCCAGGATGTGAGCATTTAGCCCGGCCAGGGCTAAGTGAAATGACTAACTGCTCCGTGAATATACCCTACCCCCCAAACCAAATGGAAGCCGGCTTGTTGCAATTTACAAGCTAGGAAAGGGCTCAGTCTGGACATTTCCCGGGTCGGTCTACTCCCGTGTGGCTGCGCTGGCCAATTAACAGCAGAGTCAGACTGAGTGTTCAGGCCTGGGTCCTTCAGGGTGCGTGGTCCCCCCGTGTCGGCCGGGGGGACCGGAACGCACTGACAGGAGTGCTCAGGGGCACCCGAACGTTAGGTTGTCTGGGTGAGCAGATGTATCTCAGCCCGTTGATGTTTGGTTCCCCATGTTCCAGAGAACCGTTAAGCACATCGTGGAAAAGACCTATCTCCATGTGCTTTGTACTCCCGTTCCTGAGGAGTTCCTGGACCAGAATGTGGTGTATTTTCTCCGAAATACAAAAGGTATAGTTCTAGTGTGTGTGTGAGTGTGGGTGTGTATGCATGTGGGGGTGTCTCTGTGAGATTCTTTATTTTTACGCTTTCTTGAGAATACAACTCTTTTTTTTTTTTTTTTTTTTTTAGTACGGTCGATCCTCAGTATTCACGGATTCCATATCTGCAAATTCACCTACTCGCATTTTTTTTCGTAACCCCCAAATCAGTACCTGCAGTCGCTTTGAGGTCATTCGGGGCCAGGCACAGGATGGGGAAACTTCTGAGTCCCCCCGTGTGCCTGTTCCCAGCTGAGGGCGAACGCGGTGACATCGTTTTAACTCTTGTAAACAACTGTTCCTACTGTGATCTCTTTGGTGCCACGGTTTTCACATTCTTTTGTGCTTCTTGTTGGCGATTTCACTGTTTAAATTTTTTTTTTTTTCAACGTGTATATATTTTTGGGACAGAGAGAGACAGAGCATGAACAGGGGAGGGGCAGAGAGAGAGGGAGACACAGAATCGGAAACAGGCTCCAGGCTCCGAGCCATCAGCCCAGAGCCCGACGCGGGGCTCGAACTCACAGACCGCGAGATCGTGACCTGGCTGAAGTCGGACGCTTAACCGACTGCGCCACCCAGGCGCCCCGATTTCACTGTTTAAAATGGCCTCAAGCGTAGTACTGAAGCACCGTATTCCTGAGCGCAAGAAGGCTGTGACGGGGCCCCAGACGACACAGGTGTATTAGGTACACTTCGATCAGCTGTCAGTTATAGTGTCGGCTGAGGTCCATGCTAGTGAATCAACAGCGTATGTTGAATAAGGTGTCTGTTTCTTTTTTAAGTTTATTCATTTATTTTGAGGGGGGAGGGAAAGAGAGAGAGGGAGGGAGGGAGAGAACATGAGCAGAGGAGGGGCAGAGAGAGAGAATCCCAAGCAGGCTCTGCACCGTCAGCACGGAGCCTGATGCAGGGCTTGAACTCATGAACCACAGAATCATGATCTGGGCTGAAACCAAGAGTTGGACGCTTAACCGACTGAGCCACCCAGGTACCCCTAAATAAGGTATCTTTACACAGAAACGCACATAAAGCAAGGTTACGTGTTGATGGCTGATAAAGATGTGACCGGAGGAGTGCCTGGGTGTTTCGGTCGGTTGAGTGTCTGACTCTTGATTTTCGGCTCAGGTCATGATCCTGGGTCCTGGGATCAAGCCCTGTGCCTGCTTGGGATTGTTTCTCTCCCCCCTCTGTCTCTCTCCCCCAATTGCATGGGCTCTCTCTCTCTCTCTCTCTCAATCTTTCAAGAAAGAAAGGAGGAAAGAAGAAAGAAAAGGAAGGGGTGAGGAAGAGAGGGGGGGAGGAAAGAAATATGACCAGAGGGGCACCTGGGTGGCTCAGTCGGTTAAGCGTCCAACTTTGTTTCAGGTCATGATCTCACAGTTCATGAGTTCGAGCCCCGCATCAGGCTCTGTGCTGACAGTGCAGAGCCTGCTTAGGATCCTCTCTCTCTCCCTCTCTCTCTTCCCCTCCCCCACTTGCATTTTTCTCTCTCTCTCAAAATAAGTAAATCACCTTAAGAAAATGTGACCAGAGGCTGCAGAAACCTGACCTCGTATGTCCTGTAGGAGCAGTGGTTCAGTATTCGCTAATTCCTTGTTGGAGGTGACCTCACAGAACAGAACTCCCACGAATAATGAGAGTTGACTGTATAAATACGTTCTTAGTTCTATTGTAACAGTTAAAGGGAGATGCAAACTGTTGTGGCCCTGAGTTATTAGAAGAGCTTTGGGGCTTTGTCCACGTGGGCTGTGTGATTTAAAGCCGAGGGGCCGCTTGGAGGCCACGTTCATCCCGCAGGGTGACTTCCGGGCGGGATGTTCCCTCTGTGCATTCCTGCTGCCCTCGTCCATCCTGGGTGCCACCTGGGTGCTTCTGGTGACACCCCCGTCCCCCCAGTGGTTGTCACTCTCGTGTCTCTTCTGACCCCTGGCTCTTCCTCTTGCCTCATTCGATTCAGGCTGACTGCCCACCCTTCCTGCCTGCACGTTCCCCCATTTCTCCCGCCTTCGCCTCCACGGAGGCTGCACATGCGTAGCTACGTTTTCACGACTCCCTGTAAATCCTAGAACAAGCATCATGTTGCGTTCTTTTTCTCTCTTCTGAACTTTGATGGCGTTTTGGGTCAGGGCCTCCCTGCCGGGTGACTCTGCCCACGTAGGCGGGAACCAGAAGTAGGGAAGACAGCTTGTAGAGGCTCGCGCCCCCTCATCCCTGCTCAGTGCTCTCCTCCAGGACAGCACCTGCCACGGCGCACAGGCCGCCAGCCGGGCAGCAGCCGCGTCTCCTCGGATTTCATCACTGGGCCTTCTCGTCGTCTTTGTGTCTCGCCGGTTCTCTTCCGTCGAGATCAGCCTCTCTTTCTCTTCCGCTCTGGGTTCTTAGGTTCTTTCCCCTTAAAATAAATTTCCTTAAGTAAAAAAGAGTTTGCTGTAAAGAAGCGTATTGAGGAGAGAATGTCTACACAGCTGTGGGACCAAAGCCAGTGAGGTAACTGCCTTGGTTGGTGTATCTGCTGTGTTTCCCGGTTAGATTGAGGGATGGGCCCAAGTGACCTTCAAAATGTGTACCGTGCGGGTGGAGTAAAGACATGTAAAATAAAACGCGGTTGGAGAATAGGCTGTTACCAAATCTGTCTTTAAAAATACCCGTGACTCTGGGGCGCCTGGGTGGCTCAGTCGGTTAAGCGTCCGACTTCGGCTCAGGTCATGACCTCAAGGCTTGTGAGTTCAAGTCCCACATCGGGTTCTGTGCTGGCAGCTCAGAGCCTGGAGCCTGCTTTGGAGTCTGTGTCTCCTTCCTTTTGCCTTTTCCCCAGCGCACGCTCGCTTGCTCTCTCTCGCTCTCTCAAAAATAAGTAAACATTAAGAAAATTTAAAAAAAAATAAGAAAAAAATACCCATGAATCGGGCCCCTGGGTGTCTCAGTCAGCTGAGCGTCTGACTTCAGCTCAGGTCACGATCTCGTGGTTCATGAGTTCGAGCCCCACGTGGGGCTCTGTGCTGACAGCTCGGAGCCTGGAGCCTGCTTTGGATTCTGTGTCTCCCTCTCTCTCTGCCCCTCCCCAGCTTGCTTTCTCTCTGTCTCTCAAAAAATAAATGAACATTAAATAAATACCCATGACTCAAAAAGGACTCTGGTGATGAACTGGGGAGGCATCGCTGGGAGCGGGGACCCAGGGAGAGCAAGGAACCCAGCAAACATTTCCAGAAAATGCTACTGTTTCTATTCTTGTCTGACTTCAGACAACTCCAGCCAGATCCTCCAGTCTGTGCAGCTCTGTGAACCACAATGCGTAGGGTTTCTTTTGATGTCTCGGCGGCCGAGGGAGTCGTTTGCACAGACATTAGCATCATGTTGAGCCTGTGCCTGGAACATTCGTTGGTAGCTCCTCGGGAAGAAGGAGCAGGTTCCTTGGAAGGTCCAGATACACTTGGAAGGTTCACTGCCTGCCACTTCCCCGCGCGTCTCACCCTCTGAATCTGTTCCCACACAGAGATGATCTCTGAAGCTACCAACATGAAGGAAGCCGTGGAGATCATGCCCGAGACCCTGGAGCATGGAATTATCAACGCTCACGTGCTTCATCTTCTGAAGAATATCATATGTCAGGTAACTGTGGACAAAGGGAAGGGACCTCAGCATTCTGTAAGACTAAGGCCATTTGATTCATTTACTCCGCAAGTAATGAATGTCCAGCGGGTGCCTCCGTGGGCCCTGGTGGCAGAGCGGCGAGGAGCACGGACGAGGTCTCTGTGCTCCAGGAGCTTATTCTGGGGAAGGACACGAAACACAGATTCATAAACTGGAAAATATCAGACACTGACAAGTGGCATGAGTGAAATGAACCCTTGTGATAGAAATGGACTCTGTGTGTGTGTGCACACGTGAGTGTGTTCGTGTGTGCAGGGAGTGGTGGTAAGGGATGGCCTCACTGAGGAGGCGATGTCTGATAGGCAAACAATAAAAAAAGAATCTCCCGAGCAGGCTATTCTAATGACAAGTTGTTAGGGAAGTGTCATTAGGGAAGTGTGATAGGGTGGGGTTGAGGTGGTCAGGAAAGGCCCCTTTGAGGGCGTGGCATTGAATTGAGGGCTGAATCAGGTGAAGGGGTCAGACCTGTGAAGATCTGGGGGGAAGAGCGTCCTGGGCAGGGAAGATAGCTTGTGCAAAGGTCCTGAGGCAGGAGCAGACATAGCCTGGTCCAGGAACAGAGGGAGGGCCTGTGCGGCTAGAGAGTAGTGAGGAAAGTTGGAAAGGAGGGTAGGTTTTCAGCAGGGGAATAACATGATCTGGTTGGCATCGTTCCTCTGGCTGTTGTGTGGAAATCGTACTGTGGGAGCGAGGGTGAGGGCCGAAGGCAAGAGTGGACCAGTTGGAGTCCGTGGAAGTGTCTGTGGAGAGGGATGGTTGTCTAGACTGGAGTTCAATCAGGGGAGGGAGTGGGAGGCAGGCCGTGTCAAGAATCTGTTTTGCTGGGGAGAGGGCCAACGGGGCTTGCTGGTGACTTGGGTATGGAGGTTTTGGAAAATGGAGAGTCACGAGGGACTCCCTAGGGTTCGGTTGGGGGTGAGCAGCCGGGCGGGTCACTAGGGAGATGGGTGAGGATAGAAACCGATCTGGAGGGAAAGCCAAGAACTCTCCGGACATTTGAGCTGAGGTGTGAGGGGCTCAGGGAGAACTCAGGGCATTCCTCCGGAAAATATCTATTGAGCACCTACCATATTCCACTGAGCGAACAACTCGGCCGAGATCTGCCTCACGGAGTGCTCGTTCTAGTCAGGAAGGTTTACATTAAACAGGATCTGTGAGAGAATCTGTTCGGTTGAGTCTTGAACAGCATGATTTGAACCACACGGGTCCACTTCTACATGGATTTTTTCCAATAAATACGGTATAGTGTTGTAAATGTATTTTCCTTCTCAATAACAGTTTTTCCTCGAGCTTGCTTTAAAATTTTTTAACATTTATTTATTTTGGACAGAGAGAGAGAGAGAGAGACAGAGACAGAGACGGGGCACGAGCGGGGGAGGGGCAGAGAGAGAGGGAGACACAGAATCCGAAGCAGGTTCCAGACTCCGAGCGGTCAGCACAGAGCCCGACGCGGGGCTCGAACTCACGGACCGCGAGATCGTGACCTGGCTGAAGTCGGACGCTTAACCGACTGAGCCACCCAGGCGCCCCAATACGTGGATTTTCAACTGCACGGAGGGGGCGCTGGCATCCTCACCCTTGCGTTGTTCAAAGGTGAAAGGTAGCGTGCTCAATAGTGATGGGAGTTAAGAAAGACGAGGTTGGGAAGGGGGTAAGAAATACTGGCAGGTGGTAAAGGTAAGGGTTTTGAAGTTTTAGGCCGGGTGGCCAGGAACACCTCAATAGCATTTTTTACCGAGACCATTGCACTTGGCTCCTGATAGACCCCGGCCGCTGCCCTCACCCCTACGTTACTTTATCCACGTGCCAGCCAGAGTGTGGCGATGGTGCGAGGCCAAGGGGCTGGATAGAAGCAACCAAGGGAGAGGCCGCCGGAGGAGGGGATGGGGGGAGGGGGAGCGCTAGGGGCAGGGTGACACGGCACCCGTTTACCATTTTGAAAATTGGGCAAATAAAGGGTCCAGGTGTTTATTCTGCCTCCTCTACGTGAAATGCACTGGGTAATTAAGTAGTAGATGAGAGAAGCGTCTCTTTATAAAAGCATTTCAGCTATAAAATAAAGAAGTGTTAGGATGAGACTATTTCGGTTGTGTGGCTCCCAGAGGCTCGCGGATCTTGTCATCGAACAAGCGGACGCTACCATCCGAGAGGAGAGAAAACCAGACATTGTCTCCTGAGCATTGCCGTTAGTCTTGGTAGAGGGATTCTGATGGAGGGTCTGGACCCAGTGGGAGATACGGAGCGCACGGGGACACAGTGAGTGTCACTGGGAGTGTGCAATCAGCAGAACCCAGACTGGGAATCCGCTGGTCAAACATGCTGGGTTCTTCAGTAAATCGGAAGTGCACGTACATCGTCCTCAACGATGGACCAAAGTTTAAGAAGAAAAGGCAAAGCTACAAGCCCAAACCAAAACTCAACCAACCAACCATCCAACTGACCCACAGGCATTTGAATGGAGGAGGGAGGGCACAAGTGAGCGAGGGGCAGAGAGGCAGAGAGGGAGAGAGAGAATCCCACGAGGGGTAGAGAGAGAGAGAGAGAGAAAAGTGGAGCTCATGTTCACCCGAAGCGGGACTCGAACTCGCCAACAGTGAGATCATGACCTGAGCTGAAGTCCGATCCTCAACCAGCTGAGCCACCCAGGCGCCCCCTCCCCCTCCCCCTCCCCCTCCCTATTTTAACCTCCACATGAACTAGCTTGGCCCTGAGCTGACTGACTCTTCAGCTGTTTGTGTGGCCGGTGACCTAAAGAAATACAGTATGCTGATCTGGTCACCTCGCGCTTGGGTCACGTTCTCCTCCTGGGGTCGTGTTAGGTCAAACAACACTTCTCTGTCTTTAGGTCTGTGCTCTGGGCTCGAGTTCTCTCCACTTTGTTGCCATTATCTGTGCCGCCTCTGACAGAACATTCGAAGCCGGGGGCCGCGGAAGTGCATGAGTTATTGGACATGACATTGATTCGTCTCATAAACTTGACGTTTCAGGTTTTCATGCCAGCTCTGTCCTTCAATCAGCACAAGGATGCGGCCACGGGATTTGCGTCCGAGAAAATCTCGGGCTCTTCCGAGTATGAAGCGGGGCTCCCTAGTGTGCCCGGGGAAACGTATCACAGCATGCAGTTAATACGGGATGAATTTTTAATGAACATCCAGAAATTTGCAAATAATATTCAAAGGACAATGCAGCAACTGGAAGGTAAGCTTCATGTTTTCTTCTGTTTCGTTACGCGCGGGAATGTCCTTTAGGAAGGCGACGTAAGAGTCCAGGAGTCTTGTTTTCGTTTGTAATCATTCTTTTTTCTCTGCCCACCATCTGAGCGACCCCGAGCTGGAAGGAAGATGCACAGAGAAACAACGAATCCTTGTCCTCAAGGGTCTTATCGTCTGGTGCACAAGGAACTGTGTGGCAGATGAGAGCTTGGGAAAGCTATTAGGACTTTTAGGGTTTGGAGGAGGGAGACCCTGTGGCGGAAGCAGGAGGAAATCACAGGAGGCTTCCTGAAGGAGGCGGCATTCGACCTCCTCTGAATGGACAGCAGAGCGTTAGTGGGTGGCGTTGGGGAGCAAGGGCATTTCGGGCAGGGAGAGAGGGCTGAATGAGAGAAGGGAGTTTGAAAGAATGGGGTTTCCGTGAACGAGGAAGGGTGGATGGCCGGTCCTGGCTTAGTTAGTGTCCAAGCCCAGGGCCCCACACGTGGTGGGGCTGCAGCAGCTACTGCGGGCCTGTACCTCACGACGTGGGGGAGGATGGCATGGTGAGAGTCCCAGAGCCTGGGAGCACGTGTGTCATGGAGGACAGCAAGGTCGAGAGGCTGGCGTAGTGGGGAAGGTGAGTCCCATTTGGGGTTACGCTTTGGAGAGCCCTATCCTGTGAAAGCCGACAGGCGATTTCTCGGCAAGGGCTATTACGGCCTGCGAGATGGCATTGCTTTCGAGGAAGAGAAATCTCACCCCCGCCCCGAAAGTAAAATTTAACACACCCCACTTAGTAGCAATTTTCTCTAGGACTAGAAACACCCGCAGAGATCCAATTTTTTTTTAACGCTTATTTATTTTTGAGAGAGGGAGCGAGCGAGCACAAGCGGTGGAGGGACAGAGAGAAAGGGGAGCGGAGGATCCAAAGCAGGCTCTGTACTGACAGCAGAGAGCGCAGTGTGGGGCTCAGGCTCACAAACCGCGAGGTCGTGATCTGAGCCCAAGTCAGACGCTTAACCGACTGAGCCACCCAGGCGCCCCGAGAGCCAAACTTTTTCAATGTTTTTTTTTGTTTTTTTTTTTATTTTGGGACAGAGAGAGACAGAGCATGAACGGGGGAGGGGCAGAGAGAGAGGGAGACACAGAATCGGAAACAGGCTCCAGGCTCTGAGCCATCAGCCCAGAGCCCGACGCGGGGCTCGAACTCACGGACCGCGAGATCGTGACCTGGCTGAAGTCGGACGCTTAACCGACTGCGCCACCCAGGCGCCCCGAGAGCCAAACTTTTTCAACGTTTTTTTTTTTTTTTTTTTTTTTTTTTTTTTTTATTTTGGGACAGAGAGAGACAGAGCATGAACGGGGGAGGGGCAGAGAGAGAGGGAGACACAGAATCGGAAACAGGCTCCAGGCTCCGAGCCATCAGCCCAGAGCCTGACGCGGGGCTCGAACTCACGGACCGCGAGATCGTGACCTGGCTGAAGTCGGACGCTTAACCGACTGCGCCACCCAGGCGCCCCGAGAGCCAAACTTTTGATAACATGCTATGGACATGTGTTTTTCATTCATTCATTCATTCATTCATTCACTCATTCATTCACTCACTCACTCACTGTGAGCAAGTGAGCAGAGGAGGGGCAGAGAGAGGGGAGAGAGAGAATCCCAAGTAGGCTCCACACTGTCGGCATGGAGCCCACGTGGGGCTCAGTCCCACGAACCATGAGATCGTGACCTGAGCCGAAATCAAGAGTTGGATGTTCAACCGCTTGAGCTACTCAGGAGCCCCCAGACTTTTGGTTTAAATTTCTTTTTTAGGGGCGCCTGGGTGGCGCAGTCGGTTAAGCGTCCGACTTCAGCCAGGTCACGATCTCGCGGTCCGTGAGTTCGAGCCCCACGTCAGGCTCTGGGCTGATGGCTCGGAGCCTGGAGCCTGTTTCCGATTCTGTGTCTCCCTCTCTCTCTGCCCCTCCCCCGTTCATGTTCTGTCTCTCTCTGTCCCAAAAATAAATAAACGTTGAAAAAAAAATAAAATAAATTTCTTTTTTAATGTTTATTTATTTTTGAGAGAGATAGAGACCGAGTGCAAGCGAAGGAGGGGCAGAGAGAGAGAGAGAGAGACACAGAATCCGAAGCGGGGTCCAGGCTCCGAGCCGTCGGCACAGAGCCTGATGCGGGGCTCGAACTCACGAACCACGAGATCGTGACCTGAGCCGAAGTCGGACGCTCAACCGACTGAGCCACCCAGGTGCCCCAGACTTTTGGTTTAGAATGTTCTTTTTTTTTTTTTTTAATCCCCCAAGAAGTGATATTCTCTTGGTGTCTGTGTTTGTTTTACTGTCTCATGTTCCATTATTTTGCGTGTCTACCTGACCCATCTCTCCCCGAAATAGTGTAAAACAGCAGAGATGTGGAAAGATGTTTCTTCTAATCTCGGATATGATTTTTGTGTCTAATGTCAAAACGTAGCTGAGTGGACACATTTTTGTGTTTTAGATAAAATACAAGAAGGAAATGCAATGAAACGTCATCTGTGACTATCAGTTACTCTAGGTTGCGAGAGTACGATGGTTTTCTTTTTTTCCCGTTTTCCTACAATGGGCATGTATGATGTAGAAAACCAGAAAAGCAGATAAATTACTACTCTGTAACGTGGGTCAGCAAGTTATGGTGCGTGTGCCAAATCCCACCTGCTGGTTGTTTTGTGTGGCCTGTGGGCTAAGAATAGTACTTACCATTTCCAATATTTAGATTTTAAATGATTAAATAAGGACCTACAGTCTGCCCTTAGCTGCAAAGCCTCTTGGTCTGCAAAGCTGGAAATATTTACTGTCTGATACGTTTTTAAGAAAAAAATTTGTGGGAGCGCCTGGCCAGCTCATTCGGTGGAGCATGTGACTCTCGATCTCAGGGTTGTGAGTTCGAGTCTCGCATTGGGTGTAGAGATTACTTAGAAAAAAAATCTTAAAAACTTTGCCAATTCCTGTTTTATAGTATCATCTTGAGGAAGAAATTTGTTTTTACTTATAGAACATTAAGCCATACGAATGGTTTTTTGTAAGTTATTGGCTGTCAATTGAAAAAGCTCTTTTACCCTTTTCTCTTTTTAAGATGCATGAGATCACAGGGGTCAGGTAATCTGTCGTGGAATGAATTTTTTTTAATATAAAAATTTTTAAATGTTTATTTTTGAGAGAGAGAGAGCGAGAGAGTGAGCGTGAGCATGAGTAGGGGTGGAGCAGCAGAGAGAGAGGGAGACAGAATCCGAAGCAGGCTCCGGACCTCACGGCTGTCCACACAGAGCCCGACGCGGGGCTCGAACCCACGAACAACTGTGAGTTTGTGATCTGAACCGAAGTCAGTTGCCCAACCTACTGAGCTGAGCCACCCAGGCGCCCCATGAATTTTTAATACAAGTATATATTTCCCTTTCCTCCTCCAGCCTTCAGAATTGCCATTCTTTTCTTAAAGGATCTTATAAAAATATCTTGTACCGTCCTCTCTGGTTTTGTTTTTGCAAAAGCCCCTCCTCTTATTAGATGTTCTCCCTCTCACTGTCCTGTGTCCCCTGTTGCAACGCAGGCTGGTTGCTCTGTCAGCGTGGTGCATGGCTGTGTCCTAGATGCGATGTTTCCTGGATCCCAGGTCTTCTCTCTTAGTTGGGTTACTCCCTCATCATGTAGGAATACATCCCTAAGTAACTTCCTTAGAAAAGGTGTGTGGGAAATAATTTTATGAGAACTTGGGTGTCTGAAAATGACTTTATTCTGTCTTCACAGTTAATAGTTTGGGCACAGAAGTTGGAGTTTAAAAAGTTTTAACACATAAAATTTCTTTTTGTTTGGTTTTGAAAGAGAGAAGCGGGGCGGGGGGTCGGGGACAGAGGATCTGAAGTGAGCTCTGTGCTGACAGCAGAGAGCCTGATGTGGGGCTCGAACCCACGAACTATGAGATCATGACCTGAGCTGGGGTTGGACGCTTAACCAAATGAGTCACCCAGGCTCCCCGGCACAGAATTTCAAATACAGTTTTCGTCATTGTCCTGTAGTATCCAGCGTTCCTTATGAGAAATTGGATTTTTCTTTTTCTTTCTTTTCTTTTGTCTTCTTTTCTTTCTTTTCTTTCTTCTTTCTCTTTCTTTCTTTCTCTTTCTTTCTTCCTCTTTCTTTCTTTCTTTCTTTCTTTCTTTCTTTCTTTCTTTTCTTTCTTTCTTTCCTTTTCTTTTCTTTTCTTTTCTTTTCTTTTCTTTTCTTTTCTTTTTTTCTTTTCTTGTTTTTTTCCTCTCCCCTTTATGTGAACTTTTAGGAGTGTGTCTTTATCTTCATGCCTTAAAATGCTGGGATGATGGACCTTTTTGTGTGGTCCTTTCTCCATTCGTTTTGCTGAGCACTGTGTGAATATTTTCCACCTGAAGACCTAGCTTTGTAGTCTGAAAACTCCTTTTGCTAATTTCTTCCACTATTTGTCTCTGTTCTTTCTTGCTAACATTGGGGGACGCCGCTGATTCTGTTGCTCATCTTTTCTCTTGTCTTTCCCACCTCTTTGTCTTTATATTCAGCTTTTCTGAAGAGTTCCTCAACTTTTATCTTCCCCAACCTTTGACTCAACTTTTTCACATCAGCTATCACATTTTTTTTGTAAGCCCAGTGAGGGGCTTCATCTTATGACCGTAAGATCAAGACCTGAGCTGAGATCAAGAGTCAGATGCTTAGGGGCACCAGGGTGGCTCAGTTGGTTGAGCGTCCGATTTCTGCTCAGGTCATGATCTCACGGTTCGTGAGTTCGAGCCCCGCGTCGGGCTCACTGCTGTCAGCACAAAGCCCGCTTCAGATCCTCTGTCCCCCTCTCTCTACCCCTCCCCGGCTTGCGCTCTCCCTCCTACCCCACCACCCAAAAAAGAGTCAGGTGCTTAACTGACTCAGCCACCCAGGTGGCTCTCAGCTATCATATTTTTAATTTTTAAGACCTCTTATTCTGTGATTATCCCTTTTCCAAAGCCTTCTGTTCTTGTTTCGTGGGTGCCATATTGCCTCACATCTCTGAGACTTATAATTGGGATTAAAAACAAATTCTTTACGTTGTCTTAATCTCCTCTGAGGTCATTGTTTCTGATTTATCTGGGCCTATTCCCTGCTGGAGGTTTTCTCAAATATCTGGTTGTTAGTTTAATTTTTTTTATTTATATTTTTTTAAGATTTTATTTTTTCTTAAATTTTTTTAATGTTTATATATTTTCGAGCGTGAGAGAGAGTGAGAGTGAGAGACAGAGCACATATGGGGGAGGGGCAGAGAGAGAGGGAGACACAATGTGAAGCAAGCTCCAGGCTCTGAGCTGTCAGCACGGAGCCCGACGCAGGACTCGAACCCACGAACCGCGAGATCATGACCTGAGCTGATGTCAGATGCCATCCAGGCGCCCCTGAAGATTTTATTTTTTTAAGTAATCTCTACACCCAAGGCAGGGCTCAAGCTCCCGACCCCGAGATCAAGAGTCACACGCTCTTCTAACGGAGCCAGCCGGGCACCCCTTGTTTAATTGTTAAACTGAAGTTACTAGGTTGTAAATTCAGCAACATCTTAAATAACTAGATCATTCTGACCAAGCTTAACACTGTTAAAATTATCTATAATGCTTAGTTACATTCTGATGGAAGAGAATGAAAGTCTAGATGGATTAGGATGGGGTGGGGGGTGGAGGGGACGAATCGGATCTCGCTGTACTGATGTCTGGAGAGAAGAGCCACCCGACTCACTTGGACGTTACTGTCTGTAATCATTTCCCCCGAACTGGTGGCTAACTGACCGTTGTTATCCTACCAGGGGAGATTAAGTTGGAAATGCCAAGCATCAGTGTGGACAGAGAGGTGTCTGACCTGGCAGCTGACCCGGAAGCCGTTGAAACCTTAGAGCAGTGTGTGATAAACTGGCTGAATCTGATATCCGCAGCTGTGGAGGGCCAGCTGAAGAAGACCCCTCAGGTAACTCAGGCCGCACTTTTGAAGTTTCCCTGACCGTTCACGTGGCCACCGGAGGAAGAGCCAGGAGTCTGGGGATCTGTCTGACCCAGCCTCTCTTCTTACTCTTT
Organism: Lynx rufus; assembly: GCF_022079265.1. Classification (NCBI taxonomy): domain Eukaryota; kingdom Metazoa; phylum Chordata; class Mammalia; order Carnivora; family Felidae; genus Lynx; species Lynx rufus. Next base: position 731,931 of record NW_025814839.1, on the reverse strand, counting down.
TGTCGCCTCCTTGAAAGTTCAAAGCAAAAAAATAAATGAAAAAAACAAACAAAAAAAAGGGGCGCCCGGGTGGCTCAGTCGGTTGAGCGTCCGACTTCGGCTCAGGTCACGATCTCACGGTTTGTGAGTTCGAGCCCCGCGTCGGGCTCTCTGCTGACAGCTCAGAGCCTGGAGCCCGCTTCGGATTCTGGGTCTCCCTCTCTCCCTGCCCCTCCCTCACTCGTGCTCTGTCTCTGTCTCAGAAATAAAGAAACATTAAACAAAATTGAATAAAAAGTTCAAAATCCCCACACCATCGTTCCTGGGCTTTCTGCTGTTAGCGTGCAGCCACATTACCCCGTGGGCTGACAGAGGTCATACTGTGTGTCAGGATGCTCGTCTGGAGGCTTCCTCCTCAGGCTGGTTTCCTTCGTGGCGTGGCACATTGCCCCATCAGTTCTCCAGAGAAAGAGAGCGGCTTGGATTTCTTAGCCAGAGTCCTGACATTCGCTCTGACTGGACCATCTGAGGTCAAGTGCAGGGCTCGGTTCCCATTTGGAGCAGTTGGGAAGAGAGGGAGGGGTTCTGTAGAAACCACCACAAGTGTGCCTTCCGCACGAGCGATGACGGTTTATGTGTTCGCGTCACCTTGCAGGGTAACGGTCCTCTGGCCGAAATTGAATTCTGGCGGGAAAGAAATGCAACCCTAAGTGCGCTCCATGAGCAAACAAAGCTTCCAATAGTCAGGAAGGTCTTGGATGTGATCAAGGAATCAGATTCTATGCTTGTGGCCAACCTGCAGCCAGTCTTAACTGAATTATTCAAGCTCCACATGGAGGCCTCAGACAACGTGCGGTTTCTGTCCACTGTGGAACGTCATTTCAAGGTAGGCCGGGCGTGCTGCGCTTTGGAAAGTCGGGTCTGTAAATTAGCTCTCACGCGGATTTAGTTTCCTTGTTTGTTTATTTTAAAAATTTTTTAAAACTTACGTGTATTTATTTTTGAGAAATAGAGTGAGACAAAGCGTGAGCGGGGGAGGGGCAGAGAGAGAAGGAGGGGCAGAGTCTGAAGCAGGCTCCGGGCTCTGAGCAGGCGTCAGCACAGAGCCTGATGCGGGGCTCAAACCCACGAACCGTGAGATCGTGACCTGAGCCGAAGTTGGACGCTCAACCGACTGAGCCACCCAGGCACCACTAGTTTCCTTGTTTAATTCAGCACTTAAAAAATTGTGGTCACAAACATATAACATTCATTATTTTAAGCACTTGCAAGTATATAGTTCAGTGGCATTAAGTACATACCCGAGGGGCGCCTGCGTGGCTCAGTCAGTTAAGCATTTGACTTCGGCTCAAATCATGATCTCGCGGTTTGTGAGTTCGAGCTCCGTGTCGGGCTCTGTGCTGACAGCTCAGAGCCTAGAGCCTGCTTCAGATTCTGTGTCTCCCTGTCTCTGCCCTTCCCTGCTCACATGCTCTGTCTCTCAAAAATAAATAAACATTAAAAAAAAAAACGTACACGGTGCTGGGTGCCCATCCTCATTATCCATAAGCAAGCCATTTTCATCATCCCCGACATAAACTTGGACCCCTTGAGCTCCGATTCCCTCCTCCCTGCCCCTCTGGTAACCTCTATCCCACTTTCTGTCTCTCTGAATTTGCCCCTTCTTGGTATACACGTGGCATCGTACATCTTTTGTTCTGTCTCACCACGACTTTGGTTTACATTCCCTAGTGACTGATGAGGTTGAACACCTTTCACCCTGCTTCTTAGGCCGTTCGCGTATCTTTGGTGAAACATCTGTTGTAATCTTTTCCCCATTTTTAATTTGCCTCGTCATTGATTTATGAGTTAAACATTTTTGAATACAAGTTCCTTATCAGATACACGCTTAGCGATATTCCAATCTGTGTGCATTTTCACTTTCTCAATGACAGTTGTGTTCTTTGTCTTCCCATTTTGTGGGTCAGGAGTTTGGGGAAAGCTTAGCTGGGCGGTTCCTCTTGGCTCATGTACAACAGCTGGGGGGGCTGGGCTGCGGGACCCCTTCCACGTGGCTTCTTCGCCCACACATCTGGCGTCTGGTGCTCCTGGGCCTTTTTTCTACGTGTGGTATCTAAGTCCCTAGTATTTCTCTACGTGGTTTGGATGTCTCAAAGCCTGGTGGCTTCAGGGTAATAGGGTGGCCACGCTTGCTTTTTAAAAAAATTTTTAAAGACTTTATTTATTTTTGAGAGAGCGAGAGAGAGATCGAGGGGGAGAGGGAGAGAATCAGCAGGGGAGGGGCAGAGAGAGGGGGGACAGAGGCTCCGTGCTGGCAGCAGAGAGCCTGATGCAGGGCTCGAACTCAGGAACCGTGAGATCATGAACTGAGCCGAAGTCAGACGCTTAACCGACTGAGCCACCCAGGCGCCCCGAATGCTTCTTTATTTTGAGAGAGAGGGAGGGAGGGAGGGAGAGAGAGAATCCCAAGCAGGCTCCACGCTCAGTGTGAAGCCTGACTCGGAGCTCAGTCTCACAACTGCGAGATCGTGACTTGAACTGAAGTAAGTGTTCTGGTGCTTAAATGACTGAGCCACCCAGTCCCCGGGATGGTCATACTGTTTACATGGTGGCTGGCTTCCAAGAGACCAGAAGCAGCATTATGGCCGCCATATTCCACTGACTAAAGAAGTAACAGCCTGTGCAGACTCGAGGGGGTGGAGATGACTCGGTCTCTTAATGGCGAGGGGGACACAGTCAAGATGTTGTGGCTGTGTTTGGAAAATACAATCTGCCACACGGAATATGTACTGGGTGTGTGTGTGTACTCAATAGCTATACATATATATTCTTTTTCTCTATATTTATTTTTCTCGCTCTCTACGTATCTATTTATGTATATACACACTCCTACTTTATACACTGCTTCAAATGGCTTTATTTACTTTAATTGTAAATCTTATCTGTCTTTCCGTGTCAGTGTGCACAGACCTATTTCAGACTCCTTTCGGTGGTGAAACGCTTCCTCCCGCACTAAGTACACTTTTTGAATTAGGAAGAGTGAAACTTCCCGCGCACGCGCCGCTCTATCAAACTACTCGGACCCCAAGGCTAAGGTTGCTTGCTCTCTCCGATTAGAACATCACGCACGGATCTAGCTTTCACGTCGTCCTGGAGACCATCCCTTCCATGATGAGTGCCCTGAGGATGGTGTGGATCATCTCCCGACACTACAATAAAGATGAAAGGATGATCCCGCTCATGGAGCGGATCGCCTGGGAAATCGCCGAAAGAGTCTGCAGAGTGGTCAACCTGCGGACTTTGTTCAAGTGAGAAGTAGCGATGCTATGTTTTTCCGAAGATCTTAAACAGCTTTTTTTTTTTTAAGTTTATTTATTTTGAGAGAGAAAGAGAATGTGACTGGGGGAAGGGGGAGGCGGGGGGAGGAGAGAGAGAGAGAGAGAGAGAGAGAGAGAGAGAGAGAGAGAGAGAGAAAAAATGAGAATCCTAAACCGGCTCTATGCCTTAAGCACAGAGCCCGACTCGGGGCTTGACCTCACGAACCTTGAGATCATGACCTGAGCTGAAATCAAGAGTCGGATGCTTAACCTACTGAGCCACCCGGGCGCCCCTTAAACAGCTTTATTGAAACATGATGCACACACCGTACGATTCACCAGAATGTACAAGCCAACGGCTCTTCGTGTATTTGGAGTTGTGTATCTGTGGCCACAATCGATTGTGGAATATTTTCTCTAATCCAAAAAGAAACCCCAAACCCTTTAGCTGTCACATCCGGCCTCCCCAGCCCACCTCGCCTTGGGCAACCACAGATCTACTTTCTGTCTCTCTTGATTTGCCTTTTCTGAACATTCGTACAAACGGAGTCATACACATGGTGGCTTTTACGACAGACTCCTTCTGCTCAGCACCATGGTTTTTTTCTTTTTCTTTTTTAAATATGAAATTTATTGTCAAATTGGTTTCCATACAACACCCAGTGCTCATCCCAACAGGTGCCCTCCTCAATGCCCATCACCCACTTTCCCCTCCCTCCCACCCCCCATCAACCCTCAGTTTACTTTCAGTTTTTAAGAGTCTCTTCTGGTTTGGCTCTCACCTTCTCTAACTTTTTTTTTCCCTTCTCCCCCCTGGTCTTCTGTTAAGTTTCTCAGGATCCACATAAGAGGGAAAACATACGGTATCTGTCTTTCTCTGTATGGCTTATTTCACTTAGCATCACACTCGCCAGTTCCATCCACGTTGCTACAAAGGGCCATATTTCATTCTTTCTCATTGCCACGTAGTACTCCATTGTGTATATAAACCACAATTTCTTTATCCATTCGTCAGTTGATGGACATTTAGGCTCTTTCCATCATTTGGCCATTGTTGAAAGTGCTGCTATAAGCGTTGGGGTACAAGTGCCCCTCTGCGTCAGCATTCCTGTGTCCCTTGGGTATCAGCACCATGGTTTCAAGGTTCACCCGTGTGGGAGCCGGTGTCAGGGCCTCATTCCCCTTTAGGGCCAACTAATAGCCCGTCGTGTGGACACGTAGGTTATTTTATTTTAATCAGGATTGTCTTCCTTAGTTATCCCGGGAGACACCAAGTCCCAGGGCCCCTAAGGCCGGAGGGCCTCTGGGATCAATGTAGAAGGAGGTGCAGATGTTCACTTTCCTAAAAAACAAAAAAACAAAAAAAACTCTGCAGGTGAAAGAGGCACAACAGTCTTGGCTTTGTCATTTCCCTGTGGTGCTGCAGCCTTCACTGTTGACTTGTGGCCCGGCCCGAGGCTACCGGTCCCCTTCCGGCTGGAACAGAGAGCTCCCCAGGGGAGCCGCAGCTCTGCCGGTTGGGTGGGCGGCCGGCCGGGTGCCGTTCAGCCCCGGGGGTGGCCTACAGATCTGCAAGGGGGTCGCACCCTCGTAGGCCGGTGCAGGGGACTGTGGGATGGGGAGGCCCTGCTCCTCGGGGACGGTGCTCCCCTCGGAAACCTGCTCCCCTTGGGCTGTGTGGCTCGGACCCGCCACCCAGGCTCAGCCTTCCCCCCCCTCGCTGCATCTCTTTGCTCCACAGAGAAAATCGAGCCAGCGCCCAGCACAAAACCGCGGAGGCCAGGAACGCCCTGCACACGTGGAAAAAGGCCTATTTCGACACCAGGGCCAAGATCGAGGCTTCGGGGAGAGAAGCTCGGTGGGAGTTTGATCGAAAGCGGCTGTTTGAGAGAACGGATTACATGGCTGCCATCTGCCAGGATCTCTGTGACATCCTGCAGGTGGGGAGGCTGGAGCGGGTGTTCTCCCATGCCCCGAAAGGTGGCTGGGGTTCGGACGTGGCTGGACGGAAAGCGGTTTGGCTTTTTGATGGCACGCTGTCCGTGTCCAGCGGAAACCAGGAGACGGACAGGGGCTGGCGGGGGAGGGAGGGAAACCCTTGAGAGACCACGCAGAATGTACCGGAAGGTACCAAAGTGGGCCAGACCGCTCGCACTTCTCCTTGTCTCCTGTCACCCCGCTCTCAGCTGTCCTTTGACCTCCGGCCACGCCTGCCTCGTAGCTTTTGCAGAATCCTCCCCCTCCTGTCTTTCCGTTAAATGTCGGAATTCCTCAAAGTCTAGTCCAAGACTTATTCTCTCCTGACGCCACATCATCCTGCCCGTTGTTTCGGCTGCTACCCATCCTTCAGGGACTCCTTGTTTATCTGGTCCCTCTCTCTCTTGAATAAACGGTCGAAGGGTCTAGTGTCTGGTTGGATGAATTATCCACTGTTCTTTGTCTCACGAAGGTCCATCCGTCCGTTCATTCTTAGTATTTACGGAGCGCTCACTTGTGCCAGGCACCCGTGCTTGCTACCAGGGCCGGCTACGTCACCTGCCGTGCCCAGTGCAACAGATGTGGGACCCCTTGTTCAAAAAGTAGGAAAAAAATGCTATTAAAAGCATTAAAATCTAAAGCTTTTCCCTTTCTTCTGACATCTCTTACCTCGGCAGGCTTTATTTTTTGTTTGCCCACGACTGTGGCAAAGTAAAGAAGGTGAAGGGAAATTGAACATTTAAATTATTCCATGATTTGGGGCACCTGGGTGGCTCTTTTTTTATTTAATGTTTGTTTATTTTTGAGAGAGAGAGAGAGAGCGCAAGCAGGAGAGGGGCAGAGAGAGAAGGAGACAGAGAATCCGAAGTGGGCTCCACACTGACAGTGGAGAGCCCTATGTAGGGCTCGAACCCATGAGCTGAGATCATGACCTGAGCGGAAGTTGGACGTTTAACCGACTGAGCCACCCAGGCGCCCCGAGCATCTGACTCTTAATTTCAGCTCAGGTCCCGATCTCACGTTTGCGAGCTCAAGCCCCTGTGCACTTGGGCTCTGCACTGACAGGGTGGAGCCTGCTTGGGATTCTCTCCCTCTCCCTCTCTCTGCCCCTCCCCTGCTAGCACTTTCTCTCTCTCTCTCTCTCAAATTAATATTTAAATTATTCCATGAGTTTTACCATTCATATTTACATTGCGCAGTGTTCGCTTAAAGGGCAGATACAAGGCCATTTGACTCGTATGCGGAATCACTGAAAAGATGTGATTTGTACTTCGTCACTCGAATGTGCAGATGTACGTCATTGCCAGAACGATGCGACAGCGCGGCACACAGCTGACTTGGTTGGTTTTCTCCCACTTCTTTTAATTTTTTTAATTCAGAAAATTTTTTAAGTTTTTAAAACTTGAATTCCAGTTACTTAACATACAGTGCGATATCAGTTGCAGGCGTACGATATAGAGACTCAATACTTCCATACCACACCCTGCGCTCATCACAACAAATGCCCTCCTTCGTCCGCATCACCTGGTTCACTCACCTCCCCACACCCTCCCCTCTGGTAGCCATTGGCGTGTTCTCTGGAGCTAAGAGTCTGTTTCTTGGTTTTCCTTTCTTTCTTCCCCCCCATGATCCTTTGTTTTGTTTTGTTTTGTTTCTTAAATTCTATGTATGTGTGAAATCATGGTATTTGCCTTTCTCCGACTTACTTCACTAAGTAGAATACTCTCCAGTTCCATCCGTATCCTTGCAAATGGCACGATTTCATTCTTTTGATGGCTGGATGATATCCCATCGCATATATAAAATATCACCTCTTCTTTATCCATTCATCAGTCGAAGGACATCTGGGCTCTTCCCATAATTTGGCCACCGTTGATAGCACTGCCATAAACATTGTCCCCTTTTGAATCAGTATTTTCTTTTTTTTATCCTTTGGATAAATACCTAGTAGTACAATTGCTGGGCTGTAGGATGGTTCTACTTTTAACTTTTTGAGGAACTTTCATACTGTTTTCCAGTGCGGCTGCACCAGTTTGCCCTCCCACCAGAAGTGCTAAGGGTTCCCTTTTCTCTACATCCTCGCCAATACCTGTTGTTTCTTGTGTTGTTCATTTTAGACATTCTGAGAGGTGTGAGGTGGTATCTCATTGTGGTTTTGACTTGTATTTTCCTGATGATGAGTGATGTTGAGCATTTTTTCACGTGTCTGTCAGTCATCTGGATGTCTTCTTTGGAGAAGTGTCTGTTCACGTCTTCTGCCCATTTCTTCATTGGATTATCTGTTCTTTTGGGTGTTGAGTTTGAGAAGTTCTTTATAGATTTTGGATAGTAACCCTTTGATATCAGAGATGTCATTTGCAAATATCTTTTCCCATTCTGTCAGTTGCCTGTTAGTTTTGTCGATTGTTTCCTTCATGGTGCAGAAGCTTTTTATCTTGAGGAAATCCCAGTAGTTCATTTTTGCTTTTGTTTCCCTTGCCTCTGAAGACGCGTCTAGTAAGAACTTGCTACGGCCAAGGTCAAAGAGATGTTCTCCTCTAGGATGTTGATGGTTTCCTGTCTCACACTGAGGTCTTTCATCCATTTTGAATTTATTTTTGTGTATGGTGTAAGAAAGCGGTCCAGTTCTTCTGTATGTTGCTGTCCAGTTTTCCTAACACCATTTGTTGAAGAGCCTTTTTTCCATTGGATAGTCGTTGTGGGTCCATTTCTGGGTTCTCTATTCTGTTCCATTGATCTCTGTGTCTGTTTTTGTGCCAGTACCATACCGTCCTGATGATTACAGCTTTGTAATACAGCTAGCAGTCCGGAATTGTAAGGCCTCCAGCTTCGCTTCTCTTTTTCAACATTACTTTGGCTATTTGAGGTCTTTTCTGGTTTCATATAAATTTTTGAATTCCAAGTTCCAGTTCTGTGAAAAATGCTGGTGTTATTTTGACAGGTGTTATTTATACGGCATTGAATGTATAAATTGCTTTGGGTAGTATAGACATTTTAACAATATTGTTCTTCCAATCCATGAGCATGGAATGTTTTTCCATTTCTTTGCGTCTTCAGTTTCTTTTATAAGTATTGTATAGTTTTCAGAGTACAGATCTTTTACTTCTTTGGTTAGGTTTATCCCTAGGTATGTTATGGTTTTTGGTGTCATGGTAGTGGGACCGATTCTTTGATTTCTCTTTTCTGCTACTTCATTATTGGTGTATAGAAATGTAACGGGGCACCTGGGTGACTCAGTCAGTTGGTTGAACATCCGACTTCGGCTCAGGTCATGATCTCGTGGTTCGTGAGTTCAAGCCCCACATTGGGCTTGCTGTCATCAACCTGTCTGTGCAAAGCCCACTTCAGATCCTCTGTCCCCCTCTCCCTGCCCCTTCCCTGCTTGTGCTCTCCCCAAAATAAATAAATATTAAAAAAAAAAGAAGAACTGCAACGAACTTCTGTATGTTGATTTTGTATCCTGTGACTTTGCTAAATTCTCGTATCAATGAATCTAGAAAATTCTCTGGTGGAGTCTTTTGGGTTTTCTATGTGGAGTATCATGTCCTCTGTGAGGAGTGAAAGTTTGACTTTTTTCTTGTTGATTTGGATGCCTTTTATTTCTTTTTGTTGTCTGATTGCTGAGGCTAGGACTTCCAGTGCTATGTTGAACAACAGTGGTGAGAGCGGACATTTCTGTCATGTTCCTGACTTTAGGGAGAAAGCTCTCCGTTTTTTCCCCATTGAGGATGATAATAGCTGTGGGTCTTTCTGATGTTGAGGTATGTTCCCTCTATCCTTACTTTTTAGAGGGTTTTTATCAAGAATTGATGCTGTATTTTGTCAAGTGCTTTTTCTGCCTCTATTGAGAATTTCATATGGTTCGTATCCTTTCTTCTATTAATGTGGTGTATCGCATTGTTTGATTTGTGGATGTTGAACCACCTCTGTAGCCCAGGAATAAATCCCACTTGATCATGGAAAATAATTCTTTTAATGTACTGTTGGATTCAATTTTCTAGTATCTTATTGAGAATTTTTGCATCCATGTTCATCAAGGATATTGGCCTGTGGGTTTTTTTTTCGGTGGAGTCTTTGTCTGGTTTTGGAATCAAGGTAATGCTGGCCTCGTAGAATGAGTTTGAAAGTTTTCCTTCAATTTCTGTTTTTTGGAACAGTTTCAGAAGAATAGGTATTAATTCTTCTTTCTTTATTTTTTAAAGTTTATTTATTTATTTTGAGAGAGAGAGTGCAAGTATGAGTGGTGGAGGAGGGGAGAGAGAGAGAAGGAGAGAAAGAATCCCAAGAGGCTCTTACGCAGAACCCCATGTGGGGCTTGAACTCATGAACCTTGAGATCATGACCTGAGCTGAAATCAAGAGTCAGACACTTAACTGACTGAGCCACCCAGTTCTTCTTTAAATGTTTGGTAGAATTTCCCTTGGAAGCCATCTGTCTCTGGACTCTTGTTTATTGGGAGATTTTTGACTACTGATTCAATTTCTCTTTCTTTCTCTGTTTCTTTTTCTTTCTTTTCTTTTGAGAGACAAAGGATCCCATGGGGGGTAGAGGGAGGGAGGGAGAGACAGAGAGAGAGAAGTGGGGCTCAACTGGGGCTTGTGATTTTTACCCAAAGCAGGGCTGGGGCTCACCTGATGCAGGGCACGAGCTCACCTGAAACAGGGCATGAGCTCACCCGATACAGGGCTTGAACTCACCTACTGTGAGATCATGACCTGAGCCGAAGTCAGATGCTTGACTACTGAGCCACCCAGGTGCCCCCTGATTCAATTGCTGTGCTGGTTATGGGTCTGTTCAAATTTTCCATTTCTTCCTGTTTCAATTTTGGTAGTTTGTGTGCTTTTAGGAACTTATCCCTTTCTTCCAGATCTCCCAGTTTGTTGGCATATAATTACTCATAATATTCTGTCGTACAATTGTCTGTATTTCTGTGGTGTCAGTTGTGATCTCTCCTCTTTCATTTACGATTTTATTTTATTTTTTGGTCTTTTCTCTTTTTGATAAGTCTGGCTAGGAGTTTATCAATTTTGTTAATTCTTTTCAAAGAACCAGCTCCTAGTTTTGTTGGTCTGTTTTACTTTTTTTTTTTTTTTTAATTTATGTGTTGTTTATTTCTGCTCTAATCTTTATTTCTTTTCTTCTGCTGGTTTTAGGCTTTATTCGCTGTTCTTTTTCCAGCTCCTTCAGGTGTTGGGTTGTGTACTTGAGACTTTTCTTGCTTCTTGAGTAAGGCCTGTATTGCTATATACTTCCCTCTTATGACTGCCTTTGTTGCATCCCAAAGGTTTTGGACTGTAATGTTTTCATTTTCATTTTTTCATTTGCTTACATGTATTTTTAAATTTCTTCTTTAATTTCCTGGTTGACACATTCATTCTTTAGTAGGATTTTCTTTAACCTTCATGTATTTGTGGTCTTTCCAATTTTTTTTCTTGTGGTTGACCTCACGTTTCCTAGTGTTGTGGTCTGAAAATATGCATGGTATTGTTGCATCCACACAACTCCTGAAACAGAATGCTATGGGCACCAGTGACAGTCACAACAAAGTTTATTACAATGAGAGTCAAGGCCGACCGATCCGGACCAACACTCTTGATAAGAGTGTGGCCCCGAACAGCCGGGGTACAGAGTTTTTATGGCCGACCACATCGTTTTATCATCACCTGGGAACAGAACAGAGAAATAGTTCCCAGATGAGTTAGAAACAGTTGCTGGATGAAGTGATTATTTTAGACTCTTTGCCGCTAAGTTGCAACCAGTGGATCTCCTTGACCTTGCCTCTGATGCTCTTCTCTTTGAGCTTTTGTTTCCTTCATTGGTGAAGCCTGATTTATAAGAGTATGAAGCATAATTTACAAGAGTGAAGCAAGGCTGTTATCTCTTGACCTTCAGTGTCAGAACAAAGCTGTTATTTTTCAAGCTACACGTTAGCCTTACACTACAATTTAACCCTTACAGTGTGATCTCAATCTTTTTGTATTTGTCAAGGGCGGATTTGTGACCCAGTATGTAATCTGTTCTGGAGAATGTTCCATGTGCACTCGAAAAGAATGTGTATTCTGCTTTAGGATGAAATGTTTCGAATATATCCATCAGTCCATCTGGTCCAGTGTGTCATTTAAAGCCATTGTTTTCATTTACAATTGTTAGGTCTTCTTGGTAGATAGACCTCTTTATTATGATATAGTGCCCTTCTTCACCTCTTGTTACAGTCTTTGGTTTAAAACCTAGTTTGTCTGATATAAGTATGGCTACTCCGACTTTCTTTTGATGTCATTAGGATGGTAGATGGTTCTCCACCCCCCTCACTTTCAATCTGGGTGTCTTTGGGTCTCACACGAGTCTCTTATAAGTGGCATATCGATGGGTCTTTTAACCCATTCTGAAACCTTCGATCTTCTACGTCACCTATTCTCTCCTCTGCTTCGTCAATCCTGTCGTGACTCTATCCAGTCAGTTTTGCTTCTCAGTTACAGCATTTTATTTTTCCAGTCTGACTAGTTTTTAGGTCTTTGATCTCTGTAGCAAGGGTTTCTCTGGAGTCTTCTGTGCTTTTTTTCGAGGCCAGCTAGTATTCTTCTGACTGGCGTTCTAAATTCTCGTTCAGATATATTGCTTCTATCTGTTGTGAGCAAATCCCTGGCTGTGGTTTCTTCTTGATCTTCCTTTGGGGGGGGATTCTCTGCCTTGTCATTTTGTCTAGGTTTTTGTCTTTTGCGTGTTGTGAGAGCTTGTTAGGTTTCTTGCTCTTGAGAATACTGCTGTATTGAGGGGGTCCTACCTGGACCAGGGGGTCCAGGCCTGGTGCTTCGGGAAGGGTCTCTGGCGACGGGGCACTGTGCTGCTGTGCTTTGGTTGCTCTTTCCCCCAGGTCAGTCCTCTGCAGAGCTCCTCCTTGCTTGCAGGGAGGAGTGTTTGGACTTTTAACTACGTGCGCTTTGATTTGTTTGTTAAAGGGAGCTCGATCCAAAAAAAGAGAAAAGGAAAAGGAACCAAAGCCCCAAACGGACAAACAACTATAAGCCTGATTCCACGAGAGAAAAAAAGAGAGAAAGAACGAGACTGATTCAAAAAATGAGACAAGGGGGGCACCTGGGTGGCTCAGTTGGTTGAATGTTCAACTCTTGATGTCGGCTCAGGTCATGATCCCAGGGTTGTGGGATCGAGCCCTGCGTCAGGCTCTGTGGTGAGTGTGGAGCCTGCTTGGGATTCTCTCCTTCTCTCTCTGCCCCTCCCCTACTCACATGTGCACTCTCTCTCTCAAATAATAAATAAACTTCAAAAAAGAAATTAAAAAAAAAACCCCAAAAGCCCCACAAAAAGTGAGAGAAGGAAATGAAAATACAAACAAATGAACAAAAAACTCTAACTCTGATTCCAAAGGAAAATAACAAAAAAAGAAAGTCTGGTCCTATTTCCAGCTTCAGAACTGAAGCTGACGCTTTGGAGCCCTCTATGATCAGTGGGTGGGGTGCGTGTGGGGGGGCCTGTGCTCCTCCTCTGGGGGAGAGGCCCCCTGCACCGGCTGGCGCCCAGTCAGACAGCTCAGCAGGGCGCAGGGGGCGCGGTCTGATGTAAGCGGCTCGAGCCTCCACTGGGGGCGCTGTGTTGGTTGCCGAAGTCCCGGGTGCTGGTGGTCGGGGAAGGTGGCGTCACCCCGCTCTCCGGTCCCCAGGGAGGGGAGCTCAGGCCTCCCAGGCGAGCCAACGGTCTCCCCTCCTGTGTCCCAGGCTTCCGTCAGATCCCTGCCAACAGGCCGACTGTGCCCAGGCTGGTGGGGCTGGGATTCGAAACTCCTAATCTTGGGGCGCCTGGGTGGCTCAACGGGTTGGGCGTCTGACTCTTGGTTTCCGATTGGGACACGATCTCACACTTCGTGCGACTGAGCCTCACGTTGGGCTCTGCACTGACAGCATAGATCCTGCTTGGGATTCTCTCTCTCTCTCTGTCTCTCTCTCTCTGTCTCTCTCTCTCTGTCTCTCTCTCTCTGTCTCTCTCTCAAAATAAATGTTTAAAATAAAAAAGAAAAACTTAAAGAACCTGCTCCTCCCTCCGGAGGAGCCCCTTGCGGTGCTGCGCCTGGCTCTGTTCGGTCCCAGAAAAGCAGTTGTGTGGCCCCGTAGGCGCCTGGGGTTTATGGTGACGCACAGTGACAAGCTGTGGCCACGTTGTCTGCCCTCAGCGCGTGCCTCTGTCCCCCTGCTGTGGACCGGCCGCTCAGGTGTGCCCCCAAGTCTTTTGTTCTGGGAGAGGCCATCTGCCCTCTTCCAGATGTACTCGGAGAAGGAAGGTTCTCTCCCAGTGCGCCCCTGGGGATCCCCACCTGACACGCTGTCGCCGGTCTTCCCCCCCCCCCCCCCCCCGCCATCTGCCCTGCTCGACTTCCAGGAATGGTGCAAACTTCCAGACCCTCAGAATGTGAGCTCCTCTGTTTGCAAAAACTTGTGATCGTCCGTTTCTCTCGATTCCCCGGTCGGTGGTTTTGGGGGGTGTTTTTCTTGCATGACCCGAACCCCCTCTCTCCCCCACTCTCTCTGTCTTCTCTCCGGGAAAAGGGCTCCCTCCCCTCCAAGTCCCCGCGGCTCTTCTCTCCCCCAGTTCACGTCTCTGCGCCTCCTGGTACCTGCCACGGTCTCTCCCTCTAATTGTGCAGATTGTTCTCTTTAATCCTCGGGCTGATTTCCTAGGTGCTCAGAATGATACGATGTTGACCGAGCTGGGTTCCAGGGACCAGGCAGGTCCAGGGTCCCCCTACCCCTCTGCCATCTTAACTCCTTCTCTCTCTCACTTCTTGGTGCGAGCACATTCTGCCAGGATTCTCTACCTCCAGCTTACCAACGGGTAAGGAAGGGATGGGTGGGTTGCCTGCTCTTTGTCCTATGTCATCGCTCAGGGGGAGTAGTTGGCCAACACAGGGAAACAACAGGAAGTTACAGAACCGATATGGTAGGTTTCCTGATCAGGTGTGTTTCCTAGCCCACTGTTCTGGAAGCAAACTCCGGCTTGAAGGGAGAAGGTGGTCTCTCATCGCAGCCTGTGTCCTCGTGTACTTGTCTTTGATGTGACACATTTCCCTGTGCTGGCTGCGAATGTCCCCCCAACCCCCTGAACTGCCGTACGTGGGCCCACTAGAATTCTGTGCTTGTGGGGCGTCCCATGCTGTATGTGACAAAGTGGAAACAGACAAGTAGATCCCACGTATCTGCTCACATGTGTGCACGGCCGCCCTATCAGATTTCATTTACAAAACACACGTTCAAAGATAAAATTACTGGGGTGTCTGGGTGGCTCAGTCCGTTGAACATCCGACTTCGGCTCAGGTCATGATCTCACAGTTTGGGAGTTCCAGCCCCGCATCGGGCTCTGTGCCGACAGCTCAGAGCCTGGAGCCTGCTTTGGATTCTGTGTCTCCCTCCCTCTCTGCCCCTCCCCTGCTCGACCCTGTCTCTCGCTCAAGAGTAAATAAACGTTAAACACACTCATGGAAAACCGAAAGGCAGCCTCCCTGTGTTTTGTTTGTTTGGACAGGTTATGGAGGAATTTTACAATATATTTGGTCCAGAACTAAAGGCAGTGACGGGGGATCCCAAGCGCATTGACGATGTCCTGTGCAGGGTGGACAGCCTGGTCACCCCCATGGAAAACCTGACCTTTGACCCCTTCAGCATCAAGTCTTCCCAGTACTGGAAATATGTGATGGATGAATTCAAGATTGAAGTTCTGGCAAGTAACTCGTCTATAGATTTGATCTTGGAAGTGGGTACCATGGTTCCCCCATGTTAAATTTGTTTCGTTATGCTTAGGATTTTTTTTTTTTTAATGACAAAAAGTAATACCTGCTTACTTGTAAAAAACAGAAGCAATACCATAAGAGAGTCTTAAATACAGACTGGACCGAGGATTGCTGCAGGGGAGGTAGGTGGGGGGATGGGCTAAGCGGATGGTGGGCATTAAGGAGGGCACTTGTTGGGATGAGCACAGGGCGTCATATATGAGGGATGAATCGCTGGGTTCTACTTCTGAAACCAATGCTACACATATATGTCAACTAACTTGAATTTAAATAAATAAATAAAAACAAATGATACCGAGGAATATAAGCCAAAAATGAACATTCCTTAATCTTTTTTGTCCCCATTCCTATCTCTAGGCAGAATAAGGTTAAGTCAAGCTACACACAGTAGCATCTCTACAAAGGTGGGTTTGCTGTATAATTGGGGAGGACCTAGGAGGCTGCAGAATGGGGCTTGATTTAGTAGGCAGTAGGGAGCCACTGAGGTTACAGAGTGAGGTAATCAGAATTATGGTTGAGGAAGGTTCTTCTGGTCACAGCATAGGCTGATTTAGGCCGGGGAATGAGAGGAGGTGGGGAGATGATATTAGGAGGTTGTGGCCTGGGGTACGGGGGAGGCAGAACCTGTCAAAGAGAGGCTGTAGCTGAGAATATGGTTTCAGGCCACACAGCGTGATAATATGGTGGATGGTCCATCGTGGTTACTCTTTCAGCTTCATGTGGGAGGCACATCAGCAGCGTCCCCATTTTAGGTCTTGAGTAATTGTTTTTATAACCAGAGCATCTTTTTATATGGGCAACCCCAGACTGTTCTTGGGTTATCTAAACATTTCCATTTTAATTACATCCGGTGTATTCTCAGCTTCTATTTTGTTTTAAGTGTTATTTTTATTTATTTTTTAATTTAATGTTTACTTATTTTTAGAGAGAGAGAGAGAGAAACAGACTTATTTTTAGAGAGAGAAAGAGAGAGAGAGAGAGAGAGAGAGAGAGAGAGAGAGAGAGAAACAGAGCATGAATGGGGGAGGAACAGAGAGAGAGGGAGACACAGAATCCCAAGAAGGCTCCAGGCTCTGAGCTGTCAGCACAGGGCCCGATGCAAGGCTTGAAGTCATGGACCATGAGATCATGACCTGAGCTGAAGTCAGTCACTCAACTGACTGAGCCACCCAGACGCCCCTATTAATTTTTATTTTTAAAAATGTTTAGTTAGAGGGAGGGACGGAGTGCACAAGTGTGGGAGGGGCAGAGAGAGAGAGAGGGAGACACAGAATCTGAAGCAGGCTTCAGGCTCTGAGCTGTCAGCTCAGAGTCTGACGTGGGGCTCAAACCCACAAACCGTGAGGTCGTGACTGAGCTGAAGTCAGACGGTAACTGACTGAGCCACCCAGGTGCCCCTAAGTGTTACTAATTTTTAAATTGAATTTTTCATTGAAGTCACTTTGTCAAGGAATACTAAAAGGCAAATAATAAGAAAAAACAGCCCCATGCTTAACCTTCTCCATTCCCATTCTTGATGTCATTTTTCACAATTCTAGATGTTTCTTTTGTTGTTCACCTTCATATTTCCTGAAGAACTTGCCAATGTGGTTATTTCCTGATGTATCTAATATAATCAGTTTTAGACAACTGTTAATTTTTCAGAGTAGATGTGGACTTTACTGTCCTACTCCTTCCCCATACCCACTTGCCCCCCTGTCATCTAACAGAGATTTATCATAACTTTTGGCTAAATTAATGATTAGTGTTTACTCCTTATGTCTGTGCAAACAGTGTTCACTGCTGAGCCAAGAAGCACATCATAAGCACACTGCCTTTCTTTTTTTTTTTTTTTTTTTTTTTAATTTTTTTTTTTTTCAACGTTTATTTATTTTTGGGACAGAGAGAGACAGAGCATGAACGGGGGTGGGGCGGAGAGAGAGGGAGACACAGAATCGGAAACAGGCTCCAGGCTCTGAGCAGTCAGCACAGAGCCCGACGCGGGGCTCGAACTCACGGACCGCGAGATCGTGACCTGGCTGAAGTCGGACGCTTAACCGACTGCGCCACCCAGGCGCCCCCACACTGCCTTTCTTGTTCAACCCTTCATTTTTCCTGAAGTTAATCATTGCTTTTATTTTTATTTGCCTGGTTATTTACATACCTGTTATTTTTTCCCCCAACTGCTCTAACATCTCTGCCACATATTTATCAATAATGGGTTCTGTCTGCTTAAAAATATGAGTGTTATTATTTTCCTAGAGGCCTTTGTCCCAGAGCTCTCTGTCCTCTGTCCCAGTCTATATTGTTTGCTCTTTAGATTTATTGCAAAGTAGTCACCCTAGGACTTCTCATCTCTTCTCCTCTGTATTGGATCCTGTTTTCTAGATTTCACATCTTCCTCTTTTCTTGTTGAGGCCTTTGTTTTGCTGAAGCACGTTTTTTAGTATCTTCCTAAGAAAGGTTTCATGGGGCATCTCTCTTTTATGTCTTGTGTGAATTCTGAAATAAAGTTAGGTACGGAATTTAAGATCGAAGTAACTTTTCTTTGCGGGGGGCATCTGGATGGCTAAGTCGGTTGGGTGCCTGACCCTTGATTTCGGCTCTGGCCATGATCTCACATGACCAGAGTTCAAGCCCTGCATCGGGCTCTGTGCTGATAGCATGGATCCTGCTTGGGCTTCTTCCTGTCTCTCTGCCCCTCCCCTGCTTGTGCTCTCTCAGTCTTTCAAATTAAGACTTCAACAAACAAACAAACAAAAAAGAAATAACTTTTCTTCAGATATTGAGGGTATTGTTCAGTGATTTCCAGCTTCTAGCATTATCACAACTCTGCTGTCCTTCTGATTTAATTTTTCTAGAACTAACCTTCCACGCTTCATAGACTGGGGCGGGATGAGGGTATAGAGGATACGTGGTGGCCTGGCTGTGCAGGGCGGAGGAGGGATCCTGTGTTTGCCCCTCGCCTTCCTGGCGCCTTGTGTCTCCGAACGTTCATGGAGGTTTCGTGGGGAGTAAACAGGTACCTGCCTGTTCCCCTATTGCCAGCATTTCGTTGTAATTCTCTGCCTTCTGTAGAGTTTCCATCTGCCTAAGACTCCTGAACTATCTTCTCTCCTGTTGTGTCCTCTTCTGCTTTCTTTGTTTGTAGGAGTTAACACTTAAAAAAAAATTTCCTTCCTACCATTTTGAGTGGAACGAGGGGAGGGGAACAGAAAACCAATGTGGCCAATCTACTGTTTTTTTTATTTTTTTATTTTTATTTTTTTAACGTTTTATTTATTTTTGAGACAGAGACAGAGCATGAACAGGGCAGGGGCAGAGAGAGAGGGAGACACAGAATCAGAAGCAGGCTCCAGGCTCTGAGCCATCAGGCCAGAGCCCGACGCGGGGCTCGAACTCACGGACCGCGAGATCGTGACCTGAGCCGAAGTCGGACGCTTAACCGACTGAGCCACCCAGGCGCCCCGCCAATCTACTGTTTTTAACTGGGCGCCAGCTTCCACTAAAGCACAAGGGAAATCTATCGCAAGTCACAAATTTGTTTTTTGCTTATTTCTTGCCACTTTGTTTTTACAGGATAATTACGGGGACATGAGGGCTGTGTTTCTGACTTTTGCTTTTTTTTTTTTTTTTTTTTTTGGCAGGTTATTGAAAAAGAAGCAAAAAATTTTATTGATGAATCTTTTAAGACACTTCGATCAGCTGAAGCAGCGTTTGACATGCTTCTAAAATTTAAGCATATTCGTTCACGGGACGCTATTAATCGGCAAATGATGATGAAATTTAATGATATCCTGGCACAGTATTGTAAAGAGGTAATTGAAAGATCGACAGGTGCCAGAGTGGGGCCATTATCTGTCTCTCCTATTCAAATTCACAGAGACTGTGGAATTTTCCCCAGTGAACATGTCACATGCCACAGATAACCAAAACAAAGTGGGTTTATTTAGTGAGGAAATTCAGTAAGAATTTATCAAGTATAATATCATAAACCTTACATTGTGATGGGCTCTGTACGAGTTTGTAGTTGTAATAATCACATTAATAACAGCAGAAGTCCTAGCTAATCGTGTGCCGAGATCATGTATGTATCTGCATATTAATTCAGAATAATGTATCCGGTGCTCACATATTTCCGGGTATGGTGTTAGGCACAGAGATAGATAAATTAAACACAGATTTTTCCTTCAAGTACCGAGTGGGAGAAAGAGACAAAAAAACAAAAACAAAAAACCCCAACTTATCATCTTATTCAGAGGATGAAATGAGAATATGTGAAATAATTTGGTCAACGTCAGTTAGCATAATACAAAGGGACAAACTGGCCTCCAAATATGTGGTTTCCTCTTGATGCGGTACCAAGAGACTACGAACTTTGTAGTAAAAACCTTTACTTTGTAGTAAAGGTTTGTTATTTTACGTGAAGCTTTGAAGGTCAGAAGTCTACAGTGGTTGCATTGGGTTGAAAACAAGGAGTCAACAGGGCTGTAGCCTTTCTGGAGTCTCTAGGGAGATTCGATCTCCTGGTTCCCCCCCCCCCCCCAGCTTTTAGAGATTCATGGCCCCCTTCCATCTCCAAAGCCAGCGATGGCTAGTCCCACTTCCGCCTGGGGAAAGACTCTGACCCTCTCTTCTGCCTCCTTCTTCCTTTTGTGAGGGCCCTTGTGATTACCTTGGGCCCACTCAGATAATCCGGGGTCATCGTCCTATTATAAGGTCAGCTGATTGTCAACCTCAATTCCCCTTTGTCATGTAATGTAGTAAATTTACAGATTCTGGGCATCAGGACCAGGGGATGCCTGGGGGATGGGGGGGATGTTATTCTGTCTCCCACATCTAATTACCCACGTGAGAATGTGGAGATGCTTCTTTTATTTATTTATTTATTTTTAATTTTTTTTTTTCAACGTTTATTTATTTTTTTTGGGACAGAGAGAGACAGAGCATGAACGGGGGAGGGGCAGAGAGAGAGGGAGACACAGACTCGGAAACAGGCTCCAGGCTCTGAGCCATCAGCCCAGAGCCCGACGCGGGGCTCGAACTCCCGGACCGCGAGATCGTGACCTGGCTGAAGTCGGACGCTTAACTGACTGCGCCACCCAGGCGCCCCGAGATGCTTCTTTTAAAATGCAGGTCCAGGGGCACCCGGGGGGGCTCAGTCGTTTAAGTGTCTGACTTCGGCTCAGCTCATGATCTCGAAGCTCGTGAGTTCAAGCCCAGCATCAGGCTCTGTGCTGACAGCTCAGAGCCAGGAGCCTCCTTCGGATTCTGTGTCTCTCTCTCTCTCTCTCCTTCTCTCTCTCTGCCCCTCCCTGGTTCGTGCTCCGTTTCTCTCTTCTCTCTCTCTTTCTCTCAAAAATTAACTTAAAAAATAAAATAATAAAATACAGGTCCAGACCATGTGGTCTACCAAGTCCACTTCTGGGTGTATTGAAAAATTGAAAAGAATGCTTTTTAAAATGTTTATTTATTTTGAGGGAGAGAGAGAGAGAGCAAGCGGGGGAGGGAAGAGAGAGAATCCAACCAGGCCCCATGTTGTCAGGGCACACCCCCACGCGGGGCCTGAACTCATGAACTGTGATAGATGAATGGATACATAAAATGTGGTCTGTCCATACAATGGAATATTCCCAGCCTTAGAAAGGAAGGATATTCTTTTTCTTTTTTAAATTTTTATTTATGTATTAAAAATTTTTTAAATGTTTATTTTTTGTTATTTTTTTTAATGTTTGCTTATTATCGAGAGACAGAGCATGAGCATGGGAGGGGCAGAGAGACGGGGAGACACAGAATCCGGAGCAGGCTCCAGGCTCCGAGCTGTCAGCACAGAGGCCGACGTGGGGCTCGAACCCACTAACTGCGAAATCATGACCTGAGCTGATGTTGGATGCTTAACTGACTGAGCCACCCAGGAGCCCCTTAATGTTTATTTTTGAGAGAGACAGAGCATGAGCATGAGCAGGGGAGGGGCAGAAAGAGACGGAGACACAGAATCCAAAGCAGCTCCAGGCTTCAAGCTGTCAGCACAGAGCCTGATGCGGGGCCCAAACCCACGAACCGTGAGATCATGACCTGGGCCGAAGTCCGACGCCCAACCGACGGAGCCCCCCGGGCGCCCCAAGAAAGGACATTGTGACACAGGCTCCAACACGGATGAATCTGAAGACATCATGTTAAGTGAGATAAGCCAGTCAAAAAAATCCCAATTACTGTATGATTCCACTTACGTGAGGTGTTTAGAGGAGTCAGATTCCCAGAGGCAGGAAGTAGAGTGGAGAGCACCAGCGGCCAGGGGAGGAGGAGGGGGAGTTAGTGTTTCACGGGTCAGTGTGTCAGTTTAAGACCATGAAAGTGTGGGAGGTGGATGCAGGTGGTGGTTGTGTGACAGTGTGAATGTGCTTAATGCCACTGAAATGCATTTAAATGTGGTAAACTTTGAGGCGCCTGGGTGGCTCAGTCAGTTGGGCATCCGACTCTCGGTTTCGGCTCAGGTCATGATCGCACAGTTCGTGAGTTCGAGCCCCGCATCGGGCTCTGTGCTGACGGCTGCTTGGGATTCTCTCTCCCTTCTCTCTCTGCCCTGCCTCCCCCCCCCCGCCCAAATACATAAACATTAAAAATGTAAAGACCTACGTCTCAAGTTAAATCTTTCTTGGCGAACATGCTGATGCATATCACAGACCACTTTTGATTGCTTTTCAGATCGACATAGTTAATAAACTCTTTGTTCAGAACCTGGACAACCCGCCACTGTGTAAGAACCACCCTCCGGTAGCAGGTGCAATCTACTGGGAACGGTCCCTGTTCTTTCGGATCAAGCACACCATCCTCCGATTTCAGGAAGTGGAGGAGATATTGGAGAGTGACCGAGGAAGAGAGGTATGTTGCTTCCCCGGAGCTGTCGCCGGGCGTATCTCACGGGTGACCTAGAGCCGCCGGTGTGAGAAGCACATCCTGGCCTGCGACTTCGAAGGCCTTTCCTGTGGTCCCTGATTTCAGGCTCATACATATGATCGTACATACGACATCTTCCAGGTAACAGGCACGTGGGCTTCTCCCTGAACTTGATTTTCAGCTTCTCTGGAGGGTGACCATCTTTCTGATAATACTGTTCCTCCCCCACCCATGGGATTTTGAATGTTATATAGAAGGGGTTGACAAATCTTTTCTTGAAAGGTCCAGAGAGTAGGGGCGCCTGGGTGGCTCAGTCGGTTAAGCGTCCTACAGCTCAGGTCACGATCTCGCGGTCCGTGAGTTCAAGTCCCACGTCGGGCTCTGCGCTGATAACTCAGAGCCTGGAGCCTGTTTCAGATTCTGTGTCTCCCTCTCTGTCTCTCCCCCTCCCCTTCTTGCGCACACGCTCTCTCTCTCTCTCTCTCTCAAAAATAAATGAACGTTAACAATAAACTTAAAAAGGTAAAAGGCGCTCTTAGCTCTTGGGCTGAGGTCTGCTGATCTCTGCTCGTCGGCCTGGATTTCAAGCCATACCTTCTCATACACACCCTGCAAAATTCTTGGAAATCTCTATACTTATTTTTGCAAAATGCACTAACAGATTTTTTTTTCAACGTTTATTTATTTTTGAGACAGGGAGAGACAGAGCGTGAACAGGGGAGGGGCAGAGAGAGGGAGACACAGAATCGGAAGCAGGCTCCAGGCTCCGAGCCATCAGCCCAGAGCCCGACGCGGGGCTCGAACTCACGCACCGCGAGGTCGTGACCTGAGCCGAAGTCGGCCGCTTAACCGACGGAGCCACCCAGGCGCCCCAAGATTTTTTTTTCTTTAATAGAGGAGAGAAAGAGAGGAAAAGGTGTTAGATTTCTGAGGACAAACTGACGATTGCTGAGTTCTTTGACAGGTGAGACAGAAGTACTTGGAGGTGGGTTGGACAATGAAAGACTATGAAGACAGAAAGTATGAGCTGTGGAAAGAGGTAACGGAACAGGCCCTGCCGAATCTTATGAAGAAGAGTCTGCTTACTAAGGTACGTACTTCCAGACCCTTGTCCAGATCATGGCGGTCAGGTTAGGTGATGGCGTCTGCGATTTTCTGGAGGTCTGGTTTGTCGGCACGGTTTGCCGTTGATAGGTATTTCCAAGTGGAAGACAGAGAAGGGCCAAGGTTGTCCGGGGAGGAGAGGACAGGGGCGGAGAGGGAGGAGGCGGAGGCAGCATAAGGTCACGGTTAGGAAATGCGCCCGAATCCGGCAGCCCCGCTGACTCTGTGGGCGAGCGGCTTCACGCCGAGCCTCAGTTTCCCCATTTGTAAAATGAGTTGCATCAGATGACATCAACACACAAAGTATTAGCTGAACCGGGTGTGAAATGGCTGACAGTTGAGCTATGGAGAAAACACCATTTTGCACGATTCACCCTTATGTACGGTGCTTTAGCCGGAGCCTGCTGCCCAGCAGACGCTCCGTAAAGAAATACTAGCCGTGAGGGAGGAGAGACCCGCGCACAGCATCTCTAGGTGTGTGGCCTCTGAAATCCTGAAGTAGGTTCCGAAATGAGTGCAGAGGGCCGGACTGGAGACGGCTTGGGTCCCATCAAAAGGGGCAGCTCCTGCTCAATCCCGGTCCCTGCTTGTCAGCGTTCCTGTTTTTCCAGGGAAGCCAGAATTCCGGATTTGCGTGCGATTGACCACTTTTTGGACGTGGGTGGCTAAGTCGAATTCTTTAAACCCTGTTCACTGAACAAAATACGTGTTCTAGCTAGCTCCAGCCAGCCTCCCGGTCTATCAGGGCATCAAGGGCCCTACGCTGATCGTCTGCAAATTTACGTTGAACTTGGGTCATCTGGACCGCTTCTTGGACCGTCCTTGCCATGCTTGTGAAATGTCTCTTCCACAGACTTCTGCCGCTGCTGATGAGGCTTCGAACTCCGAGAAGGGGGCCGTGTTTGTAATAAATTTTTCACCTGCTCTCAGGGAGATTATTAATGAAGCAAAGTACTTGGAACAGTTAGGATTCCCCGTCCCCGAGTTAGCAAGAAATGTTGCTCTCCAGGAGGACAAATTTCTTAGGTAAAAAGATTTGTCTCTTAAATCAACAGGGAACTTTTTGATCTCAGGACCCCTTTCTATTCCATTCCGTTACAAATTATTGAGAACCCCACCCCCTCCTGCTTTCATTTGTCTGCATTTTATAGCTACCGGTATTTACCATGCTGGAAATTAAAATGAAGCAATGTGTGAACTGTGTATCTATCCATTCACCTGAAAATAACAATAACAAACCTGTTATGTGTTAAAAAAACAAACAAACAAACACTTCCTAATGAGAAGTATACCCGTATTTTCCAGAAAAGGAAGTTAGTGGGAAGGTTGGCATTGTTTTAAATTTCTGCAAATCTTTCGATCAAAGTTTTAGGCTGGTGAAAGGTCTTTGGTAACCTAGATAACGGGTAAGCTGTTTACGAGCTCTGTTGTGTGTCCTCATGTCAATGACTTTCCTGTAACGCACAGGTACACAGACGGAATACAGCGTATGCTGGATCATTATCACACGCTCGTAGGAAAGTTAAATGAGGCAGAGGCTCTGCTTCTCGACGATCATTCCCAGGAGTTGATAAGAGTGTTTAGGTCTGGATATACGAGGTTAAACTGGAACTCACTAGGTAACATAATGCATCCTCCTATTCATTGCCTTTTAGACTTTGGAATGCAAAAAATATATGCTTGTAGGTTATTTTAGTTGAATTATAATCTTTGCATGTCTGTAGACACGGTCAACACCCAGGTTTTGAATATTAATCATTTATATTTGGTGGAACTTTGAATTCATCTCAAGGCTTTTGTGGGGACTGAAGACAAGATTTGGACACTCTGCTGACCCAGTGCTTTCTCCTCCAAAAATAAAGCAGCCTTTACTGTTTTTCCTAATATTTTTCTATTGTTTTCTAATATTAAAATTTTTAATTTTGAGATAATTTATAGATTCACACCCAGTTGTAAGAATTAATACAGAGAGGTCCTGTTTACCCTTTACCCAGTGCCCTGGCAGTAACTTCTTGTAAAACTGTAGTACAACTCACGACTCAGATGCATTGACACAGAGCATTTCCATGCCGCAGCGATAACTCATGTTGCCCTTTTATTTATATTTATTTTAAAAAAATTAAAAATTTTTAATGTTTATTTATTTTTAAGAGAGGGAGAGAGACAGAGTGTGAGCAGGGGGCGGGGGTGCAGAGAGAGAGGGAGACACAGAATCCGAAGCAGACTCCAGGCTCTGAGCTGTCAGCACAGAGCCTGACGCGGGGCTCGAACCCGTGAGCTGTGAGATCATGACCTGAGCCAGAGTCAGACGCTTCACTGACTGAGCCACCCAGGTGCCCCTATTTTAAAAAATTTTTTAATGTTTATTTTTTAGAGAGAGAAAGAGGCAGGCAGAGACAGAGGGAGACACAGAATCTGAAGCAGGTTCCGGGCTCTGAGCTGTCGGCACAGAGGCCGATGTGAGGCTGGAATTCACAAACTGTGAGATCATGACCTGAGCCAAAGTTGGACGCTCAACCAACTGAGCCACCCAGGCGCTCCACATGTTGCCCTTTTAAAAAAATTTTTTTTTAATGTTTATTTATTTTGACAGAGAGAGAGAGAGACAGAGCATAAGTGGGAGAGGGGCAGAGAGAGAGAGGGAGACACAGAATTCAAAGCAGGCTCCAGGCACCGAGCTGTCAGCACAGAGCCCGACGCGGGGCTCGAACTCACGGAGCGTGAGATCATGACCCAAGCTGAAGTCGGACACTCAACTGACTGAGCCACCCAGGGACCCCACCTGTTGCCCTTTTAAAGTCCTACCCACCTCACTCCCATTCCTAGCCTCAACCCGTGCAATCGCGAATCCATTCTTCATTTCTATAATTTCGTCATTTCAAGAGCGCCCTATAAAGGAAATCATATATGCCCTTTTGGGTTGACTTTTCCACCTTAGCCTGATTCTCTGGAGGGTCGTCCAAGACGTTGCACATATCGGTAGTGTGTTCCTCTGGTGACTGAAATCTCATGGTTTCAATGTGCCCAGTTAGGTTAGCCATTCACCTGTTGAAGGATATCTGGGTTGCTTCCAAGTTTGGCTATGATGAGTAGACGTTTGTGCCATAAAGCCATTTGCGTGTGGGGTTTTATGTGAACGTGAGTTTCATTTCACTGGGATAAGTGCTCAGGAGTGCAGTTTCTGGGTCCCATACTACTCGCATATTTAGTCTTTTTTTTTTTTTTTTTAATTAATTGCCGTGGAGCTGGCTGTGCCGTCTTCTATTTCCACCTGCAATGTATGTTCCACTTTTTCTGGATGTTGGCCAGTATTTTGGTATTATCACTATTTTTAAAAAATTGTAGCCATCATGTAGCTCTGTGATGATCTCGTGGCTTTGATTTGCATTTCTATATTGGGGAATGATGCTGAGAATCGTTTCGTGTGCTTCTTTGCCATCTGTATGTCTTTTTTGGTGAGATGTCTGTGTTTTTGCCCATCTTCTAATTATATTGTTTGCTTTTTTACTTTGAGAGTTCTTTATATGGTTTAGATACTAGCCTTTTGTGGGATACGTGCTTTGCAGATATTGTCTCCCAGTCTGTAGCTTGTGTTTTCATTCTCCTAACAGCATCTTTTGCAGAGCAAAAGTTTAAAATTTTGAGAACCCCAATTTATCAAGTTTTCCTTTTACGGATCATGCTTTTGGTGTCAAGTCTAAGGACTCTTTTTGCCTAGACTGACATCCCAAAGATTTTCTCCTTTTTTTCCCCAAGTATGTTATAATTTTATATTTTATAGGTAAGTCTGTGATCAATCTTGATTTTTTTTGTTTTGTACAAAGCGTGAGGCTTAAGGTGAGGCTAATTTCTCCTCCTCCTCCTTGACTATGGCTATCCAATTGCTTCAGCATCATTTGTTGAAAAGGGTGACTTTTTCCCATTAAGTTGCATTTGCACCTTTGTAAAACACCAGTTGGTCATATTTGTATGGGTCTGTTTCTGGGTTTTGTGTTCTGTTGATCTATGTGTCTGTAGCTATATGCTAAGTCTTGAAATTGGGTAGGTAGCCCGATTCTACCCATTTTTTCTCTTAAGCAAATTGTTTTGGCGGTTCCAGTTTCTTTGTTTTTCCATATAAACTTTAGAATAATCTTGTCTGTATCTACCAAAAAATGCTTGCTGGGATTTTGATGGGAATTGTGTTAACTCGGTATATCAGTTTGGGGAAAATTGGTATCTGTACTGGGTTGAGCTTTGGGATCCATGAACATGGTATATCTTTCCATTTATTTAGATCTTTGATTTCTTTTTTTAAATTTTAAAACATGTCTTTAATGTTTATTTACTTTTGAGAGAGAGAGAGAATGAATGAATGAATGAATGAATGAATGAATATGCAAGCAGGGGAGGGGCAGAGAGAAAGGGAGACAGAATCTGAAGTAGGCTCCAGGCTCCAAGATGTCAGCACAGAGCCCAATGTGGGGCTCGAACCCAGGAACCATGAGATCATGACCTGAACTGAGGTTGGACGCTCAACTGACTGAGCCACCCAGATGCCCCTGATTTCTTTCATTAGCACTGTGTCATTTTCAACATACAAGTTTTGTACGTGTTTTGTTAGATTTATGCTGAAGTATTTAATTTTTTGTTGAATGGTTGTAAATGATACTGTGTTTTTAATTTTGGTGTCCACATGTTTGCCACTAGTCTATAGACATACAATTAATTTTTTAACGTAATTCCGTCTGCCTCCATGGCCTTCTCTGATGCGATCATGACAGGCATGAGGGGCAGAGACATTGGGGTGCCTCATCACAGTTTTATGAAGGTGGAAATCTAGGCTCTTCAGCTGGCTCTTACCGGAATGAGTTTGAGTGAGGTCATGGTTTTGTCTATGGAGTTTGGAGTAGAGCAGTGACTGTGTAAAATTTTCTGTCTTGCCAGGATGTCCCTTTCCTGGTCCTGTGGCTAAAGAGAGCAGGCTTCTTTTTGGACTTTGGAATTTATGGTTGCCAGCTTCTTCAGCTCCGCATCTGAGATATAGAAGGAAAAAGAACCCAGGAAATTCATCACTGTGAACCCTTGGGTCCCAGAGTGGGGACCCAAGGTCCGTAGCCAGTTGGCTTCTCTCCACTTTTTAGAGTCTTATGTTTGTTTGATAGATAATGTGCAGGGTTCTTAACTGTGATTAGCAGGAGGAATAAGGAAAAGCACATCTCCTCCCTCTTCCTGGAAGTAGAAGTTCCCTTTACTTTTTTAAAAAGGCATTTTTGCTCTTCTTTTTCCCCCTTCTTCCTCTTTCCCTTATTTTCAAATCTTCTCCCTTCTTTTCTTTGTCATTTCCTTCTCTTCTTCCTATCTCCTTTGTGTGGAAAACATGTATGTTTGGACTTGGGCTCCGGAGCTAAACCCCTGGGTTAAAAGTCCAGCTCCACCCACGTGACTCAACCTTGTGGAGGCTCAATATCCTCATCTTTAAATTCAGCATAATATTAGTACCCAATTCACAGGACTGTTGTAAAAAATTGATGACAGAATAATATGCTTAGACCGCTATGTGACCGATCACATGTGTTTAATCCAGGTTTACTATTCATATTATTCCTGGTTATTTTTCTTTCTTTAAAAAAATTTTTTTTAATGTTTATTGATTTTTTGAGAGTGAGAGAGCATGAGCACAAGCAGGGGAGGGGCAGAGAGAGAGGGAGACACAGAATCCGAAGCAGGTTCTGGGCTCTAGGCTCTGAGCTGTCAGCACAGAGCCTGACGCAGGACTCGAACTCACAAACCATGAGATCATGACCTGAGCCGAAGTCGGAAGCTTAGCCGACTGAGCCCCCCATGCGCCCCTGCTGGTTACTTGTCTAAGCAGCAGGCCAAAGGCGATGTACGTGGATCCGGGTAGAGTGTAGGTTCAGGTTGCCATGCCAGTGAGAAGACAGCAGAGCTGGACCTTCTGTTTCTCCTCACAGTGCTTTAGATGATGATTTGCTAAAATCTGAGCAGGAGAAATGTATCGTTCAGTTGACTCTGAGAACAGGGCTCCTTGTCCTGGTCCCCAAGGGTGCTATGTGGATGTTTGCTACCACGAATACCCAAGGGGATGGAATGAACATGGTCTCTCCTGGGAAGGGGTGCCAATATTAACATTCTGGATGTAGGTCGGCAGGGTATGGACAGAAAGAGCTGAAAGCCAAGTATCTTTTTCTTTTCTCTCTCTCTCTTTTCTCCTTCCAAAGGTATTGCTGACTACATAACTCGGTGCAAACAGGCCATTGGGAAATTCGAGTCCCTTGTCCACCAGATTCATAAGAATTCAGACGACATTTCTTCCAGGCTGACGTTAATAGAGTCTGTAAATCTCTTTAAATATCCAGCAGCTAAAAGTGAGGAAGAACTCCCAGGTAGATATGATTTCTTATTTCTCTGATTACAGAAGAAATTAAATGAAAGAACCCATTGGTCATGGCTGCGTGCGCACAGGCGTGCACCCCCCCACCCCTCCCGCACGTTTGTTTAGGAATAAGACCATTCCTAAAGGTCTTAGTCATTTACTGGAAAGGATCATGAGTAATGCTTGTGGGGACCAGTAGTACTTTGGCAATAACTTCATAACAGTAACACAGATTGTGTTTTTATGGGCTCACGTTTACTTGTTCAAGCAACATCTTTTAAGCGGTCTTAGATGAGTCTAAAAGCAATTCAAGAAAAGCAAAATTGCCCAGAGAGAATAAAAGCCGCCTTTTGCACGTGGTGTGCTGTGGCACACGCAATGCACATCCCTGTGTTGTCATTTATTCTTTTACTTAGGGCGTGTCGTGAACTTTTGGTGTTGACGTATTTTCTGCTTGCGGTCTAGGTTAGAGGCTGCTTTTGTATTTTTAAGATCTGCAGTTAGCGTTTGGATGGCTCTGCGAGTAACATCCCTCCCCGTGTTCACGAAGGACTGTAACCGGTGTCTTCCTCTTCAGGCGTGAAGGAATTCTTTGAGCACATTGAGCGAGAAAGGGCCAAAGATGCGGACCACATGGTCAGGTGGTATCTTGCCATCGGGCCTCTGCTGACCAAAGTCGAGGGTCTGGTCATCCACACCAACACAGGCAAGGCTCCCAAACTGGCCTTCTATTACGAATACTGGGAACGTAAAATTTATGACGTCTTGACAAAGCTCATCCTGAAGTAAGTCTACCTCGTTTCCTGTCGTGAAGGCAGTGTGCATAGATTAAAGGAGTTTACGCACGGGAGTAGTTAAAGGAAGGGTCATAGAGTGCAGAATAGAAATGATTTGGACGGTAAGTCTGCTTTCTGGTCAAAGAGTGCTCACAGGAGGGAAGGATGGCTTTCTAATTTGGCTCACGTTCTTGTCAGGCCCCTCAACGTTCGGAAAAGGAAATTATCCCTCGTGGGATCATTCTGGGAAGCCGCCCTAGGACATTCAATGTCTTCTATGTGAAGGACCCCCGAAGAAATTTCTCTAGTGTCCCTTTTGAGCTTAGCCTCCTGAGAAAGTATTATTTTTCTTTTTGTCTTTTGTTTTTTGTTGTTTTGTTTTTAAACGGTGTGGATACTATGGATTGCTGACTTGAAAGATTTCCCTTTCTCCTTGACTGCTAGGAAACTTAGAACCAAATTTGTAGCCTAAATGCAGCAAACGTAGAAGTATTTACGATTGCATTGTCAGTTACGTTCTTGTGACTCTAGACTCTATACATACCCTCTGCATATATGTATGTATTTGAACTAACACGTATGAGAGCTTACTCTGAAGGCTCTTGTTATACTCCTTTTACAATCTCACCCTTGTTTTCCGGACACAATGTGTTGGAAGATTAAGCGACTTTCTTAGCCTCAGTCACACACACACCTTGTAAGAAGAACGGCTAGGATGCGAACCTGGTCCAGCATCACTTTGCTAAACATCTGTGATACGTGTCTCTTTATTTTATCCCACTTTGAGTTTAGGGTCTCTTACTACAGTTAAAGCATTCTTGTGAGCTGCTGAAGTTCACTTGGGAACAAGACGTTAATAAATAAAATAAATACCTTTGGTCGTCTTGCTTCCTGGACCCAGTTTGACAAATTTCACTAAGTTGATCCTTTATAAAAATCTGTTTTCTACACGTTTCATTTATCTTCTTTTTTTTGTTTTGTTTTTCATTATTGCTTCTTAGATTCCTGCAGCAGCTTCTTACACAGGGCACCTCCTATAGTGTTTCCTTTTTTAATATGCTATGCTTTCCCTTGATCCGTCTGTCGATCCGTCCATCCATCCATCCACTCATTCACTCATTCATTCACTCACAGGTTTCTTAGATCCTGCGTGTGTCAGGCACCAGGCCAGACAGGGCCCCTCTCCTTCTGGATCTTTTCCATCCTCATAGGAGAGACACAAAACACCAGGAACCCAGACATAACCAAGATGATTTCTGTGAAAGAAATAAAGCAGCACAGTGTTTTGGGACAGGAAACGGAGTGGCCGTTGTAAGGGGGTGCTCAAGAAAGCCACCCTGAGGCCGCGTTTTAGCTGAATCCTGAGGACCAGGAGTGGGCCACAAGAGGGGGGCCCTTTCTGGGAGAAGACAAAGCCAGTTTTATGACCATCTTTCCCGAACCATGTGGAACAGCTTTTGGAAGTCATCACTGTTACTCAGGTGTCTTTCAACTAATAGATATTCACTTCCCAAAAGTGGAAATGAACTACCTATAAGTATAGGCCAAAACGGGGGCACATAATAAAACTCAGTGCGCATTGCCCGCTATGACGCCAGAACGTCTTACTCCACACAGAGGGTTTTCACGTGTGACTTGTGTGACACCAGCCGTTTCCGTCAAGTGTTGGATAGACTCCACTCCAGTGAGTCCTGGGTCTGTCTGTCTTTTTTTTTTTTATTAACCCCTCTTAGGAATTTGCAGTCTTTTAATTCTTTAATCCTGGGAAACGTCCCTCTGTTCCAAACGGACACCATCCTGACGGCGCCCGAGATCATCCTCCACCCCAACGCGAATGAGATCGACAAAATGTGCGTCCGTTGTGTCCGAAATTGCGTGGAGATCACCAAGGTAAGGGCGGAGGGGTCTGTGGATCCACAGCGGGGCTTGTGGCCACCGGCCGCCAGGCCCGCCGGCTTGGGGGAGCACGTCGCGGAGGCCGCGGAGAGCGTGGGCTCCGCTCTGCTTCTCGTCCAGACTCTTGCCCTCCTCTGGGCTCCTCTTCCAGCCCTCCTCTTCCAGCCCTCTTCCAGCCCTTCCAGCAGCCTGGGTGTCCCAAGGCTCGATCCAGGCTCCCTTGTCTCCTCTCCGTGTGATCCCGACCGGTCTCGTGCCTTTTAATGCCATCCTCGCCCAGACCTCTCTACTACCCGCCCCGCTCTTCAAGTCTCTTGCCTCCTCGATGTGTCCCCTGCGACCCTGGTGTTGGCAGGTCCCAGGTGGAATTCTCCACTTCCCGTCTTGCACCCTGCCCCTGCCCCCGGTTTCCCTACTGCGGCAAGCGGCGCCCGCAGCAGCCCAGATGCACGAGCCGGGAGCCCAGGAGCCGGCCCTGATTCTAGGGTTTCCTCTCGTCCACCTCTGTCCCGCCCATCGGAGGTCTGGTTGAGTCCCGGCATCCCTCCCCTGGACGATCGCACGTTTCCACACCCCCTCCTCCACCACGGGGCGGGACGGGGGGGGGGGGGGAGGTCAGAATTCTCTTCTTAAAATACGAATCACTTCACGTCAGATCTCTTGTGCGACCCCCCGACGACTTCACGTTGCGTTCGGACATAAGCCGAACCCCTCACTGTGCTCCCAGTCTGGCACCTGACTCGCTACGTCTCGTGCTCCCCCGCGCTCAGCCCCACCGGCCTCCAGCAGCAGCACTTGCTCCTCCTTGAAACGGTTACGTGAACTCTTCCCTCTGCCTGGAGATTTCTGCCCCCAGGCTTTTCCCTGATGGCTCCTCCTCGTTGTTCTCTATCCTATCACCCGGTCCATCTTCTTCCCATCACCTACCGCTACCTGACCTTTTCTTACTTCCCCGCTCGTCTATCCATGACTCTCTTGTGCCACTAGAATGCAAGGTGCATGGGAACATGGACCTCGTGTGTCCGTCCACCTTTGAATCCCCAGCACCTCCAACAGCATCTGGCACATAGCTGGCTCTCAACTATGCAAATGGGGTCAAAGGAGTGTCTGTTGGCCAATAACCCATAGTTTGCGTCTCACCAACAATGGGAAAATGGGACCATTTTTATGGATAAGGGATGTCACATTCCCTCAAGACACTAACATTTTCTTAGTTGGTTTGTTCAGAAAGTCAAATATGTTTCAGGCATTTTTTAAAGCATAAAAAAAGTGAGTATAGATCTAGATAGGGAAGTTAATTTAACTGTACTTGGAAATTAATAAATTGCATATATTTTATAATCTGTGCAAGTAAAGTTGTTTATTAAACCTCAGTTATGTAAATTCTCATACGTTATAGATTTTTATATAACTGCATCTTTGAAGAGGGAAACAAACAATTTCCAAGGAGTAAATAAGTAGGAAAGACTCTCTGTGAATCATTCTGGGTATTTTTAAATTTTATTTCATTAAAAAAATTTTTTTAATGTTTGTTTATTTTTGAGAGAGAGACAGAGCACGACCGGGGGAGGGGCAGAGAGACAGGGAGACACGGGGTCCGAAGCAGGCTTCAGGCACCGAGCTGTCAGCACAGAGCCCGATGTGGGGCTCGAACTCACCGTGGGGGGCCCGATGTGGGGACCGTGAGATCATGACCTGAGCCTAAGTCGGACGGTTAACCGACTGAGCCACCCGGGCGCCCCAACATTCTGGATATTATTCACAACATTTTATACCAATTTAACACCCCCCTCACTGGATGGATTTGAGGCTCCTGGTGAAGCCTGCATTATTTTATGTTCATAAATGCTTTCTTTCAAATAAAAAAGAATTTTTACCTGTCCTTTCATAAAATGTCAGAAATGTACTTCCTTAACAAAAATCAGCTTTTTTTTTTTTTTTTCAACGTTTATTTATTTTTGGGACAGAGAGAGACAGAGCATGAACGGGGGAGGGGCAGAGAGAGAGGGAGACACAGAATCGGAAACAGGCTCCAGGCTCCGAGCCATCAGCCCAGAGCCCGACGCGGGGCTCGAACTCACGGACCGCGAGATCGTGACCTGGCTGAAGTCGGACGCTTAACCGACTGCGCCACCCAGGCGCCCCAAAAATCAGCTTTTTTGGACGAGGTTCTGTTACTGGCAAGACTGACTCCCGAAGTCACGTGACTTTATGCATAGGAAGCAGAATAAATGCTGAAGTGCTGTCCTTTTCCCTGGTTCTTCTTTCACCAGCATTTTGTCCGATGGATGAATGGCAGCTGTATAGAATGCCCTCCTCAGAAGGGGGAGGAAGAAGAACTCGTTGTAATAAGCTTTTACGATGATATCTCCCTGAACCCTCAGATAATTGAACAAGCCGTCATGATCCCCCAAAACGTCCACAGGATTCTGATCAGTCTTATGAAGTACCTCCAGAAATGGAAGAGGTATCGACCTCTCTGGAAGCTGGACAAAGCCATCGTGATGGAGAAGTTCGCCTCCAAGAAACCTCCTTGTGTGTCCTATGATGAAAAGTTGCAGTTCTATTCCAAGATTGCCCAAGAAGTCATGCGCCACCCCTTAGTTAAGGACGAGCATTGCATCAGGCTGCAGCTGGGGCCTCTGGCGAGCACGGTGCAGGAAAACGCCAGGTCCTGGGTGACCTCGCTGGGAAAGCTTCTCAATGAGTCAGCCAGGGAGGAACTCTATCACCTCCATGAAGAGATAGAGGTATCGCTGGGGTTAATTACACTACTTCTCGTGAAAATCGCGTCTCCGTCGGGGACTGTGTTTTCTAGGTTTATTTGGTGTCCTTTGACCTCTCTTTTGCAGAGCCTGGCGAAAAACCTGAAGAAGAGCCCCAGTACCCTTGAAGACCTCAAGTTTGTCCTTGCAACGATTGCAGAAATTAGAAGTAAATCTTTGGTCATGGAACTGAGATACAGGGATGTCCAGGAGCGATACCGCACCATGGCAATGTATAATCTCTTTGTGAGTGAACAGTTTCCTTTCTTTAAAAGGATTTTTTTTTTAATGTGTATTTATCTGAGAGAGAGAGAGAGAAAGAGAGAGAGAGAACATGCATGAGAGGGGCAGAGAGAGAGGATTGGAAGCGGGTTCCATGCTGAAAGCAGAGAGCCCGACGCCGGGCCTGAACCCACGAGTGGTGAGATCGTGACCTGAGCCGAAGTCAGACGCTTAACTGACTGAGCCACCCAGGCGCCCCATGGATTTTCTTAAGCATTTTTACAGTTGGGTTGAATTCTAAGACCCTTTTCGGAAATACTTCTCAACGATGACTTTAATAAAATTTAAATGTAGAGCAACCCCACAGTTATTCAGAATAATGAAAACAGATTATTTCTTGGTCTGGTATGGCTCAGGCTGTATTTTTCTTTGGAGATCATGTCAATTCTCCCCCTCCCCTCCCCCTGTTTCTGGTGTTAATTTCCTTTAATAAAGGGCTTTCACAAAATAAGCAGGAGGGAGGAGAGTCGGAGAGGATTAAGATGATACAAGAGATGGGTAGCGGTAATAATTCAGTTGTCTTTATTACAGTTGTTCAGGGTGGCTCAAAGGAACTTTAGAAGTCCCTGGAGGAGTTTGAGGGGGCTGGCCTCTCCCTGAAACTGTATACAAAATTTTGCATACTGTGCCTCCCATTCACGCAGAAAGAATCAGCTGGAGAAACAAACTAGAAGAAGCAAATAGCTGTCGTAAGTCTGCACTTGCATCAGACTTGTATTGCAGCCTTTATGTTCCTTGACTGCTCTGAACACCTTCACTGAGCAGTCACCCTGAAAGCTAGAGATCCTCTCGTCATAAAATTGCACAGTATGCAAAACGTACACTTTTAGAATTAAAATAAAAGTTCCCAATTTTGTCTGTTTCCTTTAGTTTTTTACTTTTTTATTAAAAAATTGTTTTTAAATGTTTTTATTTATTTTTGAGACAGAGACAGGGCATGAGCCAGGGAGGGGCAGAGAGAGAGGGAGACACAGAATCTGAAGTGGGCTCCAGACCGAGCTGTTGGCACAGAGCCTGACGCGGGGCTCAAACTCACCAGCCGTGAGATCATGACCTGGGCCGAAGTCGGACGCTTAACCGACCGAGCCACCCAGGCGCCCCTTTTGTTTCCTTTATTAAGTAAAATTATTTGAAACTCCATTAGGTTCTGCTTATATTGTCTGTGTGTCTCTTGGTTTCCTTCGAGTCATTTTGATCCTTACCTACCTGTTATTTCTGATTGAGTTCTGGACATTGTACATGACAAATTTGTAGAGAGAGTTGGAGGCTCCAGATGTTATACTTCATCAGGGGAGATTTCTTTTTGCTTCTGATAGACAGCACAGCTAGATGCATCAGCAAGCTAAGATAACCTTATTTTAATTAGAGATTAAGTTGAGCTGAAACTGGGTCCTAGTTTATGGCTTATCTCTCTACGGTATCTCTCTTTCTATCTGTGTTATCTGCTTATTTTTAAAAATGATTTTATCCTGATTTTGTTTTCATCATAAATATATAGTTTTTCTTTCTTTTAAAAATTATTTATTTATTTTTGGGAGAGCACAAGCGAGGGAGGGGCAGAGAGAGGTGGACAGAGGACCTGAAGCGGGCTCTGCGCTGACAGGCTGACAGCAGCGAGCCCGACGCGGGGCTCGAACTCACGAACCCTGAGATCATGACCTGAGCTGAAGTCGGGCGCTCAACCGACTGAGCCACCCAGGTGCCTCAAATATATAATCTTTCTAATTCAAGCAGTTTTTTTGTGGATTCAAATGACCGAGCCTGCTGTTGTCACAAGTGGAAATCCCCAGGCGGTAGCTTTGACCGGAATTTCAGTTCCAAATTTCTGGCCATTTATTGTTTGTCCTGTTTCTTTGTCAAGCCTCCTGATGCAGAGAAAGAACTGGTTGACAATATTAAAAGCGTGTGGTCAAATCTGTTCAATGAGTCCGTGAATGTGGATCATTCTCTTGGGGGCATAAAGAGAACGTTCACAGAGGTACCTTTTACATTTTTTACTTTCTGAGTAAAGATATGGACAAATGCCCGTCGGGATAAATTAATGCAACCCTGCCCTTTGCAGATTACTCGAGGTGAAATATTAAACTACAAACAGCAGATAGAGGAATTTGCAAAGCGTTTTTATCGTGAAGGCCCTGGTTCTATTGGTGATGATCTTGATAAAGGTAAGAACATTCACGCTGGGCTTCCTGAGGTAGTGGAGTATGTTTTGCTTAAGGATGTTATGGGACCATGGAATGAAGCAGTGGTTCTTAACCTTGCCTGTACACTGGGTTCACCTGAGGATCCTGACAAACCCGGTGACTCCTGGTGTCCAGATCCAAATAGTCTAATTCTCTTGTTCTGGGGGTGGGGGGGGGTGATCCAGATGCCAAGACTTTTAAAACTCTCATGGGAATCTAATGTGCAGCTCAAGTTGAGCCACTTAGAGGGATAATGTGAAGGAGGCAAAATTTTCTCTTAAAAAAATTTTTTTTAATGTTTATTTATTTTTGAGAAAGAGAGAGACAGAAAGAGAGAGGGAGAGAGCGTGCGTGGGTGAGGGGCGGAGAGAAAGACACAGAATCCCAAGCAGGCTCCGGGGTCTGAGCCGTCAGCACAGAGCCCGATGTGGGGTGCAAATGCATGGACTGTGAGATCACGACCTGAGCCGAAGTCAGACGCTTAACCGACTGAACCACCCAGGAACCCCAGGAGACCGAATTTTCTAACTGGAGAGTTTTGCATATGGACCTGGCCGTCTGGTTTCCGTTAGAAAGAGAGATAAAGCTGTGGTAATTCTAAATGTGTCTTCCTGGATGGCTTCTATTTATTTACTTATTTGCCAGGAGTAGAACTTTTAGCCATTTTTGAAAAGGAGCTCACGAGACATGAAAAGAACCGCCAGGAGTTGGCTAATGCTGAGAAACTTTTCGATCTTCCGATTACAAT
The DNA here is from genome assembly GCF_022079265.1 of Lynx rufus. NCBI lineage: Eukaryota > Metazoa > Chordata > Mammalia > Carnivora > Felidae > Lynx > Lynx rufus. The sequence continues at coordinate 693,859 of NW_025814839.1, read as the reverse complement.
GTACCCAGAGCTGCTCAAAGTGCAGAAGGAGATGAACAACCTGAGGACCATTTATGACCTCTACGAAGCGCTGAAGGTGAGCGTCCGCCCACAGACCCCGCCTCCCCGAGGGCAGTGTGAGAGTTGACTCGGCCAAGCGGGTTTTGGTGCCGCCTTAATTCAGAGCCCGGGGCGGATTTCATGGAAGCTCTCGCTTTGGCTCTTGGGAAGTAGTAACTGCCAATGGATCTGGGGTCTCCATTTGGGGTGATGGGAAAGTTCTGGAGCTAGATGGGGGTGATGGCTGCACAGCATGGTGAATATACTCGATACCGCCGAATCGTACATTTATAAGTGGTTAAAATGGTACATGCTGCGCTATGTGTATTTTTCCACAATAACAAGAAAGAAAATTCTCTTTGCTGGTTGGGGCTTGGTTAAGGAGTGGGGTGAACCATTTAAGAAATTAAAAGAAATTAAAAGTAGCAGATGGCATGACATTTGGATGCCTCTCTTTAACATATGTTCCCGGTGCAAATTCGTACCATTCCTTTATTCATCCCTCCGTCTCTTCACTCTGTTCGGTACAGCCCAGTGCTGTGCTGGTTGGGAGTAGGGTCCAGAAAGGAGGTGCGTCTCCTCATCCCACTCCTGCCCTTCTTGAACCCCCAGGAGAGGCTGACTGCGTTAGTCTGGGTTCTTCCAAGAAACAGAACCGATGGGCACCAAACAGATTTATTATAAGGAATCGGCTTATATAGGAATGGAGACCGGAAGTCCCAAGGTCTGGGGTCAGCAGGCTGGAGACCCAGGACAGCTGATGGGGTATCTCCAGCTCAGGTCTGAGCTTGAAGGCAGAAGACTGATGTCCCAGCTGGAAGACAGAGAGAGAGAGAGGATTCTCTCTCACTCAAGTTTTCTCTCTAGCCCTTCAGTGGATTGGATGAGACCCACCCACAGAGGGGAGGGAAATTACCTTTACTCAGGCCACTGTTTCAAATGTTAATTTTACCCAGAAACACCCTGGAAAACATTGTCCAGAATAATGTTTAACCAAATATCTGGGCACCTGTGGCCCAGTCAAGTTCACACATAAAATTAACCATCACACTGACCCACGAGTGAATCGCCATACTGCTCTGATATGTGACAGGAATATGGTAGACAGAGTGCCATGGGGCCCAGAGGGGGAAGGAGGTGGCCCAGGGAGGTGGCCTTTGAGCAGGACTCTGAATCAGTTTTTTCCCCGGCGTGGCCATCGGATTTGGGGCCCATCCTACCCCAGCATGACCTCATCTTATATCTGCAAAAACCTGACTTCCAAATAAGATCACATTCTGAGGTCCCAGGGGGACATGAATTCTAGGTGGCGGGGGGGGGGGGGGTGGGCAAGCTTCAGCCCCCGTACACCCGGGAGTGGGATACACGGAGAAGAAGAGGGGCCGAACCTGGAGCACTCCAGCATTGCATACCACGGGAAGATGCCCGAAAAGGAAGGGAGGACAAAGAGTGGCCTGGGAGGTAGGATAGGGGGACAGACTGACGAGCGTGATGTCTTGGAAGCCGAGTGACGAAAGCATTTCAGGGGGCGGGACTGTCAACTTGCCGTGCGTCCGATCAAGTGGGAGGGCGATTAGCAGTGACCGCCGCGTCTCACGTCATGGAAACCACTGTGACCTTGGAAAGAAACGTCTCGATGGAGCGGTGGTCATGGACGCCTGATTAGAGTGAGTCCGAGGGATTTGCCCACAAGAAAAGGAAGCACAGGTCCCCGCAAAGACGTTTACATGAATGTCCACGGCAGCTTTATTTGCCATAGCCCAGGACCAGGAAAAAACCCAATACCCCCCAGGTGGATGGCTAAAGAAACTGGTACATCCATCGCGTGGAATGCTACTCAGTAGCAGAAAGGATTGGACTGCTGATGCACCGGGGCGACAACATGGACGGGTCTCAAAATCTTCTTGCTGAGATATAAGATCGTACATCCTGGATGATTCCATTTACCTAAAATTCTAGAACGGGCCAACGAAGTTATCACGGCAGAAAGCGGGGCAGCATTTGCCCGGGAATGGGAGGGGGGTTACAGAGAGGCGGGAGGAGACCTCTGAGAGCTACGAAGGAGTTCACGATCTCGACTGTGGTGACGGTCCCGTGCGTGTGCACACAGGCCAGAGTTTGCGACATTGTGCACCTGGACACATCCAGTTGTGT